>NC_085035.1:14057799-14725483 GCF_963692335.1 Osmerus eperlanus
ATACCCTCCCCTCTCTTTCAAACCATCTCCCCCTCCATCATAACTTTTCTTCTCCATGTCCTAAACTCCTCTCTTACCTCCGGCACCTTCCCCTCTGCCTTCAAACAGGCTAGAGTTACCCCTCTACTCAAAAAACCCTCCCTTAACCCTGCCGTTCTCCAGAACTACAGACCGGTATCACTGTTACCCTTCCTTTCAAAAACAATTGAACGTGCTGTATCTAACCAACTGTCTAACTTTCTCTCTCAGAACAACCTGCTTGACCCCAACCAATCGGGCTTCAAGACTGGCCACTCCACAGAGACTACCCTCCTTTCAGTCACCACTGCCCTCCAGTCTGCCAGAGCGGCTTCCAGGTCATCCGTCATCATTCTGCTGGACCTTTCTGCAGCGTTTGATACGGTTAACCACCAGATCCTGCTCGCCAGACTTTCTGAGATGGGCATCACTGGCACTGCACTCCAGTGGATCTCATCCTACCTGTCGGGAAGATCCTACCAGGTTTCCTGGGGAGGCAAACTGTCAGGCTCTCGCCAGCTCTCCACTGGTGTCCCACAGGTCTCCGTCCTTGGACCCCTCCTCTTCTCTCTGTACACCACCTCACTTGGACCAATCATCACCTCCCATGGCTTCTCCTACCACTGCTACGCTGACGATCCCCCCGACCGATCCGGGGATCTCAGCTAGGATTGAGGCCTGCCTCACAGACATCTCCGCCTGGATGACCGAGCACCACCTCCAGCTGAACCTCGCCAAAACAGAACTTCTCATCATCCCGGCTAAACCCTCCATCTCCCACGATCTCTCAATCACCCTGGGATCTGCGACGGTGACCCCTTCATCCTCTGCCAGGAACCTTGGGGTTACCATGGACGACGAGCTCTCCCTCACGGCCCACATTGCTGCGGTCTCCCGGTCGTGTAGATTCACCCTCTACAACATCCGGAAGATCAGGAGATACCTGTCTGAGCACTCCACCCAGCTGCTAGTCCAAGCACTTGTCCTCTCCAAGTTGGACTATTGCAACTCGCTGCTCGCTGGTCTCCCAGCATGTGCAACCCGCCCTCTTCAGAGGATTCAGAACGCAGCGGCCCGCCTGGTCTACAATCTACCCAGACGCTCCCATGTTACCCCGCTCCTCATCTCTCTCCACTGGCTACCTATCATGGCCCGTATCAGATTCAAGACCCTGGTATTGACCTTCCGAGCAGTGAACGGGACTGCACCCGTCACCTACGGTCTTCTTCAGACAACCGCCTGGTGGTCCCACCGCTCAAGACCGCCCGGTCCCAACACAAGCTCTTCTCCTGTCTGGCCCCCCAGTGGTGGAATCAACTCCCCACCTCCATCAGAGACACTGACTGTCTCTCCACCTTCAAGAAAAGGCTCAAGACGCACTTGTTCCGGGTGTACAACGGTACTTAGGAATGGTTCGCTTGACCCGATGTTAGTTTCCTCAAGGATCACAATGACTCTTGCTTAGAGACTTGTTGCTCTTGTGGTTAGTGGTTACTGACTTAAATTTTTGTACTCGCTGTGATATATTGTTTTTATTATTGTTGCTTGCTTTTTCCACAGGTACACTTGCACTTATAGCAGTTCATGTTGTTTAATTGTAACTTGTTTAACTACATGCTCTTATGGTTCTTCCCTTTGGCACTTATTTTGGTTGTTCACAATGTGTGCTTCATGTTTTGGCTACTCGCAATGTTTTGTGGCTATCTCGTTGTTATGATCAGTGACCTATGCACTTTGTAAAGCTCTCTCTTGGAAGTCGCTTTGGATAAAAGCGTCTGCTAAATGAATAAATGTAAATGTAAATGTAACTCAACTCACTCTCAACTAACCTATAACTTCTCTGGTATTTGTTCATTATATGTATGTATATTTTCTTAAATAAATCATTGTGTATAATACTCACGTTATCTGATCTGCTCTACTTTCATAGAATTAACTACTTTCATTGCTCTACTTTCATATAATTAACTACTTAAGATTAGACTGATTATTACGATTATCAATAAGGATTCCTCAGGCCCTTTAACAAATCCTGGGGTGGTGTCCCGTCAACTAAATACTTTATCAGAGATTAAGTATTTCTAATCTTAAACGTGTATAACCCGCTACAGCTGCATATCCAGTCCTGTACGATACGTCTCTGTATTTGTACAGAGACATTGAAGGCCTGGCGCAGGGTTGCCGACGTTGTCGGTGCTCCTGGTGTTTTTTTTGTACTTTTAAATTCAGTCTTGTCACATCACGTAACTTCGTTCTGTGGTAACTAGCCTAGCTATCCCGGCTGGGACTCCCTTGTCGTATCGCGGATTAGCAGAGACTTCAAGTAATATTATAAAACGTTTTTACACATGTCAACGTGTATGTCTATTAAACAGTTTTGAGTTTTATTTTGATTGATATTGCGAGTACGTAAACCCAAGTGTGCACACTTTGCCATGACGTCATACAAACTACAACAGTTACTTTAGAGAACTACAGCTCTGCATTAATCTGTCTGACACGCCCCCAAGCGTGGTGCACTGTGGGAAGGCAAGCGATGGCAAGCGATTCTCGTCGCTGCAGTGGACACACCGTAAGTCAGAACGCAGCTTAGCTGCAGGGATCTGCGTGATTTCAGTTAGGTCGCAATTAGAATTGCGGTTTGGGTACTTCATCTGCAGAATCGTTCAAGTATCATCACAATTCAGCTAACCCAACCTTCACCTCTCCCTGACCTTCTACCAAAGCCTAGAGCAAAATATGTTATGGGATGTTAAATTATGTTTGTTGTACGATGCTGCTCGGTTGTCTGAGAGTACATGATGGGTGTGTGATGGAAAGATGTGATGGCTGGGGGATGGACATACACATCACATCTCGGAGTTCTCTCCTCACACACACCTCAACACGCATCACGGCTATGCTATTTGCTGGAAAATTACACCCTTGACACACTTGCACATTCCCACACTGTCCAACGCTCCAGACATGAACTACCCAGCGTTCTCCGCCCCACCAGTTTGCACATAGCAGATGGCGTGTGCTAATGCTCACTAATAACATGCAGCAAAGATTAAACAGTCTGCTAGTAATACACAGGGGAGGACAAGGCTTACACAGGCTACACACACAAGCACATAGACATGGACACAAACAGAGAAGCTGGTCGGTTCTTCATCAGGTTTTATGAGTCAAGGAAACAGTCTAATGAACTGTACTGTGCTAATAATATTGTTTTTTGTTTGGCAGTACAGCCATCCATTAAATGATTTTGCCACCATTGAGCATAGTGTGTGAACTGTCTGGCTGGGGAGACTGACATTCTTGTGTTGCTAAGAAGACCTCCAGGCCACCACTGCTAAATATGAATCCTTTCACTACCACACAGGTTCAAATTAATACGAATAACAGCCTTTCAGACAACACTTGTGCTGTTGGTTTAAAAATAAATATATTTGAATAGATTAGAACATTTCAAATAGAGATGTGCACAGTTGATGGAACAAAATAATAAATAATTTTTTTTTAATTAAGGTGCCTGGGAGCCTGGTGGGTAATTAATTGATAGATTTTGGGGCTATGACTGTAGCGGAGGCATCACCAAAGCCCCCGGGGCTGCAGGCTACTGCCTGTTCCATTGTCTGTGTTTGGTCTGGACAGAGCACCTGGAAGCTGAGTCATTGTGACCTACTGGGATATGGGCAAATGACCAGGACACCTGCTAGACTTTTTTTTCTTTTGTCATTTCCCTTTCTCTCGCTCTCACACACGCAGTCACGCAAGGACGAACACCACAACACCCCAGATCCTTCCTCCAGCCCTCTGTGCAGCACAGACCCGCAAACCCTCCCATGTCACCCCCACCCAACTCCCTTGTCACCCTGTGCTGCCTTGGTATATGTGGACCCCTACACGTATGCCCCTTTTTTAGAGTCAGGACTAGTTGGGTCTAGTTGAGTCAGGATTAGTTGAACTGTCAAGCGACCGAACGTTAAAGGCAGCGTTCTCAGCCAAGACACTGGATGAGTTTTGGATGTCAGTGGAGAGGGAATACCCATGGCCGCGGGAACTATGGGTGCTGAGGGTGCTGCAGCAGCCCCTGACAGTACGAGAATTAAAAATAATATGACTTGAAAATCCTCCACCGCAGACACAGCCCCGCAGTAGCGGACTGGCCATCGGTAGAACCGGGAGAAGAATAACGATGGAAAACCAGGCTGTTTATTTTATGCAAAGCTCAAAAACTCTTTTGCACTCAAATAAAGGCCAAAAATTTTGCACGCTCGCATTAACTATCGAGCTCCCGAAAATGCATCAAATCAAACACAGAACGTGCACCGGGAGCAGGTTCTGGTGAGTCACTGGCACCATTATTTTAAGGGTCGTGGGCTGAAAAGTTTGGGAACCCCTGCGTTAGACCAGTGATTCTCAAAAGGGGGTACGTGTACCCCTAGGGGTACGTTTCGGTACTGTAGAGGGTACGTGAGATTTATAAATAAAAAAATACATACAAAATCATCCATGATTACTAAAATTATACCACAATATGTTTGACAAGAAGACTAGCTAGCTAACCAGCCATGTCATTGTCCCCAAATCAATATCAAGATTTTCACGAACAAAGTATCGGCTAGGCTACTATTAGGCCTAATAGTAGGCCTAGTCAAAAAAAATACTGTCAAATTAATAATTTGACAGTATTTTTAACAACAAGACTAGCTATTCAGCCATGTCATTGTCCCCAAATCAAGATTTTTATGAAAAAAATTATCGTGTCGTGTTGGCATGTCGTGTTGGCAGCAGCCTGTCTGAAGTAGATTGACTAGCGAGGTGAATAGCGAATGGGATGTGAGATGAGCGGTTACGTGACACTGACACAGTAAATTCAGAAAAGTATCATAGTATCATTTCCAAATAGGTTAAAATAAATATTGAAGTCACTCATTGTTGTAATTACATGTTCGCTTGTTAGTCTTTCAAAATTGTAAACAGAGGCTTTGAGGCCCTGTTGTTATGGTTATTTGTTTCAGACACTTACAGGCTTATACTATCAAAGAACTGATACTATGTAGCCAGCGCAATGATTTTGAACGGTGAACAGTTTCGCTGGAACTACTTAGGTGTCCAACACCCCTGCAGCCAATCCGAATCGAGTATTCACCCAGACCATGGTATAAATATATATATGATTTATATAGTTTTATTTTTATAAAACATGTTCGGGGCCAGTTAAGGGGTACTTGAACTGCATGATCGTTTATTACAAGTTTCTTTTTTGCAAATGTTTTTCATTTACAATGTTTAATAAATCCTGATGGCACATCACTATATCGTAGTCATAGGCGTTATTTCTATCTCAAATGTTTGGGGCCGGTCAGGGAGTTCTTGGCTGAGAAGAAAATTGATATGGGGTACATTATTGAAAAAAGATTGAGATGCACTGTGTTAGACCATCAATGTGTGGTCCCAACAGGTACTCGTCACTCTCTGCAAATAAATCGGTATAGTCACGGAAGATGCGTTCCCTCCTCAGGGGACGAAGGAATGCAAAATTTTGCAGCAGCAATAAACAGGCCATTGTGTGATGTTGTCTTAGTGTGCGGAATAAGACTACTTTGGGCCTATAAGTACCGTGATAAGTCACTTATTATTGGATGGCAAGGTTCCCTGTTAACATAATTGATGTGAATTGAAGGCAAAGCCAGGCTAGAAAATGTTAATAGGCCTAGCACAATTCATACACCATGGCAATTCAAAGTGCTTTACAAATGAGCAGAAGTGTAAGTGTAGTGTGTATTTATTAAAACAAACAAACATTTAATTATGTGTAAAATAATTTAAAAAAAATAGTTGCAAGATTATAAAGGAGACAAAATATTCCATTTTAAATTAGAACGGACGAAAACGGTATAACTACTTATTTTGCGCAAACATGTCAGCTCTCAATTGTGCGTAAGAGTGCTCTTGGGTGTGCGTACATTCTGTTCTTAAGAACAAATCCCAAATAAGAAAACATTGGTGAATGCCAGAATCTTCGTGAAAAATGCGTAAGTGGGGTTTAAGAGCAAATTTGTTCTTAAGAACATTTGGTGAATGAGGCCCAATGTTCTCTGTGTTCTGTGCGTCACCCCTTAAATCAGCCTCCACCTATACAAATGTCCACCACACACACATCCACACCCTTCTATCAATCCGCCTGTAAGGGCTTTGTTTGCATGCATGCACCCATTCCCCCCCCCAAAAAAAATACATTGTCAGCATTGCAGCGTCTGTCTGACTCATATGTACTTGCGAGCCTCCCCCCAGTCCACCCACAAACAATTTGATAGCCTACAGGTGAACACATTTCTAGCAGAACAAAACCCACATCAAAACATGACTGTAAAACACTGGATCAGTGGGTGAATGCAAGCACGTGTGTATGTACGCTTGTTAAGCTGTGGCTACCATGGCAACATATGCTCTGTATTGTTTGAAGTAGGAGGAGAAGCCACAGAAGCAAAACTGACTCCCAGGTGTCTCATACAGGTAACAAACTGAGATTGGGAGCACTCCCTTTTAGAGTGTGCTCCTAATCTCAGCTAGTTACGTGTATAAAAGACACCTGGGAGCCAGAAATCTTTCTGAGAAGGGGTCAAATACTTATTTCACACATCAAGGTCCCATGACATGAAATGTTCACTTAAGGAGGTTATTTAACATTAATATGAGTTCCCCTAGCCTGCCTTTGGTCCCCCAGTGGCTAGAAATTTCAAGCCCTGGGTATTCTTCTCCGCCTTTGAGAAAATGAAAGCTGAAACGCTCGGTTTTGAAAATCCTCTCCTTATGTCGTCATAAGGAGGAAGGTTACCTCCCCTTTCTCTGCTTTGCCCGCACAGAGAATTTGGACCCACAAATGAGAAAATGAGCTACGACCGTGCAAGCCCGATATTGTTTTTTCCTCGAGACATCATGGCTTTCAAACGCCCGAAGCATGGCAGTTAGCCCCGCCTCTTTCTTCATAATAGCATTTAAAGCTACAGACACAGAAACGGCATGTCCTGAGGAAAGCTTTGATTTTATTTTATTTTATTCGGATCCCCATTAGCTGATGCCAAAGACACCAGCTACTCTTCCTGAGGTCCACACAAGAAAACAACGTACCAAACAACAGATAAAAAAGGAAAAGCATATAACAAAGAAGAAATCAACATACAAACAACAGATAAAAGAAAAGGAAAAAAACATATAGCAAAAAAGAAATCAACATACAAACACCAGATAAAAAAAAAAAAAAAAAAAAAAGACTAAATAACCTAACCATCAACACACAAAGACAACAGATGGCAAATAGGAAAAAGGATAAATGAGTAGATAAATAATTAGTAATACATGCTAGTATCCAGTGTAAACAGCCATGAGGTGTTGCTTCACTTGTTTTTTGAATCTAGCTTTGTTCTGGGTTTTTGAGATGTGATCTGGAAGGGAGTTCCATTCAACCATAGCCCTGCATAGTACTGTACGTTGTTTTGAGTTTGTTTTAATTGTTGGAATTGTGTAGTTACCCCTGGTGGCATGTCTGGTGGGGTATGTGTGTACATACCCCACACAAGTGTGAGCTGCCTAAACAAACAGTTGGGGGTTTTTAATGTGTTAATTTTTTTAATGAAAGACAGAAGTGATGCTTTTAGCCTCTCATCAACTTTCAGCCAGGAGAGTCGGTCATGCATGTTATTTACATTTGCTCTTGGTGTGCACTTAAGGTCAAGCCTAGCTGCTCTGTTTTGTACCCGTTGAAGCTTCCCTAGGTTAATTTTTGTGGTACCTGACCAGACTACCGAGCAATAATCTAGTTGTGACAGTGCCAGGGTCTGCAGAACCTGTTTGGTCAGATGAGGTGTTAACAAAGAAGAGCATCTTTTAACCACAGATATGTTTCTACCCATCTTTTGCACCAGTAGATCTATATGTCTTGACCATGATAGTTTAGTCTAAAGTTACACCCAGAAGCTTTGTTTCCTGTACTTGCTCAACAGCAACATTGTTCAGTACCAGGTTCAGCTGGGGTTTAGAGCTTAATGATTGCTTTGTCCCAAATACAATGCTCTTAGTCTTGGAAATGTTAAGGACCAGTTTGTTATCAGATACCCATTTGAATACCATCTGCAACTCTTTGTTGAGGGCTGAGGTGATTTCTTTAACTGTTGGTGCAGACATATATAGTGTTGAATCATCTGCATACATAGACATACAGGCTTTATCATTTGTAAAAATCGAGAAGAGCAATGGTCCTAATGAGGATCCCTGAGGAATTCCACATTGTAAATGTCTTGGGTTTGAGAGGCTTCCATTAAAGAAAACCTTTTGTTTCCTATTGGTTAGGTAACTTTCGATCCATGCTACGGCAGATGGTGTAAAGCCATAGCACTTGAGTTTTTCCAGTAGCAAGTTATGCTCATTGTGGGACTGCTCGTAGTGGCTGCAATTCTGCACCAAGGCTGAATTTCTGGAAAGAGACTTCGGATACAGTATTAGGGGACCACTAAGGCCTATATAAAAGCATCCGAAAACAGCATGTTATGGGATCTTTAAATCAGCACATGTACAGACCCATCTGAAGTTTGCCAATGAACATCTGAATGATTCAGAGGAGAACTGGGTCAAATTGTGGTCATATGAGACCAAAATTGAGCTCTTTGGCATCAACTCAACTTGCCGTGTTTGGAGGAGGAGGAATGCTGAAACCCCATATGACCCCATGAACACCATCCCCACCGTCAAACATGGAGGTGGAAACATTATGCTTTGGGGGTGTTTTTCTGCTAAGGGGACAGGACAACTTCACCGCATCAAAAGGGACGATGGACGGGGCCATGTACCGCCAAATCTTGGGTGAGAACCTCCTTCCCTCAGCCAGGGCATTGAAAATGGGTCGTGGATGAGTTTTCCAGCATGACAATGACCCAAAACACACAGCCAAAGCAACAAAGGAGTGGCTCAAGAAGAAGCACATTAAGGTCCTAGCCAGTCTCAAGATCTGCAAAGAGGAGTGGGACCAAATCCCTCCTGAGATGTGTGCAAACCTGTTGGCCAACTACAAGAAACGTCTGACCTCTGATTTCCAACAAGGGTTTTGCCACCAAGTACTAAGTCATGTTTTGCAGAGGGCTCAAATACTTATTTCACTCATTAAAATGCAAATCAATTTACAATAATTTTGAAATGCGTTTTTCCAGATTTTGTTGTTGTTATTCTGTCTCTCACTGTTCATACCATGTACCATAAATATTATAGACTGATTATTTCTTTGTCAGTGGGCAAATGTACAAAATCTGCAGGGGATCTAATAATGTTTTCCCTCACTGTAAATCTGTGAGGGTTCAGGGCTTAGGGTTTATGGGGGACATTGGGATTGGGCTTTAATATCATAATTTAATGCACAAATGTGTCCAAAACTGATACTTAAGTTAAATATCATAATATTCATTGTTAAATACATTCTGCAAATAAAACAATACGAGTCCAACGTAATGTTTACATTATATAAAGCTCCAAAAACTATTTGGACCTCAAATGAACGCAAAAAATAATTGCTCGGGTGCTCTTCGTGCATTAAACCAATACAAGGGCCTACCGCCCCTGCCTACCCCCACAAAAAGAATTTGAAGGGGTAATTTACAGATTTTATAGGGTATTTCACACTGTTCCTTAAGGTCTCCAAATAGGGTATGTAACATTGGTTGGGCTGAAAATGGTCCGGGTGCTGTTCTATGCACCCTAATGCACCCTGTGAAATAGCCCTGGAATAAAACAAGAGGTTTTCTCCATTTTATGCTATGCTCATGAATATATTACATTTAGTCATTGAGCAGACGCAAGTAGGGTAAAGTGCCTTGCCCAAGGACACAACGTCGTTTGGCACGGCCGTGAATCGAACCAACAACCGATTAATAGCCCGACTCCCTAACCGCTCAGCCATCTGACCCCCTGATATATAGATGAGCTGCGCGCTGATTGGTTGGTTTACAAGGAGTGAAGCTGCGGAGCAAAGACGAAACATAGCCACTGAAACATCGAAAGTGGAGTCTTGAAACAAAAACTTAAACTTAAATCTATTGTGTCTACACAACACTGTTTTCAACAGATTGACTAGATATTAGGGCTGAACGATTTCGGAAAATAAACTAATTGCGATTATTTTGACAAATTTTATTAACGGCGTTAACGCAAACCCATTTTAACGGCGTCAATTATTTTATCGCGAGATTAACGTTCTTTTTGAGAGTCAAATGAATGGTCGTTACCCAGCTTCCACAGAGCTTGATAACTACCCATTCATTTGAAACGGGTGTGCTGGAGCAGGGAAACATGCAGGACAGCGGCCCCTGAGGACCAGGATTGCCCACCCCTGTTGTAGAGGGTGAATCTACACGACCGGGAGACCGCAGCAATGTGGGCTGTGAGGGAGAGCTCGTCATCCATGGTCACCCCGAGGTTCCTGGCAGAGGATGAAGGGGTCACCGTCGCAGATCCCAGGGTGATTGAGAGATCGTGGGAGATGGAGGGTTTGGCCCGGATGATGAGGAGTTCTGTTTTGGCGAGGTTCAGCTGGAGGTGGTGCTCGGTCATCCAGGCGGAGATGTCTGCGAGGCAGGCCTCGATCCTAGCTGAGATCCCCGGATCAGTCGGGGGGAACAACAGGTACAGCTGCGAGTCGTTAAGATCCTATTATTGTTGTTCACTGTGCCTGGTAGTTGAGGTGGGGTTACTTTGTGCTTGTGCGGCTTGTAAATACCGTATTTTTCTTATAGAAAATAAGCCGCATTTTCTATAAGCCCACCCCACCAAAATGGGAGCTTTGTGTTTGTAAATCGGAGTATAGGCCGCACTGGAATATAGGCCGCATTTTAAACGGGAACAACGATACCGTAGCGCCGGCTAGCGTTGAGCAGAACAATGCTCACGACTGTTAATTTAACCAGATATACTTTCCCAATGGACAGCTTGGATATCCAACATCCATCTAACTCGACAGAAAAACTTGATGATAGGGAGGCGGGGGCTTACCTGATGATGCGCTGGGCGGCGTACTGATGGAGGCAGCGAAACTGGGCGGACATGTTGGCGAGCGCCGCCAAACAGTTGGTGTGCAGATATTTATCCTGGAACACACAAACGGACACGATTTCTGTGCGTGTGTGCATATGCCCCAGAGTGTGTGTATATCTGTCCATGTGCCTATGCATGTGTGTGGGTGTTTGTGTCTGTGCCTCACCCTCTATGCATGTGTGTGGGTGTTTGTGTCTGTGCCTCACCCTCTATGCATGTGTGTGGGTGTTTGTGTCTGTGCCTCACCCTCTATGCATGTGTGTGGGTGTTTGTGTCTGTGCCTCACCCTCTATGCATGTGTGTGGGTGTTTGTGTCTGTGCCTCACCCTCTATGCATGTGTGTGGGTGTTTGTGTCTGTGCCTCACCCTCTATGCATGTGTGTGGGTGTTTGTGTCTGTGCCTCACCCTCTATGCATGTGTGTGGGTGTTTGTGTCTGTGCCTCACCCTCTATGCATGTGTGTGGGTGTTTGTGTCTGTTCCTCACCCTCTATGCATGTGTGTGGGTGTTTGTGTCTGTGCCTCACCCTCTATGCATGTGTGTGGGTGTTTGTGTCTGTGCCTCACCCTCTATGCATGTGTGTGGGTGTTTGTGTCTGTGCCTCACCCTCTATGCATGTGTGTGGGTGTTTGTGTCTGTGCCTCACCCTCTATGCATGTGTGTGGGTGTTTGTGTCTGTGCCTCACCCTCTATGCATGTGTGTGGGTGTTTGTGTCTGTGCCTCACCCTCTATGCATGTGTGTGGGTGTTTGTGTCTGTGCCTCACCCTCTATGCATGTGTGTGGGTGTTTGTGTCTGTGCCTCACCCTCTATGCATGTGTGTGGGTGTTTGTGTCTGTGCCTCACCCTCTATGCATGTGTGTGGGTGTTTGTGTCTGTGCCTCACCCTCTATGCATGTGTGTGGGTGTTTGTGTCTGTGCCTCACCCTCTATGCATGTGTGTGGGTGTTTGTGTCTGTGCCTCACCCTCTATGCATGTGTGTGGGTGTTTGTGTCTGTGCCTCACCCTCTATGCATGTGTGTGGGTGTTTGTGTCTGTGCCTCACCCTCTATGCATGTGTGTGGGTGTTTGTGTCTGTGCCTCACCCTCTATGCATGTGTGTGGGTGTTTGTGTCTGTGCCTCACCCTCTATGCATGTGTGTGGGTGTTTGTGTCTGTGCCTCACCCTCTATGCATGTGTGTGGGTGTTTGTGTCTGTGCCTCACCCTCTATGCATGTGTGTGGGTGTTTGTGTCTGTGCCTCACCCTCTATGCATGTGTGTGGGTGTTTGTGTCTGTGCCTCACCCTCTATGCATGTGTGTGGGTGTTTGTGTCTGTGCCTCACCCTCTATGCATGTGTGTGGGTGTTTGTGTCTGTGCCTCACCCTCTATGCATGTGTGTGGGTGTTTGTGTCTGTGCCTCACCCTCTATGCATGTGTGTGGGTGTTTGTGTCTGTGCCTCACCCTCTATGCATGTGTGTGGGTGTTTGTGTCTGTGCCTCACCCTCTATGCATGTGTGTGGGTGTTTGTGTCTGTGCCTCACCCTCTATGCATGTGTGTGGGTGTTTGTGTCTGTGCCTCACCCTCTATGCATGTGTGTGGGTGTTTGTGTCTGTGCCTCACCCTCTATGCATGTGTGTGGGTGTTTGTGTCTGTGCCTCACCCTCTATGCATGTGTGTGGGTGTTTGTGTCTGTGCCTCACCCTCTATGCATGTGTGTGGGTGTTTGTGTCTGTGCCTCACCCTCTATGCATGTGTGTGGGTGTTTGTGTCTGTGCCTCACCCTCTATGCATGTGTGTGGGTGTTTGTGTCTGTGCCTCACCCTCTATGCATGTGTGTGGGTGTTTGTGTCTGTGCCTCACCCTCTATGCATGTGTGTGGGTGTTTGTGTCTGTGCCTCACCCTCTATGCATGTGTGTGGGTGTTTGTGTCTGTGCCTCACCCTCTATGCATGTGTGTGGGTGTTTGTGTCTGTGCCTCACCCTCTATGCATGTGTGTGGGTGTTTGTGTCTGTGCCTCACCCTCTATGCATGTGTGTGGGTGTTTGTGTCTGTGCCTCACCCTCTATGCATGTGTGTGGGTGTTTGTGTCTGTGCCTCACCCTCTATGCATGTGTGTGGGTGTTTGTGTCTGTGCCTCACCCTCTATGCATGTGTGTGGGTGTTTGTGTCTGTGCCTCACCCTCTATGCATGTGTGTGGGTGTTTGTGTCTGTGCCTCACCCTCTATGCATGTGTGTGGGTGTTTGTGTCTGTGCCTCACCCTCTATGCATGTGTGTGGGTGTTTGTGTCTGTGCCTCACCCTCTATGCATGTGTGTGGGTGTTTGTGTCTGTGCCTCACCCTCTATGCATGTGTGTGGGTGTTTGTGTCTGTGCCTCACCCTCTATGCATGTGTGTGGGTGTTTGTGTCTGTGCCTCACCCTCTATGCATGTGTGTGGGTGTTTGTGTCTGTGCCTCACCCTCTATGCATGTGTGTGGGTGTTTGTGTCTGTGCCTCACCCTCTATGCATGTGTGTGGGTGTTTGTGTCTGTGCCTCACCCTCTATGCATGTGTGTGGGTGTTTGTGTCTGTGCCTCACCCTCTATGCATGTGTGTGGGTGTTTGTGTCTGTGCCTCACCCTCTATGCATGTGTGTGGGTGTTTGTGTCTGTGCCTCACCCTCTATGCATGTGTGTGGGTGTTTGTGTCTGTGCCTCACCCTCTTTGCATGTGTGTGGGTGTTTGTGTCTGTGCCTCACCCTCTATGCATGTGTGTGGGTGTTTGTGTCTGTGCCTCACCCTGGTCCTGGTCATGTTGAACTGGATGGTGCGGATTACCACAAGGATGAGCAGGCTTCCCAAAGAGATCTCTGTAAGCGTGCGTTCCGTGTACCATGTGATGTTCTTGAGCACCTGTGGGAGAGAGGGTCATGGAAAATCAATGAAGAGAAATCATTATGGCTGATTCTTGGATACAGAAAAGCTTGGCCTCTCCGAGAAAGTTGGGTTCTGGGCCTGGTTCTAGCTCTGCTTAGCACAATCACAGGATCCTCAGGTTATTCATTTACATTTATGCATTTAGCAGACACTTTTATCCAAAGCGACTTCCACGAGAGAGCTTTACAAAAGTGCATAGGTCACTGATCATAACAACGAGATAGCCCCGACATTGCGAGCAACCAAAACATGAAACATACATTGTGAAAAACCAAATAAGTTCCAAAGGGAAGAAACATAAGAGCTTGCAGTTAAACAAGTTACAATTAAACAACATGAAACTCAAAAAGGTCAAGAGTGTACCTGTAGAAAAACAGTCCACAGTAAAATATTTCACAGCGAGTGCAAGAATTTAAATCCGTTACAACTAACCAACAAGAGCAACAAGTCTCTCAATAAGAGTCATTGTGATCCTGGAGGAAACTAACATGGAGGAAACTAAACTAATATTCAAACGTCATTCTTATTGGTGCTGTCGAACTGGCAGGATGGACAATATAAAGCTAAAAGAGCACAGAGTGGTAATGACCAGCGCACAAACTGGCTTACCATCAACATAAATGGTAAATGGACTGCATTTATATAGCGCATTTTCTACCTTAGCAGCACTCAAAGCGCTTCACAATGTTTGCCTCTCATTCACCCATTTATACTCACACATACCGACGACGGCGGAGCTGCCATGCAAGGCACCGGCCTGCCCATTGGAAGCAAATTGGGGTTCAGAGTCTTGCTCAAGGATACTTCGGCACATGGCCTGGGAGGAGTCAGGGATCGAACCGCCAACCTTGCAATTAACAAACGACCCTCTCTACCCCCTGAGCCACAGCCGCCCCAATTAACAAACAGCAGCAGTTCATTTATCTCACTCTATATTAAATAATGTGACAGTGACACGGTTCTCTAAGAACATATTGACATCCAGCAATGATGTACAGACAAAACACGAACCTAGCATACAAAACAACTTTCTGGCCTTATGCCACACTAACCTATGGCCACACACACAAACACACTTCCCATACCACCATCATTCATTTTGTCAACTCCACATAGAAAAACATGGACAGTTATCTTAGCTCCATCTCCAGTCCGCTGACTGCCTGTAACCTGACTGTAGCAGCTCCAGAGTCCACTACAGCAGAAAAATTAATATGCAACACAGTAGCTGGGCACTGGACAGGCTCAAAACATCAGGGAGAGAAAGAGACGGATGCAGAGAGGGACAGAGAGAAGGTAGAGAAAGGGTAATGGAAATACAGCAAAGAGTCAAGCCTGTGAGGGTAAGTGCTTCAGAGTTAATAAATAAAGAAATCTTAAAGCTAGGATGTGTAATCTTTCCCAGAAACAGTATTAGGTCTGAATGTAATGATAGGATGCCTTCCTATCTGTCAATCTATATTTGCACACCAGTGCGCTACTTGTTCGTGCATACAATCACACGTCATCAGCGCGGGTTCCATGTTGCTGTTCACTGCACGAGAATGGAAGGCGAACCGCAAATACCTTTTGTTCCTCCTGAACCACCAGTAAAAGATAACAAGAAAATAAATCAAGAAGCGATCGCTTCCAGCAACATGTCTCTCCTCATGGCACTTAGACTCTGCTGTGTGTGTGTGTTCATGTGTGATAGAGGAGGCGTGGCTTTGGAGACACCTCTGAAGCGAGGGCGGGCTCTATGCTTTTAGAGCAAGCTTGCTAACTGCTAGCCTTTCTGGATTACACATCCTAACTTTAGAATCAGAATTTGTTTTTATTGCCATGTAAGTTTACATAAACACAGAATTTATTGTGGCAGGAAGGTGCATACGATAAACATATACGGATCTTAATTTTAAAAAGTAGAGTGTATAAATAAACATTTTAATGTAACTCAAAGGCTCAGCAAATTAATTAATTGACAGGCAGAGAGAACTATGAACTAACGAAGGACAATAGCCCCCAATAGCCCCCCATCTCACCACCTTCTGGTTCTCAATCAGTACTCCTGCTTGATACAAACTATGTACTGCTCCCCTATGCTGCTACACTAAAGATATGGAAAGGCCAGACTGGTAGTTGAGGATGGAAATAGAAATCCTGTACCAGTAGATCTCAGAGATACAATATCATAAATACAGAGGGTGACATAATAAATAAATAAATAGCAAATCCCAGAATTCAGAAGTTGCTGGTATGTTGTGAAGACAGAGGTGGTGATCTGGAAACAAGGCCCAACTAATAGATCCCAGAGAGTGGCAGAAACTACAACTCACCACTTCGTGAATGGAGCGGTTGAAGGTGTCATCCTCAGTGAGGATGAGGAGGATGATGAGGGCCATGTAGACGTGGTGGGAGTTCCTCTCTTCCACATGGTACAAGATCTCTAGGATGGGCATCACCTAGGCACAGACATGGGATGAGGTCATGTGTGTATGTGTGTGTGGAAGAAGGACATATTAAGTGTCTGACTGCCCAAGTGAAAGAGAGGGAAATCATGAGCAAATGCTTGTGATTGAACAGTGCCTACATCAGTGGTTGCATAATTCACAATCTGCACAATGACACCTTACCACATTGCAATTGCACTATATTATATTTAGTGGTGGGCCGTTATTGGCGTTAACGCGCGTTAACGCGCTGCGACTCTTTATCGGCGATAAAAAAAAATATCGCCGTTAATCTATTCTCAAAGTTGGGTTGGGAGCTGGGTCTATACTTCGCAAGCTATGATGACTTTCACCTTGATATTTTAGCGCGGACGTATACCTAGCCGAATTGCACTGTAGGGGGCGAGAACGAGTCTTCGAACCTGTGTGTATGCCTTGTGTATGAAATCATCACATCAAATGTGACGTGCTAACATGGATGCAGCTATGAAGCCGCCTGGTTTGCTTCAGGGAAAATGTAAGTAAGAAGCTTCCCAATGGAAACCTCGACAAGACTAAGGTTGTTTGCACCTTGTGCTATACGGAATTAGTTTACTGTAGGAGTTCTTCCAGTCTCAAATACCACCTAAACGCAAAGCATCCCTTAGCTAATGTGGAAGATGCCGGGCCAAGCACTGATGTAGCGCAGGGGAAGAGACGTCGTCAAACTACGATGTTTACTACGAGTGCAACCGAGGCAAGCCCGTCAGCACAGCTCTATCAGCCAAGCTAACTATTCTAATAAACACAAGTACATCTTATTGAACATAATTTATTTTCATCACCAATTATCATAGTAGAACAGCTTTCTCAAGCAGTTTGTGATGCATTTTGGAAACAGGAGATGAGCTCCTGGTCTAATGCGCCACCTGGCTTGAGAAACCCGTTCTCAAAGACTTACTTTTAGTCATTATTTGGGTAGCACACATATTCTGAATGCCTTCGGCGGAATTCAAATGAGCCATTTTAATCTAGATTAATGCCAAGATTACAGTGAGATTAATCTAGATAAAAAAAATTAATCTATGCCCACCACTAATTATATTGCACTTGACTTGAAGACAGGATTGCACTGAGAGATAGTGACGGGTGTGTGTGTGTGCATTCATGTTTATGTACGTGGGTTTCTGAAAACACACACCACCCCAAATCAAGTCCTGACCCCAGAAAACGCATTATGTTGAAGCGCTAATGATCTTGGCTCAAGTCAGCCTGTACATCCTCATCGTAGTGATATATCATCACTCAGTCATAAGACTGTGTCTGTATCTCACACACCAGGTTCTCCATGTCCGTGCGGGAGAGTATGTAGGTCCTCATGTTGGTGTTCTGGTGCAGCAGTGTGTAGAGGAGCAGGGTGGCCTGGTCGGAGCACTGCTGCTCACACAGGGCTGTGTACAGGCTGTTGAAGTTGATTTGGAAGCTGTGGGGTAGCTCCGAGGCCGGGGATGATGTGTCTGAGGATGCACAAACAAACTTTATCCTATAGTATTGTTACTACATGTATTATTCTATTCACAATGCAGTCTGTGGCTTGATATTATATGATGGCTGCCGTTGATATTAGTGTCATCGCACCTTGGGTGTTCCTGAAGCAGGTGACAGCCTGTCTGTAGGGGTTGGGCCAGTCCGGTCCGTCCGTCAGATTGGCTAGCACCAGGAGCAGCAGCAGGCTTTGATTGGACAAGGGCAGGGGGTTCTGTTCTTGGTCTAGGCCGGCTTTGCCACCGGTGGCCCCGCCCAGGGTAAAGACGTTCCACAAGCCAGCTGGAACACATAACAGAGTGACGATTCTGGAGGAGGAGGAGGGAGGAGCAGGAGAAGGATAGCCCCCCTGGACACAAGAAATCAGAGAGATGGAAAAAGGGAGGGGAGAGGAGAAGATGGATGTGGGAGGCTAGACACTGGAAACTAGAGGGAATTGAATGAGGAAAAAGGAGAATGATAGAGGATGCTGGACACAGGACAACGTGGAAGGAGGAGAGATGGAGAGTGATTAAAGAAAGAAAAAGGAAGAGACGAAAGGAGACTGGACACAGGAAACTAGTGAGAAAGATAATAAGGAGTTGAGGAGACTGGTGAGGGTGTGAAGGAGACAGCTGGTTAACCTGGTAGCTGCAGCAGCTTCAACCAAAAGTCAAAAGCAGTATGTCTTAACACAAAACCTTGTACACACAGGATCTGTCTCCCTCTACAGGCTAGTGAGGTCACAGCAGACAACCAAGTAAACCACAACTCTCACAAATATGGTGGATCTGATCACAAAACTCAGTTTGGATCGAACCATGGTTTTGAGTCACAAATCTGATCAATTTTCGTATCAGCAAAAAAGAAGGATTACATTATTTTGAATATAACTATTAATCATGTGATTTCAATGATGGAGGCTCTTCAAGTTCTCCCACACAGCCATGACTGTCATTTTTGTGTTTTCTTTTTGCAACCCGAGCATCCCAAATTGATTCGTTGGGATTGAACTTTCCCCGTTCACAACACACATCGCTCTGTCGGTCCACAAAAATGTTATGCGAGTCTGGCCTACTGGACATGGTTGCAGCTAATTAGCGCTTGTTAATAATCAAATAAACCGTTAGCACTTTAGAGTAAAAAACAACAGGCATCTGTCTAGTCTGTATATTGCAAGTAGTATAAGTAAATATAATTTAGTATAAGTAAGTGGTATTTTGCAGTCAAAAAGATGTTTGTCTAACGAGGACTCCAAGATTCTAACAGGTGCTGCGGCTTCTCACTAATCATATAGGCATCTCCCGTCTGACAACATACAGGAGAGCATACATTTACAAATACTGACCTCTACAATCTGTTTTGTGTTTTAAATGTCATACTTAATTTCCATACTTAATACGTAATTCATTTTCAGCTTGATCTGAACTTAACTGATATGGCTCCCACAGTACTCAAACGGTTAAGGAGTAGAAGGGAAGGCTGGAGATAAGTCTACCATCAAAGTCTGCAAACAAATTAACAGTCTTAATTCAAAAAGAGAGAGACATTTAAATCAGGTGTACTGGTGCAGGGAAACATCTAAAACATGCAGGACAGCGGCTCTCGAGCACCAAGGTTGTCTACCCCTGCACTAGGTGGTACAGCCTGAGACATGCACAATCAAAAAATAAAAATTGCCTTCTGCATTTTTGTTTAGCTTTTTCCTCCATTGTACCAAACTCGTACCAAACCGTTATGTCTGAACCAAGGTATGAACCGAACCGTGACTTCTGTGTACCGTTCCACCCCTAGCTGTACTCCATAGCTCATTAAAGCTCTCCTCTTTGCAATAATCTTCCAATGTGTCTGAGGGTTTCAGTAAGGTCAACTGCTTTGGTAAGGTCCACGTTAGTTGACTTTGCGTCTACAGCTCTGTGGATTGGCCTAATCTGAAATGTCATCCAGCACTCTTATTACTGCAGTCTGCTTTCTACATGCAGCATAGCGACAGGCCCATCTAGTGTCACTTAGCCTTGGTAGTACTCATGGTGCCCCACTGAACATTTTTTTACACTGTCCACAATGAAGATTCAAACAGTGTGCCCTGCAGTGAACTTAAAACACATATTTGGCAACTTCCTTAAAGGTCACATGACATGCTGTTTTTGGATGCTTTTATATAGGCCTTAGTGGTCCCCTAATACTGGATCTGAAGTCTCTCTCCCGAAATTCAGCCTTGGTGCTGAATTACAGCCACTACGAGTAGTCCCACAATGAGCTTTCCTAAAGGCTACGTCACACCATAATGTTCTGGTCAACGTTCTATGACATTAGAGGAAACGTTGGTAATCGTCCATGGTCGCTGGTATAGCGCTGGTATAACGCCAGAAGAGCGTTGTGTGGACGCTGGTGACGCTGGTAATCGTCGGTGATCGTCGGAGAACCCTGGTCCAAAAAAAAAGTTTTGAACATGCACAAAAGTTCTCATGGAGACCAGCGTTCTTCAACGTTTAATTTTAAATGCTGGATAACGCGGAAGAATGTTTGTGGACGTTTGACTAACGTTGCACGCGTTTGGCTATCGTTAGTCAGTCGTTACCCTCGCGTTACTTGGTTGTTATTCATCGTTTGCTTTCGTCACACGTCGTCGCGACCCAGTGACACGTCGTCACACGCTAATAGTTTTCAGGGGTGTCTTACTTGGTCGCTGTTACACGCTCCTCATGCGTCATTCCCACACTAGTCATGCGTTATAGTCACACGTTAGTCACACGCCAGATGTGTGCACCTCGCCCTAGAACGCTCGAAATTGAATGATTAGAACTTTCAGAGAACGTTAACCAGAACGTTATGGTGTGAAGGAGCCTTCAGAACGAGCTGTTTTGGTGTCTGTTGCTTCAATGGTAATGAGGAGGAGGCGGCACCATGCGCTAATGTTTACAATGGAAGTATCGCAATGGCTCATAGCCCCGTTGCTGTAAGATGCCTCGAATTTGCCCATTCTCATCTGATCACCCTGGTTTGCAGAAGTGCACACTCAGTCATTTCAATGAGGGGAAAGGCGGATATCGCGAGAGCCATAACACCAACAGCAGAACGGTTATCCAAATAACAAAGAAGTGTACAACAGTCGCGTTACAGTGTGTGTATTCACAACTTTGGCCGGACCAAGGAGAGTTGGTACTGATCCAGAATTTAATTTTAGACGGTCTGCAAGGCCAGCTTTGTATTGGCCCAAGTTGAGGAAACAGTCATGGCTGAAATGTTTGGCGCAGACATGCAAAACTTGGCAAGTTGTGTCGGCGCATTTCCAGAGAAAATAAAATTAAGACACTGGTTCTTCAGAGGCTCGGATGAAGGAACTGTAAAAATGGTTTTGTTTTCATTTGTACATACAAACACTGAGCGACTGTTATGCTTCGTTCGTTTGCAAGCCATGACGACTCAAGGAAAAAACGATATTGCACTCGCATGGTCGTAGCTCAGATTCTCATGGGCAGGCCAGAGAAAGGGGAGGTAACCTTCCTCCTTGTGACGTCACAAGGAGAGGATTTTCAAAACCAAGTGTTTGAGCTTTCATTTTCTCAAAGGCGGAGAGGAATACCCAGGGCTTGGTTTACACCTATTAAACTTTCTAGCCACTGGGGGACCAAAGGCAGACTAGGGGAACTGATGTTAATGTTAAATAACCTCCTAAAGTGAAGTTTTCATGTCATGGGACCTTTAACCCTTGTTTGGACACCAGACCACCTGCCACTCATGACTGCAGCCCCATCATAGCCTTGGCCAACCAGATTCTCTTTGTATTCCTGTCCATACTTTTCCAGACATGAAATAATTTTCTCTGTCAAACTGGCTGCATGTAAGTGCTCTGCTTTCTGGTACTCAAGGAAGCTCTCCTGAACCACACCATTATAATAATATATAATTTTGAAAGCCTTTTGGGACACGTGAGTGAGACAGTCGATAACAGCAAGCGAAGCACGGACAATTTAATGCTCTGATAAAAGTTTAAGGTTGTTATAGCGGATGTTAGCGATCTAAGGAAACCTCTATTCCCTTGTGTACAGCATGCAGCCAACAATGTTGTTTTGTGTCTGTATTTTACTTTGGTGAACGTTATTTACATGCTGCGCATGTCGTTGTATGTTCATTTTAAGCTAATGTGGTCTTTATTTTCTCGTTAAACTGTGGGTTTAGTTTTCACGGTGGATTTGGAGAAGAAGCTTCAAATAAACCTGTAGCAAGAAAGCCACTTGTGTCTGCCAGTTCTTCGAGGGAATTATAGTACACTTGTGATTTACTTGCCGTTTTTTCGAGGGCGGCGTGTCATCGAAGAAATACAGTACTTGTTTTTGATTTTCATCTCCCATCATTCCCAAGACAGTTGTATTTTTCTTGTCCATTCTTTTGAACTCACTCCATGCAATCATATGTGTCTGATCTGGCATGTACACTGAACCCACTTTCTTTATAAGTGGCCTTCTTCCAGTTAGAATAGCAATTTTCTGTTGTGAATACACTGATATTTAAATGTGCAAAATGTCTGCATGCAAAGCAGTATGCTGCATCTTTAGACAGGGAATATTCAAGCCATGGTCGAGGACTGCACCACTCCCTGTGGAAGCTTCTTTTTGCTGCTCCATGTTGTGTCTTTGGGAATGTCTTTAAATCAGGCTGCATTACCTTTGCATTTTGATATATCTTTAAAAAAGAAAGAAGAGTGGCAAATATAATTCTCTAATGCAATTTTACAGTACATGGACATAGCCAATGCATATAAGTGACATTACATATTATCCTACTGTACGGCAATTTATATGGAAGAAGAATAAAAACATACCATGTGGTCCAGGGGGAATGGCAGGTCTATCCTCTTTCTCCCTGTCATCCTCATCTGCCTCCTCCTGATTACTCCCTGCCTCTGTCCCTCTCTCTGAATCTGGAGCCTCTTCTTCACCCCTCACTGATTTTTCTTTTTCCTCGTCTCCTTCACTTATTTCCTCATCTCCTTCTGTGGTCTTCTCCTGCTCTGACCCTCGTGGTCTCTCCAGTTTACTGCCTTCTCCTTCATTTCCATCCTTCTCTTCCTCCTGTGTACTTCTCTGAATTTTCTTAGCAAAAAAGCTGGCAATATCCCCACCTTCAGCCTTCCTTTTCATGTTTAGGCTCCAGCTAATTTCTTCAGCTACTCTGGCCTGCAAGAGTCGATATGTGAAAAGCTCTGGTTATTCTTGTATTACATTACACTGTAGGGCCTTGTAGCAGCTAATAAGTAACCTATAACAAATATAAAATCAGAAAAGATTTATCACATGCACACAACAGTTATGTTTAGACTACTTAATCCTATTGTATTTGTTATTTCCCCAGTTGTAACCTGGTTTAATTTGTGCAGCATTATTGCTGTGATATGTGAGTGTAAGTGGATGTTATAGGATTGCTTAGCTAATCATAAAAATGATCGATCTCACTGAATTGTGTGTTGTGACGTAACGTTGGCGAAACTGCGACCATCAGTAAAACCTTATGGATACAAACAAGATTTTATATTTTATATTAAGCTGTTCCTGTTTTTACTAAAATCCAAACTAATCAAAGGGCAGAAAGCTCTTGCAAATCACGAGGGAGCTATTTTACTTTTGGCTAACGTAATAGACTTGCTGTTTTTGCTGGCATACATTAAACTTCACCTTCAGAGGCTCGGGGGCAGCTCAGTCTTTGCCGGGCTGCAGTGTCACCGCACCGCAGCAGACTCGCTGTGTGCGAGCCAGACTGTGTGAACGCCGCTTTGCACATTTGATGTAGGGACGTAGCTAAGTATTTGAGGGGCAGGAGGCTAATAATACATTTAAAATAAAATAAAAATCACTTTCGGTAAATGTATGTTTCAGTTCAATGTTTTGAGAAGCTTGTGGACATTTGTTTTTACAAGTACAGTTTTTGTATCACCAAAGTTAGAGAGGCAGCTGGGGGGGAAAGGCTCTAGAGTGGGGGGGCGGCTGCCCCCCCTTGCCCCCCTGTAGATCTGCCCATGCATGATGCACATATTATTGCTGTCTAATCCATCCAATCCCTCAGTGCTTGACATTACATTTTTGCATGATCACCAAGATTAAAATAAAAATGCAGTAGCTAGATAATGCCATTTTAGGCATTGCCACCCTTTCGTTTAATGTAAAACAGACAATGAAAATAGTGATGCTAATAGCTAATGAATGTGGCTAGTTGGTAAGCCAGTTACTCAAAGCTTCCAACTTTGCCCACACAGAGCGTATGACAATGCAGCTTGGCAGTCTTAAAACCAAATGCTGCGCCACTGCATGGCTGAAAGACCCATGAGGCCCATGACTAGATGTATACTGCTTGTGGAAGATGGGTATTGGCTAACAGACTGTGGCACAGGCAGATGTTTGTCACGCTCGAAAATAAACACGTAGTTGGGACACATGCCACTGTGCAGCCATTGTTTTCAGCTATTGCATTTTGTCTCCCCTGTACAGGAAATGTAACAATGTCTGGCCAGAGAAGAGGTGAGGGGGTGATGAGAGGGTTGAGAGGAGAAGAGAACTAAGCCAGGTCTGGCCCAGCCACGCAGGGTGTACCTGCGTGGCTGGGCAACTAAGGTCTATCTAAAGATAGTTTTAAAACGTTGGTCAGACACTGAGGGCTGTTTCATGCCCTTGACGTGTTATGTTAGGGAGGGACCCCCTATGAGGTTTAGGCAGAGGGAGGTTAGAAGGTGTGGCTGCTGCTGGATATTCTGCTCAAGAGGACAAATAGGACGATATTCTGCTCAAGGACAAAGATGAGGGGCAGGAGAAGTGACTCACAAGAATGGCCTTTCCAACAACATCAAGATACACAGTCTCTCCTTCAGACAGTATGTGTGTGGGTAGCAGTGTCGGACTGGCCATCGGGAGAATCGGGAGATTTCCCGAACGGCTGGTCAAACTAACGGCCGGTCAAACTAACGGCCGCTATGGCCACGGCACTATGCAAAAAATAAAATAAAAATAGCCTACTAGTTTACGCTCACTTTGAGGACAGCCTGAATACCAAGCAACTGTTTAACTGGAGTGATCCAAAGGGTGTGGGGGTAGGGATTCTCCCCGTGTAAACTTGAACGGTGCACTTGTCCGTCCGGTTTACAGATCGCAATTGGTCAAAAATCTATCGTTTTCGTACGGCCAATTCGTTGGAGTGGGTGGAAGCGATGACATTGCGTGCACTGTATAAAAAGTATTTTGTGACCGAGACATAACATAAAAACATTGTTGTTTCTTTTGCAAAGAAATGGAAAGGAAAAGAAAAGGAGAAGGAGAAAAGGGTGGCGCGGAAAAAGCGAGACTAAAAAACAACAGGCACTCCAAGCAAATGCTGCAAAATGTAAAAACATTGAACAAATGTTTAGACCGCCAAAAGCCACGCTAAGTGAGGGAAAGTCTGCAGCCCGAAGATGCAGCAATGTGGCAATATCAGAGGCATCAGGTGCAAGCAGCTGCATTTTTGACATTTAGAAAATTCAAATATCCAAACCATATTGTTTTCATTTTTCTAGCCAATATATATAGGCTATTTATTTAAAATGAAGGAAAATAAATGGCCAAGAGAAAAAGGCACTTTTTCACAACGTGTTTTTTGGCTTTAAATAATAAATGTGCTATGTGGATCAAATCTAATTGTCTTATTTGTTCTGTGTATTAAAGCAGCCACAGGTGACACAGGGAAAGAGATGGAGGCTGCTGTGGTGACAGGGTCCAGTGGAGAGACTTTGACAGGTGCAGCAATGCAACTGTACACAATAGACTAGGCCTATATGTTAACAGGGTCATTATATAGAAATTAGTTTCTTCAATTGATTTTCATTATTGACTATAGTTAACTGATTATTGTTCTTTTGTAACATCAAAAAGCAGATGCAGAAACAGAGAGAAGGAAAAAGAAAGTAAGGGAGAAAGTGGAGGCATGGTCAAGGAACAAGATAGATATGATGATTTCAAATTCCCTCAATCTAAAGACCTAGAGATGTTTTTCAATTGTCATCCAGTTCTAATTTTGTTAACAGTCTTCGATAGCACTGCATTTTAAGACTTAACAACATTAGAACTGGATAACAATTGCAAAACATCTCTAGGTCTTTAGATTGAGGGCATTTGAAATCATCATATCTATCTTGTTCCTTGACCATGCCTCCACTTTTTCCTTACTTCTCTCTGTTTCTGCATCTGCTTTTTAGCCTATTTTAAGCAACTGTACATGGGTCGCGGGCCGGTCTGCGTTTCAAAGTTCCGGTCTGTTTTTCGGTCCCAGCAGGGTTTTTCCTGGGTCAAAATGGGTCTTCGGTGCTCCAAAAAATAAATAATATATATGTATATATTTTTTCTTTTTTTCTTTTTTCTAATCAATGTATTTATTCCCCCCCCCCCGCCGAAACTAAACCTATATTTCGGAACAGGTTAAGGTAATAGCTAATGTAATATTGCACATATTTTCGTCCTATTTCCCCTAAAGCAATAAAGTTAGGCTACTTAAAGACACCGTACACTCATAAAGTATGTTCTAAATGGCAGAAATGCTGCCAATTCATAATTGACGTAACAACTTATTGTAAATGGTCAGTAGCCTAGTCTATCGATTAAGGTAGGCCACTCTGAAGCATGTACACTGCCTGCTTCATTTGATCTTGATAGGCTAAGCATTCTGTAGCAAATAACAATAAACCCAATTTTTATTAATTAAGACTATTTCAGCATAATAATGCACCTAAAATACAAACCTGAGCAAGGGCAGCAATCGCTATCGAATCAACAGACATGTGCAATTTAGCTAGCAGGGGAAGAATACAAACAACGAAAATCACCAGTTAACTTGATTTAAATTTGCAAGAACTATAGACTTATACAATAACAGGCTTAAATGAACTGACAACATAAGTTATACGACTTGCAGTTCTCAAGGACGCACACACGCAATCTCAACTGCGGTGTGAAGCGCGTGTCTGTGCAATTCTCCGACATGCACTCTAACACTGCTGATAGATGGACAAAAATTTTGTACAGCCTGATTTCTGATACCGTGGCGGCAGAAATTTAGCCATAGAGGAAACACTGCACTATATATTATCATTCCAGGTTAAGAATACCAATGGAGGCTGCGTTGGAAATCGTAAATCAAACTTTTGTCAGCATTTTAAGTGGAAATTTCATTTGCATTTGTACAGGTGTATTCGTGCACGTCGGGCTGGCCCTTGCAGCGGAACGACAGTTTAGTGGCCACTCTGTCCATTCGCGCACCTCACAGTTGCGTATTGATCAGACAAGAAGACACGCTTATCAACTCGATTACTATTGATCAAAACAGAACGAGGGTTCGGCTGTAGCCTACTTGAAACATACTATTGAGAACATATTCGCTGACATGCATTGCACGCGTGATGAACACAGCTTTTTTATTTTCTTCATCGTGGACTTTTTTTGCCTTTGGCGCTCTGGATTTGTCATTGGCGCCCAGGAAACGGCTTTGGGGCACGCCAAAATGCTCTCTATGCAGGAAAAACCCTGCCCAGTCCGACCCTGGTGGGTAGTGTGTCAGTCCTTTATGCATGTGTGCCATTTATTTATATTTATTTATTGAAATGTGTGTGAGTAAGTGTGTGTGTGTTGGGGTGGCACATAGTATCTGTCTCAGGGATTACAGAGCAGGATAGCACACCATAACCTGTGTTGTGAGCATAAAGAGACACACGATGACTGGCTGGCTGGCAGTATGATAGGTGACAGCAACCAACAAAGGATACTTATCTATAGAAAAACCCATGACAGCATTCCCATACTTACACACTAACAAGCACATGTATCACAAACACACATGCACGCATTTTCAGTCATACAGTCATAGAAATACCAGCCTGGAGTCTGGAGTCATTAGCATCAGAAATCCACTAGACACACTGGTCTGACCTCTTACTGTACCTTTGCTGCCTTTAACTGGTTGATTGCCTCTACACACACATACACACACAGGTAGAATGAAATGTTTGAAAGGACAGATGGGGAGAGATGTAAGAGAAAGGCTGTCATCTTGGAAATGTGAATCTCTGAGTGGGTAGTGCTACTGACGACAAACGGCAGCCACGGTAGCAGTGGCGTAGAGTGGATTTTCTGCATGTGTGTGTGTGCTTTGACTTACTGGCAACTCCAGAGGCCAGGCCGTAGAGCAGGCCTCCTCCATCTGACTGATTGTCAAAGATGTAAGTGGCCGGAGGCGGGCACTTCTCCTGTCGGATAAAGTTGTAGAGAAGAGTCTTGACTAGTCGACTGGTCAGTTCCAGACTGGGGGGACACAAAACAGTAAAGTCACAAACAATAGAACACCACATTGGAACACAGACACTGCATTGCAGCCAGGTTCACAGACAGCAGCACAGGCTTCAGCACAAACAGGTCAAACGTGTTAGTTCCCTTTCCCACTCCCCAATCAGCTGATGGGCCACACACCTGTGTCTCATCAGCTGATTGGGAAGAACTCATGGATAATTGGAGGCATTTTTAGTCATGGGATGCAGTCATGTGACCCATTCAGTCCTAAAGAAGATAGTGGACGAAGTTGTATCGCAGTTGAATTGTTAAAGATTTACATTTATTCATTTAGCAGACGCTTTTATTCAAAGCAACTTCCAAGAGAGAGCTTTACAAAAAGTGCATAAGTCAATGATCCATCCCATCCATCATCTTCCGCTTTTCCGGGGGTCGGGTCGCGGAGGCAGCAACCTAAGCAGGGAGGCCCAGACTTCCCTCTCCCCGGCCACTTCCACCAGCTCTTCCTGGGGGACCCCGAGGCGTTCCCTGGCCAGCCGAGAGACATAGTCCCTCCAGCGTGTCCTGGGTCTTCCCCGGGGCCTCTTCCCAGTGGGACGTGCCCAGAACACCTCACCAGGGAGGCGTCCAGGAGGCATCCTTATCAGATGCCCGAGCCACCTCAACTGGCCCCTCTCGACGCGGAGGAGCAGCGGTTCTACTCTGAGCCCCTCCCGGATGAGCTTCTCACTTTATCTCTAAGGGAGAGCCCGGACACCCTGCGGAGAAAACTAATTTCGGCCGCTTGTATCTCGTTCTTTCGGTCACTACCCACAGTTCGTGACCATAGGTGAGGGTAGGAACAAAGATCGACTGGTAAATAGAGAGCTTCGCCTTTCGACTCAGCTCCTTCTTCACCACGACGGACTGATGCAGAGCCCGCATCACTGCGGACGCCGCACCGCTCCGCCTGTCGATCTTGTGCTCCATTCTTCCCTCACTCGTGAACAAGACCCCGAGATACTTGAACTCCTCCGATTGGGTCAAGATCTCCTCCCCGACCCGGAGATTGCACTCCACCCTTTTTCCGGTCAATAACCATGGCCTCAGATTTGGAGGTGCTGATTCCCATCCCAGCCGCTTCGCATTCGGTTGCGAACCGCTCCAGTGAGAGCTGAAGGTCACGGCCCGATGAAGCCATCAGGACCACATCATCTGCAAAAAGCAGAGACCCGATCCTGAGGTCACAAAACCGGAACCCCTAAACGCCCTGGCTGCGCCTAGAAATCCTGTCCATATAAGTTATGAACAGAATCGGTGACAAAGGGCAGCCCTGGCGGAGACCAACCCTCACCGGGAACAAGTTCGACTTACTGCCGGCAATGCGGACCAAACTCTGGCACCGGTCGTACAGGGACCGGACAGCCCCGATCAGGGAATCCGGTACCCCGTACTCCCGGAGCACCCCCCACATGAGCCCCCGAGGGACACGGTCGAACGCCTTTTCCAAATCCACAAAACATGTGTAGACTGGTTGGGCGAACTCCCATGCACCCTCCAGAACCCTGCCGAGGGTATAGAGCTGGTCCACAGTTCCACGGCCAGGACGAAAACCACATTGCTCCTCCTGAATCCAAGGTTCGACAATCCGACGGACCCTCCTCTCCAGCACCCCTGAATAGACTTTCCCAGGGAGGCTGAGGAGTGTGATCCCCCTAAAGTTGGAGCACACCCTCCGGTCCCCCTTTTTAAAGAGGGGAACCACCACCCCGGTCTGCCAGTCCAGAGGCACTGTCCCTGATGTCCACGCGATGTTGCAGAGTCGTGCCAACCAAGACAGCCCTACAACATCCAGAGCCTTAAGGAACTCCGGGCGGACCTCATCCACCCCAGGGGCCTTGCCACCGCGGAGCTTTTCAACCACCTCAGCGACCTCAGCCCCAGAGATAGAAGGGCCCCCCCCAATGTCCCCAGACTCTGCCTCCACGTCGGAACGCGTGTTGGTGGAATTAAGGAGGTCTTCAAAGTATTCCTTCCACCGATCCAGGACGTCCCCCATCGAGGTCAGCAGCGCACCATCCCCACCATATACAGCATTGACAGTGAACTGCTTCCCCCTCCTGAGTCGCCGGATGGTGGTCCAGAACCTTTTCTAAGCCGTTCGGAAGTCATTCTCCATGGCCTCACCGAACTCCTCCCACGCCCGGGTTTTTGCCTCCGCAACCACCAAAGTCGCATTCCGCTTGGCCTGCCGGTACACATCAGCTGCCTCTGGAGTCCTACCAGCCAATAAAGTCCGATAGGCCTCCTTCTTCAGCTTGACGGCATCCCTCACCTCCGGCGTCCACCACCGGGTCCGAGGGTTACCGCCGCGACATGCACCGACCGCCTTGCGTCCGAAGCTCCGGTCAGCCGCCTCAACAATGGAGGCCCGGAACATGGCCCATTCGGACTCAATGTCCCCGGCCCCCCCCGAGACATGATCGAAGCTCTCCCGGAGGTGGGAGTTGAAGCTCCTTCTGACAGGGGATTCTGCCAGCCGTTCCCAGCAGACCCTCACATTACGTTTGGGCCTGCCGGGCCTGACCGGCGTCTTCCCCCACCATCGTAGCCAACTCACCACCAGGTGGTGATCAGTTGACAGCTCCGCCCCTCTCCTCACCCGAGTGTCCAAGACATTCGGCCTCAGATCCGACGACACGACTACAAAGTCTATCATTGAACTGAGACCTCGGGTGTCCTGGTGCCAAGTGCACATATGGACACCCTTATGCTTGAACATGGTGTTCTTTATGGACAAGCCGTGTCTAGCACAGAAGTCCAACAACAAAACACCACTCGGGTTCAGATCGGGGGGGCCGTTCCTCCAGGTTTCACTGTCATTGCCCACATGAGCATTGAAGTCCCCCAGGAGGACGAGGGCATCTCCGGGAGGAGCGCTTTCCAGCACCCCCCCCAGAGACTCCAAAAAGGGTGGGTACTCTGCACTGCCGTTTGGTGCGTAAGCACAAACAACAGTGAGGACCCGTCCCCCCACCCGAAGGCGGAGGGAGGCTACCCTCTCGTCCACAGGGGTGAACCCCAACGTACAGGCGCCGAACCGAGGGGAAACAAGTATTCCCACCCTAGTTCGACCCCTCTCACCGAGGGCAACTCCAGAGTGGAAGAGAGTCCAGCCCCTCTCAAGGAGACTGGTTCCGGAGCCGATGCTGTGCGTCGAGGTGAGGCCGACTATATCTAGCCGGAACCTCTCTACCTCGCGCACCAGCTCCGGCTCCTTTCCCGCCAGCGAGGTGACGTTCCACGTCCCTAGAGCTAGCTTCTGCAGCCGAGGATCGGACCGCCAAGGCCCCCGCCTTCGGCCGCCGCCCGTCTCACACTGCACCCGACCCCCATGACCCCTCCTGCGGATGGTGAGCCCACTGGAAGGGGGTCTCACGTTGTCTCTTCGGGCTGTGCCCGGCCGGGCCCCAAGGGAAAAGGTCCGGCCACCAGGCGCCCGCCATTGAGCCCCACCCCAGGCCTGGCTCCAGGGAGGGGCCCCGGTGACCCGCTTCCGGGCAGGGGCAACTGGGAACCATTGTTCGTTTTCTTCATGGTAGGTTTTTGAGCCACGCTTTGTCTGGTCCTTCGCCTGGAACCTGTTTGCCTTGGGTGACCCTACCAGGGGCATAAAGCCCCGACAACATAGCTTCCAGGATCACTAGGACACGCAAACCCCTCCACCGCGGTCAATGATCATAAACAGCAAATGTTTACTCCTCGACAGGTCTGCAAACGCCTTTGTAAACCGAGATTTGTTAAAACGTTTGTTAACCGAGACCGTCGAGGAACAAATCGAAAATTTAGGCCATTTAGGCTACTTTGTTGCCGAGCAGATGCCACGTTGTTAAGGTCAATGGCAACATCTCCAAGGCAACCGCTTGTTGCTAGGTCCGTAAAAACGTTTATTTACCTCTGCGAACTTTCAGGAGGTATATTAAACGGATTTATTAACTTTTGAGAACGTCTTCTGGACCAATAGGAACAGCGTATTGGTCCAATTATTACACTAGTATGTAAGAAACAACGAGGTTGGCCCCCAAAAACATTGCAGTGTACCTGTAGGAAAGCAAGCAACAATAATATAATTTACAGGGAGTACAAGTAGTTAACTCAGTTACAACTAACCAACAAGTTACAACTAAACAACAAGTCCCTCAGTAAGTGTCATTGTGTTCCTGGAGGAAATAAACTAACATCGGATCCAACAAATCTTTCTTAAGTACCGTTGAACTCCCGGAACAAGGGCGTATTTAGCCTTTTCTTGAAGGTGGGGAGACAGTCAGTATCTCTGATGGATGTGGGGAGATGATTCCACCATTGGGGGGCCAGACAGGAGAAGAGTTTGGGTTTGGAAATGGGCGCTCTTGAGAGGTGGGACCACGAGACGGTTGTCAGAAGAAGACCGTAGGTGGCGGGTGGGGGTGTAAGGCTGGACGAGAGACTGAATGTAGGCAGGGGCAGTCCTGTTCACCGCTCGAAAGGTCAGAACCAGGGTCTTGAATCTGATACGGGCTGTGATGGGTAGCCAGTGAAGGGAGATGAGAAGCGGGGTGACATGGGAGCGTCTGGGTAGATTGAAGACCAGGCGGGCTGCTGTGTTCTGAATCCTCTGGAGAGGACCTATCTGCAGCAAATGCTGCAGATAGGTCCAGCAGAATGATGACGGATGACCTTGAAGCAGCTCTGGCAGAGCTGAGATTAATGTCAGTTTGTACATAATAATACATTATTATTACACATAAACTCCAGATGGAAATGATGCATGTCGAAGGGTCTTAAGTTTTACTCATGCGCAGTACAAAGACATAATCATTTTCAGACGTTTCCGTGTGGGTGAGCAACTTTTGGAAAAAGCAGTTTTCAAACAAAACATATTAGTGTGGACGAGGTCGGAGAGCCAGCTTGAGACAAGGTGAGTGCGACGAGGAGTCGGAAGAGGTGAAAGCCACGTTCCAGCAAAGACTGTGACCTGTTTAAGTAATTGTGCTGTGCTCTATTTTTCACCAAGCAGAACTGACCCTGATTAGGAGAAGAGCGAGCAAGCCCTGAGCTGCCCCCCATGAGGAAGACCCTTACTTAAGAGTTTTTCCCTTTGTTCCATCTTGTGGTTTTGTAGGCTGCTCCTACATCCCACTTGTTGCCTTGCCCACTAACCCTTATTGGGTGTGCCTGCCTTTGGCAAGGCCCAACCTATATTCTCTCTCATATATATTTATTGGGTATGCTTGCATTTTTCAAGGCACTAACTATATACCTTTTTTGGAACGCAAACAATAACAGATCAGTTTAGAACATAAGGCCCTTAACTACATCCGGCTGGCAAGTTTCGTACATTAGTCGCTAGCTACGCTACCATCGACTTAACATGAGCGCATATTACCACCAATTAACTGGCTGTGAAAAGCAGCGATAAATTGAATCGTGTTCCCTGCCCAACCCACTGGATCAGTATGTTATTTATTTTAGGCTATAATTTATTTTAGGCTGATGTGAAATTGATAGCCTACCTAAGGTAGAGCTAGAGCTAACCTATCCTGATGTCTACCACCATTTCAAATAGTAACTACTAGGGGTGTAACAATACACTCTGCTCACGATTCGATACGTATCACAATACTGGGTGTACGATACAATACGTATCACAATATTTTCAACAACATTTTTTTTTAAACAAATTCGATTAACAGATTTTTCCAAAACATTAAACATTCGCAATAATTTTCTTTGTTGTACATACAATTTAGTTCACTCAGTTCAAGCGATTTCTGTGAATGCACGCATGATGCAGGTGCAGAGTAGGTTGCGTGCTGGTAGTGTTGTTTTTGGCAGCCTGTTTTAATTTTAGTATTAGTCTAGTCTGTGTCAAGCTGTAATAGTATTAGTTTTAGTCACGTTCATACTCTTTTTTTTTTTTTGTCTTTTCAGTCGACTAAAAGTCTGCGCATTTTAATCTTATTTTAGTCAGACTTATCCATGACTATTTTCATCTAGTTTTAGTCAACGAAAACTGATGACATTTAGTCTAGTTTAAGTCAATGAAAATTGTATTTTAGTCTGTTTTTAATCAAACCAGAAGTAGTCTAAGCAATAGTTTCGGGAGGCATGTTAATGCCAAAACCATTTGTTTAAATGTATGTATTGGTCTAGAATAAGGTATTCAAAGTCATGTTGTTGATGCCAAATTCAGTTCAGTGTGATTGCTATGTGTACAAAACTAGCTACAGTATTTGGCCAACAAGGGATGCTTAACATATGCAGTCAGTCAGGTAGGAACTAAGAAACCACTTTACACTCTCTCATACATTTACATTTAGTCATTTAGCAGACGCTCTTATCCAGAGCGACTTACATTAACCCTCGTGCTGCCTTCGGGTCACATGACCCAAAGGTTCATAACGAACCATCGTTGTGTTTACCCAATTTTACCCAATACAAAAACAAATAAAAATAATTTTCTTTTAACCTTTGCAATGTGGGGGGTCTGAGACAGCCCAACGGTTAAAAGAAAATGCTTCACTTTGTTTTTGTATGCGGTAAAGTTGTCGCAATACGACGGTGGGTCACAATGACTGATGGGTCAGAACGACCCGAAGATAACACAAGGGTTAAGTACAGGGACATTCTCCCCGAGGCAAGTAGGGTGAAGTGCCTTGCCCAGGGACACAATGTCATTTTGCACAGCCAGGAATCGAACTGGCAACCTTCAGATTACTAGCCCGATTCCCTAACCGCTCAGCCACCTGACTCCCTACATACAAACTACATAAAAACAAATACACACACACATAGTACACACACTAGTCACACATGTTAACACACTTTACACTCTCTCACAAACAAACACACACGCTAGTCACACACGTTTGTCCCAGTCGTTTTCAGCTCCAATGGCTAACGTTTAAAGCTAACGCCTAAAGCTAACGTTAAAATGAGACACATTAACCACAGCCTCATGAGTTGACGCGACTAAACGAGACAAAATAACGTTCTAACATTTCGTCTCGTTTTTATTTTGTAAACCACATTTCGTCTTGTTTTTATTCGTCAACAATATTGCATTGTACATTTAATTATAGTCATCGTCACATGACCAGCATTTAAGTTGCGTCTCGTCTCGTTTTCGTCACGTGATAAAGGTTTGTTGACGACGATATTTAGTCATCATTTTCGTTGACGAAAGCAACACTACGTGCTGGTAGCTCAACCAATAGGATCAAACGGACGTCATATTATAAAAATATTGCCATAACTCTGATACATATTGTAAATTTTGTGTAAAAATATATTGTTCCACGATATATTGTTACACCCCTAGTAGCTACCAATACAATTAACCTACCAAATATTATTTGGTAGAGTGCATTGACAGTCAGTAAAAAGGCTATTGGAGCCTACAAAAGTCTGATGCCTACAACTATTTTTAATGGGAGTCAACAAACAATGTACATATTAAGACAGAGACGGCTTAGAAAGACCTGAACTAGCTGTAATGTCTGCATACTAAAAGCAACATGGAGGGTTGCAGCGGACACTGCACGTATGGCAGGGTATGTTTATTTGCTGGTTACTTGTTGAATAACTGCTGTGAAATTGTAGATATTAATAAACACACAGATAAATGTTCAATATGATCTGTTGTTTTATAGCCTTGGAGAAGTGTAGTCATGTAGCTGCAATTCTAGTTGCACAAGAGCAGTGTGTAAAAAAGGTTTACATCACCCACCTGTCATTTCTGAACCCAGTGTATAGTCGAGGGTTAAAAAAAACTGGTGGATATGAGAGTCAGTAGCCTATAGGCTTACGCATGGTAGTGTCAGATCCACAACAGAGTTAGCTCTAATGAAGTATATTTATTGTGTTCAGGTGGATCCCTTGCCTCTTGCGCAAAATAATTTCAGTTTATGTATGTGAAATTAATGTGTCTTACATAAGGTTTGAACATAAGCTGTTCATTGGTAAGAGACAGGAAGGGGAGATAATTAAGTTGAGTTCAAAGGAATACGAGGTGCTGACGGCTCTGTGGGACGGTTTACCCTGGAGGATGGGTGAAGCATCTTATATGGCCTTCTGTCTTGATAGTGAATGAAATCTGGTTGGGCTTAAAGATCCTGTAAAGTGGACCTGGAAACGAGTTTTAAGTTCGCCACACCACAGAATAATGTGTTATTAACTACCCATCCAAATTCGAATGAAAAAATAACACAGACAAGTATGTTAAATTAGGCTTTGAAATTGTGAAAAAATCAGCAGTCTTCTCTGCTTGAGACTGGGGGGGCGTGTCGCTTGAAGGAGCTGAAGCTCTGCCCCTCGCTGCCTAGTGCCTACCTCCGACCCAGATAATGGATACTATGTCAAGCCGAACAAAACCGTATAGAATTAGAATTTATTTGTTCAATGAGTGAAACATACAGATGCATATAAATGAAATGTTCCCCTGAGCTGTAACAGTAAAAATGGACACCAGAGACAGCAGACAGTGAGCTCTCCAACTAGGCTACATCTAACACATTAGCTACCATTTCACCAAAATACCATCATTCTACACCGAGTAGCCTAATATCAATTTAGCGGTTTGCACTAACTCATAGCACTAACTCTTTTCCTCTGGAAAAGTTATCTAGTATAATTATAACAAGCACACAGAACTGAGTGATGAACTGCTGGCGGCGGTGGATGGTCCAGGTGCGACCGGAGGATGAACGGAGGGGTGATGCTCGGTACGGCTCCGCGCTGCAAGAGAAGCCGTGTGTTGGTGAACCCCGTCTGTCTCTGGTCCATGTTAAAACTGTCCGCCGTGAAATGGTCAGTGCAGAGGCAGCTGTTGGAGTTTATCCGAAGCTTTCCATGAGCGTGGCTCTTCACAAAATCTATTTTCCTTTCATTATCAATAGGGAACTTAAATGGCGTTGCAGCGCAGCTGAAGTTCTTGCATCCAGGGAAGATGCAGTTGCGGGTGGTGGGAGACATCCAGAAGCTAGCTAGCTAGCTGATGTAGGCTACAATAACAGTACAGCAGGAGGAGCAATTCAGTGATCTGACGTAGATAGGGCGAAATGACGTAGATAGGGCATTTTATGGCTCCGCCCATTAAAACCTGATCTGAAAACGGAAGAGAAACTGTTCTTCGGTTTAACTCCACATTTCAGTGTGACAAAGTTTTAGCTCTTTGCACATGCTTTCAGGAACTCATTTCACACGTATATAATGTACCTAGAAGCAAAACATGGAATTTACTTTACAGGATCTTTAAGGTATTTATGACCTGAGAGGGGAAGTTCTAGAAAGGGTCAATTGAAGACATACAGTAAGGTGCTATTGAAGCAGCTGCTTTGAACTTTTGCTATAGATATCTTTTCCTGTTTCATTGTTTGTAATTAATTAATTATTGTTTGAAAATGACCACACAAAGGACAGTTGACCATTTGAATGGCCAACTCCTGTAGCTTTATCACTTCCTGACCTAGAGAGAAATGTGACATCAAAGGAGCCTGGGACACCAGGTCATGAGGTTCTGTTGTTGTAATTGTCACTGTATTGTAATTGTTCTAGGATGACCATATGTTATGAGTCTATGTAAGACTCTCTGTGAATTGTGAACGGGACCACTCTGCCGAACAATTGTAGCAATACGTCCTCCGGTATAAACGGGTCACAGAGTACTCAGTTTCGTGCTGTAATACTCTAATACATAATTTGTATCAATCCAGCAAATCGTATCAATCTAGAAATACAGTGTCGTCGGAAAACTTCCTTTACACTACATCCGCGGTGTCGCCCTGTTCGTTGCGCAGATTCCGTATTTCTTTGATTAAACGCTGCAGCGTTTGTTACACCATATTCATTTTTGATGCTGCGTTTATTCGAGGGCAGCGTTTAGGGAGTCAGGTGGCTGAGCGGATAGGGAAGCGGGCTAGTAATCTGAAGGTTGTCAGTTCGATTCCCCGGCTGTGCAAAATGACGTTGCGTCCTTGGGCAAGGCACTTCACCCTACTTGCCTCGGGGAGAATGTCCCTGTACTTAATGTAAGTCGCTCTGGATAAGAGCATCTGCTAAATAACTAAATGTAAATGTTTATTTGAGGGCGGCGTTTATAAGAAATACGGTATTCTAGGCTATCTGCGCTAGCATGCTAACGTGTCTTTAGACAAGCTTGCTAGTTCGCTACATTAAATGTTCTTAGCTAGTTTGAACAGTACGGTCTTCTAAATCACCGATTAAACAACGAGCAAATGTAAATGTTAGCTAGACTAGCTAGCTCTATCTCATCTGCTTTTTATTAACGCTGATTTGCAAGGAATGCAAGAACAGCTAGATAACGAAAACATCTACCTACTGTAGCCATGTAAACTAGTCTAGCTTGCTAATGCAAGAGCACCTGCCTCTCAGTTCTTTCAACAGATAATCTAGACAGGCGTTAACAATAGGCTAGACTGCTATTCGTTTTCTGGCAATTTTGCAGTGCTCTTGTGTTATCTGTCAAACTCGCCCATCAAAATCAGTGGGTGGGGCTAGTGCGAATCTAGTCTGATCCATTGCGTTGGTCTGAAGTAGAGTGCCTGGATAGAGACGATGGAGGATCTTCATGAACTTTCTAGGGAGTTGGTGAGAGACATTTTAGACTTAGCTGAGGATGTGGAGGACCTGCTGACCCAGAGCATGTAGCGAATAAAGCAGAGTAACTTATTGAAGTTCTTGAGAGTTATTATGAATTCATGGCACATTTAAGAACACATTTATGGGCCATTCTACCGAATGGGTGACATTTGCCTGTAGTAACTTTTTAAAAATTAACTTCATTTTTTATCTTTTTTCAACACTGAATCTAATGACACCCATATTTCACTGTTCAAAATGTATATTGGTCAATCTTGGGTAACATTATTTAATTTTTGAGTGTGACTTTGTGTATAATTTTCATCATATAAGTAACAGGACTGAGGGTAACAGGACTGAGTTTTTAGCATAGAATTGGCATATACATGAAATATAGCCACATGGCATACATGCTAATAGCAAGAGGATTCAAATTATAGTGGTTAATCAAAAATGTATATATTTAAAATAAACAAATAACATCTAACAAATAATTGAGGTAACAGGACAGTACGTTGAGATTGAACTTCTCAGACATAGTTGCAATATCATCAAATTTACAGAAAAGAAAATGAGAGGACTTAGTTTTGGTCTTCCCATTGACTTCAGAAGATTCAGATGATGCAAACTTCCTGTTGAAAATGGGTCTTGTAGAATGTTCCAAGTTTTCAGCGGGGTGAATGTGTTAGGGTAACAGGACTGAGTGAAAACCCAGGTACACAACTAAAATGTGTATTTTATCTAAAATATTATGGATTTCTCATGAAAAAAACTATTTTAAAGCATAGATTGGATATAAAATCACACATCAATGCAAAACAAATAATATTTAAGGTTTTTAATTATTATATTTCATGGTAAAGTATCGAGATAGAGAGGGGGGACATGCAACAAATGCATTTTTTTGTGTTCTATGTAGTTTTTATTCATGTTTTTATTTATAAATTTTGCATTTAGCTTAATGTGCAGGACACTTTGCTTAATAATAAAATGGATTTTAGAGTAAATTTTCGTGCATTTTTATACATATAATGTCCTGGGGACAGAAATTTCACCCATTCGGTGGAATGGCCCTTATGTATTTGATTCCTATTATGACACATTTAAGTAATTATTTAATGGTGTATTTATTTAATTCATTTTGGCACTTTTAGTCCTCCATAGGTTGCAGCTACCTAATTATGTTGGATTCCCTGGATCTTGACGAGTTCAACGCATTCTATGAAGTACATTTCTGGTTGAATAGATTGTCCTCCATTTTGAATTTTAAGGAAGAAAAAAACGCCACTCCTCCGATCTTCCCCAAAATTGCCACGGATTATCTTCTAGTGATGGGTCCTTCACGAATGAGCGAATGAGCTCTTGCAGGTGGATGTCGAGAGCTGGCTCGCATATCTGAAGAGCCGACTCTATTTTTAATAGATTAATATAGCCTATAGAAATTAAATGATTATGAAATAATGAATGATTTTACTTATATTTAACATAATTGACTAATTCAAAGAACAACAAAAATAAATTATATAGGCCTGAACGTGCACACACATTCGTATAGACTGATCAGCCTCACATTCTGTTCCTGTCAATCATACACGCGGTGTCAACCAATTAACTCACACACACACAGTCAGACGAGTAGTCGAAACTCGGAGGAGAGCCATAGCAAATCAATGCATTTTTAAAGACATTGTGGTTAAGGTAGAGTATGATTTCATTTAATATTTTAGAATTTAGAACATTTAGAATAGTTTTCACACCTATCATAGTCAAAGTCATAATTAAAACATACATTTTTTTAAGAGCCGTTTGGAAGCCAAAAGAGCCGGCTCTTTTTAGTGAGCTGAGTCACACGAGCCGGCTCGCGAAAAAGAGCCGGAATGCACATCACTATTATTTTCAGAACAAGCCTCGCACAACTCAAAAGTATTTTTGATTTTCAAAAACGTTTGTCCAGTACAACCAATCAAAATTAGCAGCAAAGTCATAAAACAGGAAGTTGGGTCAAATCTCAGCAACTCTTTGAGAAATCAACACCAAACTTGGTACCTCAACTCGGAACGCTCTTCTACGGATGTCCAAACAATTTGGTGTCATGTGACCACTGGGAGGGGGCCGCAGGAAGCTAAAATGCGTTTTGGCAAATAACTGTTGATTTGTTTGCCTTAAATGATTCCTTTGTCTCGTGACATCTTGGGAGATTCCATGTGTGAAACATGTTAACGTGCGATACCAACCAAATTGATGCAACCGCCATTTTGAATTCCTTAAAAAAAAAATGCTTGGCCCCCTCATTGCTGCTTGCTATATTTGGGGGCCAAATATAGGGGGCTTTTCTAATTCCTGCCTAACATTATAACAGCCAATGAGCATTTTACAACCTCTTACATGTAGCTGCAATGAATGCATAGTTTAAAGTTGTTAAATTAGGCTAAGCATCAACATGTAGGCTAACATCAAGTAAGCCTATAGCATATAATTTCCAAACAATTACACATGGCTCTCATTTTTAAATACTTGGACTGTGTCCTGACAAAAGGTAAACCGCGGTTTTTCGGATCTACAAGAAAACACATTCTAACACCCTTTGTCCTTCACCTTTCCCGGAGAGTACCTGTCCAATTAACTGTCAGTATATCAATGACGAGTCACGTACTGGAAGGAACTCGAGAGCAGTGTTGCCAACTTAGCGACTTTCTCGCTATATCTGGCGACTTTCCAAACCCTCCTGGCGACTTTTCCTGTCAAAAGCGACTACTGACAAATCTAGCGACTTTTTCCGGTGTTGTTGGAGACTTGCTGGTGTTTTAGAGACTGACGTGAAAGCACGGATAGTTTTGCAGTAGGTACTGTTCTCAACGAGCAGCGGGTGCTGCCGTGAGCTCCTCTGCCGTCCCAAAACACTCACAGGCGGTCAGTCTCACTATAGCCTCGCGTAGCACTGCTACTTTCCTTACTAAGGAGTTGGCAACACTGCTGGAGAGGCAAATCATACGAAGTTAGGCACGTGTTAAGTATGCTAACCAAGGCTGCCAGCTCTCACGCATTAGCCGTGAGACAGACGCATTTCAACCAGTTCACACGCTCTCACGCCACACCTTGAGTAGAACACAGCAACATTTCGGTTGGAAATCTCAGTCCAAGGTTTTTTGAAAAGTTGGCAGCCCTATGCTAACGGTAATACATCTAACATGATGGGGCATCTACGCCGGATATACAGAAAATACAGAGAGAACACTGAAATGGTAATGTTTTTTTCTTCCCCCTAATGTGCTAACAAACCGAAACCGTGACCCACAAAACCGAACCATGGGCTTTTTGAATTGTTGCACCCCTACTGGTTACTGTCTATAGAACAACTGCAGTCCAAACCCGCAACGTGTTTGACATCCTTTAGCCAATAAATTACATTTTGCTGAATGGTTGAAGGGCTAGACAACAAAGCTCTAATTAAATAATCACCAACAACACAGAAATGAATGACAGATTGACGAAGGCATGTAAATTTACCGGCCTGCTCCGTGCAAGAAGCGCCATCTAGTGACCATTACGTGTCAGTAACCACCTTCTATTAGGTAAAACCGTCTCGCCGCTTCTAGTGTTAACCAATGATTGAATGTCACTTAGGGGGAAGGTATGAAGGCAGATGCTTCAGATCTTGATTTGTCCCAGTTTGTCTTTTAGTTTGTTTTTGAAAAGTTTGTTTCTTTTGATATTTCAGGTAAATGCTTTTTGTTTTGAATACGCTATACTTTATGGGTTAAATAAAACAATGAAAAGAGGAATCTTTTATCCTGAGCCTCAACCACTTCTCATGGGCCTTGGTATCCATTTCTTTTTATAAAAAATCTAATTCCACTCTTGTGTGCAGAGAAAGGCAGAATGTGTGTGTGTGTGTGTCTAACAGCTAGGCAGTATGTGAAGCAAACAAACTGGCTAGCTGTTTCTCAGGATGGGATAACAATTCAGGCCTCTGCCCCGTATACATGTTTTCCAGAAAACATAGATAGTGCCTTTTTATCAAAAACATTACGTTATTAAATGGCAACAGAAATTACCTAATATTTGTTAAAGATGTTGAGAAATCTGATTTGGTAACCTGCATATTGTCCAGCTCATGTTTACACCAGGGATGGAAATTAGCACCCACCACCAGCCAAATGCGGGTTATTTTGTGTTGTGGCGGGTAAACTCGCTTCACCTACCGGCCACCGTGGCGGGTAAATACAATTATTACACGGCTGTTCTTAATGCTGTAGAATGCCCCATTCACTTGAATGCGTACTCCGTTGCTTAGCCACGTCAGCTGATTTGAAGTCTAAAGAATGTTCAACGTCTATGAAGTTCAACGTCTTTGGCAAACTATTTCTCTGCTGATCAACACTACGAATGGTAACATATAAATTGTAATAAGACACACTTAAGTTTTTTTGGGGGCAAGTAGCCGTGTAATAAGCGGGATAATGTATAGAACGCCGTTGTCATTATCGGGAAAATAAGCCCCTTCAGAGCGAAGCTACACCGTGCAGTACAGTGCTGTTCGCCCTGTAGTGGAAGAAGAACACTCAGGAAAGCACCTCTGAAACTTCAGAATCTGATTCTGATGAGCAGGAGTAAACTGTACTGGGAGTGGGGAGGATGGGTGGAGGAATGTTAGTTTGTGGTTTAACCTGCCCTACTCATTTAATGAAATGTATATCAGTTCGTGGTTTGTGTATGTATGAAAGAGAAAGTGTCAGTGTTTCATTGAGACTGAGATTAAATAAACTGCTTAAGTATTGTAGATCTTGTAGTATTAATTTCCACATGCAGTTACACATTGTCGGTTAAAAACAAGAAAGTGGCTGGTAAAAACATTGAGCGGCTGGTAGATTTTGAAATCAAAAAATGTAATTTCCATCCCTGGTTTACACACTGCCTGAGGTGCATTGATATGCATGATAATAATATGTAACGGAAGTTGCCCAAACCATGGCCCCTGATGATTTTCTTGATTTGCATATTTGTAACACGGTCCAGTCAAAAGGGGCTCTTGTCGTCATTTCGTATTGTCTGCTCGAAGCCGAAAACATATATATATATTTTTTTTTACAGTTTTCTTTTTTTTGCATATTACAAAAGTTAAAGTGTTGAAGAAACTACTCAATATAATAAACAACAAGTTTAGGATCACTAAATACTCTTAATTTGTTCTTGTTTATCTAAGCTTCCAGTTGTGGGCGCGTCATGCATGATTTGATTCGTATCACTGACAAATGGGTCTTAAAACGTATCTTTTTACCAGAGCATTTAACACATTTTTATCTCAGAAGGGTTTTATTACTTTTATTACTTGTATTATAGTTTTTTTGATTTTATGTAAAGCACCTTGAGCTGCAATTCGTATGAAATGTGCTATATAAATAAAGTCATTATTATTATCACGGTGCAGCTGTATGTAGGCTGTGTTTGTCTGTACAAAGTACGATCCCATCCCCCCCTCCTAATCAAGTAGTGAATCGGCCGATTTGGTTTCGAGTCAAGTACCCTTAAATATAATGTTTCACAACTTTCAAGCATGCCTTCTGCATGTTCGCTGTACATTTTTGTCAGACGTTTGTTTTAGCCTACATCCACGGACTAAATAAAATGAATAGGATAATATTGGGCATTGCATTGTACACAGGATTGTAAGGCTGGGTGTCACCCTGCCCCCACTTCTCATATGCTAAAATCTGGAGTTGCTGAACGGACTCTCTTGTATTTTACATAACAGCTCTGATTCTCATCAAAATGTTGTCTAAATAGTTTAAATCAATCATTGGAAAATAATTGAAATTACATCACATCACACTAGTTTGACGTCATCATCTGACATGTTAGCATTTGATTGGCTGTTGCATGACACTAGTTTCACAAAAAGGAGAGTTGTATAACTGTTGTAGCTGAGTTTCAGACACATTTCAAGTGTGTTGCAAAGTTCTTTACATCTCAATTGCCACTTAGTTTCACCAAGGTTTCAATAAACTAAAGTCATGTGAAGGTTTTACCATGTAAAGCCAGCCTTAGAGTTAGTTATGATCGAGTATTATCAGGACTAGACTGGAGGGACTAATGCACAGTAACCGTGATGCATTTGATGATTAAGATGCCAGTGAAACACGCAAATGCAGATTACTTGAACTATAGATAGTGCCCATGATGCAGCTAGTGATGCCAGTTGTTCTCAGCAGCTATATTTCTCAGATCACAATTGAAATTCTCTGGCATCTCTAAAGTACTTGTTCAACCTCCACATCTATTTTAGTCACTTATGCACATCATAAAAGCATTTTCTCATTATTCTAAACAAATTGCCAATGCTCTGGTACATTCATACAAATTACTATGTAGCCTGAGGGGTGTTTGCTATGTTTATTGTAACGTTTGTATTTTTTCCTTTGTGCAATGCAATGCATTTTCTGTATCGCATTCTCATGAATATGACAACAATTGACAGAGGAGACCAAATTTGTACGAACGTTGTTCCTGTCGCTATATCCAGTGTTTCCCACACATAGACTAATTTGTGGCAGTGGCCCACAGAATCAACACCGGCCGCCACATATTATATTTATTGTTATATATTTATGTTATTTTTATTATTTATTTTTTACGCTATTTAAAACACGCAGCTTATTCGTTCAGCTGCATTTCCTTTCCCTGCTCTTCCTCCGTCTCTCTGTCACTCATGCGTCTCTCTCACACACACACACACACAGTCACAACTAGGGTTGCCACCCGTCCATTAAAATACGGAATTGTCCCGTATTTGAGAATAAAATAGCGCGTCCCGTTTTGAATCAATACGGAACGGGTTTTGTCCCGTATTTTCAGAGTTGTCTTCAACGCAGCATCCCATGCAAATCATCCCACCCGCATTCTGTGAAGACTCATCCTATTCCTATCCTATTGATTGGGTAATACTCGCTGCCATCGTTGGTTTGATTGGCCATGACCCTGAAACAAACCAATCAGAGTCAGAGGAGGGCGGGTCTCTTGGTGGAGAGTATCTGGAGCTCCAGATACCCCTTCCCGCGTAATAAGAAGTACACTTATAAAAAGAAGTTGACATGCTCCAATACTGCACATACTGTCCAGTGATGTTATCATGTTCATGATGTTCATGGAAGATCCTTTGCAAGTTTCCTGCACTATATCTATTTTTTCCCAATATACCTTTTTGAGTATCAAAGCATTTGTTTAATTTAAAGTTAATAAGTTATGGATCTGTTAATTTAATAAGTTAATAAAATATGGTTCACATCTTACAAGTTCCTCCAAAAGCCTATTTTTTGTGGTCTCACTGTCAAACTTTGCCATTCCCCCCGAGGCAAGTAGGGTGAAGTGCCTTGCTGCTCCTGGCATTCTCTAATCCCTGCTCTCCTCTCTCTGTCCCCCCCCCACACACATCCCTTGTGGTGTGGGGGGTTTGAGTTGTCAGCACCTGCCTGGTCGTCGGTCAGCCAACGCTGGACCTGGTCGCGAGTCTCCCGGTCCTGTCCTACATCTATAAAGTTGAATAATGGATTTTGGTGTTTTAAAAACCCATCGACACTGTATGACTATGTTTAGCCTGTGTTCTGCTCCTCTCTCCCACCAACCGTCTCTGGAGGAGGGGATCCCTCTCTGAATTGCTCCTCCCAAGGTTTCTTCCATTTTTTTTCTCCTGTTGAGAGTTTTTGGGGAGTTTTTCCTTGTCTTCCTTGAGGGTTTAGGTTGGTTGAGGGGCAGTTCTATGGGCATATGTGAAGCCCTCTGTGACATGCGTGTAAAAAGGGCTATACAAATAAATTTGATTTGATTTGATTTGCCCAAGGACACAACGTAATTTGGCACGGCCGGGAATCGAACTGGCAACCTTCAGATTACTAGCCCGATTCCCTAACCGCTCAGCCATCATTGCTTTGTACGCAGCAACATTTTGGTTGGCCCCACCAAATCTCACTTCAAGGTTTTTTGGCATATATGCAGAAATTGTTTACAATATTTTCAGGCTTCAACCAGTGCTGCTCAAGAAAAAAAAGACAGGGTCAGGGAGAGAAAGAGATTCGTTAGACATTGAAGAAAGAGTAGGAGAGGAGGACAGCATCCGACATTCTGCTGTGAGAGAGCCAGCTGAAGCAACAGGTGAGGTGGACAAACAGATGTAGAAACAGGCAGGTAAGAAAGCAAGTCTCAGGACAAGGGAACTCATTTCAATTCTTCGGTTTATGGCAGATAAGACTTGAATGGGAAGTGAATTTTGAATAGGGTGTTAAATGTGTGGATTTAGGGTTTGGCATGGGGATTCTGTGAAGGTGTGATTTATTTTTGATTAATATTTAATATAATAAAGTTCTGTGTATACCTCATACCTTAAGAAACCGACCAGGGAAGCTAAAGTGGTAGGAATAAGTGCCATTGTCCATGATGCCCGCTGGTGATATATATGTCATAGTTGATTTGGTGTTGAGTTTTGTGTGCATTTGCAATGTGCAGGTATTGACATCAGTACACACATTAATTTATGTAACAAAATTGCCTGATCTATACTGAAAGTATCCACTTCATATTGTCGTTCTGTTAGCTAGCCAGCATTTCATCCGTAAAGGAAACCATTTGAAAGCAGCTGATTCAATGTTATGCTAGCAGTAGCTAATAACCTTCCAGCTATACCTACTGAAATAACCCATGTACTTTCAATATTTATTAGTTAGCTAGCCAGTATTTCATCAGTAAAATAGTCTTGGATTTTCTATATCGCACTGACATGAATAATATTATTCCTGTGCCTGTTTTCGGCTCGCTATATCCATATTATTTTGGCTCGCGAGAGCCAGCTTAGTGCAGCTCAGTCAACTCAACACGGTTGAGAGTTGAGAACGAAGCGATCAAAACCGGCTGCACATTTTTTTGGGGGAAATGTCTAAATGCTTATGCAAACAACATAAATCGCGACACTGCACTCCGTTGAATTATAAAAAAGACACCTGCAAAATATGGACTTTGCAGAGTGCCCGGTTCTCGAGTTAATCGTTGGAAACTCGCTGCCCTAAAATCCCATTCAAACTACCGATAGGCAGGCAGGCAGGTAGACAGACAGATTTCTGGCATTATTACGCCTGGGACACACTGGCTCCGAAGCGATTAGCTGCGAAGCGCCTGGAAGCGCCGCTTTTTGTCTTTCAGCTGCATGTTTTCAAATTGGACCGGCCACACAGGCTGCGAAGGGCTGCAAAGCGCCACGATTGCTCGCACTCTGCAGCCATCGTTTCGGCAGCTGGTTGAATTTTTTCGCGAGACGTTTTCAAAATCGGCTGCAGGATGATAAAATACACCATATTAGTTGATATATTTGAATAAAAAACCAAGTTATTAAGATTTTACTACATTAATTGTAGACATTTATAGTGAAAAATATTCTACGTCTTCAAACAATTCTCAAAGTTTAAGAACAGCACTGGAACTCAGCAAAGTTTGACGCAAAGTGTTTATTAGAATTCAGAGTGACAGAGATTCCAACAAACGTGAGCAAGATCCCGGGATCAGACTGGAATTATTCGCCGGACATTTCTCTTATATATTTTCTAGTGCTGTCAAACGGTTAAAATATTTAATCGCGATTAATCGCATTAATGTCATAGTTAACTCGCGATTAATTGCAATTAATCACACATTTTTATCTATTCTAAATGTCCCTTGATTTCTTTTTGTCCCATTATTTTTTCTCATTTTAATGCTCTTATCAACATGGAAAAGTGGATCGGATTGCTTAGTGCAAATGTTTTTTTTAAATTGAAAACAACATTGCAATTGCCTGGCTTTGACGAGGGGGCGGAGAATTCGCATCAGCTGTGTGCTTGGCCATCAAGTGGTATTTCAGACTGGATGTGCTGCGATGATAGCTCAGTTCACAACGACAAAACACACAGATCACTTTGGTCTTGTCAATGGAACCATTTGGCAACTTTTTAAAAGTAAACTTTCCATTCAGAATCTTATTGGTATCCATTTCGGCGTCTTGCGCTCGCCATCCACACAAAACGTAACTTTAGCCTATTAATCTTTAGCCGACTCGCAAGCCCAAACAAGTGTGTGCGGCATGCCTGTTGTTTTGTTTCCGGTCTAGCTAGATCCGGTGTGGTGTTGTAGTTTTTCTAGCGTCAGTAGTTGTTGCAACAGCATGTGAATAAAAACGACAAAGTTTGCTAGGCCAAAAAGAACGTTAATCTTGCGATAAAAAAATTGCCGCCGTTAAAATGGGTTTGCGTTAACGCCGTTAATAATGCGTTTAACTGACAGCACTAATATTTTCCCAATTATTGGGTGTGCTCAAGCCTTCGGCGAGAGCACAACCATTTTTCTCTCTCATGTTTATTTATTATTATTGTTTATTTTCCCACCCCTAAGGATCCCTCAATATTTATACTACATAGACAACGTCGGTGTCAAAAGGTTCGTCTTGGTAGCGATTGCGTTGCTTGTATTTTTATTTACGTTCTGTTGCATGGTTTAAGTTGAAATTACGTTTTTGTGGCGAAAAGTGAAGCTAATGGTGGCTAACTTGCTAGCCACAGTCACTGACGTTATTGACGTCAAGAAAACACGCGGGACTACCTGTAGCAGAACATTCGTTTAGCAGCTCCTTAACTTCTGGGAGATAGCTAGGCTATAGCTTTACTGCAAGGCAGCTGCAGAAACGCCACAAGCAAAGAGGCCAGGGTGATAACTATTTAGTCATTTTACTTTGTGATATGAAACACAATTGTTAAGTGTAATGTACAATATAAGATAATATTATTAAAGAAGTACATCTACTTTCGGAAACAGTAATCTCCTATTTCACTGAAGCATTAGCAGGATGACATTAGTCTCTGTTGCCCGGGCAACACATACTACAGCGGTCTATGATGCATCTGTTTTCAATCGTTAAAATAAACATTCCTCACAAATACATTTTCGTTGTAGGATTTATTATGACATTAGATTACAAGTAAACGATTTGTTGGGGAAATTATCATTACCTGTGGTTTCAAATGTCAAGTCTTTCAATAGGTGAAACTATCTGACTACTAACCTGAACTTCATTGCCACAGCCTAAACTTTGTCAATCTGTTCATGAAAAGACGTAATTTCATCCTAAACCGTACAACGGAACGTTAAATCGAATTCAAGCAACGCAATCGCTACCAAGACGAACACAGCAGTAGTCTAGTAATGTACTATAGTAGTACAATTTACCAGGGTCAGCTTCTCCACACAGGGTTACATCGCATTTTGCGTTGTTACTGACAATGATCGCTACCAGTGAGCTTTGTATGAATGAGCGATTTTCCACTAAATAAATGTCAAGCTTATTTACATTTTTGGGGGTATATTTTCAGTTAGCAGATGGTACTGTTTGAATCGCAATTCCATCTGAGATAGGCCTACTGCGGGTGACAACGTCGTTGTTAGAATAAGATTCAAAGGAGTCTCTAGCATACATAAGACGAGTGAATCTTTTAAAGGACACTACGGATAATTTAAAATTAAACAACAATAGTTGTAATGAATTAATTCAATATGAGTAGGCTAAATGCCTGAAAATATCACGAGAAGGGAAAAACTTAAAAGGACGTTTAAGTCATAGAGATTAGGACCACTTTTACACCGGACTGCCCAATTCATTTGTTTTGACTCAACTATGAGGCTGCTATATAGCCGATCACCATTCCCTCTTGCAGGGGAAATACTGTTTCGTTCTACACTTCACTCTTAGTATTTTGAGTTGTAAATGAGCAGCAACAAATGTATGCTTTTAAATCTATGTCATTTTGTTGTATTCTGTTCAGATCTGATTGTCAACATAATAATGATGTAAGACAATTATTTCTATTTATTTTATTAAGATATGAGATGGATTCATAAAGGGTAGGCATTATAAGCATGAGCTTCAGCCTACACCTGTTTCAGACTGCTGTAAATATGCTTTTGTTTGCCAACTCAATTGTGTGAAACTAAGTTGTTTGTCTGAAATAAACCAAACTTTCAAATCTACGTAATCTTTATAAATAATGAGTATGCATTTTTATATAAAATATACAAAAATATCAGTTGTAAAAATGTCATTAAAAAACAGACCCCTCTGCAACCGACGCAAGCAAGCAGAACCTACAATTTCCCCAGAAATGTTACCCTCTGTAGTTTTACGATGTTCTGCCATTGGTACAGTACAATACTTGATGGTCACCGAATGCATTATCCATTCTTACCCTGCTGGTTTCCTTGTCCTAGGGGATTCAGATCAGGTGTTTTTTTGCATAGAAAACTCTCCCATTTTTAGACCTACTCTGGCCTTGAAGGCCAGTTGCTAGGTTCTGGGCATAGGGCCATAAATGAGCCACATGAGATAGCTGGGTTTTCTTGTTTTCTATGACAGAAGCATATACTCAGTCTTCTCTCACACTCAGCCCCTAATCCAGTAATTTAGCATTTGCTAAAAAGGTGATTAAGAGTTTCATTCTAAATCATATAAATCCATAATCATAATCTTCATAATTACAACAGTGTGATGCTTTTTTCCACAACACTAGGGTGAACATTTGTAAAGTTGTAGACTTTATAATATTTTTTTTTATATTACTTTGGAGGCCTACGTACTTGACCAATATTCACCCTATATAAAACCTACTACACAATGTTGGTAACGAACGGCTGTTCCATGTGGTTACCCTGATACAAACAAATGAAAATAAACAGATTAATCTGTTGAGCCAGCATGCCCATAGTTGTTTCTGAACGGTCTGTCTATTGGCAGAGAAACGAGTTGTCACACGTTGCACACAACACACACGCGTGCCGTGCACACAACACACACGCGTGCACACATACCGAGAAAGAACCCCCAAGTCGGTATAGAAAATCAGTTTGAGAAATTCAAGGAGATGGACGACATTACATTAATTCTGGAGGTTGAAAAGTTTAGGGAGTTGTATGACCCCAGGGCACCAATTTTATAAGGACAACATAAAGAAGGTTAAATGCTGGGATGCTGTTGGGGCGGCTGTTGGATCTGTGCTGCCAAAACTTTAGAGGAGCTTAAAGACTTGGTGACCGGCGCGGAGAAATGTACGTCTGGTGTGAACAGCCTTGAGCCAGTTGTAGCCGATCGTGACGCCTCCGGGCGCTTCTCAGCCAGTGTATCCCAGGCGTTAGAGAGATGGAGAAAGGAAGAGAGGGGAGAGAAAGTGGGATAGATATCCCTTTTCCAACAACGCATTTTGGGTGCTGGTTCGGAGCCAGTGCTTAATCTCAAACCAGTTCTTTCTCTTTCGACAGCCTAAGAACCGTCTCCGAACTAGGGAAAGTGGATCTTAAATAGCACCAAAACATTTCCGGTCTAGAAGTTAGAAACGCTTGGGGCGGAGTTACCGTGACCAACAAGACAAAAAGAATCCTTTGACTGCCATTTCTATAAGTGTGTAAATCAGCATCTGAATTCAAATGTGACGAGAAATGGGCAGTATAGTCGCTGAAAATGTGCTTATTTTATTGATGAAACGGTTAATTTGTAAATTTGCTCCGACTTTTCGACAACCTAGCTAGCATCAGTGCAACGTCAGGGGCTGGGGGCGCTAGCGTTGCTGGGAAAGATGAGACGTATACAGTGACGTAATTACGTGGCTCTGTGGTGGCTCTCTAGCCCGTGGAAAAGCAAACCGGAGCTCCGAACCGGCTCTAGCACCAGCTCCCAACTAGCTCCCAGTTCACGTTGGTAGAAAAGGGGTGAGAGGGAGAAAGGTGAAGCTGGGGCCTCTACCCTGGACTAAGATCAGTTAGTGGGAGTCAAGCACAAGTGGCTCTGTGGTAAGATTATGCAGTAGCTCCCATCTGGTTACACACAACTACACGCACACACAGGTTCTCACACACTAACACACACACACACCCACCATCTGCCCTTCATGATGTGCTGGTAGATGAGGCTGTCTCTGATGATGTCCTTGTGGAAGAGCTGGTAGGACAGCAGCACCAGTAGTGTGGTCACTGCCTCAAACAGGATGCTGTACGTGATATCACTGTAGACACACACACATGGTCAGTTGCATGCAGGTAACAAGATATTGACCCTCTCTACACAGCATCTGTTGGCCAGTGTCACTCAAGCAGTAGGCTCACCGAAATTAGGATGTTACATATTACATTTTACACTTGAGTTCCTCCTCAGTCCCACCACCTTCAACTCTCTGTGATAATTATATGATTGGGATTTTGTTAGATACTGAACTGTATGTCCTCCAAAAGCACTGAGCAAGTGAGTGGAGTTAAGACTAATTTATTCTTAAAAAGACTGATGGATCTTCAGAAGCCTGGTTCATCAGGAAATAAAGGTAGTACGCCAGCTTGAACCAATTGCTGATCCACAGCAGAATTTGCCCAAATTGCCCACAAGTCACCATCAATGAGCATCAATCTGCAAGTTTTGCCTGCCAGGTTTAAACATATTGATAAGTCTGTTAAATATTTAAAACCTATGTGGAGATGAAGCTACACAGAATGAAAGCACCGCACCTTAGGCCTCTACTGTGATATCCAATTACAAAGTGGATATGTGGGAATCCCCCACACTATTCAAGACCTCCTTCTAGCCCTGCGTTTTCCTCTGTCTGGATCTGCCACTAGATACTCGGAACACGTAGCTAGGAAATGAATGATGGCAACAAAGCCACAGAACTCATGACAAGGAATATTGGACCTCATTCACCAAATGTTCTTAAGAACAAATTTGTTCTTAAACCCCACTTACGCAGTTCTCAAGAAGATTCTGGCATTCCCCAATGTTTTCTTATTTGGGATTTGTTCTTAGGTAAGAACAGAATTTACGCACACCCAAGAGCACTCTTACACACAATTGAGAGCTACATGTTTGCGCAAAATAAGTAGTTATACCGTTTTTGTCCGTTCTAATTAAAAATTGAATATTTCTGTCCTTTATAATTTTGCAACTAATAATTTTCATTATTTTACACATAATTATGTTTGTTTGTTTTAATAAATACACACTACACTTACACTCATTTGTAAATCCCTTTGAATTTCCATTGTGTATGAATTGTGCAAGGCCTGTATAAATAAACTTGCCTTGCTGTGCCTTCAATTCACATCAATTATGTTAATGGGGAACCTTGCCATCCAATAATAAGTGACTTATCACGGTATTTATAGGCCCAAAGTAGGCTTATTCCGCACACTAGGACAACATCACACAATGGCTATATTTATTGCTGCTGCAAAATTTTGCAGATCGTCCCGAGGAGGGAACGCATCTTCCGTGACCATACCGATTTATTTGCAGAGTGACGAGTACCTGTTAGGACGCTTTAGGCTACCAATAGCAAGTCCTCATGGATATTTGTAACAGTCAACTGTCTTCTAGGCTAAGTTTTGAAATATGTTTTTTTGCTTCAGAATTCAGATTAAAGTTAAACCATTTCTTTTTCACTTAATCAGTTCAGCGCACTTCTCCAGAAACAGCGTTCACTGCATGAGTAATTGAATTCCATGCATCGTTTTTATTTACTGCTTTGTATACACCGCTGTCGCTATTAAATATGATGTGTCGTTTGTCGCTAACTTCTTGCAGCTGTACCTCCACTTCAGAATTATTAAAGTTTTTCTGTCTTTTGTTGAGGCCTCCACCGTCTTTACCATGTATTTTTGACATTTATCTGAGTGTGCACACGGCCCTGCCATCTCATGCCCTTTTATGGGAATTAACGGGGCGTTTACCTATGCTAAATAGGAGCAACGGGGCACAAGCTTTCAACTCACAAAATATTGGGATTCATCATTCTAAGACCACACCTGCGAACAATTCTGCTGTTTAGGAACACGTCATGAATCACACGTAGATTTTTCTTAGGAACTTTCTTAAGAACAAATGTAAGAAATAACTTAGGAAGATATTGGTGAATGAGGCCCATTGTGAAGCCCTCTCTAAAACAATGAAGAATGCTGGAATGCAGAACCATTGTGTTACACAGTACACAATACAGATTTGTATTACTGATGAAAAAGGGAAGACGGAAAAGACTAGAGAAACTAACGCCTTTGTCAACCCTTTCTCAACCCTATGCAAACTCCCCAATAACCCTTAATAAATAGTTCAAGTTCTGTGAGAAGACAGAAGCACTTTAAAGTCTCCTTTTTCAGTGGTGTGATGCTCGTGCCCTTACAAGCATAAGCTAAAGCTAGTAACGAAAAAGGTTGGCACGTGTCTACATCACTCCCTTTCATCCTCCTCATCCTGTTACCGGCTCTATGTCCCACGCATGACAAACGTCTTGGAAGCAGTACGCAAAGACGTGCTGGAATGTTCCACCAGGAAAATTGAACATTCCATGGGATCCATTTATATTCATGAGAGCGAGGAAGCAGTGTGTGTGTGTCTGAAAACTGTCTCCCACAGACACACCAGAGAGAGTATAGGAGACACTGGAACCCTTATTAGAAGTTAGGAAGAGCATGAGGTGGAAAAGAGAGCTGTCTGTGAATTATTGTCTAATCTGCCCTCTATCAATCTGTTTGTGTCAGAATGTGTTTGGCTACAGTTGGAGTTTTAAGTGTTATAATGGTATCACACAGTGACTGGAACAATACATTTTCTCTCTCACAATGTATTTTAATTTCTTTCTCTCATTCAATTCCTCTCTTCAAGAGAGGACAGTGGCAGAGCTAAATATGCATTGAAATGAACTTCGTTGCTTAGCCAGCTTTGGGCTGGCACATAAAGCCTAGCACCTACCTGCCCAACAAAGCCTTATTGCTGGGCCGGCCAGGTCAGCACCCACAGTCTCTGACAAACAAAAGACAGACAATCAGAACCATCCCCTAAGGACTGCTGGTTCTGTGTGTTCTGTTTTACTACTGAGGCTCTTACACATGCACACATGTCTACACATACGACACCAGATGGCCCACAAGGTCCGTGCTGCTTGTTTAGGACCCCCTGCATCCCTGGATATACTCACAGCAGAGGCACTTCCATGATCAGGTGGACCAGGTTGCACATAAGCTCTTCCAGAAGGTCCTCACTTCCTGTATCTACAGAGATTGAGTGGAGGAGGGGGAAGGTGGATGGAGAGAGAAAGGGCAAGGAAAGTGAAGAGAGGGAGGATGGGAGAGAAAGAAAAAAACATATAGAAGATCTAATATAATTCTGAGATGTGGTGTGCTAGCAACAAGCTATTTCCCATGTTTTAGTTTAAAGTGGCAGAGCACAGCTACTGTGGCTCATCCAACTATGAGAGCCAGGGTCCAGCCCTTCTAATGTTGATGATATGGTGTTTTCCCACGTCTGTCTACATCTGTGTCCTTCGGCCAAAAATAGACCCCCACTGTAAAGCAGGTAGGGAAAATGAGATGACTAAACTGCTACAAACAAATTTAAAAAATGAATTCAGATGGCTGCAGTTCCAGTTCCTTGGGCTCTGTAATGTTGTTCATGAATAGCAGAGATGGTGCTCACCGCAGGTGCCTGGTGCCCTCTCCCGGCAGCACAGCTGAAAGTGCAGGTCTACTTCACACATCTCCCGGATGAAGACTTTGAGCAGGCATCGGATCATGAACAAGGCATTGTGGGCTTGCCAGATAAACAGCTGACTTTAAGGGGATAAAAAGAACATGCACACAACTAGTAGAGACAATTACAAAACTGTTGAAAGCATTTATCAGGTTGGTATATGAGACCTGCCGCACACACACACCAACCAAATCTTTCTGTGACAGACAGTACACAAGTGCACTCTGATCTGGGGGTAACTTAAAGGGGTGATTGACAGTTTTTTGGGGGTATTTCACACTGTTCCTTAAGGTCTCCGAATAGGGTATGTAACACTGGTTGGGCTGAAAATGGCCCGGGTGCTGTTCTATGCCCCCTGATGCTTCCATTGAATTTGTCCCGGGAAAAAACGCTAGGTTTTCTCTTTTATGGTATGCTCATGAATAGGGATGCGTATTGATAAGATTTTAACGATTCCGACTCCTTATCAATTCCTGCTTATCGATTCGATTCCTTTGCGATTCTCTTATCGATGTTCCCCTCTACAGCCAACTAGGTCTGTGCGTCCTGCACCCCCCCACACACACACTCGTTCTAAACGATTTTTTCAAACTGGCTTTGGCTCTGAAAATGAGCTAATACCTACCACCTCTAGGCCTCTTCAGGCCTCTGTTTTCAAAACAAAATCTAGTCGGAGATAGAAACTTTCAGTTTCCTTGTGTTCAAGCTTCTATTACTCAACACCAGTAGGACTTACAGGGGTCCTAACAACAGGGGAAATAACTTCAGTGTCACCTTTCAAAAGAGACCATTTACATGCATGTACTCCAAATGGTTCAACAACAGCTTTCAATGTACTTTGGGTATGTTGTTTAAGCGTTTTCAGGCACATTTAACAGGACTATTAAAAGGTTAAACAATTAAAATGCTAAGTTTAATAATGGATTCAAAATCGATATGCTCAGTTTAATAATGCGACACGCGAAGGTTTGCTGATAACACACGCCGCCCCGATAACGTGAAATGATCAATAAGATCAATACTAATGGGAGACGAATGCCGGAGCTAAAATGTATGCTTCAAACGACTGGACAGAAGATAACTAGATCGACTACACACAATAAAGGCAAATTGCTTCACACAGTAACAAGTGGTTGTGATCACTTTTGAGCAGTTTAGCTCTACCTTAGATAGTTAGAGATGAAGCGCGAACGTTAGCTGCGCTGCTGCATGCATCGAACACATGACGTTCCAGTAACTTCATTCCATGCTGTGTTCAAATGCTTCTTCATATTTGTAGTATTTCCTCCCTTCGACGAAATAGACTTTTTACATGCGTTACAAGTGGCGTTGTTGTGATTTTGTCGTGTGAAATACAACCAAACTTTAGAACGCTTCTTCCTAGTTGCCATGTTTGCTGCAGTCTGTCTTCGCGCATGCGTGCGCAAACTTTTATAGTTTATTCAGACAGACGTTCGCGTTATTCATTCCATTCATATCCACTATTAAACTTTTTAATTGTTTAACGGCACAGAGAATCGTTAACAGAATCGTTAAGGAATTTTGCTAACGATTCCAAGGAATCGATTCACTGGGAACCGGTACTAAACAAGAACCGGTTCTCGATACCCATCCCTACTCATGAATATATAGATGAGCTGCGCGCTGATTGGTTGGTTTACAACGAGTGAAGCTGCGGTGCAAAGACGCAACACGGCCAACAGCACTCACTGAAACAAGAAGGTGGAGACTTGAAATAAAAACGTACAAATAAATCTATTGTGTCTTCACAACACTGTTTTCAACAGATTGACTAGATATCATTTGAAATGATTACGTTAGTTGCTTCCACCTCTGTTGTCGAAGCAAACAGGATCGACTTAGGTGGGTAACGTTAGCACTACAGCTTAGCAAACAAACTATTGTGATTCAACTCAGCTTCAGTTAGCTCTAGCTATCTTGCTGTAAAATAGATCTGGACAAACATGCATCTTGAATTGTAGATTTACATGACAACACAGGTTATTTATTTGAATGAAACACAGCCAGGCACATGAAATAAGGTTAGCCCCATTGCCAATAAACTAAATCATCACACATTCTACCGATGCTAGATACAGGCAGGATACGTTAGCATTGCTAATAACTGTTAGCGACAACATAATACTACAGCTTGCGTTTGTGATGAACATAAGGTCGGAACAGCACCTCTTTTCAGCAACAGCTTCATAGCAAATCATGCTTTACATTGTCCCAGGTTTTCAAAACTGTCCTCGGTGAAATAGTTAAAGCAAATGTGTAATTGAGGGTCAAACTGCACAGGGATCTTCTCATAGACAAACATCACAGCCCGTCGAGTGTTTGGTTCCTTATGAAGACTCTGAAACCACCGTAATCCATTTTCAATATGCTAGAAAAACGTTCTTCTTTGTAATTCTGTGGAAATACACAGAACAGCGCGCAGCAAATTTTGGGGCGTGACAAAGGTACAGACGAGAGCCAAAAAACGTGGAGTCCTTTTTCAAAACCTACCATTTTACAGCTACTTTTTTAAATTGTGAGATTTGCATAGAAAAGAGGTGTCAATGGACTTTGGGGTTCACTGTATGTCCATTTTACCCACTGAACTGTCGTTATTCTGTAACTGTGTGACAAGGTAAATTCGGTTCTGCAATCAATGACCCCTTTAAGAAACTTCCTACACTGAACAAGGACCTAATTACTAGGGATGCACCGATACCATTTTTTAAGGACCGAGTACGAGTACCGATATTTCTTTTCTGGTACTCGCCGATACCGATACCTATACATTTAGATTTTTTGGGGGGGTGATGTGGCAGTTTTACAACCACAACACAGTGAGACTAATGAATGTAGGACAGCTTATTTATTATTACTCGAATGAAAAAAGTATTATTTTTATGTGCTTATCACAAACTTAAAGCACACATTTCAGTGAGTGTCCAATAACCTTCAAAGGGCAAAATTACCTGTAAGAAAGGCTGGTGGGATCAGCCAATAGGAGACCAAATATGCGTGTCAGAGTTTTATCGGTTAAAGTTATTAAATGACGGTTGGCCTTCTGCAGTAATACCGCACTAAGTTTTCTTTTATGCTCGCAGTGAGCAATCTTATCAGGCCCGATACCGGTATCGGTGCATCCCTACTAATTACTGACAGACATGATGGTTAGTTGGCTCTCTTACCCTAGCTTTGCTCTCTTCCTGAGAGACACACACACAGCCTTGATGTCCCGACATTGTAGCTCAGCATAGCTCAGCACCGACAACCAAATTGCAAAACGCCACACACAGGTGGTATTATGCCGGCTTTGTTTAGTTCAGAGTAAACAAGCAAAACCGTCATAATGATTGGTCCTTTTTACGGTAATATATATTTTTTTAAAGTGGGGTTTACACACACATTCTTTAAACTCAGTTGTATCAACCTGTTCATGTCTTCAAGGGACTTATTAACCAGACATGGTTTTCGCATACTCACTCTTGGCATTCTGTTGATATTTTTAACTCTTTGGTTCTCCCGAGGAAGATTCTTATGAGAGCACCCAAGTTTCCGGTTCTGGGGTTATTCTCGACTGTGAAAAAAGATGCAATATAAGAGAGAAAATGCCACCACAAGAGTATATAGAATGATTATAATTTTCTACAGACTTTTAAGACTTATGGCATAAAGGGCCTCAGGAGCCACTGAAATGTAGTACAATCCTCAAAAACATCTAACCTCAAAGCCTGTTGTGAGATCTCAATAGAAGTCTGCTGTCATACAAAGCACCACTTCTCAAAGTTTTAGTATTAATTACTGTTAATTTTCCTATCCCATGGGGTGGGAAAAGTTAAATAGCTATTAACAAATAGTTTAAAGGCCCATGCCACAGCATATTTATTATTAGCTTTACCTTTGTGCAGAGTGATTCTGTTTGAAGTTGAAAATAAGCCAATGATTGGCCAGTGCATGTTGTGGTGTTTGGTTAGTACATGTTGTTATTGTAACAAATGATAAATGTAAAAGAAAAACACCCGTCTAAAACGTCTATTCTATAATTGTCAAATTTTCTTAAATGTAGCAATAAATACAAAATTAAGTTTAAGTTGTCAATGACCTAGGGCTTAAAGCACAAATCCACACACAAGCTACAGTACCAAGCAGTGAAGAGACAAAGGAGGCATGTATACTTAGGATCTTGGCCAGGGGAAGGACAGCTTCTTCCAATAGCTTGGAGTTCCCACTGAAAAAGAGGCATAAACACAGACAGAATGAAAAAGAGATACAAGAGCAGTGCACAGGGAAAGGGACAAGATTCTCTTCATGAGCATAAGTTTACACCCCTGGATCGACTTCACCTCTGCCATTTTTTCAGACCTCGACGTTACCCATTGAGTAATGCATGTTTATTTAGAAAATAATTAATCAAATAAAATCCTAGTTGCGCTCCTTCAGTCGTCTAGTCCATTGATTTTCAACCACTGTGCCACCAATTTCACTTAATTAGTCTTAAAATGATTTTTTTTCTTCTAAAATGTATTAATTATTATCTGCAAATAATATGCCATTGTCGAGTGTCTGTGCTGTAATATAGTGACTGTCAGAGTAATGTAATATTCGTCCGGGTGGCAGCAGGTAGCTAATTGCCTCGTTCCTTCTTAGAGAGAAGAGAATGAGTGACGCATGTGACAGGTCATGGTGACAGTGATGGAGACGTTTTTTTAAAGGAAAAATGCAAACTCCGAACTGGGCCCTGAACAATATTCTGACCCAGGTGAAGGCCCTTCAGTGGCCCTTCAGTGGTGGTAAAAAGAAAACAAAGACGGTGAGCTCGGATTTACTTTCAACGGGAGAGAGATGACACCGACTCCATTATGCTTGGTGTGTGGCGAGAAGCTGTCCAACAGCGCCATGGTGCCAAGCAAGCTTAATCGGCATCTCCAAACGAAACACCCGTCGCTTCAAAGATGACTATTGGACTATTTTGTTCGCTTGCGTGAAAACACAGAGAAACAGGCAACTTTGATGAGGAAAACCACAAAGGTAAATCAGAAAGCCCTCAAAGCTAGTTACCTAGTTGCTGAACTTGTAGATAAATAAAGAGTCCCACACTGTGGCAGAGAGATTAATACTACCTGCCTGCAAAGCCATTGTCAACAAGATGCATCACTCTGCTTTGTTAGCAGAGTGATGGAAAGAAACCCAGATCTTATTGTTACACACTGTTATTTTCACCGTGAGGCCCTCGTTGCAAAGACTTTTCCAGCAGAACTAGTTACTATGTTGGATAATGTTGTGCGCATAGTGAACTTTGTAAAGACACAACCTTTGAAAAGTCTTACATTTGCATCTGTCTACTCCACCTTATGTGGCAAAACAGAGAGGCTGATGAACCTGTTGCTGCCTTCTCTTTAGATGCAGAGAAGGCCTTTGACAGGGTGGAGTGGCGGTTTTTGATTCATATTTTGGAGACCTTCGGGTGTGGACCGGGATTCATCAAATGTATTCAGTTGATATATGCAGAACCAAAGGCGTCCGACTAATGGGGCAGTTTCATATTTTTTTCAATATATCAAGAGGCGCAAAACAAGGAGACCCTCTCTCTCCACTATTGTTTATTTTATTTATTGAGCCACTTGCAATGGCAATCAGATCAGACACGAGCACACAGGGGGTAAGAGCGGGAGGAAGGGAGCGTAAACTTTTCCTTTATGCAGACGACATCCTTTGGCTGTCAGTAGATCCTGTCTCCTCAGCTCCCAGGCTCTTTGAGATTATGGACACCTTCTCTGAAATATCAGGCTACAAGATTAATTGGCATAAGTCTGAAGTAATGCCAGTGTCTAGAACATGCCTACCAACAATAAATAATGCACTTAAATTTAAGTGGATAGATTCAGGTATGCAGTATCTTGGAATTCGTCTTACTCCAACTATCGATGACATGGTACAGGTGAATTACATATCCATGATGGTGCCATTGACTGTCCCAGAATCTTTTTTTAAGCAGTACAATAAAATGATTAGAGACTTCATATGGAACTGCAAGAAGTCACGTATAAAGCTTGAAAAGTTATATACAACCAGAAACAAGGGATGGTTGGCTTTGCCTAATGTGGAGCTATACAGAACAGCTTTCGAGGTATTTAAAATTGCTAAGCACTGGGGTGGTGAGAGTTCAGCTCGGAGTTGGTTGGATAAAGAGAGGGAACTGGTGTCTCCATTTGGGACTATTGAGGTTTTGTCACAAGCTGTTAAGAAGAAGAGGCATCCAAACCCAATCCTGCAGTATTCTAGGGAGACTTGGGCAAAAGTGCATAAGCAACTGCATATATCCCAATATAAGCAAATGTATTCATCCATATGGAATAACCCCTCAATCACAGCAGGAAGGGAACTTTTTGTATGGGCCACCTGGCTGAATAATGGCATCAGTAGGATTAGTGACTTGTATGTTGATGGCCTGTTGCAGTCGTTTTGAAGAACTCAAACAAAAGTTCTAATTGACGGATAAAGCAGACTTCTGGAAATATTTACAGCTCAGGAGCAGTGTAACTAGTCTTAACATCTCACTTGATAATGACACAAACAAGCTTCTCTGCTATTTGAAGTTGCCCGAGCTTGTCCGTAATGCCTCTGTTTTTCATAAAATCATGGCAGATAGTTTGTATGGTCATTCTAATCACTTGAGTATAATATGGGAGAGGGACTTGAACTCAAACATTGAGGAAGAGGCATGGGAAAATGTGGTTTCCAATGCAGGGTGGCCGGTGAGGGATGCAATTAGCAAATTCACACATTATAAGGTTATTCACAGGTATTATTATACACCGGTCAAACTTCATAAAATGGGATTAATGAAGGACAATCTGTGTTGTCTACCCTGGTGCAGACTCCGGTAAAGCCATATTTCCATGGTGGAGGAGTAAATTACGGTAACCTCCGTTTTATTGATTGTTCTAAGAATCATAACATAAAGGGTTATTGCTGCCTGCGGATACCCGTATCAAAATGGCCTTGGTGAATGCGCAATCACTTACTAACAAAACTTGGCTTAATGTTGGTGATTTAAGTCCTCTAACTGAACTCTCCCCCCCAGTGACTGTGCCTTTTTTAGTTCTCCCAGAGCTATGGGAAAGGGTCGGGGCTTGGCGGCTGTTTTTAAAAATCATTTTTAATGCCGATTATTGCCGGTTGGAAATTACTCAAGCTTTGAGGTGCAAGCATTCAAAGTTGAACTGGCCAGATCGCTGCTTTGTGCACTTGTGTATAGACCCCAAAAACACAATAAGGACTTAATCCATGAGTTCTCTGATTTCTTATCATTGATTGTGCCTGACTTTGATAACCTTTTAATCATTGGGGATTTTAATATTCATGTTTGTTGTCCCTCAAAGCCATTGGTTGGCCAGTTTTTACAACTCGTGGACTCTTTTAATTTAACTCAGTCTGTATCTGGCCCTACACATGATTGTGGCCATACTCTCGACCTTGTTCCATCTTTTGGTTTTCCTGTCTTAAATGTTGAGTTGGATGATATTTGTCTATCTGACCATACACCTGTGATTTTTAATGAATCACTCTCTTGTCCATTACCTAAGCCTCATATGCCTGGTCGCTACATTCGGGCACTGGATCACTCCACTGCTGGGCAGTTTTCGGATGCCTTTACAGCTTCTCCATTTACCAGCCTTACAGGGACAACCTCCTCTCTGGGTACAGAAGAGCTAGTTACTCTGTTTAACACCATAGTTACAGGTATTCTTGATACTGTGGCCCCACTCAAACTTAAGCGACCTAAAGTCAAAGCTTCTCCTTGGCTTAACAGTGAGACTCGTGCCCTTAGACAAGAGTGTAGGAAAGCTGAGAGGAAATCGAAAATAGTTGCAAGTGTCCTATGAGATATTGAGAGATTGCCTAGGATCCTATCAACTTTTTGTTAAAGCCTCTAAAGCAAATATTTTTTCTGATATTATTGCTAAAAATACAAATAGCCCCAAAACCTTGTTTAGTGCAATAAACACTGCACTAAACCATGTGTTTGTCCTCCCTGATGTTACTCTTGAAGTTACAGAAAAATTATTGAGTTTCTTTATCAACAAGGTTGACATCATTAGATCATATCTCACCCTGATTTAGTCCCTTGCCCTGCTTCTATCACTTGCTTTGAGCCTGTGTCCCTCTCTAACTTGATGGACATAAAGTCACATTTACATTTAGTCATTTAGCAGACGCTCTTCTCCAGAGCGACTTACAGTAAGTACAAGGACAATCCCCCGAGTCAAGTAGGATGAGGTGCCTTGCCCAAGGACACAACGTCATTTTTCACGGCCAGGAATCGAACCGGCAACCTTACTAGCCCGATTCCCTAACCACTCAGCCACCTGACTCCACATGAAGGCTACTTTCTCCCCTACAGACATAGTTCCATCACGCCTTTCGAAAGAGGTGTTAGATACTGTTGGTCCAAGTCTTTTGTCTATAATCAATAGCTCTCTTATTAATGGAACTGTTCCTTCCAGTTTAAACATGCTTATTAACAAACCTAATCTAGACCCTACAGATCTTAACAATTTTAGGCCCATTTCTAAATGACCATCTATGTCCAAAATACTGGAGAAGGTGGTTCTTTCTCAGCTCTCTCCTTTTCTTAGTGAGAATGTTGTGCTGGACAACTTTCAGTCAGGTTTCAGAGGACACCATAGCACAGAAACAGCACTGCTTAAGGTACTGAATGATTTGTTGTTGTTCGGTGATTCTGGGAATTGTGCTGTTTTAATATTACTTGACCTCAGTGCTGCTTTTGATACTGTTGATTAGGGGTGAACGGTACACTGAAGTCACGGTTCGGTTCATACCGCGGTTCAGACATCACGGTACGAGTTCAGTACAACGGAGGGAAAAGAAAAACAAACCAGGTTCCTCTACGAGTGAATACGGCGCATTGAAGATGACATGTAAATTCCGATTGCGTCAGTAATTTATTGGGCCCTATTTGTATGTGTATCTAATGGCTGGTTAAGCACTGTAGGGAGAAGTTTTTGTTTTTTTGTCTCGTTCCAGTGATTGGCACACCTGGGTGATGGCGTCGGATATTTTTTGTCATTTAGCACACGCCAGATGCGTTATATGCTTAGCATGTTAGATGTATTTCCAGTCACATACCCCACAACCAGTGATGTGATGTCAGTAAGAGGCTAGGCACTTAAATGGGAAAATGTGTCCAAACGTTTGATTGGTACTGTACATGTTGAAGAATACAGGATCGAAGTGCACAAGTGAGTTTTTCGCTTGTCATCCGCAGAGAACGGACAGTAAAATCACTGCTTATTCGACAAAAAAATTTATGCGTAACTGCTACATTCGTCATCGTAACGTCTAAACAATTGCAATAACACACATATAGGGGGTCAGATGGCTGAGTGGTTAGGGAATCGGGCTATCAATCAGAAGGGTGCCGGATCCATTCCCGGCTGTGCCAAATGACGTTGTGTCCTTGGGCAAGGCACTTCACCCTACTTGCCTCGGGGAGAATGTCCCTGTACTTACTGTAAGTCGCTCTGGATAAGAGCGTCTTCTAAATCACTAAATGTAAATGTATATTGCATATATAAATCACAAGAATAAACAGTAAAAATACAAATACAAGTTTATTAAATAAAATGATTTAATAAAAAAAATTACGTTTGAATTTTGCCAGGGTAGGCAGTGCCTACTTTCCCTACCCAGACTGCACGTCACTGCCCATAACTGCTGAACCACGCCGACACACAGTGCTCGTCTTATCCACCACTCTCTCGCCTGTACTACTGTAACTGAATGGGAAACCAAAGTTTTCCCAAACTTGCAATCTCAAAACGGCCGGCAGGTCCTCTATCTCTCGTGGGTCTCCACCACTCGCCATACTCGTCCTTAGTGCTGCTAGCTAGCCTATCTCTGACTCACGGCGGCGCCAATCAGAGCTTCAGAGCTACAGATTAGATGTCCTGAAAGAACACGAGTATCTAACAGTAGTTCTGCATTACATTAATTAATTTGCATGCGAGTTTTATTTATTTTTATACCGTGTATTCTCCGTGTAATTTCATGCACAGAACCGTGACGCCCGTACCGTACGGTTCGAATACATGTTTTGTTCCACCCCTACTGTTGATCATGCTATCCTCCTGGATCATCTCCAGCAATGGTTTTGGAGTCCCCCCCCCCCCCCCCAAACGCAACACGGAGACGTGGCGCGGTTGGCGCCCTCTGCTGGTTGTGCGGGAGGGTTAATTAATGGATGCACTTGGGAAAATGTGCATCCTCTTCATGCCGCCCTAGGCGGCTGCCTATGTCGCCTGTAGGAAGGACCGGCCCTGGTTCCACTCTTATTTGAAAGATCGAACCTTTTCTGTCAATATTGGAAATATTTCTTCCTCTTCGGTAGCGATTACATGTGGAGTAGCTCAAGGTTCAATCCTGGGCCCAATTATATTTTCTTTGTATATGCTCCCTCTGGGCTCCATTCTCCGTAAACATAATGTACCATATCACTGTTATGCTGATGATACACAGTTATACTTACCGTTAAAAACAGGTGATACCAACTCTCTGATGTCCCTTTTTGATTGCCTTAAAGATATCAAGTGCTGGATGGCTAAAAACGTTCTCCAACTTAATGAGAGTAGGACGGAGGTGATTATATTTGGTACCCCAAGGTCAATTGACGATTTTATTTTTTTAAATGGGCCCCTTGTCCACCAATGTGCACTCCCATGTCAGAAGTTTGGGTGTTATCTTTGATTCAGCACTAAAATTTGACAAATTAATTCTGTTGTCAAATGTAGTTTCTTTCATTTAAAGACAATTGCAAATCTAAAATCTTTCCTCTCTTTCAAGGACTTGGAAATTTTTAGTCATGCACTTATATTGTCTTGAATTTATTACTGTAATTCTCTGTATTATGGCATTTGTCAATCATCATTATCACGCCTGCAGCTTGTCAAGAATGCAGCTGCTAGAATGTTGACTGGTACCAGGAAGAGGGACCATATCTCCCCGTTATACCATGGTCTGGGTGAATACTCGAATCTGATTGGCTGCAGGGGTGTCCATTATCGGGTGATAACGGACACCTACTACGTAATTGCAGCAAAACTGTCTTTTCACCGTTCTAAATTATTGCGCTGGCTACATAGTATATGAGCCTGTACAAAGTCTCTGAAATAAGTAACCATAACAACCGGGACAGAGTCAAAGCCTCCATTTACAATTTTGAAAGACTTTAACAAGCTAACTTGTATTTACAACAATGAGTGACTTCAATATTTATTTTAACCTATTTGAAAAATGTTACTTTTCTGAATGTAGTGTGTCAGTGTCACGTAACCGCTCATCTCACATCCCATTCGCTATTCACCTCGCTAGTCAACCTACTTCAGACAGGCTGCGGCCAACACGACAGTAGCAGCAACTCTATACATGGCCGATTATTTTCTTCTTAAAAATCCTGATTTTGTTTGGGGACAATGACATGGCTCGATAGCTGGCTAGTCATGTTGTTAACCCTTGTGTTATCTTCGGGTCATTCTGACCCATCAGTCATTGTGACCCACCGTCGTATTGCGACAACTTTACCGCCTACAAAAACAAAGTGAAGCATTTTCTTTTAACCGTTGGGCTGTCTCAGACCCCCCACATTGCGAAGGTTAAAAGAAAATTATTTTTATTTGTTTTTGTATTGGGTAAAATTGGGTAAACACAACGATGGTTCGTTATGAACCTTTGGGTCATGTGACCCGAAAGCAGCACAAGGGTTAAACATACTGTCAAATTATAATTACTGTTTGGAGAAAATGTCAACTTTGATGCGGTCATCTCACATACATTTGCTATTCAACTCGCTCCACAGGCTGCGGCCGTACTGTAGCCTAGTACTAGTATGGCCGATACTTTGTTCGTGAAAATCTTGATATTGATTTTGGGACAGTGACATGGCTGGTTAGCTAGCAAATCTTATTGTCAAACATACTGTAAAATTATATTTACTGTTTATCAACCGTACACAATGTTATTGCCTCTGAATCTTGCTAGCATAACGTTAGTTTTCGGGCTAATAGCTCAGCCAAGGGAAAGCCGGTGTTGGTTCTATGAGCTGAGCGGACTATAAAATATCAGAGTTGGCTAACGTTAAAACACGTTAGATTTCTTTTGCAAAACGCCTGAAAACAAATTAATGTTTGTAAAAAAAAAATTGTTGGCAAGTGACCATGGTATAAGCGGGATAATGCCCTTCGAGGTGTCCAATATGCGCGTTGGACGGTTCACGCCTCCGCATCGTCCATTATCAGGTGATATTGGACACTTCGTCGGGCATTATCCCTTACATATTGGCCTCTCTTCACTGGTTGCCAGTCAAATATAGAATAGATTTTAAGGTGTTGTTATTCGTTTTTAAAGCTTTACATGGATTGGCTCCATTGTATATCTCAGATCTTCTTATGCTGTATCACACTTCCAGGTCCCTTAGATCATCAAACCAGTCCCTTTTAGCCATTCCACAGACTCGGATGAAAAAAAAGGTGATCGTGCCTTTTCAGCTATAGCCCCTACTCTGTGGAATAAACTGCCAATTTTTATCAGGTCTCGTCTTAAAACATATTTTTATTCTTTGGCTTTCGAGTCAGTTTAGGGTCACTCGTGCTCACTGTAATTGTGTTGTTCTTATTTATTGTTGTTCTGCCCTCTTTGATGATTTTGTAAAGCACTTTGGTCGGCATTGGCTGTTTTTAAATGTGCTCTATAAATAAAACTGACTTGGAAGTGTATGAATGTCACAGGCTCCTACCTCCATCTTTTGTGGGATTGTCCCCTGGTCTTTCCTTTATGGAAACAAATCATTAAAACTATTGGTTAGCCACACCATTGCCAGAGTCTCCCCAGCTGTGTCTACTTAGGGATAGGTCCCTTTTGCCACCAGAGATATGTAAAGCGGAGTCCGCTCTGACACTAGCTGGGTTCTTATCGTTACGGTGTGTGTCCACTACAGCGGAGCGGCCGGCGCGTCAGGTTAGGGTTTCAAGATGGAGGAGAAACTTATCGTATGTGTCTGCACACACAGTTCTGTTCAGAACAAAGTTACGTAATGTGACAAGCCTGAATTTAAAGATTACATTAAACTAATAATGCATGGTGCAGGGTTGCCGACGTTGTCAGTGTCACTAGTATGTTTTTATACTTTTAAATTCAGGTGCATGTACACTACTGTTCTGTGCCACGGCTAGCTTGCTAGCCCAGCCTACAAACGACAGTTTGACGGTTGAGTGACCGGTGGCATAACATGTATTCTACTGTAATCTTGCACTCGTAAAAATTCAGTAATTTTAAATGTTGTGTAAAAGTGGTATTTTGATCGATATTGTGAGTACATGAACCCAAGTCTGCACGCTTGGCCATGACTACAACAGTGACCTTAGAGAACTATAACTCTGCATTAACTTGTCAAACACGCCCCCGAGCGTGGTGTACTGTGGGAAGGCAAGTGTGAACGCACTGTTAGCCAATTCTTTCACCACTACTGTAACAGAGCTAGCTGCCGTAGCTGGAAAATCAAACTGTTCCCGAACCCCGTGGGGAGGAGGGCCACAACATCATGGCCACCAACAAAACTCAGCAAAACTTGTTCTTGCTCTGGGTTTAGCTTATGGATATTTGGCAGCGTTGCTACAACGGACCGAATGGCTTCGCTCGCATCTTTCTCCGCCGCCATTATGGAACTACAACACAAACTAGCTCACGACAGCCACTACCTCTGTTCGCTGATTGGCCGGTAGAAAATTAACCGGAGACATCTGACTTACTTACCTCATGGCCAGACCTAGTACAGAAGCAAAATCAAAATTGAGCGGAAGTACGTAGGAGGGCAGAGCCAGGCTACCTGACCCCTGGACTGGTAAGTAAGTTTTACAGCTACTAGACTATCGATATGTGGGAATCGCAAGAACTAACCAGTCAAAGAGCATAAAAAAAATACAGGGTGTGGATATCACAGCGTGGAAACATAGCTAGCTACTTGTTACCACTCTGGCCTTTGCCTGTGGCGTTTCCACAGCTGTCTTGCCATTTTAGGTAGCTAATTATATCCCAGAAGTAAACAAGCTACTAAACTGATGTTGTACTATAGGTAATCGCCCGTGGGTTTGTGACATTGTGATGTTAGTGACGTTTGTGACTGTGGCTAGCTAGTAAGCCACCATTCACTTTTCTCTACAAAAACGTAAATGATGCCTGAACTGGGAAACGTAACATTCCAGACGATTCAATTAACGCAATCGTGACCAAGACAAACATTTAGACTTCAACATTATCTATGTAGTGCAACAAATTACAGTTTTAAGGGTGTGAAAATAAATTATAATAAAAAGATATATGAGAGAGAATATAGGTTGCGTCTTGCCAAAGGCAGGCACACCCAATAACAAAAGGTAGAAACACAATAGGCGGCTTCGCTACTTGGCCCCCAATAATAATAATAAAACGTAGAAACCCAATAGGCTGCTTCGCTGCTTGGCCCCCAATAATAATAATTATTATAATAAGAGGTAGAAACACAATAGGTGGCTTTAAAGTTTTGCTGCTTGGCCCATAATAACAGCCCCCGCCCATGCTTTCATCTCCTTTTATGAGGCCTACCTTATCTTACTATATATGAATATATATATATACATAAATGGTTTGGCCTACCATTTGCAAAATAGTTGCAAACTATTAAAAAGTCATATAATATGATTCATATGATATGATCTGGCTTAAAATCTCTTTAATCTATGCACGATTACAATTACTGTTCCCGCTATGTCATGACATAAGAATTGCGCCTACCAGTCAACAGACAAACAACCATGTGATGCTAATGCGCTTCATTGAATTAATTTAACCCTTGTGTTATCTTCGGGTCATTCTGACCCATCAGTCATTGTGACCCACCGTCGTATTGCGACAACTTTACCGCATACAAAAACAAAGTGAGGAATTTTCTTTTAACCGTCGGGCTGTCTCAGACCCCCCACATCGCAAAGGTTAAAAGAAAATGCTATTTATTTGTTTTTGTATTGGGTAAAATTGGGTAAACACAAGATGGTTCGTTGTGAACCTTTGGGTCATGTGACCCGAAGGCAGCACAGGGGTTAAAATGTTTTCATCATTTTACACATAATTATATACTATATATAAACTATACAATTTTTTCTAGACATATCTTATTAAGGCTTTATAGCCTTTGTCTGAATGACAGACTTGTGCAACGTAACCCTTGTGACATCTGCTGATAGAAAGGCGAATTGCAGCCTTGAAAGGCAGGGGAACAAATGGCTGAATTAAACCAAAACATGAGGAAAATAGCCTTAAATTAGCTTTCCCCGGTGTGATTTTGAACATTTTAAAATACTGGGTGATGAAACACACATCTATTGTGTTTTTTGCAACCTGCCCCAGGGTCCTGGAATTTGATAGAGTGCGAAGAATCGCTTTTTTTTCTTCTAGTGTTAAAATAATATATTGTGAATTGCATGTTTTTTGTATAATACACTTTGCATTACACTATAGTCTTTGTTGCTCTTTATCTATTGTTACATACATAGGATTCGTTTTAGTGTTCTACCTGCTGGTGGGGCTGATGAAGGTGAACGAGATGAGCTGGTTCCAGAACGGATCGTTCTCTGATATGGACTCTGTCCCGATGAGGGTTCTGAGGCTCTGGTTATCCGACAAGTCAGTGACTAGGCTAGTGTTGGCTCCCATCTCCCAGTTCAGCTTTCAGATGTTCCTCACTGCTTCATCTGGCTCCTAGTTGACAGGGTGCAGGGGTGATACAGACATGTAGTAGATCATGTTGGATAAAGTTCTGAGGGTAGGCCAACGCTTTGTGAAATTGAACAGTACTGGCACCGAAACACATATAATATAATATACAATATTATACTTTTATGAGTAACAAAAGCCAAACTCAAATATATTGTTTCATGCTAAGCTATTGTTTAACAGCACACACTGGCTCTAGCCAGAACCATTGCTTGAGGAATAACTTGTAGTTTGTAATTATATTTTCTTGAGATTTCATTAAATGAACCTGGGTTTCTACTAATAGGAATAGCTATCCACCTCTGTGAATACTGATTATGAAAGTGCTATAAGTTTACCCAGACTTTTCTCAGAACCAACGTTTAACCTGATATGCAGATAGATCCAGTCGACCAAACCTTTGAATGAACAAACTCGAGAGTATCAACTTGCCCTGTGGCAATGACACTTAAAGGTCGTTAGTATTATTAAGTCAGTAGTACTGTAGTTAGCTAAATAACAGCTATGAGATAAGTGGCAACGTTGCAGCCAAATACAGTAACATTACCATTAGGCTACACGTAGCTACACGAAATGTACAAACTCACTTGCTACAGTAGCTAGTTGGCTGTCTGAAGAGACGCTACCCTAATAGCTAGAACTGGCTAGTTTGTTGGCTAATAACAGTAGCTTACTAGCTAGTAGTTTAGGTATATTACATCCAGCTAGCATAACATTTAGTTAGATATTGTAGTACTAAGATAGCTTGCTAGCACTAACTAGCGTAGCTAGTCTACATCAGGCGACAGCTCACCTGTCAAATGTCTCACTTCTATTATTTTGGCACGTTATCTCTCTCAGATGTTCCGACTTATTTTATCACTCCAGGTCAAAATGCGACTTCCTATAACAGACAAACTTTAGTAATTTTAGCAATTTGTTGTGGCAGACTTTTTTTACAACCTAATCGTTATCCACCACGTCGCCACGAACCTTTGCGTGACCTGGGTGACGTCAGAAAAAAATCAAGCGTGAAATGAGTTTAATGTGCATAAAAAAATAATTAATAATAAGCTTCTTGTAAATGTTGCATTTTTTTTATTAAAAACCTAAATCGCTCTCGTCTCTTGCATGACAAGCACATTGCTTGTGGTAGACGGCGCATAGACTGTATACAAAGAATGGACGTAGTCATCGTGACGTCACCCACTGGTTTGCGAAAGCCCGTTTTGAACAGACACAAACCCCTCGCCCCTCGGCTTGAGGCAACGGCCCCGGTGGATTTTCAGGGGCAGGCCCGGGGTGGGTAATCGGGAGAGTTCCCGATGGGCCGCTTCACTTTTGGGCCGGTGGGCCGCTTCATATTTGGGCCGGTCGAGGATCTTTTTGTTGTTGACATTTGTCACGTTAGTCTATCTTCTCTTAAAGTAGGCTACACACGTTCCGGATTCTGACACCGCAGCCTCTGCATGGGTTGTACCATGTGAGGGAGTTCTCCCCTCCCAAATAGAGTTGGTTGGGTCGATAGCCCGTCTTTTCCAAAAAGTTTTCTCAGGCTACCGATAGCTGTCCGGGCTGCCCTACCGTAACTATACGCGTCAGGGAGGATGGATGGGAGCAGGGCCGGATTGATGGCACCACTAGACAAGGCTTTACCAATTGAAAAAGAGCTTTATTTTACATAAAGCTCAAAAAACTAATTTGCGCTCAAATAATGGCCAAAATGTTTCGCTCGCGCGCTGTGCGCTCGCATTAAGTGAGGACGTCCCTATCGTGCATCACATCAAAATCATACGTCCTACACAGTAAAAACAGTAGTGTTAAATTGGCTCTGTAAGTGTAAATTTTAACTATCACAGTGTTTATATAATTAACTAGTGTTACAGTTTTAACTCTACAACAGAGTTACTAGATTGACTCTAACAGTGTTAAATACCCAACTCTACAGTGTTTCTATAACACTACTCCAGAGTGATAATATCCCTTCATAGAGTTAAATACATTTCTGGACAGTGTTTCCATAACACTACACCAGAGTGATAATATCCCTTCATAGAGTTAAATACAACTCTGGACAGTGTTTCCATAACACTACACCAGAGTGATAATATCCCTTCATAGAGTTAAATACAACTCTGGACAGTGTTTCTATAACACTACACCAGAGTGATAATATCCCTTCATAGAGTTAAATACAACTCTGGACAGTGTTTCTATAACACTACACTAGAGTGATAATATCCACTATCCACAACAAAAATGACTAAATACGTGGAAATAAATTATTACACACCAAGAATGGACATTCTTTTCCACTTTTATTCTGTGGTTCAAGCAATCAAACAATGAGAAAGCACAATATACATGCTGTCATCTGACCCATAAACAGACTGCAAATCAAAAGGCTTGTAAAAAAGCAAATCACTAAGTTTGATGATCATTTCATTTTCCTTGCTATAACAAACTCTGAATGCATGGTAATGTTCACAAAAATAATCAGTTGTTAATGGATACACAATCAAGTATGCATGCATTCATTTAGTAAAAGGATTTTTGAGATTTTGAAAAACACTGGGACATCATGCTTGATCTCATTGCAAACAATAAGATTAACCCTGTATTCAGTTCCATCAACCCTGACCCAGTTAGTGCAATGCACATTGTCATAAACATTAATTTCAAGATAGTCTGCCAATTCTTCGTTGTCTTTAAGAGAAAACAAACACACAGGGCCGTATTCTTTTCTATTACATGTTAGTGTGTCCCAATGGTTTCCAATTAACATCTGGTGTTTACTGGCAAGAGATTTTGTAATATTCTTGAAATATTTTAGACAGTTCTTGAAAAGTTTATGTTTTGCTTCATATCTCATACACCAAGTATGCAAAAGAGGGCCTATTTTCCTAATACAAGATGGATAATGTACCATGAAATGGTGTTTTGGTATCAAAGTATGATGTGGGTACACTGAATCAAATGCTTTAGTAATATGGTCATCCCATAAGTAATGCTTGGGGCAAAAATAATGTTCATTATTTGTAATAAGATAAGCAAAAGGTTCCAGTGTGTATTCTCTGTAGTTACAATATCTCCAAATATCAGAGGTGCATTTTTTACAAGACACAGACACTGAATGGAATTCAGCCCCAAGCTTTTGTTAGGACTGTCCAAATTGACATTGGTTGGACGGTTTTTACGTTCCAGATAACCATAATCAAATGCATAGATTCGAGAGAGTAGATCTTGCTTTGAGATGAAATGGTCACTTAGGTAATTGAAAAGAAGCTTAAGCTCATAATGAGCTACTCCTTCAAGCAGGTCATGCATAATGTCAAAAGAAAAATTGTGGCACACATGAAAATAATTTCTTTTTACTCCAAAAACAGGATTGCTTGGATTTGACTCAAGGGTCTGGAAATGAGTCTCAAAAGATTGTCTGTCACGAATGATTATTCTAGGATCGTCCTCACAGAAAACATCTTGGGCATCATTCTTATCAAGCAAACATAAACGGCAGTAGTGTCGCCCACTAAAGGACTCAGAAAAGCCAAGTATAGAATGCATTCCAAGATTGTCTCCAGTTATTTGACTTATTGTACCATGCACTTTTTCAGAGGATATTGGCAAATGAACGCCATCAGTTTCTAGTTTTTTTAGGTCAGCAATCAAAGGCTCCAGAATCATATCAAAACCATATTTCTTTAAGTCTTGATAATGGAACAGAGATACTAAATGGATGTTCAGAACAGCAGAGTTGAATTTTGGTGGCAAATTCCGCAAAACAAAATACAAAGCGCCCACCTTATGAATACAACGTTTTGAGCCGAGGGGATTAGCGGTCTCAAAGTCATCATAATATAACTGGATCTGTAAAGCATTACTGAATTTGGAGAACAGTGGATGCATTTTAAAGTAAGCCCCATCATTAAAATCCCTATAGATATCGTCACTGGTTGAGGTGTCTGCTTTGATCATCTCACAAATTTCAGGGTTTCGGAATATAAATTTCAAGGTTTCCAGTATAGGGACATACACAAATGTGTCATTCACTGGAACTTGACTATACATGCCAGTTGTCCCATTACGTCTCGTGTCATACCTAACACCTAAAACAATTTCTAGAGGTTCAACAATACCCCATTTCTCACCAAAGTACTTCACTCGTTTGTATTCTGAGTTTAAACCAGAAAATGGGTTTTGAAAATCTTCCAATGTTTTGCTCAACTGCTGGTTTCAAAAGAATACTATCCGGAATGACTGATAGCACAGTTTGCTTAATTTGGGAATGCATTTCAGTTGCAAATTCTTCCAAATCTGAAACAATCGATGTGACTGTGTTACTGGATGCACCACTTCTCTGTATCTTTGAAACAATTGCTGCACACATGTCTTTTATGTTCTCTGTATTGAGACCTACCCCACTGTTCTCAAAATTCCCTGAATGGGATGAGTCTTGAACTACAGAACTCGACTCAGAGAAATCAAGCCTTGACGAGTCATCAGAAGGAACATTTAACTCAACAGCCAGGCTACTTACACAAGTCTGATCTACCTGATGACTACAATCTAAATGTTTACGAAATCCAGCATATCCAGCAAATTGCTTTCTACATGTTTGCTGTGAACACATTACTTTGAAACTCTTGTTGGGATAAAAACCATGTTCAAACCGTAAATGAGTAACAAGAAACTGGCTGGTTTCAAAAGTGGATTGGCATTTAAAACAAAAAAACATGTTTAACCTAGTTGATTAGTTTAGCACGAAGTTCTTTAACTCTAGGCGATTCTTTGGTTTTCCCAATGTCAGTTTTATATACTGTTGTCTGCATGAAAGTGAAGAAGTGAAGAAGAGCATCGTCATACATTAAGTTGAAGCAAAAGTGGATTTTGAACAATTCATCAAAGGCAGAGAGGGAACCACCCGCCTGACAAGGAATGAGCTTCTGGTCAAGAGCTATGTAGTACTGGTCGATCTGGCGGGGTGATCCTCCTACAGCAAGCAGATAGGGTTGTCGACCTTTCCTTTGGCGCAGGTGTTCTTCTATGCTGTTGCATGACTATATGGAGAAACAAAAGATTTGTTATTTATTTTGTATAAATATATTGTGTCAGGTTTGACTCAATAAAGGCCAGGGCACTCGTATGGAAGGCAAACATTCTAATTAAACCATAGGAGAGAAGCTATAGCACATAATTGATACCTTGTGATGCACAAGAATCCTGCTGGCTGCATCCACTGCACTTATCTTCAGAGCCCTCTTCGCTCCAGATTGGGGTGGAAGAAGATGAATCAGAAAAAGCAGCGTAGCCATATCACTGTCCCAGTCTGAAATGATGATTAATACATTAAGAAGTACATCCAGACCTTTTCCAACTTGAATGTTAGGACCTGTGCATGCCTGACACATTCCAACTTGACATATGTTTAACACTTGCTGCAAAACCATGCATTGCACACAGAAGAACAACACTAGGCATGTTCCTTATAGTTACTACAGAACTTACAAGTACATACACAGTTCAAAGTTCTACACTTAAACAACTAGAATTTCTTACTGGAGCAATCTTGACTGTCTGTTTCGTTTTTTGCCGACCGAAGAAGGGAACACACAGCAGGCGTTGAAGTGAGGGACATGGCTTCACTGATGATCTTCTGCTTGAAAGTTGTGTCCCACCTTTCCAGCAATTTTGAAGCAGTCTCGGCATCAAAGAGCAGTTTGAAGTCCTGGTTAACCTCTTAAGCCTCCTGTTAAATGTGCTTAAAAACGCCTAAACAGCATACCCAAAGTAAATTGGAAGCTGTTCTTGAACCATTTGGAGTACATGCATGTAAATGATCTCTTTTGAAAGCTGACACTCTGAAGTTATGTCCCCTGTTGTCAGGACCCCTGTCAGTCCTTCTAGTGTTGAGTAATAGAAGCTTGAACACAAGGAAAGTGAAAATTTCTATTTCCGCCTAGATTTTGTTTTGAAAACAGAGGCCTGAATAGGCCTAGAGGTGGTAGGTATTATCTGGAAGACTAAATTGGACCACAGGTTGAAGCCTTACCCAATTCAAATCAAAAGTCAAACATAATACCACAATATATTCATATTTGACACATGTTTTTATAAGAGTACATCCAGGAATTTTCTAAAAGGGTCTTTTGGAGACTCCAAAATGACCCTTTGTAACCAAGGTCAAGGTCAAATAAAAAGGTATTATTTTTCATAATTGTTATCTCTGGCCCATCTCTGGTACTTAGAAATATCATATATAATAGCTAAATCCCTAATTAGTAATACTGAAACAAAAAAACTGAAGCATGAACACATTGGAGTGCTTTATCTGATTCCAAGGATTGGCGCACAAAGAACACTGATTCTGTCAACCATATTGCGCAATCGACTGTTATTTTGAAGGCTCCACAGACGCATACAAATGAGGTATTGGCATTTTCAGCTAGCTGTCAGCTACAAGGCTAACGAGCTAATTTCAGAGCCAGTCGAAGCCAGTTCGAGAAATTTGTTTAGAACGAGTGTGGGGGGGGGGGGCGGGGGGGGGGCAGGACGCACAGACCTAGTTGGCTTTAGAGGGCTGTCAACGGGGCATGGAAGCTCCTATTGGGTCGAACAAGGTGTCAATCAAAAGGGGAGGGTTCAACGGACATTTTGAGACCTTCATTTTGTAAATACTCCGTTGATAAATCGGAGAAAATAACACTTTTATGTGAACAAGTTGTTTCTTCCGTCGGCTAACTTGCATAATGAAACAAAGGATAATGGCTATTCATGAACGTAAAACATTGTATTTGGACGAATTACTTTACATGGTTAGATACTTTGAACCCTTGGGACTTACGCAGATCAAGTTTTGATGGCATGATTTGCACACCTGGACCTATTTGAACAACTTAGGGTGAGTACAACTTTTTTCTTTGGCATTGTTGAAGGAATGTTCACCGGAAAAAGACGTTGACTTTGCTTGCTATTGCGACTTGATCTTGAATTGGTTTATTTCAATGGAAGCACAAGAATCGTAGCTTTCCAACGATGTATAACATGTGTAGCGTCTAAAAAATATATTTTTTAGAATTTAGTGCGTCGTAACTGAGGAAGGGGGAGGCAGCATTTTTGTCTCGCGGGCGAAACAGGAGCGTAAACAGGTTAACCTTCAAGACAAACTTTCTTAGAACACAAAAATCCCTCACCACAATACCCAACTCCCTCAACTAGCTTAACAAGGTCATCCCAACATGTAAAAAGAAAGTCCTGAATACTCAGATTGCACATTTCAGTCATTGCTAATTTGAAACGTAGCAGGGGAAAAACACTCATCTTACCAGTCCTTTGGTGTTCAAAAACCTTGGAAAGATCTGTAGTATATCAGCGGCCTTGTTTGGGTCATGGACAAGTGAATGTCTATGCTGAAAAGTTTCTTTCATTTTTTGGAAGATCTGTGCTTCATCTGAAGAATGGGTAAGAAAGGCAATGGCCTCCCTTACAGCATCTTCCTCAAGCTCTTCGGGATAGGTACATCTGTTTAAGGAAGGTCCAAAGCCAGTTCTCTCCCCCAGAGGGATGCTGGCATCCAGGTTTGTTCGGGTATGATGGGATATACTCCTCTGCACAGTTTTAAGGCGCCATGCAATGTAGCCAGTTCCGCCATCAGGATCGTAGAAGTGCTCCTACAGAAATAAAAGCGAACATTTGCAAGACACAATCAATGAGGTATTAAATGTTTTGGTGTGGCACAGCAGCAGCTATACTAAATAGAGCCATCAAGACTACTGGCATCACACTGAACCCAGGCAAGATGGTAGTCAGTAGGAGACCTTATTGGTTGTTGGAGACAACTGGAAATGTGTAAGATGCTCTTTGGTTCTGGGAAGACTGTACTTTTTTTATAAATGCAGTGAAACATGTTAGTGAAGTGTTACAATTCCAAGAGCATATTGCTCTTTCTGATTCTTTGTGGGGATTCTCCTTAAACGGGAAACAAAGAAAAACCCACGCCCTTAGAAATTAGATGTATCCAGTCATATTTGCCACACATACCAGGGGCCGGTTGCACAAAGCACCTTAAGTTAAGATTTTCCTTAAAGTCAGAGTTAAGGTTTCCTTAAAATGTAATCGGTTGCACAAAGCACCCTTAAGTATTTTCCTTAAGGTTTCCTTAAATGTTCCCTTAAGTATTTAAGGTTTTCTCCTTAACTTCGTCTTATACTTAAGGAATCCCTTAAAGTTCGTTAAAGCGTTGCACGAAAGACCTTAGCAACCAAACTAAGGAAGAAAATTTAAGGTACCTCTAGTTCATTTTTAATCCGCAACATGGCCGAGTTTATGGATATAAATGAACGTAGGCCTATCCCAAGAAGTGTTCCGCGACCGCGAAAACCCAATGGATACACTTAATGATGAGCAATTGATCTTAAATTATAGATTTGACCGGCAGTCAATTTACGAATTGTCCGACCGTTTACAGTTGAGTCGATACCAATGATGTTTGCTACCATCACTGCCTCATCTGAAAGTGGTTTTGGAGGTGGACCACCACCTGAAAATGTATTCCAAACAAAATGTATTTTATGTCAATGTAGTTGTTTTATAGCACTCTGTATAGGCTACTGTGCTGCTGCAGTCTAAACATGAAGGCTATTTACGGGTCGGCTAGTCTACCTCGACTAGCTACTGTAACAGTAAATGTTACAAAACGTTACTGTGTAGCAACTACAGTAAGCTACACCTACAAGTAAAGTTGATCTCACCAGTTTTGTTGGACTCCCTCCTGAAATGCGTGATCTCTTTTTTGGACATTACAGTTAAGTTATCATATTTTTTTTGAATTTCTGAAATTGACCATTTGATCAAACTTTGTGAGTTTATGTTGGTTGCTATTTCCTCCCACATTCGTAGTTTTTTGTGGGCTGTTATGTGCGGATCGAATTTACTTTTCAGTATGTGTTTCCTTTTGCTATATTCCTGTAGAATGACAATCTTTTCCTCCTCTGACCAATTCGGTTTTCTTGCCCTTTTTTTCAATTTTTAGCTCTACTGTAGCTCTTGTAAGGTGATGTAGGCCTACTAACGATAAAACTTAACAGACGCGGTCACCGTGGAAACGGTCGAATTTTACTGCTGTGAAATCACGTTTAATGTAGTAAATCCCTTAACGTTTCACCTTAGCTAAGGAAACCATTTAAGGGATTCTGTGCAACCCCCTTAAGTAAATCCCTTAGCTAAGGAGAAATCTACCCTTAAGTGTCATACTTAAGGAAAAAACTTAAGGTGCTTTGTGCAACCGGCCCCAGTACCTTAAAACAATTAAAAACATTCCTTACGATTCGTGGTTTACGAAATTATGTTCAGTTCTGTTTATGTGTAAGATGTTTAACATTAATCTGTTTTTTAAGTTGAGGAATTTTACTTTAGAGCCACATTGGTTCCTTTAAAAAAAAAAAACTTACCCATGCATCTCAACCATGTGTCCAACAAGTATGTTGACAAGAAGTTGTCTTGTTTCACTTGACAGAGAGGTTTTATCTTTGTACTCTGTTAGGATAACATCTCCCCCTGCTTTCTGCTTGAGGACAGCAAGGACCATCTTCAAAAACAACAATTATAATGTTATGTTTTAAGCACATTTAGTGTGTGTAACACGTACACAATGTCCATCTGTATAAATGTACATGTAAGCTTATTAGAAAAAAGTACAGGTTACCTCTTTTGCCTCAGATGCTGATTCATCTGATGTCTTGGGTCTCTTGTGAGGACGTTCTGGGCGACTAGGTGTTCTATCTTGATCACTTGAGTGGCTAGACAGCGACACAGTATCTGTGCAGGAACTCCACCATGTATCTGAAACTGTAAGGGCTGATTAGAGGAGGCATCCACACAACTATACCAACAAGGCCAGTGCATGACAGCATACCTTCATTTTGGTCTTTGACCGTTAACATCAGGTTAGGTTTTTCGTTCAGTAATTCTTCCAGGACATCCTCCTCTACTTCAGTTTCAGTGTCATCATATATGTGAAGCACTGTGTCAGACGCTAGGCCAAACTTACTCTGAACTGCACAGAAACATGCAAATTAAATATCTCAATGATAAGGATAATGTAAATATACAGTTAAATATGCCATTGAAGGCAAATCACCTTCTTTTATGAAATCCGCGTGTGTGAAGCCATCTGGAAGTTTGATGAATTTTTTGGCGTTATCAAATTTTACCTTTACTAACATCTTTAAATTCTGAAAGACAATAAATGGTTAACAATAGTTAATACCTAACTATATTAACTTAATGTTGCTCCTTGAGTTTGCCGTCTAAATCCTTAAACTATCTTTCCTATTTTTTAAATCCATTGCCACTTGCAAAGTACATCACATTTCCCTCAGAAAATGAAATGAACTATAAAATGAATACTTTTTTTCTCAAATGGGGGGCTTGTCTTTTTTCAGAAAAATTAATATGATCAAATTTTTCAAGTAAATATATCACAAACTAGAGAGGGTACAATTTATTGGGAAATTGTAGGGTGTGCTTGCTTGCGTCGGTTGCACAGGGGTCCGTTTTTTAATGACATTTTTACAACATTTTTTTTGATATTTCTGTATATTTTATATAAAAATGCATAGGGCCTACTTATTATTTATAAAAATTACATAGATTTAAAAGCATATTTTTTTTGCTGCTCATTTACAACTCAAAATACGAGTTAAGTGTAGAATGAAATAGATGTCTTCTCATTTCACCTGCAAGAGGCAGCCTCATCGTTGAATCAAAACGAATAAATTTGGACTTAAACGTCCTTTTAAGTTTTTCCCTTCTCGTGATATTTTAAGGAATTTAGCCTACTCATATTGCATTCATTCATGAATAAAGAACCCCCTTTGAAGATTATTGTACGACGTTACCGGCAGTAGAAGATGGAATCGCGATTCAAACAGTACCATCTGCTAACTGAAAGTATGCCCCCAAAAACGTAAATAAGCTTGACATTTATTTAGTGGAAAATCGCTTTCATAAAAAGCTCACTGGTAGCGATCATTGTCAGTAACAACGCAAAATGCGATATAGCCCTGTGTGGAGAAGCTGCCCCGGTAAATTGTACTACTTCAGTACAGTAGACTACTGCTGTGTTCGTCTTGGTAGCGATTGCGTTGGTTGAATTGGATTTAACGTTCCGTTGTACGGTTTAGGCTGAAATTAATTATTTTCATGAACAGATTTACAACGTTTAGGCTGTGGCAATGAAGTTAAGGTTAGCAGTTAGATAGACTTTTGATTTAAGTAAGGGGAGTGCCGAACATGTTCTGTCGCCGTTTGACTTCCTACAGCTGTGTAGATGTTTTTGTAGTGTCTCGCGTAGGCTACAGCGTTGCAGTGAGCAACACTGGTTTGAAACCACAGGTAATGATCATTTCACCCACAAATCGTTTACTTGTAATGTAATGTCATAATAAATCCTACAACGAAAATGTATTTGTGAGGAATGTTTATTTTAAAGATTGAAAACAGATGCATCATAGACCACTGTAGTATGTGTTGCCCGGGCAACAGAGGCTAATGTCATGATGCTAATGCTTCAGTGAAATAGTAGACTACCGTTTCCAAAAGTAGATGTGGGCCTACTTCCTTAATAATATCAGCAAATATTGTACATTACATTTCATAATTGTGTTTCACATCACAAAGTAAAATGAGTAAATAGTTATCACCCTGGCCTCTTTGCTTGTGGCGTTTATGCAGCTGCCGTGCAGTAAAGCTATAGTTAGCCTAGCTATCCCCCAAGTTAACAGACGCGAAACGAATGTTCTGCTACAGGTAGTCACGCGTGTTTTCGTGACGTAGTGACGTTAGTAACGTCAGTGACTGTGGCTAGCAAATTAGCCACCGTTAGCTTCACTTTTCACCACAAAAACGCAATTTCTACTTAAACCATGCAACGGAACGTAAATAAAAATACAACCAACGCAATCGCTACCAAGACGAACCTTTTGACACCGCCGTTGTGTATGTAGTCCAAATATTGACTGATCCTTAGGGGGGCGAAAATAAACAATAACTAGAAAAGGCTGTTCCTGCGAAACAGCAGTGAGAATGCTGAAAACCTGAATGGGGATAGCTGACCATGCTAAAAAAGCTGAAAATAGTGAAAATTTAGTAGAAAGTTATAAGCTGAAGCTTCAAAGCAACCGAAAGGTATTTTTGAAAGGGGCTGGAGCAGCATTCCAACAATGATTTGAAAGGATTTACCATTACTTTTAAAGGGAGAATAATTTGCACAAAAACCTTTATATTTTAAAAAGTATAAAAGTGAGAAATGAGAAAATACCCGCAAGCTGAAATGAATTTCAAAAATGTGTGAGTGACACAAAAGAGGCAGTGTGGAAGCTGAACTGCATCATCTGCATCATCTTAACAAAGCTAAGAGCTAAAATAGCCTACAATGCGGGAGAAGCTGAAAGCTGAACTGTTAAACAGAAGTAGGCTAGCTAGTCGGAACAAGAATATTATCGTTTTAACAGCTGAAATTATAGTTGGGATAGTAATAGCAGTAGCAGATGTAGCCTACCATTGAGTGCGTTTACTCGGCTTTCTTAGTAGGATTCAATGTGTTGATGGAATGAAACATACAGCAGTAGAGCCGATACAGGAAGACACGGCGACACTTTTTTGCAGAAGGATGATGGTGCAAGTTTTGTCCGTGGAGCATACAACGATTAATAAAAAAGAATCATGTAGACGCGTTTATTGAGTAATCGCATAACTAATTACACATGTAAACGGAGTAATCGTATTATTGGCATAAACCGACAATTGCTAGTAATCGTGTTTCTCATGGTCAAGTAAACGTACCAATCACCTGTGTGAGAGACTGAGTGGTGCGTGTCTGTCGTTACGGTGATGGTGCAGCTATGATTGCTAACGCGTTGAGGGCAGAGAATAAGAGAAATGTAGCTAGAATCCACACCTCAAACAAGATAACCTAGACGCAAAACTGTACGTCCAATCCAAAATATAAGGATATTTTCCGAGACCCAAGACTCTGCCGAAACCAGAGATATTCTTTATATGTCTGTGCAGTCAGAAATACGACTCTACCTGCAGTTTCAAAAACGTGTTCCTTTTGCTTTCCTGGTGCTTGTTTGTTTGGTTGCCACGGTGATGGCGCAGCTGTGATATCTAACGAGCTAGGCAGAGAGAAAAACGAACATTTACCTAGCATCCACACCTCAAACAAGTTGACCTAGACGCAAAACTATACGTCCAATCCAAAATATAAGGGTATTTTCCGAGACCCAAGACTTTGCCGAAACCAGAGATGTCCTTTATATGTCTGTGCGGTCAGAAATACGACTCTATCGGCAGTTTCAAAACCTTGTTCCTTCTTGCTTTCTCTGACTGATTTTACTCACCTCTCCATTGAAGTTAGTGAGAGAATTTGAAAGGCTGCTCTCGCTTCAAGGCTCATAGCTGAAAATCTGTAAATGTGAGCTCTTTAGTCGTTACATTGGCTGAAAGAGGACAATTTTTCCTACATTTTAAGGTATAACTTGTTTCTGTAAGTTAAACTATATGAACGTTAGAGGAATTTGTTTGACAAATTAGTTGAATATCAGAAAAAGAGCAGCAAGCAGATTGCTGCTCATTCATAAAAATCAAGAAGGAGCAAACATTTTAATGTATTTCAAACTGTCATAATTCAAAATTGGCTGAACATTTGAAAAAGCTGAATCATTTGGGAATAGCTGAATGTCTTGTGAACATTTTAAAGGTTGAATGGTGTCTCTAGCTGAAAGTAAGCTGAAGTAGTTACGTTTGAAAGAGGAGGAAGCTTTTTAATGATTTGAAAGGATTTACCATTACTTTTAATGGGAGAATAATTTGCACAAAAACCTTAATGTCTTAAAAAGTATAAAAGTGAGAAATACCAAAAGTCATAGCCATCATCTCCTGAAGGAGCTGAACGTTTTGATACAAAAGTTGTAGGAATCGGTTAAAGTATGCAGAACGAGTTAAAGGCCAAAAAACGGCGGAAGAACTGAGAAGTTGAAAAACAATAGTGAGAATGCTGAACAGCATTCTCACAATAAATAATATATATGTGAGAGAACAAAGGTTGTGCCCTTGCCGAAGGCAAAGCACACCCAATAATTGGTTCAAGAAAACGTTTCGACTAGCAACTATGCGCGCCATTCTTAGCTTCTCATGCTAGTTACCTAGTTAGCTACCGTAGCCATCTTAACCTAGATAGCTAGACCTAGCCTAACTCGATAGGCTACAGCTACTGTAGACCTAGGTCTACCATGTTATTTCACCTAAATTACTCACCCACTGCATTAAAATAGCTTGTGATTTAACTTCGATACATGCTCTTGTAGCTAAATCACGTGAAACGCGATGGTGTCGAGGTCTAGGCTAGCTAGCTACTGTACCCTGACTCTAGCTGTTAGTAATTCGTTTTTTTCGATGAGCTATAACTTGAATTTGTTCGGAATTTTTCATTTCCTTTGTCAAAATAATGAATTGATAAATTACACAATCTTAATGTCGATATAACACTAGCTTGCTGATATATTTTCCAAAATCAATTCACTCACCCGTGTGCTTTCTCCTGTCCTCCTGGGCGAGAAGCTGGTTTTGACCGTTGGTGTGTGACGTGCGCAAACGACATTTTTACACCACGAGTGTTAGTAGCATTTTCAATCAACTCTAGTAAATGGAACTCTGCTCCACAGCGCCCCTTGTGGCATATTTTAACACCACCAGTGTTACAAGTATTTTTATCAACTCGGACATTAACACTGGTCAACTCTAGGCTACTTCCCACCGCGCAATGTGACGTCGGAGTGACGTCTTTTCTATGTAATTTTTGGACGTCTAATTTTGGTCCACTGAAGGGGTTGTTTTGTAACGCCAGGAGACGTGATTTTTTGGACGTCTACCGCACGTCTAATGTTGACGTCATTGGGACCTCAGTATAAAGGCTATTTATAGTCCAAATGTGGTCGTTTGTGGACGTCTTTTCAACATCGAATTTAGACTAATTTTGGACGTCATTTTTATACTACTTCTATAAGCAAATAAATCACAATTCAATACCACCATATCGATTTTTATTCCAAAATACAATGTACAGAGAGAATTGAACTCTTGAGTCCTGTAGTGCTCATCTAGGCGTGGTAAATCCTCCACCTCCACGTCTTTGCGGCGCGTGCTTTAGGTGCTCGGATACGTTCACTTTCACGTATTCCTCAGTGGCCGCAGAATCGAATTTCATGAGCCCTTCTACAAAAGCAAAAAAAGAGAAATTATTTAGAATAATACTGGATTAATACAAAGCCATCTCAAGCAGTTGTTAACTGTAACACTTAGGCTGTCTACAAAAAGGGACTAAGCAGACTGTACTTTTTGAGAAAGCTTAGATCCTTTAATGTGTGTTTAGAATGTTGTGTTTTATCAGCCTGTTGTGCTTAGTGCTATTTACAAAAGCTGGCTCTGCTAGAGCTCTGCTCTAAAAATTACTATTGAGAAGAGTTTTGCAACAACAACAAAAACGTTAAGTATTCTGCTTACCTTGTATTGCTCTATAAAGCTTTGTTCCCTCTAAAGGGCGTTTCCCCCTTTTCCCCTTGCCCTTCAAATTAAATTTGGCCATGAGGCTGTTGGTGAAGAGCCTAAAGAAAAATAAATTACAATAAATTAATGTGAAGGATATATGTAGGAACAACATTACACATGCAATAAACCCTTTACACTAGTTGATCAGTGTCCCCTAGGGTGGTCCTCCTTTCATCCCTTTACTTATCTCCTGCTGGTCTATAATCTCACAATGCATTTGGTTGTGAACTTGTATTTTAATTGAATTCCAACCTATTCTGACATGCGAACGAGAACATGCAGAAAATGTTGTAGATACCTGTCCAACACTTTGTGGACACAGTCCTTGATGTTCCGCCACCGAGGTGAAATCAGTTTCATATTCGAGATTCAACAGACATTCATATTCGTACCTCCGTTCAGGCTCCGCGTCATATTTAGGGACCGGGGTAAAAGAGTAGACAGTCAGAATGTTTCTTCAATATCTTTGTCAAAATCGACCGTACAAACTTCAAACTTGTTGCACATTCTTCTACTACTGACTGACCAATTTTTACAACCTTTGGTTTGGTGATAAAGTTGATTATTGATTAACACATAGCCGATAAATCAACAAAAACACCAATATTTCAGTATTTCCTCACTAACTTTGTCAAAAATGAACATAGAAACTTCAGACCAGTTTCACATTCTTCTACTCCTAGCTGACCAAGTTGTCCAAGATTTGGTTTGGTGATAGAGTTGATTATTGATTAATCAATAGAAAGAAATCAATAAAAACACCAATATTTCAGTATTTCCTCAATATCTTTGTTAAAAATGAACATAGAAACTTCAGACCTGTTTCAGATTCTTCTACTCCTAGCTGACCAAGTTGTCCAAGCTTTGGTTTGGTGATAAAGTTGATTATTGATTAACACATAGCCGATAAATCAACAAAAACACCAATATTTCAGTATTTCCTCAATAACTTTGTCGAAAATGAACATAGAAACTTCAGACCAGTTTCACATTATTCTACTCCTAGCTGACCAAGTTGTCCAAGCTTTGGTTTGGTGATGAAGTTGATTATTGATTAACCCATAGCCAATAAATCAACAAAAACACTAATATTTCAGTATTTCCTCAATATCTTTGTCAAAAATGAACATAGAAACTTCAGACCTGTTTCACATTCTTCTACTCCTAGCTGACCAAGTTGTCCAAGATTTGGTTTGGTGATAAAGTTGATTATTGATTAATCCATAGCCAATAAATCAATAAAAACACCAATATTTCAGTATTTCCTCAATAACTTTGTCAAAAATGAACATCGAAACTTCAGACCTGTTTCACATTCTTCTACTCCTAGCTTACCAAGTTGTCCAAGATTTGGTTTGGTGATAGAGTTGATTATTGATGAATCCATAGCCAATAAATCAATAAAAACACAAATATTTCAGTATTTCCTCAATATCTTTGTCAAAAATGAACATAGAAACTTCAGACCTGTTTCACATTCTTCTACTCCTAGCTGACCAAGTTGTCCAAGCTTTGGTGATAAAGTTGATTATTGATTAATCCATAGCCAATAAATCAATAAAAACACCAATATTTCAGTATTTCCTCAATATCTTTGTCAAAAATGAACATAGAAACTTCAGACCTGTTTCACATTCTTCTACTCCTAGCTGACCAAGTTGACCAAGCTTTGGTGATAAAGTTGATTATTGATTAATCCATAGCCAATAAATCAATAAAAACACCAATATTTCAGTATTTCCTCAATATCTTTGTCAAAAATGAACATAGAAACTTCAGACCTGTTTCACATTCTTCTACTCCTAGCTGACCAAGTTGTCCAAGATTTGGTTTGGTGATAAAGTTGATTATTGATTAACACATAGCCGATAAATCAACAAAAACACCAATATTTCAGTATTTCCTCAATAACTTTGACAAAAATGAACATAGAAACTTCAGACCTGTTTCACATTCTTCTACTCCTAGCTGACCAAGTTGACCAAGCTTTGGTGATAAAGTTGATTATTGATTAATCCATAGCCAATAAATCAATAAAAACACCAATATTTCAGTATTTCCTCAATATCTATGTAAAAAATGAACATAGAAACTTTGAACTTGTTGCACATTCTTCTAATACTAGCAGACCAAGTTGTCCAAGCTTTGGTTTGGTGATAAAGTTGATTATTGATTAACCTATACCCAATAAATCAAGAAAAACACATTTTCCAATATTTCATCAATATCTTTGTCAACAATGATCACAGAAACTTCAAACTTGTTTCACATTCTTCTACTCCTAGCTGACCAAGTTGTCCAAGATTTGGTTTGGTGATAGAGTTGATTATTTATTAATCCATAGCCGATAAATCAACAAAAACACCAATATTTCAGTATTTCCTCAATAACTTTGTCAAAAATGAACATAGAATGTTCATGTTCATTTTTGACAAAGATATTGAGGAAATACTGAAATATTAGTGTTTTTGTTGATTTATCGGCTATGTGTTAATCAATAATCAACTTTATCACCAAACCAAATCTTGGACAACTTGGTCAGCTAGGAGTAGAAGAATGTGAAACAGGTCTGAAGTTTCTATGTTCATTTTTGACAAAGTTATTGAGGAAATACTGAAATATTGGTGTTTTTGTTGATTTATCGGCTATGGATTAATAAATAATCAACTCTATCACCAAACCAAATCTTGGACAACTTGGTCAGCTAGGAGTAGAAGAATGTGAAACAAGTTTGAAGTTTCTGTGATCATTGTTGACAAAGATATTGATGAAATATTGGAAAATGTGTTTTTCTTGATTTATTGGGTATAGGTTAATCAATAATCAACTTTATCACCAAACCAAAGCTTGGACAACTTGGTCTGCTAGTATTAGAAGAATGTGCAACAAGTTCAAAGTTTCTATGTTCATTTTTTACATAGATATTGAGGAAATACAGAAATATTGGTGTTTTTATTGACCTATTGGCTATGGATTAATCAATAATCAACTTGGTCACCAAACCAAAGCTTGGACAACTTGATCTGCTAGTATTAGAAGAATGTGCAACAAGTTTGAAGTTTCTATGTTTATTTTTGACAAAGATATTGAGGAAACACTGAAATGTGTTTTTATTGATTTATTGGCTATGGGTTAATCAATAATCAACTTTATCACCAAACCAAAGCTTGGACAACTTGGTCAGCTAGGAGTAGAAGAATGTGAAACAGGTCTGAAGTTTCTATGTTCATTTTTGACAAAGATATTGAGGAAACACTGAAATATTGGTGTTTTTATTGATTTATTGGCTATGGGTTAATCAATAATCAACTTTATCACCAAACCAAAGCTTGGACAACTTGGTCAGCTAGTAGTAGAAGAATGTGCAACAAGTTTTAATTTTCTATGTTCATTTTTTACAAAGATATTGAGAAAATACAGAAATATTTGTGTTTTATTTTATTTATTGGCAATATAGGTTATCCAATAATCAACATTATCACCAAACCAAAGGTTGTACAAATTGGTCAGTCAGTAGTAGAAGAATGTGCAACAAGTTTGAAGTTTGTATGGTCGATTTTGACAAAGATATTGAAGAAACATTCTGACTGTCTACTCTTTTACCCCGGTCCCTAAATATGACGCAGAGCCTGAACGGAGGTACGAATATGAATGTCTGTTGAATCTTGAATATGAAACTGATTTCACCTCGGTCTTGAACCAACTCTTGAAATGTGCAGCACCTGTTGGAATAAGTCCATAATAAAGTTGACTGACACTAGGGCTGAACGATTATTGGAAAATAAGATCATTGCGATTATTTTGACTAATATTGCAATTGCAATTCTTGTGCTGCCTTCCTTCGTTTAATTTGTTTTAGGTTGAAACCATACATTGTTCGTTTGGTTTGCATTGAGATACATTGTTTGTGTCGCCCCCTATGGAATGTATTTGGTACCTAGGATGCACGGGCGGGAAATGAAAACGTCCCCAGTTGAAGAGCAAGACGCGCAGCTGAACTCAGCTGTTGTTGTGGTTATTGTCTTATTACGTTTTTGCCTTGGACACTATTTATCTGTAAGTACGTGTACAGGATGGATAATTGGTGTAAACGTTTATATTTGCAGGACATGTGTTTGTAACATTATTTCTGTCGTTAACGTGTTTGTTAGGACACGCTCCAAGCAGCTAGCATTTAGTAGCTCTCTGTATAGGCTTATCAGTATCGAAAGTGAGAGAATGCTTCTGTTTTTGCATACATTCGCAGTAAGCTGTGTTTTCATGTTTCTTGGATGGCATGTCTTATTGTGTTTGTGTATTAATGTATGCTTCCATTCTTGTGTTGTATCTTCAGTTTTACAAAAAATATCAAGAATCTTCAGTAAACGTCATAAAAAAGTCAAGCCTTGTGATTATTGGAGATCTTGAGCGTTAACTACCTGTCTAGCTCTACAAAGAAGCGCACCGCAAGGGCAGAATAATACTACTGATCTCCAGTCAGTAACACAACACACAGAGTTCAGAAAAATTAAGGAAAACATACCGCATGCACTCTTTGAAAATGGGACCGTGGGAAATATTTAGAACTCACGCATCTAAAAGGTTAAATCTTAAAAGAAAAAGAAACACTGTCTGAACATTTCTGATCCAGTGTCAGTAGCCTAACAAACAGTATGGCACTGACAGCCATATACATCTTCATGATTCACAAATAAATGTAACGCGATTCACAAATGTATTTTGTGATTCACAAATGTAACACGATTCACAAATAAATGACCCCATTACATTTGTTTGCAATCTGACGAACACGAGTTACAAATCGGAGAACACGAGTTACAAATCGGACAATACATTTATTTGTGAATCATGAAATACATTTGTGAATCGCGTTACGTTTGTTTGTGAATTATGAAACTAATCTAACTCTATATACATATACAGTAAAAGTGAAATGGAACGCATCTTTCTGCCTTGAAGCTACGTGCGCATCCTCATTGTTTGTAAATAAGACCCCATCCCATATTTAAGATAACATCCAAGCTAGCAGTTTTGCCAAATCTGACTGCAGTTTTGAATAGCATATGTACTGTGTTATGGTCGTTTTAGTTAAACAACTTGCTAAATGAATTAAATGTTTTTTAAAATGTCAAATCCAACTATAAATGTATAAAAGAGTGTTCCAATCAAATCTGAGTTTAGGCAGGCTACCTCTGCCTAAACTGACATGCACCAACTCAGAGCACTGAGTTTCAACATCCTCTTAATTGCATTCACTCTTATTCCCATAGCTATTGTGGTCTCAAACTAGCATAACTACATATGTGGCCTACACATACAAACATACATACTGAATTTTAAGTCAATTGGAGTCATGGTTCATAAGAAGATATTTGTAAGTGTTTCAAAATGTTCACCGTACATGGCGGACTGTATGGGTTACCACTGTATGGTTTCCCATGATAAATAAGGCATGTATAGTTTCCGACATTTTAGACTGATGGGTTGGAAATGCCATCACTTTGAAAATTGACAATTGGGGCGTGGCCTGTAGGGGCGCCACCTATGGGCATTGATGGACTATTTGTGGTGTGGTAGTCAGGGTTCTAAATTAACACCCGCCAACCCGCCAAATGCAGGTTAAAATTCATTTTGGCATACAAACTCACTAGCCAGTTTGGCCGGTGATACATGAGGCATTAGATGAATGATGCATAAGGCTCTGTTCTCGGCATGGTTCTCGGTCATTTATCCCCCTGGCAGTACTTCCTAAGTTTCCCATGAACACTGTGCCGTAATGCTACGTGATAACGTTTTATACGCCCATTGGCTGCGCGCAGTTGAAGTGAAACCGGCGCGAGAAACCGTGGAAACGAACGGAGCGTCCACCAGAAAACACAAGGAAGAAGTCAAACGAAGCATAGTGGATCATAGAAGGTAATAAGAGCTAGCTAGAGTAGTAAAGTAAAGTAAAAAGTTAACTTAATGCGGCGGTGGTTAGGACAAACTTCTGGGGGCGAGAAGAGGAACGAGGCAGGGGATGAGGATATTGATAGCACTAGAGAAACGAAGAAAAGAAAATGTAATGCCAAATGGCTGACGGGTCGGGAATGGCTTGTGTTTGACAATGAAAATGTTGTCATGTTTTGTAAGGATTGCCGTATGTAGTCTACGCATAAGAAAAATTATGTTGCTTCCTGACACAGTCTAGTGTAATGTAAATACACTGTTCTTAATAAAGAGTATATTAGGTCAGTTTAATTAATGCCTGCTTAGGACAAAACGTTACTGTAAATGCATGGGCAGGAGTCAATCTCATCATGACGCGAATGGACGTTTTAGCCATTTACAATAAATCGTGTCCTTACTTAGTCACGTGTTGGTGATTTCACATACCCTTGCATCATACTTCTGTGCTTCATTTTACTTCATTTTCTGTGTTTTTCATGCCAACAATGTTAATAAAATGATCAAATGCATTCAGTGAAACTCATAATTGTTCTTATTTTCACCGGAAAGAATTTGGCTAGTGGAAATTCTGTTACCAGCCAATTTGGCTGGTAACTTTCAAGTTACCAGACAAATTGTCTGGTGATCAAAAAAGTTAATTTAGAACCCTGGTGGTAGTTACTCATGGCCTATCCTATCAATGTTTCAGGATTTGGATAACTTTTTACCATTGCATATGTGACGGGTATGTAACAGCTGTAGCCACGCTCCGTCACGACAAGGCTCGTTCGCCACTCACTGGGCTTGAACGCACGACCTCTGACTTGCCAAGCGTGACCACTACCAGCTACGCCAAAGAAAAGCTAGCTATTCGTTGACGCGGGTGGCCTGTTACATACCTGAGGAGTGAGTTTCACAGGTTCACACCCGTTACACATACAAAATCGGAAATGCAATTACACCAAGGTCCACAAGGGATTAAAAAAAAGAGCCAAGGATTGAGGGTGGGGGCTAGCCTGGCTCTGCCTTCCTACGTACTTCCGCTCAATTTTGATTTAGCTTCTGTACTAGGTCTGGCCATGAGGTACGCAAGTCAGATTTTTCAGGTTGATTTTCAACCGGCCAATCAGCGAACAGAGGGAGTGGCTGAGAACGATGACGTTGATGTTGTGCGCTAGTTTGTGTTGTAGTTCCGTAATGGCGGCGGAGAAAGATGCGAGCGAAGCCATTCGGTCCGTTGTGGCAACACTGCCGAATATCTATAAACTAAAGCCGGAGCAAGAACAAGTTTTGCTGAGTTTTGTTGGTGGCCATGATGTTGTGGCCCTCCTCCCCACAGGGTTCGGGAACAGTTTGATTTTCCAGCTACGGCAGCTAGCTCTGTTACAGTAGTGGTGAAGGAATTGGCTAAGGCGAACCCTAGCGATTGGTTATGGCAGATCAGAGTGGCTCTGGGCAGATCCAATAGTTTTAAACTTCAGAGTACCCGCCTACAAGGAAGTCAACGCTTGTCAATGGAGCGAGGCCAGACTCTGTACAAATGAAATGTACGAGAGGCTGGTTAGGACCAGGCTAGGTGGGGGCTTGGTCAGCCCACAATTTCCAGAAAGGATGCGTGTGCTTCTCACCAAACTTGCGTGTGTGTGTGTCAAGGGCCAGGATGAGTCTGAGAATTTGGAGCACGTGCGCTGTGGAGCAAGGGAGACAGGATTTTGGAGGAAGCCATTGCAATTAGCCAAGCGTGCACATTTCAAATATTCACAATAAATCTACTTTTCATCTTACATTCAACTATTTATCAGATGTGTATAAAACGTTGTCAAGAGTCTTCATATGAACTTGTGATTGAATCAGAGTATCAGTTTTCGACCGGTGGATGTGTAAAGCATTATTTTAGCGTTAGCGAAAAATTGTATTTCCTTTAATTTAATAATTTTTGGAGATATGAAGTTGCCTTTGCACATGGTAACATTTTGTAGTGTCTTCCTCGTGTGTGGAAGAGATCTAGTTCCTAGGTCAATGTGGCACTTATTTATGGACACATATGGACAACCCTAATAATAAGAATACTAACAAAAACAATAGGTTCTCTCCTACAGGAGGAACCCTAATCCTACTGGAGGAACCCTAATAACAATAGGTTTTCTCCTACCGGAGAAATCCTAACAATAGTGTGGGCCTACCAGAGGAACCCTGATAATTAGAATACTAACAAAAATAATAGGTTTCCTCCTACTGGAGGAACCCTAATAAAGTAATGAATGAAAAGTCAGCTGAACGGAGAAAGAACCTTGAAGAGTCAGTTAATTAACAAAACGATAGTAAGTTGTTCGCTTTGGAAATTGTCTCTTAATGGTTTGTAGTCAGAGACCCATTATAAAAATAAGTAATCAAGACATCCCATACAATAATAACGAATACATAATAAACCACTGTCTCTGAAAATATTTCAACAGGTTTTTTAAACACAGAAGTAAAGTAGGGTGACCAGACGTCCTCTTTTACCCGGACATATCCTCTCTTCGAGACCTAAAAAATGCGTCCGGCAGGGATCCAAAATTGTCAGAGATTTTTCCTCGTCGGATGTGTGTTTCTCTGGGTCTTTCACAAACTATTACGCCCTTACAAGTTTTGGAAAGTTCCACCTTCTTGCGCAAGCTCTGTCCTCTTTTTCAGAAACTCAAATCTGGTCACCCTAAGTAAAGCACCCAAAAAAAAAGTAGTATCAACTGGACAACACTTGCACCAGTACTTTTAAGGTGGAGTGGAGACAGCTAGGGACCATACACACCTCTGGTGGCTTTATGGACTCTATAACATCTCTGATGTGGTCTGCCAGATCAGGGATGTTAGCAGAGCTGTCAGGGTAAAAACACGAATGTCCTACAACAGCCAGTTGATGCATGCCTGATGCATGGCTCCCAGCTCCATGGACATAAAAATTATATGTCTCCACTAGAACTGCATGACCATCAGTTTAGGCTAGACATTTGCAACTATAAAGCAACCAGCTGATTGCAGAGTCTCTAAATAATTTCAAAAGAATAATGACCAGGCCAAAGGAGTCGGCCACAATCTTCCTCGCTCACCTCAGGGTCCTCGAGGTGTGCAGGTCCTCGAGGGTAGGCAGATTGCAGCCAATCACCTTCTCAGCAGTGCGGATGATACGCACTGCTGTAGCCTGCTCTTGGCAGTGGCAGCAGCGTACCAGATGGTGATAGAGGAGGTGAGGATGGACTCAATGATGGCTGTGTAGAAGTGCACCATCATTGTCTTTGGCAGGTTGAATTTCTTCAGCTGCCATAGGAAGTACATCCTCTGTTGTGCTTTCTTGGTGAGGGAGCTGGACCCAGGACCTCAGTTGTTCCCACCTGAGGTCCTGGGAGAGGATAGTGCCCAGGAAGCGGAAGGACTCCACTGTGTTGACTGGGGAGTCACACAGGGTGATGGGGGTGAGTGGGGCTATATTCTTCCTGAAGTCCACAACCATCTCCACTGTCTTAAGAGCATTGAGCTCTAGGTTGTTCTGGCTGCACCAGGTCGGCCGCTTCCCACCTATAATCAGACTCGTCTCCACCAGAGATGGGCCCAATGTCGTCCGCAAACTTCAGGAGTTTGACGGACGGATGATTAGAGATGCAGCTGTTGCTGTACAGGGAGAAGAGTAGAGGAGAAAGGACGCAGCCCTGGGGTGATCCGGTGCCGATGGACCGGGAGTCAGAGACTTGTGTTCCCAGCTTAACGCACTGCTTCCTGTCAGACAGGAAGTCTGTGATCCACCTGCAGGTGGAATCAGGCACGTTCAGCTGGGAGTGCTTGTCCTGAAGCAGGGCGGGGATGCACAGCCACAGTACTTGGATTACTGATGTTCTTCATTGTATACGAGTCTGTTATTGATACACAATATACATTGATCACAAAAATAATACAATTATGTAAATGATTAATAGGGTGTAATACATTTATACAATACATATAAAGATTATAATGCAAAACCTTTTAATCGTTTTTTAAATAAACTTCCCAGATTTATCAAACACCAGTCAGACAGAGATGGAGAGTAGGTGGGCAACATGCAAGCAGTCTGTCATTTCCCTTGGTAAATGTGAGTAGTCCAACTGCAATCTTCTGGAATAATGGGGAAATATACATCATGTGTCAATTGTAATAATGTATTTTGTGAATAACTGAGTTACATTGTTTTATTTCTTAGAAGATTACAGTATTTGGGAGGTTCTGGGTTGGTATGCCAGTACCAGCACCAGGAGTCATGAACTCTTATTGTTCTAAAATATTGTTTAGCAGTAATACTTAATCATTGTTGTAGGTCGCTGTCATTGAATATCATTGAGGTGCACACCGGCAGGGGCATCTTTATCACATGGTTAGCAGGGAGTACAAAATAATAAGAATGTATACAGAGTTGTGAAAGTCAACAGGAGAATTAATTAAAAACATTAATGTTTTGGATTTTTGTTAATTCTTTTGTAGGACGAGTCCACTACCGTATTTATTTGGGAGTAAATGGTATCTTAATTATTTAAGATGTGTAAGCAGAACAACCTGCTTGACCCCAACCAATCGGGCTTCAAGACTGGCCACTCCACAGAAACTGCCCTCCTGTCAGTCACCACTGCCCTCCAGACTACCAGAGCGGCTTCGAGGTCATCCGTCATCATCCTGCTGGACCTTTCTGCAGCGTTTAATACGGTTAACCATCAAATCCTGCTGGCCAGACTTTCTGAGATGGGCATCACTGGCACTGCACTTCAGTGGATCTCATCCTACCTGTCGGGAAGATCCTACCAGGTCTCCTGGGGAGGCAAAGTGTCAGGCCCCCGCCAGCTCTCCACTGGTGTCCCACAGGGATCCGTCCTTGGACCCCTCCTCTTCTCCCTCTACACCACCTCGCTTGGACCAATCATCACCTCCCATGGCTTCTCCTACCACTGCTATGCTGACGACACGCAGCTGTACCTGTCGTTCCCCCCGACTGATCCGGGGATCTCAGCTAGGATTGAGGCCTGCCTCACAGACATCTCCGCCTGGATGACCGAGCACCACCTCCAGCTGAACCTCGCCAAAACAGAACTCCTCATCATCCCGGCCAAACCCTCCATCTCCCACGATCTCTCAATCACCCTGGGATCGGCGACGGTGACCCCTTCATCCTCTGCCAGGAACCTCGGGGTGACCATGGATGACGAGCTCTCCCTCACAGCCCACATTGCTGCGGTCTCCCGGTCATGTAGATTCACCCTCTACAACATCCGGAAGATCAGGAGATACCTGTCTGAGCATTCCACTCAGCTGCTAGTCCAAGCACTTGTCCTCTCAAAGTTGGACTACTGCAACTAGCTGCTCGCCGGTCTCCCAGCATGCGCAACCCGCCCTCTCCAGAGGATTCAGAACGCGGCGGCCCGTCTGGTCTTCAATCTACCCAGACGCTCCCATGTTACCCCGCTCTTCATCTCCCTCCACTGGCTTCCCATCACGGCCCGTATCAGATTCAAGACTCTGGTACTGACCTTCCGAGCGGTGAACGGAACTGCACCCGACTACATCAAGTCTCTCCTCCAGCCTTACACCCCCCCCCCCCCCCCCGCCACCTACGGTCTTCTTCTGGCAACCGTCTGGTGGTCCCACCGCTCAAGAGCGCCCGGTCCCAACACAAGCTCTTCTCCTGTCTGGCCCCCCAATGGTGGAATCAACTCCCCACCTCCATCAGGGACACTGACTGTCTCCCCACCTTCAAGAAAAGGCTCAAGACGCACTTGTTCCGGGAGTACAACAGCACTTAGGAATGCTTGGCTGGACCTGATGTTAGTTTCCTCCAGGATCACAATGACTCGTATTGAGACTTGTTGCTCTTGTTGGTTAGTTGTAACGGTTTCAAATTCTTGTACTCGCTGTGAAATATTTTTTACGGTTGATTGTTTTTTCTACAGGTACACTCTTGTGGGGAGTTTCATGTTGTTCAATTGTAACTTGTTTAACTGCATGCTCTTATGGTTCTTCCCTTTGGCACTTATTTGGTTTTCCACAATGTATGCTTCATGTTTTGGCTGCTCGCAATGTTTGGGGCTATCTCGTTGATATGATCAGTGACCTATGCTCTTTTGTAAAGCTCTCTCTTGGAAGTCGCTTTGGATAAAAGCGTCTGCTAAATGCATAAATGTAATGTAAATGTAAATTGAGTTTTAATCAGTGGTGTTCTATAGACAGAATAACTTTGTTTGAGCGGTTCACTCTCCTATCGACCACTGGGCGCCATGGATTGACCCAGCATCAGAATGAAAGAAACCCCCAAAAATATACTTTGGTGTCCTGCGTTGTTTAACCGAACAACACACACACTACACTTAGAAATATAAAAAAAACTCTGTTCCCCCTGTCATTAGCCTGTAATAGGCAAACCCCTCATTACAATGGCACATTTGAATTAGTGATTCTGTGTTCCACAAATTTTGATGTTATAGTTTAAGGATTAACATGACAAGACTAACATACACTAATCTCTCTACTGTCTTATGTAGTCTTCACCACAAATGATGAGTAGAAACACCAAATATATAAAATACACAATACACACTATCACCTGTAGAAGGGTGGTGTATAAATAAGATGTTTACACCAAACCATATTAGTAGAGATACATGAGCAGAGCCGGCTAAGCAATATGTGGATAGCTAAATTGCTAAAGGGGATAGCAGTTGATAACTGAGTGGTGCCAGAAATCTTCCAGTAAAGAGATTTAGCATAATTTTAATGCTATTTTCTGAGATTAGTGATTATTTTCTTTAAACAAAACAACTTTAACTAGAGAGGGTACAATTTCTGGGGAAATTGTAGGGTGTGCTTCCTTGCGTCGGTTGCAGGTGGGTCCATCCTCTAAGTTTTTCCCTTCTCGTGATATTTTCAAGCATTTAGCCTACTCATATTGCATATTTCATTAAGAACACCCTTTGAAACAGCTGCGAACCCCCTTTGAAACAAGCTACTGTAACAACGTTGTCACTGGCAGGCAGTATGGAATCGCGATTCAAACAGTACCGTCTGCTAACTGAAAATATGCCCCCCAAAACGTAAATAAGTTTGACATTAATGTAGGGGGAAATGGCTACTTCAAAATAAGTTTGCTAGAGGCAAGCTAGCTGCTGTTGCTCCACATTTCACTGATTGTTTGAAAGTGCCGGAAATGAGAACGTTTCTTTAGACAAAGTTTAGCTGTGGCATTGAAGACAGCTACTACACACTGCTAGTGGGCGAGCCGAGTCTGACTGAGGCTAACGTCAAAACAAGCCGCGGTGTCACTCAAATTCCAAGTTTTACACAAATCACAAAAATATGCTGACCCGCTGGCTATCTTCGCAATCGCCATATCTTTAAAACACTGCCTCCTTCTGTTTTTTGGTGTAGAATTGACCGAACTATAAAATTACGAAAATACTAAACTACTATGACGCTTGAATGGCTGCCGCCTAGGCAGTCTCATGGGCGACCCGCACTCGCTCAAATTACAAAGACTTTCACGACCTAAATAAAAAATCTGAGATGGCAGTTCCACTCGAAATTGCTTTCTCAACAAAACCCAATGGTTGGTAATTTTGGGGGTTGGCATTTTTCACTCATAATCCAAGCTCCAATTTGCGTGCTAGAACGTCTCTGTATCCATGCGTCGTTGCTAACGTGTGCTGACGTAGTGACGTAGGCTAGCACTGGTACCCTTAGTTGACAGAAGACACTTTTTGCCACAAAAACGTTGTAACCTCCTAAACTGTGTAACGGAGTGTAAATAAAAATACAAGCAACTCAATCGCTACCAAGACGAAACTTTTGACACCTAGGTTGTCTATGTAGTCCAAATATTGACTGAGGCTTAGGGGGGCAAAAATAAATAATAATAACTAGAAAAGGCTGTTCCTGCGAAACAGCAGTGAGAATGCTGAAAACCTGAATGGGGCTATATAGCTGACCATGGTAAAAAAAGCTGAAAATAGTGAAAATTTAGTAGAAAGTTATAAGCTGAAGCTTCAAAGCAACCGAAAGGTATTTTTGAAAGGGGCTGGAGCAGCATTCCAACAATGATTTGAAAGGATTTACCATTACTTTAAAAGGGAAAATAATTTGCACAAAAACCTTAATATATTAAAAAGTATAAAAGTGAGAAATTAGAAAATACCCGCAAGCTGAAATGAATTTCAAAAATGTGTGAGTCACACAAAAGAGGCAGTGTGGAAGCTGAACTGCATCATCTAACAAAGCTAAGTGCTTAAATACAATGCGGGAGAATAAGATTGAACGTTGTGAAGCAATCGAAGAAATAGTTGAATTTCAAAAGGCAGTGTGGAAGCTGAACTGCATCATCTAACAAAGCTAAGAGCTTAAGTAGCCTACAATGCGAGAGAAGCTGAAAGCTGAACTGTTAAACTGTAGAAGTAGTAGAAGTAGTATATTCGTTTTAGTAGCTGAAATTATAGTGCTCTTAGTCTTTTAATGAGACAAGTTGACTGAATAGCTCTGTCTTGTGACTCCACTAATCAGCTAATACCAATCACCTGCGTGAGACTGAGTGGTGCGTGTCTGTTGTTGCCACGGTGATGGTGCAGCTATGATTGCTAACGCGCTGAGGGCAGAGAATAACAGAAATGTAGCTAGAATCCACACCTCAAACAAGTTAACCTAGACGCAAAACTATATGTCCAATCCAAAAAATAAGGATATTTTCTGAGACCCAAGACTCTGCCGAAACCAGAGATGTCCTTTATATTTCTGTGCGGTCAGAAATACGACTCTACCGGCAGCTGCTCATTCATAAAAATCAAGAAGGAGCAAACATTTTAATGTATTTCAAACTGTCATAATTCAAAATTGGCTGAATATTTGAAAAAAGCTGAATAATTTGGGAATAGCTGAATGTCTTGTGAACATTTTAAAGGTTGAATGGTGTCTCTAGCTGAAAGTATGCTGAAGTAGTTACGTTTGAAAGAGGAGGAAGCTTTTTATTTATTTATTTATTTTTATTTTTTTTATTGTTGGAATAAGTTGAATAAAGATTCAAAGAACAATGCTGAAGCAGCATTCCAACAATAACTAGAGAGGGTACAATTTCTGGGGAAATTGTAGGGTGTGCTTGCTTGCGTCGGTTGCACAGGGGTCCGTTTTTGAATGACATTTTTAAAACTGATATTTCTGTATATTTTATATAAAAATGCATACTTATTATTTATAAAGATTACATAGATTTAAAAGCTTTTTTTTTTGCTGCTCATTTACAACTGAAAATACGAGTGAAGTGTAGAATGAAATAGATCTTCTCATTTCCCCTGCAAAAGGCATCCTCATCGTTGAATCAAAACGAATAAATTTGGCAGACCGGTGTAAAAATTGACCTAATCTCTATGACGTAAACGTCCTTTTAAGTTTTTCCCTTCTCGTGATATTTTCATGCATTTAACCTACTCATTGCATTCATTCATGAATAAAGAACCCCCTTTGAAGATTATTCTACGTTACCGGCAGTAGAAGATTGAATCGCGATTCAAACAGTACCATCTTCTAACTGAAAATATGCCCCCAAAAACGTAAATAAGCTTGACATTTATTTAGTGGAAAATCGCTTTCATGAAAAGCTCACTGGTAGCGATCATTAAGTAACAACAGTAACAACAGTAACAACGCAAAGTGCGCTATCCCTGTGTGGAGAAGCTGCCCCGGTAAATTGTACTACTACAGTACAGTAGACTACTGCTGTGTTCGTCTTGGTAGCGATTGCGTTGGTTGAATTGGATTTAACGTTCCGTTGTACGGTTTAGGCTGAAATTAATTATTTTCATGAACAGATTGACAAAGTTTAGGCTGTGGCAATGAAGTTAAGGTTAGCAGTTAGATAGACTTTTGATTTAAGTAAGGGGAGTGCCGAACATGTTCTGTCGCCGTTTGACTTCCTACAGCTGTGTAGATGTTTTTGTAGTGTCTCGTGTAGGCTACAGCGTTGCAGGGAGCAACACTGGTTTGAAACCACAGGTAATGATAATTTCACCCACAAATCGTTTACTTGTAATGTAATGTCATAATAAATCCTACAACGAAAATGTATTTGTGAGGAATGTTTATTTTAAAGATTGAAAACAGATGCATCATAGACCACTGTAGTATGTGTTGCCCGGGCAACAGAGGCTAATGTCATGATGCTAATGCTTCAGTGAAATAGTAGACTACCGTTTCCAAAAGTAGATGTGGGCCTACTTCCTTAATAATATCAGCTAATATTGTACATTACATTTCATAATTGTGTTTCACATCACAAAGTAAAATGAGTAAATAGTTATCACCCTGGCCTCTTTGCTTGTGGCGTTCCTGCAGCTGCCTTGCAGTAAAGCTATAGTTAGCCTAGATATCCCCCAAGTTAACAGATGTGAAACGAATGTTCTGCTACAGGTAGTCACGCGTGTTTTCGTGACGTAGTGACGTTAGTAACGTCAGTGACTGTGGCTAGCAAATTAGCCACCGTTAGCTTCACTTTTCACCACAAAAACGCAATTTCTACTTAAACCATGCAACGGAACGTAAGTAAAAATACAACCAACACAATCGCTACCAAGACGAACCTTTTGACACCGCCGTTGTGTATGTAGTCCAAATATTGACTGATCCTTAGGGAGGCGAAAATAAATAATAAATAAATATGTGAGAGAACAAAGGTTGTGCCCTTGCCGAAGGCAAAGCACACCCAACTAGAGAGGGTACAATTTCTGGGGAAATTGTAGGGTGTGCTTGCTTGCGTCGGTTGTACAGGGATTTTAATGCCATTTTTACAACTGATATTCCTGTATATTTTATATAAAAATGCATAGGGCCTACTTATTATGTATAAATATTACATACATTTAAAAGCATCTTTTTTTTGCTGCTCATTTACAACTCAAAATACGATTGAAGTGTAGAATGAAATATGATGTATTCTCATTTCCCCTGCAAGAGGCAGCCTCATAGCTGAATCAAAACGAATACATTTGGCAGACCGGTGTAAAAATGGACCTAATCTCTATGACTTAAACGTCCTTTTAAGTTTTCCCTTCTCGTGATATTTTCAGGCATTTAGCCTACTCATATTGCATTCATTCATTAATAAAGAACCCCCTTTGAAGATTATTCTACGACGTTACCGGCAGAAGATAGAATCGCGATTCAAACAGTACCATCTGCTAACTGAAAATATGCCCCCAAAAACGTAAATAAGCTTGACATTTATTTAGTGGAAAATCGCTCATTCATAAAAAGCTCACTGGTAGCGATCATTGTCAGTAACAACGCAAAATGCGATATAGCCCTGTGTGGAGAAGCTGCCCCGGTAAATTCTACTACTACAGTACAGTACTAGACTACTGCTGTGTTCGTCTTGGTAGCGATTGCGTTGGTTGAATTTGATTAATCGTTCCGTTGTACGGTTTAGGCTGAAATTAATTATTTTCATGAACAGATTGACAAAGTTTAGGCTGTGGCAATGAAGTTCAGGTTAGTAGTCATATAGTTTCACCTATTGAAAGACTTTTGATTTAAGTAAGGGGAGTGCCGAACATGTTCTGTCGCCGTTTGACTTCCTACAGCTGTGTAGATGTTTTTGTAGTGTCTCGCGTAGGCTACAGCGTTGCAGTGAGCAACACTGGTTTGAAACCACAGGTAATGATAATTTCACCAACAAATCGTTTACTTGTAATGTAATGTCATAGTAAATCCTACAAAGAAAATGTATTTGTGAGGAATGTTTATTTTAACGATTGAAAACAGATGCATCATAGACCACTGTGGTATGTGTTGCCCGGGCAACAGAGGCTAATGTCATGGTAATGCTTCAGTGAAATAGTAGACTACCGTATCCGAAAGTAGATGTGGGCTTACTTCCTTAATAATATCAGCTAATATTGTACATTACATTTCATAATTGTGTTTCACATCACAAAGTAAAATGAGTAAATAGTTATCACCCTGGCCTCTTTGCTTGTGGCGTTCCTGCAGCTGCCTTCCAGTAAAGCTATAGTTAGCCTAGCTATCCCCCAAGTTAACAGATGTGAAACGAATGTTCTGCTACAGGTAGTCACGCGTGTTTTCGTGACGTTAGTGACGTAGTGACGTTAGTAACGTCAGTGACTGTGGCTAGCAAATTAGCCACCGTTAGCTTCACTTTTCACCACAAAAACGCAATTTCTACTTAAACCATGCAACGGAACGTAAATAAAAATTACAACCAACGCAATCGCTACCAAGACGAACCTTTTGACACCGCCGTTGTGTATGTAGTCCAAATATTGACTGATCCTTAGGGGGGCGAAAATAAATAATAATAATAAATAAATAAATATATATGTGAGAGAACAAAGGTTGTGCTCTCGCCGAAGGCTTGAGCACACCCAATAAATATATATGTGAGAGAACAAAGGTTGTGCTCTCGCGAAGGCTTGAGCACACCCAATAAAAAAGTAAAGGGTGTGGAAGTACGCCAGATTATTATTATTAGAATAATCTGGTGTCAGTTTTACGCTTTTTGATCCAATTTTGAAAAAGTTATTACATTTAGCATGGTTTTAATGCTATTTTCTGAGATTAAATATGTATCATTTTTATAATTTATTGAAAACGTAAAGGGCGTGTAAGTAGGCCAGGTATTAACGCAACAGTCCCAGGTCCCTAACGCGATGCTGCAAACTATCGTTTTACAAATGTGAGACAAATGTCAACACTAGATAGTGCCGTGCACAATCACGTTTACCCCAAGGGGCAACCTCCGGGGTTGAAAAATGTGGCTTAAAGTGCAATATCGCCGATGGTCGCCAGGCGCTGGCTCAAAAAAAACTGTCTCTAATTGACACCCATTCAGAAATCGCCAACTTGAAATACAAAGTCAAAAAACATTGTCCATTATTCTTTACGGTGTCATTAGCTAGATTCCCTTCTTTTTATCCGTGTCCTGGTGGCAGAGGTGTTGTTAGACATAAAACTCTACTGGGGCACAGGCCCCTATTCATATCCCTTTTTTTCTTTCAAGCTTGCTGCGCACAATTCACTACTAGGCTATAGGAACTCCCGAGCTTACCCCACTATACAACAGTTCAGGTACGCAAGTTTGATATCAGCTTTGGCAGGGACATGAATAGTTAATGCGTGCGCGCAAATCTTTTTCGCTATCTTTTGAGCGCAAATACTGTTTTTTGAACTTTGTAATATTGTTTTTATGTTTTGGTCCAAATACGATGATCGGTAGGCCTATCATTTAGAAACTTTCTTTAGTTTTGTAATGTTTTCTTAGCCAACGAGTTATGTGTGCGTGCTGCAGTGGCTATTTGGCAAGCTCAGAAGAGCGCGCTGACATGGAATTCTGCGGGCATCGGTTTGTGTTTTTGGTTAAACTGCTTTGATTTGATTTTTTGGGGGGGATTTTGATTTTAATAGCCCTATTGTAACATGTATTACCAGTAGCAGCTCAAAACCATATAATTTACAGTTTTTTTATAAAGTAATAAAATGTATATTGAGCAGAATTAAGTTCAGCCTATTGGTTCGGCCCGCCACAACGGTCCCAATTTCTCATGTGGCCCTTCAGGAAAATGAATTGCCCACCCCTGGCCTAGAGGCAAGTGCATAGAGGAGAAATCCTGTTAGCGAGGTGGGTTCTCAGTCAGACCCACCCATGGACCCGCCCTTCTCCCCGCCACAACTTCACCCTCTCGTCCAAATATGGTCACTTCTGGCTCCAAAAACCCAAGATGGCGACCAGGAAGTGCAAAAATCGAGGCTTCAAAACCATAGACTTATATACAGCAGACACAGCGAGCCTGCTCTTTAACCCTCGTGCTGCCTTCGGGTCACATGACCCAAAGGTTCATAACGAACCATCGTTGTGTTTACCCAATTTTACCCAATACAAAAACAAATTAAAATATTTTTCTTTTAACCATTGCAATGTGGGGGGTCTGAGACAGCCTAGCTGTTAAAAGAAAATGCTTCACTTTGTCTTTGTATGCGGTAAATTTGTCGCAATACGACGGTGGGTCACAATGACTGATGGGTCAGAATGACCCGAAGATAACACAAGGGTTAAAGATGTTGCCCCATTGGCGCAGTGAGGCAAGCGAGAGCGCAAAATGGACCGCGTCATCTTTCCAGTTCCGGCACGTCTTGCGCAGTACAGTGGCTCGCCTTGCTCTGAGACTAGCTGTACACGTCATACTTTGCGACAACCTGTTGCGAGCGTGTGACCTTAGGCATCTTCACCATGTCCCACTGCAACTGTGACAACAAGTAAGACAACTTCTCCACAACATATTGTTTGGCACTTTTTTCTTCTGAGAAATCTGATTATGGTTAATTTCCCCCTCCAAGACTTGTTAATCTCAGGCACTGCTCCATTTTTTACCAACGTTCCTGCCTTTTTGTAGGTTTTTGCGAGTGTCTGTTGGCGGCTCAGGACCGAATATCAAATGTTGTGGGTTACACATTCTTCAACCTGCTGAAAATGAACTGCTTTGACTTACAAGCTCCAGTGTGTTAAGAGCAGTTGCCTTGACTTCATTGCCTACTTGTAATTTCAGTGACCAGTTACAGGTGCAAACATTTTAAAATCATCTTTTAATCTGCATGTCTCTCCAACAGGTGTCTGGAGGAAGACATGGCTTTGTATGCTGTGGTGCATCCAGCCACTGTGTACAACTACTCAAACACAGACTCTGAAGAAGACGACATGGCTACTGCCGCTATCAACATAACCATCACCTCTAATGCCAAACTCACACCAGACTCCCAGAAAAGCAGAACCTCAGACTCAGTGTTCTTCCCCACCTCTGATGTAGTCACCCACACTAGAGCTGCCTCACCAGGCCTATCTGCCTCAGCCCCTTCCTCCCATACTACAGCCTCTGCCTCCCCCACCCTGTCTTCCTCAGACCCAGCTATCCACACTTAAGCCCCTCCCTCAGCATCTTCATACAGCACAGCTCCTGCCTCCCCAGCCTCTCACAATTCAGCTCCAGCCTTCCACAGCACTCCTGCCTTCCCAGCCTCCCACACAGAAGTGTCTGACTCCCCAACCATCTCCGCTACCACTGGAGCAGATGGTAGCTCCCAAGCCCTGACCACACTGGAGAGCGAAACCGCCTCCATGCCATTGTGCAATCAGGAGACAGACACAATGCCATCTCAAATTATTTACATTTATGCATTTAGCAGACGCTTTTATCCAAAGCGACTTCCAAGAGAGAGTTTTACAAAAGTGCATAGGTCGCTGATCATAACAACGAGATAGCCCCAAACATTGCGGGTAGCCAAACATGATGCATACATTGTGAACACCAAATAAGTCCCAAAGGGAAGAACAATAAGAGCATGTAGTTAGACAAGTTACAATTAAACATCAAGAACCTCAAAAGTGCAAGAGTGTAGCTGTGTAAAAAAGCAAGCAACAATAATATATTTCATGGCGAGTACAATAATTTTAAGACAGTTACAACAAACCAACAAAAGCAACAAGTCTCTCAATAAGAGACATTGTGATCCTGGAGGAAACTAACATCAGGTCCAGCCAATCATTCCTAAGTGCTGTTGTACTCCTGGAACAAGTGCGTCTTGAGCCTTTTCTTGAAGGTGGGGAGACAGTCAGTGTCCCTGATGGAGGTGGGGAGTTGATTCCACCAATGGGGGCCAGACAGGAGAAGAGCTTGTGTTGGGACTGGGCGCTCTTGAGTGGTGGGACCACCAGACGGTTGTCAGAAGAAGACCGTAGGTGGCGGGTGGGGGTGTAAGGCTGAAGGAGAAACTTGATGTAGTCGGGTGCAGTCCCGTTCACCGCTCGGAAGGTCAGTACCAGGGTCTTGAATCTGATACGGGCCGTGATGGGAAGACAGTGGAGGGAGATGAGGAGCGGGGTAACATGGGAGCGTCTGGGTAGGTTGAAGACCAGACGGGCCGCCGCATTCTGAATCCTCTGGAGAGGGTGGGTTGCGCATGCTGGGAGACTGGCGAGCAGCGAGTTGCAGTAGTCCAACTTTGAGAGGACAAGTGCTTGGACTAGCAGCTTGGTGGAATGCTCAGACAGGTATCTCCTGATCTTCCGGATGTTGTAGAGGGTGAATCTACACGACCGGGAGACCGCAGCAATGTGGGCTATGAGGGAGAGCTTGTCATCCATGGTCACCCCGAGGTTCCTGGCAGAGGATGAAGGGGTCACTGTCGCAGATCCCAGGGTGATTGAGAGATCGTGAGAGATGGAGGGTTTGGCTGGGATGACGAGGAGTTCTGTTTTGGCGAGGTTCAGCTGGAGGTGGTGCGGAACAAGCGAGGTGGTGTAGAGGGAGAAGAGGAGGGGTCCAAGGACGGAGCCCTGTGGGACACCAATGGAGAGCTGGCGTGTGCCTGACACTTTGCCTCCCCAGGAGACCTGGTAGCATCTTCCCGACAGGTAGGATGAGATCCACTGAAGTGCAGTGCCAGTGATGCCCATCTCAGATAGTCTGGCCAGCAGGATTTGATGGTTAACCGTATCAAATGCTGCAGAAAGGTCCAGCAGAATGATGACGGATGACCTCGAAGCCGCTCTGGCAGACTGGAGGGCAGTGGTGACTGACAGGATGTCCGTTTCTGTGGAGTGGCCAGTCTTGAAGCCTGATTGGTTGGGGTCAAGCAGGTTGTTTTGAGAGAGAAAGTTTGACAGTTGGTTAGTGTTTGTGTCACCCACACAATCAAAGCCAACTTCTCTAACAAACTTGTGTAAAGTCACAGCAAATATAGGTATGTGGGAGCCATCACTACATGTGCTTGTGTGTCCTGTCTTGCCCTGGATCCTGATTCACCCTCTCCTATCTTCCTGTCTCTAGATAAACCACAGTCATGTGAGGTTTACCACAACCTTACCACATCACTCTCTTTAACTGGACCCACACATAGATATAATCTTCTCTATACTCAACTCTACAGGATCTATAGCAGGGCTGTCTCGTTGCTTGTTTCCAGCTTGTAATCAAGATAAATATTAAGGTGTAAAGAGATAAAGAATCAGGTGTGATTCGCGTTAGAATAAAAACTAGTGCTGTCAGTTATTAACGGCGTTAACGCAAACCCATTTTAACGGCGTCAATTTTTTTCACATGCTGCTGCAACAACTACTGACGTTAGAAAAACTACAACACCACACCGGATCTAGCTAGACCGGAAACAAAACAACAGGCACGCTGCACACACTTGTTTGGGCTTGCGAGCCAGCTAAAGAGTAGTAGGCTAATGTTACGTTTTGAGTGGATGGCGAGCGCGAGACTCCGAAATGGATGCCAATAAGATTCTGAATGTAAAGTTTACTTTTAAAAAGTTGCCAAATGGTTCCATTGACAAGACCAAAGTGATCTGTGTGTTTTGTTGTTGTGAACTGAGCTATCATCGCAGCACGTCCAGTCTGAAATACCACTTGATGGCCAAGCACACAGCTGATGCGAATTCTCCGCCCCCTCGTCAAAGCCAGGCAATTGCAATGTTGCTTTCAATAAAAAAAAACATTTGCACTAAGCAATCCGATCCACTTTTCCAATTTCATAAGAGCATTAAAATGAGAAAAAATTATCGGACAAAAAGAAATCAAGGGACATTTAGAATAGATAAAAATGTGCGATTAATTGCGATTAATCGCGAGTTAACTATGACATTAATGCGATTAATCTCGATTAAATATTTGTATCGTTTGACAGCACTAATAAAAACCTACCAGACCGTATTTTTCCAGGAACAAATTTAAGATTTGTTAGTATTGCACTATAATGTAAAAAAAACCAAAAGAATAACGAAACGCAATATGTGGCGGCCGGTGTTGATTCTGTGGCGCACCGCCACAAATTTGTCTATGTGTGGGAAACACTGGGTTAATTACTTGCTAGACAACAGTTCAATTGTAAATGCAACATTACCTATTTCCAGCAATATTGTTCAATTAGCCAGTTTTCCAATAATACATTTCTATCTTATTTACAGTTGTTTACTGTTTGAATCGTGATCCAGCTAAGATACTGCCAGAGAGTGACAACATTGTTTGAATCTGCTTGTTTCAAAGGGGTTTCTTTATTAATGAAAGCAATATGAGTAAATGCTTAAAAACATCAGTAGAGGGGGAAAACTTAAGGGGATGTTTAAGTCATAATATAGTTTAGAACCATTTATACACATCATTGCCCAATTTCTTAGTTTTGATGTAACTGTTTCAACTATGTGAGGCTGACACATATCACTATTTCCTCTTGCATTAAGGAAAATTAGTGGAAAAACGTTTCATTCTACATTCACTCTTCCCCAGGCTCTGTTTTGCCGGAGTTCAGTTATGAGCTGCATGGCCAAGAAGAGCCTGGAAATCTCAGTTTGGGACTGTGACTTGGGAAAGTCCAATGATTTCACTGGTAAGTTTTCTGTTAGTTCTCACTGTAATCTTCAATAGCCTAAATTGCCTTTCTGATCAGAACTGGCATGATGTGAGTTTGCAAATCCGGTGAGGATTGAACCCACCAGCTCACAAGCAGGTGAAGGGACCTTTGAATCTTTTGACTGTAAACCGGTGCTTAAATTAACCATGGCCTGTTTTCCTGTGCCCTTTTACCCATTAGGAGGCTGCCAGCTTGGCATCACCACCAAGGGGGAGTGTCTGGAGCACTGGTACGATTGCTTTAAGAACAAAGACAAAAAGATAGAGTGCTGACCAGGGGCGGAGCTAGACTTTCAGTGCAGTGGGGGCGGAGCTTCATCATGGGGCCCTCTGCTACTAAGTCATTTTAAAATTAAAACCGTAAAAAAAAAACGTAAAATATCTGATGAATGCATATGTTACAATGTGTCACTTGTTCAGCCAAGTAAGCCTATATGTCAAATAAGACACAAAGAAAAGCCACATTTGTTGACAAGTTTGTATTGACGAACAAAGAAAACAGTTTGCCAGTCAAATAAAAAAAATTCAACACCACGGACAGCAACAGCTGATTGACAGCGATGGTGCTGAACAGGCCAAGTGCGCTCAATCAGTGCCACAGTATTTCTTACAATTTTGTTGTCTGCTTAACGATCCTCCAGAACAAATAAATCTAACAAAACTATACACATATCCCTTATTAAATCTTCATCCTCCTCCTTCATGGTGGAAAATTTGCCAAACACTTTGTCCTTGTCAATATGTATGACCCGCTCCACACACAGAAAGGTGAGATTTGACAGTCTGGCCTCATCCATGCACGAACGCAAGTTCGTGCATGGATGATGACTTTTAAGCCCACACTCATAAAACTCTGTATTTGAATTAGGAAAAGTAACTGATTTTGTGACCCTAGGAAAGTCAGGGGATTAGATATTTTTGGGGGCCAAGTCATGGAAAATCAGGGAATTTGTAGCATGTGTACATTTTAGTTGCTATTTATCTAATTGTAATATTTTCCTTGCAGAATTGTTGTTTATTACTTAATCGCTTCAGTTAAGATATGCAGTGTAAAACAAAAATGTAATAGGCAGCATAGCTAATTTCTTGCAGTAGCTGCATGAATAGTCAAAAGTCCTTTTCATCTTGCAGGGGACCTCGGACTGGGGCACGGGGTTCCTGGTGAATCTTCATAATTACTGGCAATATAAAAGAGCTTTAGTTAATTGTTAAACAGTCTATCACTGTCCTTCACCTCCAATCTTAAAAGGATGTGATGACATAATCGAATACCTTGTTGCACTGTATATTTGTAAACCTACTGTGACTGCATAGTTCCAGTTCTTGCATTTAGATTTCATTTTTGTGTGTTTGGTAATGGTTTGGCCAACATTTGGTGCACTCCAATAGCACTGATTCACTGTTAAGTCTAACTCTTTCTCTGTCTTTTTTTCCATGTTCCTTTCGATTTATCTTTCGCTCACGTACATCAAAACAAATATTGCTGAAATTCTGTCAATTGAATACATGTTGACATGATCATGATATTGCATGATATTTAAAGGGAAAACTAAATATATTTTTTAGATTTCAGTATGTAAGTGTTGTGATTGCCGCACTTTCGGGAATTAGTAATTACTTGTGGTTATAATAATAATAAAATTATAAAATCCCCAATGAGTTGCGCTGCCACATGTCAGAAAACTTTGGGCGCATCAGGTGAGGTTACAACCAATCGCCTTGCAAGAGACACGCAACGGGAAACGACTGACCTTTGCATTCTTGAATAATCATGTTGGATTTTCTCTCCAAGTGGGTTGAAGTTCATGAACTCAGATTTAACCTCGGATTAAATTTGAACTCTACTCGAAGTGTATGAGATACAGTCGAGGCATCCTACATTTGTCTTATTTCAGTAGTGGAATATAATTTACATCTCAAATTCTGAAGACACACATCATGCTGTAGCCTACAAGAGATACTCTTTTCATAAAACATGCTCATAAATGATCGTTAATTTATGATATCATACTTTCAGATTGATGGCTAATAATTCACGTTTGTATATTGACGTCTCTGGAGGATACAGCCTCTATTATTGTCTTCGAGAAAGGAAGGGAGGGGTGTGTGGAATGAGAATATTTTAGTGAATTGTTGTCAATCCCACGTGATCACTTCAGAGTACCGAGTCTTCACGTAATTCTAGAACATCGGGAAAGCCCCCCACCTCCCCCACCCCCCTGGTCATGTTAAGAAAACCACCCTGCACACCGTGTCCGTCAAACGTGCTAAGGACAAGAACAAGGCGTGTGCATGTTTCAATAGGCCAAAAGTTTAGTTACACAGTATTGCAAGAAATAATTACTGAACTATTTAACTATTCACTATTAATTTGTATATAGTTAGATCTGGTGCTGAATTTACATTTGTTCAGTGTAAAAAAAGAAGAAAAGTAATGGGTATTAAGTCCCTTCTACGCGTTATTGTTCTAATATTGGCTGTTCTGAAATCGACCATTGCTACAAGTGAAGTTCGAAACTTCTGCGTTTGGACGAAAGTCACAAACTGCCAGACCCATTACACTTTCCTTAGCCAGAACCAGACCCAGTCGTTACTCCGCCTATACCACCTTGTCTGGTCAAATGAGCACTCTATGGTCAACTGTGTCTGGAATGATGAATCTTCTGTTACCGCGAACTACTTGGATCTGTGTTGGAAGCGCGAGGGAGAATTCACCGGACGCCCTGACAGTCACTTCGAAATCAATATGATGCTCGAATCATGCGCCGCATTTAACCCTCGAACAATTGCGGATCGCACGAAACACTCTGGAAAGAGGCACATACGAAGTGCGGAAGGTCACTACATTGTGGGTGCTTCAGTCCAGAAACTTCATGGCGACAGTGACAGATCTGGGGGAAAGACGCACCGACGCCTGAAACGTGGTTTTATTGTACCTGGAACTCTTTGGTGTGGAGCTGGGAACAAGGCATTGTCATACAAAGATTTGGGTAGGTAAGTGTTCAGTGATTATCATAAGTGATAACCTGTAACCTGGTCTCATTTAATTTTGTTGAACTCTCTTGTATCTTCTCAGGTGTCTTTTCTGACACTGATAGCTGTTGCCGTGAGCATGACCAATGTCAGGACACCATCCTGTCCTTTCAATACAACTATGGAGTCTTCAACAAAAACATCTTCACCATGTCCCACTGCAACTGTGACAACAAGTAAGACAACTTCTCTACAACATATTGTTTGGCACTTTTTTCTTCTGAGAAATCTGATTACAGTTAATTTCCCCCTCCAAGACTTGTTAATGTCAGGCACTGCAATTTTTTTTACCAACATTCCTGCTTTTTTGTAGGTTTCGCGAGTGTCTGTTGGCGGCTCAGGACCGAATATCAAATGTTGTGGGTTACACATTCTTCAACCTACTGAAAATGAAGTGCTTTGACTTTTCCTACAAGCTCCAGTGTGTTAAGAGAAACTGGTTTGGAATGTAAGTAAGAGCATTGACTTACGTTGACTTCATTGCCTACTTGTAATTAAGGTGACCAGTTACAGGTGCAAACATTTTAAAATCATCTTTTAATCTGCATGTCTCTCCAACAGGTGTCTGGAGGAAGACATGGCTTTGTATGCTGTGGTGCATCCAGCCACTGTGTACAACTACTCAAACACAGACTCTGAAGAAGACGACATGGCTACTGCCGCTATCAACATAACCATCACCTCTAATGCCAAACTCACACCAGACTCCCAGAAAAGCAGAACCTCAGACTCAGGGTTCTTCCCCACCTTTGATGTAGTCACCCACACTAGAGCTGCCTCACCAGGCCTATCTGCCTCAGCCCCTTCCTCCCATACTACAGCCTCTGCCTCCCCCACCCTGTCTTCCTCAGACCCAGCTATCCACACTTCAGCCCCTCCCTCAGCATCTTCATACAGCACTGCTCCTGCCTCCCCAGCCTCTCACAATTCAGCTCCAGCCTTCCACAGCACTCCTGCCTTCCCAGCCTCCCACACAGAAGTGTCTGACTCCCCAACCATCTCCGCTACCTCTGAAGCAGATGGTAGCTCCCAAGCCCTGACCACACTGGAGAGCGAGACCGCCTCCATGCCAGTGTGCAATCAGGAGACGGACACAATGCCATTTCAAATTATTTGTGTCACCCACACAATGAAAGCCAACTTCTCTAATAAACTTGTGGAAAGAGTCACAGCAAATATAGGTATGTGGGAGCCATCACTACATGTGTTTGTGTGCCCTGTCTTGCCCTGGATCCTGATTCACCCTCTCCTATCTTCCTGTCTCTAGATAAACCACAGTCCTGTGAGGTTTACCACGACCTGGATACGTGCAGGCTGAAGATCCCTCCGCAGCAGGAGAGATACAGCTTCTATAACTCAGAGTCCAGGAGCTTGTACCACTGCAACTGCACTAGCAGGTAAATATTCCCCGTCCTCTCCATCACTCTCTTTAACTGGACCCACACATATAGATATGATCTTCTCTATACTCAACTCTACAGGATCTTTAGCAGGGCTGTCTAGTTGCTTGTTTCCAGCTTGTAATCACAGTGTTTCCTCTAGGATTTTTTTTTTGCAGTGGGGGCAGGTCTGTCCGAATTCCCCCAAAGAAATACAGTTAGGCTACTTAATGACACCTTACAGCCATGAAGTATGTTCTAAATGGCATAAATGCTGCCAATTAATAATTGACGTAACTTATTGTAAATGGTCAGTAGCCTAGCCTATCGATTAAGGGGCCGCTCGGAAGCATGTACGCTGTCTGCTTCATTTGATCTTGATAGGCTAAGCATTCTGTAGCTAATCATAACAATATACCCACTCTTTATTAATTGGGTGTGCTCAAGCCTTCGGTGAGAGCACAACCTTTGTTCTCTCACATATATATTTATTGGGTGTGCTCAAGCCTTCGGCGAGAGCACAACCTTTGTTCTCTCACATATATATTTATTTATTTATTATTATTATTTATTTTCGCCCCCCTAAGGATCAGTCAATATTTGGACTACATACACAACGGCGGTGTCAAAAGGTTCGTCTTGGTAGCGATTGCGTTGGTTGTAATTTTTATTTACGTTCCGTTGCATGGTTTAAGTAGAAATTGCGTTTTTGTGGTGAAAAGTGAAGCTAACGGTGGCTAATTTTCTAGCCACAGTCACTGACGTTACTAACGTCACTACGTCACTAACGTCACGAAAACACGCGTCAATTTGTTTCACATCTGTTAACTTGGGGGATAGCTAGGCTAACTATAGCTTTACTGCAAGGCAGCTGCAGGAACGCCACAAGCAAAGAGGCCAGGGTGATAACTATTTACTCATTTTACTTTGTGATGTGAAACACAATTATGAAATGTAATGTACAATATTAGCTGATATTATTAAGGAAGTAAGCCCACATCTACTTTCGGATACGGTAGTCTACTATTTCACTGAAGCATTACCATGACATTAGCCTCTGTTGCCCGGGCAACACATACCACAGTGGTCTATGATGCATCTGTTTTCAATCGTTAAAATAAACATTCCTCACATACATTTTCTTTGTAGGATTTACTATGACATTACATTACAAGTAAACGATTTGTTGGTGAAATTATCATTACCTGTGGTTTCAAACCAGTGTTGCTCACTGCAACGCTGTAGCCTACGCGAGACACTACAAAAACATCTACACAGTTGTAGGAAGTCAAACGGCGACAGAACATGTTCGGCACTCCCCTTACTTAAATCAAAAGTCTTTCAATAGGTGAAACTATCTGACTACTAACCTGAACTTCATTGCCACAGCCTAAACTTTGTCAATCTGTTCATGAAAATAATTAATTTCAGCCTAAACCGTACAACAGAACGATTAATCAAATTCAACCAACGCAATCGCTACCAAGACGAACACAGCAGTAGTCTAGTACTGTACTGTAGTAGTAGAATTTACCGGGGCAGCTTCTCCACACAGGGCTATATCGCATTTTGCGTTGTTACTGACAATGATCGCTACCAGTGAGCTTTTTATGAATGAGCGATTTTCCACTAAATAAATGTCAAGCTTATTTACGTTTTTGGGGGCATATTTTCAGTTAGCAGATGGTACTGTTTGAATCGCGATTCTATCTTCTGCCGGTAACGTCGTAGAATAATCTTCAAAGGGGGTTCTTTATTAATGAATGAATGCAATATGAGTAGGCTAAATGCCTGAAACTATCACGAGAAGGGAAAACTTAAAAGGACGTTTAAGTCATAGAGATTAGGTCCATTTTTACACCGGTCTGCCAAATGTATTTGTTTTGATTCAGCTATGAGGCTGCCTCTTGCAGGGGAAATGAGAAGACATCATATTTCATTCTACACTTCAATCGTATTTTGAGTTGTAAATGAGCAGCAAAAAAAAGATGCTTTTAAATGTATGTAATATTTATACATAATAAGTACACCCTATGCATTTTTATATAAAATATACAGGAATATCAGTTGTAAAAATGGCATTAAAATCCCTGTACAACCGACGCAAGCAAGCACACCCTACAATTTCCCCAGAAATTGTACCCTCTCTAGTTGGGTGTGCTTTGCCTTCGGCAAGGGCACAACCTTTGTTCTCTCACATATATATTTATTTATTATTTATTTTCGCCCCCCTAAGGATCAGTCAATATTTGGACTACATACACAACGGCGGTGTCAAAAGGTTCGTCTTGGTAGCGATTGCGTTGGTTGTATTTTTACTTACGTTCCGTTGCATGGTTTAAGTAGAAATTGCGTTTTTGTGGTGAAAAGTGAAGCTAACGGTGGCTAATTTGCTAGCCACAGTCACTGACGTTACTAACGTCACTACGTCACGAAAACACGCGTGACTACCTGTAGCAGAACATTCGTTTCACATCTGTTAACTTGGGGGATATCTAGGCTAACTATAGCTTTACTGCAAGGCAGCTGCAGGAACGCCACAAGCAAAGAGGCCAGGGTGATAACTATTTACTCATTTTACTTTGTGATGTGAAACACAATTATGAAATGTAATGTACAATATTAGCTAATATTATTAAGGAAGTAGGCCCACATCTACTTTTGGAAACGGTAGTCTACTATTTCACTGAAGCATTAGCATCATGACATTAGCCTCTGTTGCCCGGGCAACACATACTACAGTGGTCTATGATGCATCTGTTTTCAATCTTTAAAATAAACATTCCTCACAAATACATTTTCGTTGTAGGATTTATTATGACATTACATTACAAGTAAACGATTTGTGGGTGAAATGATCATTACCTGTGGTTTCAAACCAGTGTTGCTCCCTGCAACGCTGTAGCCTACGCGAGACACTACAAAAACATCTACACAGCTGTAGGAAGTCAAACGGCGACAGAACATGTTCGGCACTCCCCTTACTTAAATCAAAAGTCTATCTAACTGCTAACCTTAACTTCATTGCCACAGCCTAAACTTTGTCAATCTGTTCATGAAAATAATTAATTTCAGCCTAAACCGTACAACAGAACGTTAAATCCAATTCAACCAACGCAATCGCTACCAAGACGAACACAGCAGTAGTCTACTGTACTGTAGTAGTACAATTTACCGGGGCAGCTTCTCCACACAGGGATAGCGCACTTTGCGTTGTTACTGTTGTTACTTAATGATCGCTACCAGTGAGCTTTTCATGAAAGCGATTTTCCACTAAATAAATGTCAAGCTTATTTACGTTTTTGGGAGCATATTTTCAGTTAGCAGATGGTACTGTTTGAATCGCGATTCTATCTTCTGCCGGTAACGTTGTAGAATAATCTTCAAAGGGGGTTCTTTATTAATGAATGAATGCAATATGAGTAGGCTAAATGCCTGAAAATATCACGAGAAGGGAAAACTTAAAAGGACGTTTAAGTCATAGAGATTAGGTCCATTTTTACACCGGTCTGCCAAATGTATTCGTTTTGATTCAGCTATGAGGCTGCCTCTTGCAGGGGAAATGAGAAGACATCATATTTCATTCTACACTTAACTCGTATTTAGAGTTGTAAATGAGCAGCAAAAAAAAGATGCTTTTAAATCTATGTAATATTTATACATAATAAGTAGGCCCTATGCATTTTTATATAAAATATACAGGAATATCAGTTGTAAAAATGGCATTAAAATCCTTGTACAACCGACGCAAGCAAGCACACCCTACAATTTCCCCAGAAATTGTACCCTCTCTAGTTAAAACTACTTCAGCATAATAATGCACCTAAAATACAAACGTGCGCAAGGGCAGCAATCGCTATCGAATCGACATGTGCAATTTTGCTAGCAGGGGAAGAATAGCCTACAAACAACGAAAATCACCAGTTAACTTAATTTAAATTAGCAAGAACTATAGATTTATACAATAACAGCCTTAGATTAACTGACAACATAAATTATACGATTTACAGTTCTCAAGGACGCACACACGCAATCTCAACTGCGCTGTGAAGCGGGTGTCCGTGCAATCCTCCGATACGCTTTCTAAACAATCACTTCTGATACCGTGGCGGCAGAAATTTAGCCGTGGCGGGCCGACACGGAAAAATCAACATAGCGGAAACACTGAATCAAGATCAATAAATAAAGCATACATTTGTTGCTGCTCCTTGAACACTTCAAAATACAAAAACAAAACGTATGGTACTTAAACTTCCCCTTTTTAAGAATTTACTCATATTGCATTAATTAATTAATAAAGAACCAAGGGCGATTCTAGAATCAGACCTTTAGGGGTGCTCAGCCCCCAATGAGAATGTGACATGTATACAGTGCTTTGCAAAAGTGCTAAACCTCCTTGCTAAATAAATCCCTAATTTCACTGGATAACAATTAATACATTTATGTATTATTATGCAAAATATTGAATGAATGAAAAAACTAACAATGTCCCTTTCTTCATGAACTACCAGCATCAAATGATAATAAACAATAACAAATATATATATATATATATATATTTTTTTTTTTTTTTTTTTTTTGGGGTGCTGAGATTAAATTTAGGGGTGCTTGAGCACCCCTAAAAAGGGTCTAAAATCGCCACTATAAAGAACCCCCTTTAAGACAAGCTTTTTCCATCTACACATGATACAAATGATAGTTTTAGCTTGTAAGTTTAGTTGCAGTAGTTCAACATTAATCAAATTGATTAAAGATCCTGTAAAGCAAATTCCATGATTTGCTTCTCAGTACATTATATACTTTGAAATTAGTTCCTGAAAGCATGGGCAAAGGGCGAAAACTTTGTCGCACTGAAATGTGGAGTTAGACCATAGAACAGTTTCTCTTCCGTTTTCAGATCGGGTTTTAATGGGCGGGGCCAAAAAATTACCTATCTACGTCATTTTGACCCATCTACATCAGATCACTGAATGGTTCCTCCTGCTGTACTGTTATTGTAGCCTACATCAGCTAGCTTAGCTATCTTCAGAATGTGTCCCTCCACCCGCAACTGCATCTTCCCTGGATGCAAGAACTTCAGCTGCGCTGCAACGCTATTTAATTTCCCTATTGATGAGGAAAGGAAAAATAGGTGGATTGATTTTGTGAAGAGCCACGCTGATGGAGAGCTTCGGATAAACTCCAACAGCAGATAGTTTTAACATGGACCAGAGACAGACGGGATTCATTGAACAAATACATTCTAATTCTATACTGTTTTGTTCGGCTTGACGTAGCGTCCATTATCTGGGTCATAGGTAGGGCGAGGGGCGGAGCTTCAGCTCCTTCAGGCGACACGCCCCCCCAATCTCAAGCAGAGAAGAGGGCTGATTTTCTCACGATTTCAAAGCCTAATTTAACATACGTTCTGTGTTTTTTTTATTCGAATTTGGATGGGTGGTTAAGAACACATTCAATTCGTTTTCAATTCCACTTTACAGGATCTTTAATGACCATTTACCAGATTCGTTACAAATTTCCAAGCAGTTTACTGGCGATTTTCAAGTCGCATCTCATATCTGCTGCGGCAAATATGATAGTATAAGTGAGCACTACATTACAGCCATTCACAACAAAATAAATGTAATAATACATGTAACATGTCTCTTTATGGCTCTGGGGAAAACTGCCTCGCGCGTATCCACTCCAATTGTTTGGATATTGAATGGCATCGATTGCTCTACGGGACTTATGATCATCATCTGATACCCCTGTCGTGCTTACTTGCTTTAATGATCTATCAGTCCCACCACAATTCTATCTCAACAGTGCAAATACATGGAAAACAAAGCTAACTGTGCTAGCTAACTGTTTGGTAGCTATTACTGTAGCTGGCTAACACACAGCATCTTGTGCTTTGTAGAACTGGATTATCTTCTACAGAAGAGCACATTCTTGCAGGCGTGATGTACAATTTTCCTCACCTGGACGAGGCCGAATCATAGTGCTCTGCTCCATGTCAGAGGTAGATAGTCAGCTAACTGTGAGTAGTAATAATACTAATGATGTGTGTGGGGATAACCAGAAGAACGAAGGGGAGACCACTTCTATTTTACAGTTGTAAAACTTGTGAGCGCTAGTGGTACTTTTCACTAGCTCAAAAAAGTACAGTGTTGATATCACAGAAAAAGCTTATAAAGCTACTTAGCTTGAGCTACATATGAGACATTCGACATTCTCTGTTATCACCTTGGCCTGTGCATGTGGGCTTGCAGTTCTAACAGCTAGCCAGCCAGCTACAGTAAACTGTCACAGTACCTCCCAGAAGATAGCTATCTTGCAACACCATGTATTTCTCACGCATTTCAACCATTTCTCACGCTGAGAAATAAGGGATAACTTGTCCCGCTATAACAATTACTGTTTTCTGCAATAACACCACCCTGGGCTGTAACTAGCTATGCAAGTAGCAAAATGACTTAAGACTTGTTGTTCACTGACTTGGTGTCCACTGACTCAGCTTATATTGATTGTAGAGGCCTTGTTATTAACGCACGCATTGTGTGGCGTTGTGTGACGTCCGGACGTTTCTGACTGTGGCTAGCTAGCTAGTTAGCTACTGTTAGCTTCACTTTTCGTCCAAAATCATGCCTGTGTTCGGATACAAGCAATGTAAACTTGACCAAGATGAACATTTTGACACCGACATTGTCTATGTAGTGCAAAAATTTAAGGACGAGTTAGGTTGGGAAAAGAATAAATAATAAAAAATCATATATATGAGAGATAATATAGGTTGTGCCTTGCCAAAGGCAGTCACACCCAAAAATTGAAGATGGAATAGATCAACTTTTTAGATGGAATCTCTTTGGAATGTCTATACCCAAGAATCCACAGTACATGATCTATACTCAATACTATGCATTGGATCTCTAAACTAAACAATTCCCACTGCAGCTGTATGTGAACAGTGCCAGATACTCATGGTCGGAAATATTACACTTCTCACTGTTTCAATTGGCAGACTCAGTATTTACAGTGTTGTACAATGACCCCTGTATCAGGTTTGATATTGAAAAGTTGCACACAGTTGAGATTGTGAGTAGTGTCTGCCATCACTCTTCCCAGCCAATGTAAAGTAGACTTTAAAGTAAACATTGCCTGCACTGTTTGCAGACTGATGTGATGAAAGTAACACCTCTTACATAATCACTGTCAAGGTGGCAGCGCACACATGTGCGCTGCAGTGGCCATGTGTGCGCTCACACCCTCACATATCAGTAGGATTACACTGTAGGATAAATGCACATATGTCTGTGTGTGGGCAGTCCCAAAATAAAGCCTCATCCTACAGTCTATATTCACCCATATCTTCTGACACAGCCATCTGTTTACTACTGCCATAGCAGTTGCATCAATCTGACCACTTCCTCTGTCTCTCTCCCCCCTCAGACTCTTCCAGAGGCTGGGTCAACAGAGGAAGCTGAGTGGGTTACTGCCTGTCCTGCTGGACGATGTGTCTCAGTCCTGCTTCACTTTGCAGCCACAGCACTGCACTCAGCAGTCAAGGTCAGTCAGTTTTTTTAACCTGGTTTTTATATGTAAATATCTTTAATTACTATAATAGGTTCCTGGGCAGTGATAGTACAGTGTTAGTTAGGCCCCCACTTTCCTCCTCTTTCTCACTCTTGTTCGCTTTCACTCTCTTTGCTCACAGCTGCACAGCAGTTCTGGTCCAGCCCCTCCTCTCCCAGCTGGAGCAGCAGCAGCCAAGCGGTGGAGACATGGTTGAAGGACGCCACCTAGAGATCATGAGGCTGCAAGTCAGGAGGCGCAACATGAGAAGGACCAAGCGAAAGGGGCGCCCAGTTAGACTTTATAAGCAATGTCTTAGGATGACACAGACCAAGACAAAGAAGCTTCACCAGCAGGGGGCACACTCCAGCCTCTCTTGAATATTGTGAGGGAAATCACTTGTGAATGTTAATGGACATTCATATTGAAAGCGTGCATGCTTTACACCGGATTTAACTTAAGAAAGTATAACAGGGTAATCAAGTATGTAAATTGTGCCGGTGTGTGTGTAGTAGATTAACATGGCGTTTTATTGGTTTTGTAATACATAACTCATTGTACATTGGGTGTTTTATGAAATATTACATGGATGAAAAGTAATTTCTCAAGTCTAACCAACAGGCCATAGTCAACATAGTCTACATTGTATAATATAATTGTAAAAATGTCTTGAAGTAATTGTATTTTGGTCTAACACATTTGGATTGTTTGTTTTTATATATAACAAAGGCAGTTGCAATGAAATAAAACTAAAACAAAGGCAGTCGCACGCTATAAATTGAAACTAGGCACTTAACGCACCGGAGCATATAGTAAACATAATAGGGACATTTTGTTTCATGAATGATATAATGCAACTAGCTGGGAGTATTTTAACAGTGTGTGAAAGATGTAGGCCTACGAGAACCAGTCGCCTAACTTTAAATGCAAAATGATAGGTTTATTATCTAAATAGTAAAATAATCAATATGTAATAATTAATCAAAATCAATACAGAAACATACTTTCAGAGAAATCATTGGCAGTTGCAATGAAATTAAACTAGGTGCCGCACTCGAGTTCATATAGTAAACACAACAGGGACACTGGCGCAGAGCCATTAGATAGCTGTGCACCAGCCTAATGAGGTAGAAGGCTGTAGCTAACTTTCGAGAATTTTGTTTCCTTAATGAACTAATGCAATTAAGGTAGTCACAATTAAATTAAACTAGGAGCTGCCACCATATGTGAGGGACCAACCACCCTTACGGAAAGAAAAACAATTTCCCTATATATTAAATGTCAATATATTTTATAATTATATTCTATTCTACTGGTTGATTGACAATATTTAATATAGTTAATATACCTCTTGGCTACACTGATACAGATTACTAATTAACAAAAAATTATAATTGTACCCTAAATATTTTTTTAATATATGCTTAATTTTATATTATGTTAATATATTTATATTAGAAATTGCCGCTTTTTTATATATTAAAGAATATGCACGTATATTTAATTATGTATCATAATGTGTAATATTGTATTTAATTATATGCTCCATAATATATAGATGAATATGGGACATAATATACTAAATATTGGGTGTGTTCTATGGTAACCAGGGAGTTCAGTCAGGCTTTGACCTCGTATGACCGAAGAAAACTAATAATAAAACAAAATATAGCTGCAAGCAGCGATGCGGGTTCCTCCGCAAAGTGGCAAACTATTATAAAAATGTACATTGTAGACAGTGGTGTAGTGGTAGAATTAGAGGTGGGTAAACTATGAATTTTATTATTTATTTATTTCTGATTACGTTTCATTAGGCCTATTTAGCCGGCTACACAAAGCCTAACAATCGCAATCACGATAAGCGGTACCACGACGGCGTTATCAACTCTAACTCAACCCAGATCTTTCCAATCTAGAGACGTGCGCGTTCACATAAAGGGGCGGTGTTTGCACCGTATATCCAATCGCAAACATGGACAAAACAAGAGCCGCATATTTCACGCAGGAGGAGCAGACAATAATCTAACAAACTTTGTCTACTCCTCCTGCGTGAAATATTGTAATACAAAAATCAGGAATACAGACATATAATACAGACAAAAATCAACAAAGTCGCTGCTGCCAAGCTGGCAGAAAATAGCAGACACTGTAAATGCGTAAGATACATGACTTATTGATATTTTGTGCCCCAGGCACAAGATGTGACCATAAATACACGTGTGCATTCCATAACGTTAAACTTTTGTCGCTGTATTTTGCTGAAATTTTTTTTCTGTTAAAATTTAGATTTTTTATGCTTTCTATAGTTAACACCCTAAACTTAATTTTAATGTACAAAAAGTATATAATTGCTTCTGAAAAAATGTTAATTTCAACGGTTTTTGGACATTTCAGCTAGCAAGATTTCCAAGCCATTTCAAATCAAATGCTCAGTTTGCCTGCTCTTTTGAGTGCTGCAGCAGCCCCAAACAACTGATCAATGAAGTCAGGCTGTTAAACTTCAAAATAACTTGCTGAGAAGTTATTAATGTAGACTATACTTAAACTGACATTTACATTCACAACGTGATTACGAACAAAATGATTTCCTTTCCATATTCGCCACAGAATTAGAATGAAACGGAGTGGAATGCAATTTTATCGCTTATCACTTTTTGACACAGGTCAACTTTAAAATTATGTAACTTCAGTTGTGATAAAGATATCTGAGTGATTTAAACAGATTTGTATTCAGGATAGTTTATAGTTTCCAAATATGTATAATATCCAAATGTTCACAATGTGAAGGGTTTCCGCAGGCCGCCACACATTTTTCATTGTTCAAAACCAAAGACAGCACTAGCCTTCTGATAGTTCAGCACCAAGGATAACATCGCCGAAATAACACAATCAATGGAGGAAAGGAAAACATTTATTCTTGCCAATAAGTAGGCTAAGCAAGTATATTTATTGTTGGTTGCTGGTGAAGACGTGCACTAATAAGCGAAATAACGAAACGCTATGCATATAGTCTGTGGGACAGTGAGTGCACGGCTTCTATGTGTCGCATTGGCAACATACGGCTCAAGAAGCTTGCAAAGATACGTAATTCCCTCTGCTGAGAATCTATATCTTTCATAAAGATACTCATGAGGGAATGCGAAAGGGTTTTGTCGGTCTCTAAATGTTCTCTGCACCTCTCACCAGGGACGGAGTGGGGCCACTTTTCAGCCCGGGAGTTTCAGGCCCAAGACCGGCCTACTTTTTTTTGTATACCAAACAGGGCCGGATGCATCCTGCTTTGACTGGGGATGCAGTGAACTTTTCTGAGGGGTATCATGATTACAGAAAGGGATCGTATTTTTTATATTTATACAATTTTTGAGACTGCTTAACGATCCGAGTGTTAATCAGGCACGGAGCCAGACGTTGTAAAGATTCGGTGCTTACCCCATTCGGGGCTTGGACCTAGGACGTATGGATTTGATGTGATGCAAGATAGGGACTTCCACACTTAATGCGAGCGCGCACAGCGCGCAAGCGAAACATTTTGGCCATTATTTGAGCGCAAATAGTTTTTTGAGCTTTATGTAAAATAAACATAGCCGTTTTTCAATTGGTAAAACCTTGTCTAGTGATGCCATCACTCCGGCCCTGCTGCCATCCATCCTCCCTGACGCGTATCGTCAGGGCCGTTGCTAGGAATTCTGGGCCCCCTGAAAGAATATTGGTGTGGGCCCCCGACTTTTCATCGCCAAAGATCAATTTTACACCACTTTTTTTCATAGACTATATGTATTATAATTTTTTCTTTATTTTTCTGTTTCTCTATGTTCTTGACAGTGCCTGACGAAATGCACCCAATTCGTTTATTTTTTTCAATTAACCACTCAACAAAGAGTCACTGGGTATTATTATGTAAAAATCAATGTGTAAGTAATTGCCAATGGTACAGCAGTTCACTAATAAGTCAAAACAGCCAACAAGTGTCTGCCTCCCTCACTCACCATCATCAGCATCTTCACTATCCCCTTCACTAGTATCTGTAGTAGCTAGGGATGCTCCGATCTGATCGGCACCGATCCATATCGGCCGATATTCCCATTATCGGTTTTGACATGGCCGATTAGATGACATTCCGGTTGGAATTTTAAGAATCGCACATGTCCGACGTTACTCTGTGAGACCCGCATTCGAACGAAAACAGTCACGGACCAGCCACTGCTTTTTGGAAGGCCAATAAGGCCTCTTTCCTGCTCTCGCACAAGCAGCACGAGTCTTTCTCTCCGCACCTTGTACAAGTGTAGATAGCGAGCGACTTTTCAGCACAGCAGGACATATTTGAGATGAGAAGAGGAACAGGTTGACTCCTAAAAATGCTGATATGCTTATATTTATCAAGGCAAATCTTCCAGTGATGCTGCTTAATCAGAAGTAAGGTTTGAATACTCTAGTATGCCCCCTCTCCGAGTGAGTGAGTGCGTGCGTGAAGTGAGTGAAGTGAGAGAGTGAGTAAAGGATGTGAGAGTGAGTGAGTGAGACACTATACAGATAGATACACATGTTTAGTTTTTTTGTTTAATTGCTGACTTCCTGTGCACCTTTTATATTTATTAGGGTTCCTCCGGTAGGAGGAAACCTATTGTTTTTGTTAGTATTCCTATTATTAGGGTTCCTCCGGTAGGAGGAAACCTATTGTTTTTGTTAGTATTCTTATTAGGGTTCCTCCGGTAGGAGAACCCTATTGTTATTAGGGTTCCTCCGGTAGGAGAACCCTATTGTTATTGGTGGTATTATTATTATGTTTTACCCATGGGAGTCAATGGCAGCCCCTAGACCAGTACCGTAAAAAGTTGTGAAATTTGGCATGTTGAAACTGCAGACCATTAGTAACTACCATACCAAACATGGGCCATGTGAGACAATAGGTGGCGCTACAGGCCACGCCCCAATATGTCAATTTTCAAATTGATGCCATTTGCAGGCCATAAGTCCCAAAATTCTGAAATTCATTACATATGCCTTATTTCTCATGAGGAATAAAAAAGCCTCAAGAAGCTATAACGGCCGCCATATTGAATTTGTCTGTACAATAAAGATTAAGGAAACGCGTTTTTTCCCTACTCCTCCTACATTTTTGGTCGAATTTTCTTCAAAATTGCCATAGATGATATCCAGACTGAGCCTCACAAAAGTTATCGTAGGGATTTCTGATTTTCAAAACCGTTTGTCCGGTAGAGCCAATCAAAATCTGCAACAAAGCAACCAAACAGGACGTTTGGTCAAATCTCAGCAAATCTTTGAGATATCAACACCAAACTTGGTATGTCACGTGGAAGACACTACAACATGTTACCATGTGCAAAGGCAACTTCATACCTCTAAAAATGATTGATATAAAGCAAATTGAATTTATTGCTAATGCTAAAATAATGCTTTACACATCCGCCGGCCAAAAAATGATACTCTGATTCAATCACTAGTTCATATGAAGACTCTTGAGAATGTTGAGTACACAAATCTGAGAAAAAGTTGACTGTAACATGAAAACTCGATTTTTAGTGAATATTTGAAACATGCATGCTTGGCTAATTTCTAGGGCTGTTTCCCCAAATCCTCTCTCCCTTTGCTCCTGTGCGCGCATGCTCCACATTCTCACACACACAAGGGGCCAGAGCCCCTTGACACACGCGCGAGCTTGGTACACGCACAAGAAGACGACCATTTTATTTTATCGTTGGAGAACTCCTGCAGCCCTCAGAGATTTTCATTGTTACATTTGACAGTGAGTAATAAGATCCTACAATGGCAGTACAAAACATGTATTTTAGCGTTTGTATTCGTATGATAACTTGAAGACTTTTATACTGTCGTAAACAGGATAGCAGCTAATCTATGTAGGCTAGCTGAGCTAAGGATATCCCTTTGTACAGACAGTATTACAGGCTAGCAAGTCGTAAAATCTTTAACATTATACTTGCTTCTGTGAGACGCGTTTGAAATGTGTATACTGTGCGTAACTATGCGGTTGGGTTGTTCTATTTTTACATGTCATTGTTGATGTAATTTAAATTAGTATGGTGAGTTCCAAATGTGTCTTTCGATTAAACACTGCAGCGTGTATTACACAATGATCATTTGTGGTGCGGCGTTTATTCGAAGGCAACGTTTAATTAGTAAGACAGATTCAGTGAATTGTAGTTGCAGTGCGGCCATACACAAACAAATAGACAAGGAGGTCAGATAAATGCCGAGCAAGCTATAACCCTTAAGGCTAGTTTTTGCTTTTGTGGACGGCGTTTCAAATTTATGTACTGTACGTACCTACGGTTGGGTTATTCTATCTTTAGCTACATGTCATTGTTGATGTAATTTTGTTTGTTCTTTCCAAGTTTTTCTGACGGTCTTCACATTGTAAGTTATTCTTTTTGAAACTGTAGCTAGGTAGCCTAGTTTGCTGCACAGTTAGAGCTACCTAGCATAAGCAAGTAGCAATGGTACCATGGTTGTTTTGCTTGCTAGCTTTGTTTGGGTTCATGGTTTGATCGTTTAGGAGTTCCATTGAAAGCCTATAGACCTACAATACGTTTGTAATCGGCATTTTGTACCATGCTGCACCATTTCCTATCTCTTGATAACATTTTATATTTTTATCAATTTTATACACTAAATTGCCAAAGTATTCGCTCGGTTGCCTTTACACGCTCATGAACGTGAGTGACATCTCATTCTTAAACCATAGGATATGATGTCGGACCAACCTTTGTAGCTATAATAGTTTCAACTCGTCTAGGAAGGCTTTCCACAAGGTTTAAGAGGTTTATGGAAATGTTTTACCATTCTTCCAGAAGTGCATTTGTGAGGTCCAACATTGATGTGAGGTCCAACATTGACAAGAAGGTTTGGCTCGCAGTCCCTGCTCTAATTCATCCCAAAGGTGTTGTATTGGGTTGAGGTCAGGACTGTGTGCCGGCCACTCAAGTTCGTCCACACCAATCTCGCTCATCCATGTGTTTATGGGCCTTGCTTTGTGCACTGTTGCACAGTCATGTTAGAACAGGAAGGGGCCATCCCCAAACTGTTCCCACAAAGTTTGGAGCATGAAATTGTCAAAATGTTGGTGAATTATTGCATTTCAGGAAATTAACTTATGGGTAGGAAATATTTAATGGATTGGGCTCGGCGGGGTATTTTGTCATCCATCCATTCCTACTCCATGCTCTTGATTATGTAATTGACCTACAGGTACATCTTCTAGGCTATGTTTATTTGTTTTAATTTTCTAATGTGAGTCAGTGGCTTGGCAGTATTTTAACAGTAAGGTTTGGTTATTTGTGTTAAACTGTGATGATTCTTTTGGTGAAACATGAATTTAAAGTAAAAACCATTTGCAAGATAAATTGTTCTCAATTGGTCTTAATTTGTATTTATAGTCGAGTCCGTTTCTCTATGTTTACATTTTACAGACTTAAATTTGAATGTAGACAGTGTAAATTGAATAAAGGTAAATAATGGATGTCTAAATATTTTTTTTAAGTACAGAGATTGGCGTTTTGAGAATCCTAACCATTTCAATATTTTCTTAAAGCTCTGTATACTAGAACTGTTGAGTATGAAGTTATGATAATGTAAGACTATGAAATTGTTAAGCAGTAGTGTGGTATGTTACATTTCATAGTTTTTGATGGTTTTTCTATGTGTTTTTTAGATGCCATGTTCCAGCAAGAGATCCAGGGACCAAGGATCCACTGTTGAGGTTAGACTTCCTTGTGGGAAAAAATGCTAAACCAGTGTGTTTAAGTGATAAGATTAATTGAGAAAAATGAATGTGAATGAGCATTTTTAACAACGTCTTTGTTACGGACCCATGTTTAAAATGTCCTAATTCAGTCTGTATAGTTGTGGTTGTGTGTTTTTTCTTTTCTCCCTTCTTTCTTTCTATTCGCTGCATGCAGGTATGGTCTAGTCAGCGTTTGTTGTCGGTTGGCTATCAGTCTCCCTATCTCGTGATTGGCAATCAGCTGCGCACTTCCAATCAGCGGTTTAGTTGTCAACATAAAATTACCACACTGGTCAGAGATTGCTTTTTGCTTTGGAAAGTTGCTTGTTTAGAGAGTTGTCAAGTCAGAGAGACTTCTTGTTGAAATCATTGTAAATGTTGTTATTATTTTGTTAGAATGGTTTGCTTCATAGTGAACCCTTTTAATAGAGCAGTTAGTGGTGCAGCGTTTATTCGAGGGTGGCGTTCATTCAAGGGCAACGTTTAATTGGTAAGAGAGATTCAGTGAATTGTAGCTGCAGTGCAGCCATAGACAAACACAGAATAGACAAGGAAGTCAAACAAAAGCCCAGTGTAAAATGTATGCCGCGCGTGTCTCTACTTTGTGTACAAATCTGACGCAGCATGCCGTAACATTCTTACAGCTTTCAAACAGAAACCTGTGCAGAAAGCACTCACCACCAGCAACAGATCTATAGCACGCAAACTTGGTGTTGATGAAAAGCACATTCAGGAATGGTTAAGTCAGCTACCTCGCCATATTCTATACAATATGTAGAACTATCTATAGGCCTGAATGCAATTGTCGCAATTGCATTATAATAATGTATAATTTTTTTCAAGCAATGTCTTAATTTAGAATTATATAATTGTATTCAGAATTATTACGTGACTTTATTTTGAAGGCCTTTTGGGACGCTCATGAGTGAGAGAGTCGACAACCTAACAGCAAGCGAAGCACAGACAATTTAAAGCTCTGATAAAAGTTTTAAGTTCAAGTTTATTATCATATACTCATAAACAGCATTTATAAGTAATGAAATTCTTTGTGCTCAATGTCCGTTCAACTTGCAGAATAAAAAAATTAAATACTAAAGAATGGAGAAAAAGGGTAGAAAAAATAAGAAAAATTGTAGTGCAAAAAGATATTTCAAGGACAGTTCAGCATCCTGATGGCATGTGTGAGAAAACTATCCCTGTATCTGCTGGTACAGGACCTTATACTCTTGTATAAGGTCCAGAAGGCAGGAGGGAGAAAAGACTGTGGCAGGGATGACTAGGGTCAGAAATGATCCACTTGGCGTTTCTCCTGCACCGCTGGCTGTAAAGGTCCTGAATGGATGGTAATGCAGTCCTTGTAATACGCTGTGCAGATTTGACCACTCTTTGTAGTGTCTTCCTGTCCTGGGCAGTGCTGTTGCCAAACCATGTTGTAATGCCACCAGTCAGTATGCTCTCAATGGTGCACCGGTAAAAATTGGTCCGTATAGTGCAGTCCATGCCAAATTTCCACAGTCGCCGCTGAAAAAAGAGCCTCTGTTTCGCTGTCCTTGTAACCACACCAATATGGTGGCCCTGCTCAGATCCTCACTGATGTTGATACCAAAAAATCTGAAACTTTTGACTCTCCACAGCTGTGCCCGCGATGTGAATGGGTGCATGTTCTCCCTGCAGCCGCCTGTAGTCCACTATCAACTCCTTGGTTTTTGCTACATTAAGCATCAGGCTGTTATGCTGACACCAGGATGTCATTGTTGCCACCTCTGCTCTGTAGGCAGACTCATCACCATTCTTGATGCAGCCGATAATGGTGGTGTCATCAGCAAACATAATGATAGTGTTGGACCTTTTTGTGGCTGCACAACCATAGGTGAACAGAGAGTACAACAGTGGGCTTAACACACAACTCTATGGGGCACCAGTGCTGAGTGTTAGACTGGTGGGGTGATGTTACCTAGCCGTACTGCCTGTGTCCTGTCCAGCTGCACATGGAAGGACTGATGTTCCGGTCCTGTAGTTTTATGATGAGCCTGGATGGTACTATGGTGTTGAAAACGGAGCTGAAGTCGATGAAGAGCATCCGCACGTATATGTTGTTCTGATCCAAGTGAAAGAGAGCAGTGTTCAAGGCCAAAGCTACAACATCATCTGTAGACCTGTTCGGCCTATATGCAAACTGGAGTGGGTCTAATGCAGGTGACAGGCAGCATGTAATGTGGTCTTTGACTAACGTCTCAAAGCATTTCATCACAACAGGGCAACAGGGCGGTAATCATTGAGACAGCTCACTGATGGTTTCTTAGGGACTGGGATGATGGTGGCCCCCTTGAAGCTATTGGGGACGACATACTGCGACAGGGAGAGGTTAAAGATGTCAGTGAACACCCCTGCCAGATCAGGAGCACAGGCCTTGAGAACACAGCCAGGGATGTTGTCAGGTCCTGGAGCTTTATGCACATTCACTCTAAGTGATAAGTTTAAGGTTGTTATAGAGGTTGTTAGAAATCTAAGGAAACCTCTATTCCCTTGTGTACACTACAGCATCCAGCAAACAAAGTATGTTGTTTTGTGTCTGTATTTTACTTTGGTGAACGTTATTTACATGCTGCACATGTCATTGTATTTTCATATTAAGCTAATGTGGTCTTTATTTTCTCATTACAGCGTGAGTTTAGTTTTAACGTTGGATTTGGAGAAGAAGCTTCAAATAAACCTGTAGCAAGTAAGACACTTGTGCCTTCCAGTGCTTCATGGGAATTATAGTACACTACACTTGTGAATTACTTGTGTAATAAATACTGTGTTTTAATTTAAACCAATTAAATAACCGTTTTCAGATTTTTGGGGGTAGGCGTTTAATCGAGGGTGCCATTTATTACATAATGTTCATTTTTGGTGCAGCGTTTATTCCAGGGCAACGTATAATCAAATAAAAACTGTAGTTTTCTTCCCAGCATTGCAAACACTAACAGGCAAAAGCAGTGGTGCCCAGATATGTTTCATAGGACTGGCAAAAAAGAGAAGCACAAAGGTACAACATCCTCCCACTACCATTATCTCAAATTCACTCTCCTGAGTTTCCTCTATGTATATCCGTAACTGCTATAGTATGGGCCTATATGAAAGTTTCCAAGAATAAGTGTAATAATGCAGAATACAGGAAATGGGAACAGTGTGCTGGTGTGGAAAGTCCCCACAAACTGCAGAATGGCCAGAAAATATTAGATTTTACATTAGATTGTATCAAGGTCCAATTGCAAAAGAGGTCCAAAGGATATTTACAATTGTAGTAGGCCATTAATATGTTCAGGGGTGTAATTTGTTGGATAAGAAGCCCCACCCCCAACTCCAGAGTTGATGTTATCTTTACATATAGATAGACATTAGCTCTACCGTGGTCCAGTTGCCCGCATGACTCTTGTCAGTTATCGAAGCCCATTACATGGTTTTTTAATTTTCAAAACCGTTTGCCCGGTACAGACAATCAAAATGTGCCGTTAAGCCAGCAAACAGGAAGTTGGGTCGTATCTCAGCAAATCTTTGATGGATTCACACCAAACTTGCTACGTGTACTCGTTGCTCTCTTCTGAGGATGTCTAAAATGTTTTCTGGGTCATTTGACTGCTTGGCCACCTCATTGCTGCTTGCAGCTATATTTGGATTTGGTCAGATTTGGTATCCCATTGGTAAGTCTGCAGCATGGATTTTTCTATACAGTGATAATTTGTGAAGAATATACATTTTTCAATGGTTCGCAATGTTTTGGAGGAATCCGCCATTGCTGCTTGCAGCTATATTTGGTGGTATTATTATGTTTTACCCATGGGAGTCAATGGCAGCCCCTAGACCAGTACCGTAAAAAGTTGTGAAATTTGGCATGTTGAAACTGCAGACCATTAGTAACTACCATACCAAACATGGGCCATGTGAGACAATAGGTGGCGCTACAGGCCACGCCCCAATATGTCAATTTTCAAATTGATGCCATTTGCAGGCCATAAGTCCCAAAATTCTGAAATTCATTACATATGCCTTATTTCTCATGAGGAATAAAAAAGCCTCAAGAAGCTATAACGGCCGCCATATTGAATTTGTCTGTACAATAAAGATTAAGGAAACACGTTTTTTCCCTACTCCTCCTACATTTTTGGTCGAATTTTCTTCAAAATTGCCATAGATGATATCCAGACTGAGCCTCACAAAAGTTATCGTAGGGATTTCTGATTTTCAAAACCGTTTGTCCGGTAGAGCCAATCAAAATCTGCAACAAAGCAACCAAACAGGACGTTTGGTCAAATCTCAGCAAATCTTTGAGATATCAACACCAAACTTGGTATGTCACGTGGAAGACACTACAACATGTTACCATGTGCAAAGGCAACTTCATACCTCTAAAAATGATTGATATAAAGCAAATTGAATTTATTGCTAATGCTAAAATAATGCTTTACACATCCGCCGGCCAAAAACTGATACTCTGATTCAATCACTAGTTCATATGAAGACTCTTGAGAATGTTGAGTACACAAATCAGAGAAAAAGTTGACTGTAACATGAAAACTCGATTTTTAGTGAATATTTGAAACATGCATGCTTGGCTAATTTCTAGGGCTGTTTCCCCAAATCCTCTCTCCCTTTGCTCCTGTGCGCGCGTGCTCCACATTCTCTCACACACAAGGGGCCAGAGCCCCTTGACACACGCATGCTTTCTTGAAAATGTGTGCTGACCAAGCCCCCACCCTCGTTTTTTAGCCCCTGTTTCATTTCGCTTCCAATCGCAGCTCGCTGTTACGAATACAAATTATTTTTCGGCGGCCATTGTTGTTTCCCGTGTCCCGTGAAAGTCGTCTCCCGTGAAAGCCGTGTTGGAGGCAGCCACTTTCGGTAAGTCCTGGTTTTACACATTTTAAGCTAGAATTAATGATTGGGTTTGTGAAAGTACACTACTCTTGAATTATGGTGAAGGTTTAGCACTTTTAGACCTTATAGATCGTGATTCTGAAGTGACGGAAAACCAAACTCGAAAAGTAGCTACTGTAGCTCTAGCTTTTTTCCTCTGTGTTTTTAATTAGTGAGTCATTTTGCATCTCGGCGAATTGTTCATCAAAAAGGTCGAGGAGAGCAGCCTTTAGGAGAAAAAGCAATTCCCCACAGACCTGTCGGCTCATAATGGTGATTTTTGGCGTGAAAGTCTTTGTAATAAGCCTATGCGGCAGGGAGACTTTTTCAAGGCGAGCCTGTTTCATTCGTCATATGCCCTGAGAAAGCGACCTACGTTAGCCAGGCTAGTTTTGCCAATTTCGGTAAGTCAGGCTATTTAAAGGTCTCTTACAGTCAGAATCACTGTTTACAAGCAAAGGTCGAGCTGGTCTTTTGTCAGATGTGTATATATTGACCAGTTTAGAGGTAAATACTCTTGCCAGAGCCTGGAATCGAACCTGTGTTTTGAGTGACTGCATGGGTCTCCATGACGTCAACACATTTGGATTCAAGTTCAAGTAATGACACTGCATTTCACAGTCAAAACTGAAGTCTGTATCAAGTGTAGATGGGAAAAGCTTCATTTTTCACAACTGACATGGACCCTTTCTTCACTTTGACAGGTCTGGAGGGTCATGCAGAGGCCTGCTCAACAGAGTTCAACAGAGGATGCAACAGACTCGAGGATGGTGAGATCCACACAGACCCCTTGCTGGACTACCCCTCTCTAGCTGGACAGCTTCTCTTCAGCCCTGACCCCAGAACAGCTTGATCCAGCTGGCCTGCCTGCCTGCCTGCCTGCAGGCCCTGCTTGCCCCTGCCTGCCAGCCCTCCAGAGACAGTCACCCCACAGACACAGTAGCTCTGCAGCCTGCTTTTTTGAGGACATTGATGAAAAAGGACAAGCCAGCATTACTTTGATGAAAGTCTAAATGTTTAATCCTTTCCATGTGCCAGTATGCCAAGCTGCTGACTTTGTGTCTTAACCCTTGTGTTATCTTCGGGTCATTCTGACCCATCAGTCATTGTGACCCACCGTTGTATTGCGACAACTTTACCGCATTTAAAAACAAAGTGAAGCATTTTCTTTTAACCGGTGGGCTGTCTCAGACCCCCCACATTGCGAAGGTTAAAAGAAAATTATTTTAATTTGTTTTTGTATTGGGTAAAATTGAGTAAACACAACGATGGTTCGTTATGAACCTTTGGGTCATGTGACCCGAAGGCAGCACAAGGGTTAAGTGATGAAACTAGTTCAAGTGATAGACTTTTGACCTGAATCCAATGATTATTCATCTGAATAAAAACCACTCAAGAAAAGTACTGCTTCTTGGAGCATTTGTGCTCCACATCAGTACATCTCACACATTTGCCTTTGTTTCCATGGGATTCATTGAATTGTTAGTTTCTGCTCCACCATTTCCACCCTAGTGTAATAAGTATAATTTAGGACAGCAATTACATTTTTGTGTTATCCTTCCGCATTACACACATTTAGTCAATGTTCTTAAACTCAACCGATTATTGTCATTTTACCATACTGTTCATATTGAAAAGACATCAGTGTTTACTTGGAAAGATGACTGTATATTTCCACTTTTGATTTGTATTTCCATCGTAAGTTTGGTCTTTAATTTCATTTGGAAGTGGTATTAAAAGGTCTTACATTTAACTTGTTTATACCTGTAGACACCCTGTGAAGCCCCCACTGCAGAGACAGTTGGTGACAGAGAGGTGCAGACATTAAGTTAAACATGCCTTAACCCTCGTGCTGCCTTCGGGTCACATGACCCAAAGGTTCATAACGAACCATCGTTGTGTTTACCCAATTTTACCCAATACAAAAACAAATTAAAATAATTTTCTTTTAACCTTTGCAATGTGGGGGGTCTGAGACAGCCCAACGGTTAAAAGAAAATGCTTCACTTTGTCTTTGTATGCGGTAAATCTGTCGCAATACGACGGTGGGTCACAATGACTGATGGGTCAGAATGACCCGAAGATAACACAAGGGTTAAGAATAGAGTAACAAATAAAGACTAAATGTGTAAATGGCTGTTGAAACTGAGTTGGTGCATGTCAGTTTAGGCAAAGGTAACCTTTTAAACCTCTAGGTTTTAAACAAATTCAGATTTGATTGGAACTCTCTTTTATACATTTATAGTTGGATTTGACATTTAATTCATTTAGCAAGTTGTTTAACTCAAACAACCATAACACGGTACATATGGTATACAATGCTGCAGTCAGATTTGGCGAAATTGTTAGCTTGGATGTTATCTTTACATATAGATGGGGTCTTGTTGATGCGCACGCAGCTTCAAGGCAGAAAGACGCGTTCCATTTCACTTTTACTGTACCTACACCTTTAATGTTCCCGCCATCCCCCCATTTCTGAATAAAGTTCGACTGATCTGATTTGTTGATTTCTGTTGCTATGAAAACCAGTTTAGCCAAGCTAACTAACATTGTTTTTAGCTAGCTTGCATTACCATTCAATTGCTAACAAAACATTAGTAAAAATAGCTTGCTAATCGGGCAGAACTTGAACTCGGGCAGGAGACTCTGAGACCTCAGCGCACCACTAGCATCTCGTCATATCACGCAGTCGGAGCACAGCTAGATAATCAGCGTCAGCGCTCTTGGGTACCCAGCATGCAGTGCGGCATGTTAAAAAAACAACAGCTACGCAAAGGGATTTCAGTTGTTGTGTTCGTTCAGTTAGATGTTTGTAATGTTATTGGCCGGGTTTCCCAGATTCGTTAAGAAGCTCTTAACGCTAAGAGCTTCTTAGGAGCGTTCTAAGAGCGTTCTAGAGCGTTCTTAGAACGCTCTTAAGAAGCTCTTAGCGTTAAGAGCTTCTTAACGAATCTGGGAAACCCGGCCATTGTTTGTTAGTTAATATAATCTTGTTGGTCACCTTGAGTGTGCATGCTGTGTAGTTTAATGGGAACAGAGAGTCGGCCATTTTACTATCACAGGCTATACTTGCAAGGAGCTGAACGTGGGCTGTGCCCTAGACCAGACCAATTGCCTATGAGGCTAATCTTGATTCTGGATTGACTGAGATTCTGGAAAGAGATCTACTCAAGAAGAGAGTCAATATCTGTGGTTTTCAAGCCATCTTTGAGAAAGTTTGAAAACAATGTTGCGGTTAATATGTTTTGATTGTGGGAGGCAACTTTTGGACTACACCTAAACCTCATGCGGCCACCGCACCACCCGCACTGGCAAAGAGGGAAACAGCATGGATGGGGAAAGTGTGTGGGCAGAGCAAGCAGTAGTAGTACATAAACTACACACGTCCTTTACTAAAGTGTATTCTGACTTTCATAAAGTTATTGTTGTAATCAAAGCTTTTAAAGAATGGATCTCTGCATGATGGGCCTGACCAGAGCACAGGTGGCCTGACAGAACACGCTTCAAAGTTGTCACTTTCAAAAGGGTGGCATTTTAACCCTGTCAGTCCAAAATGTCTAAAAGTTGGTACGCATGCCTTATTGCCAATGGGGAACAAAGAAGTCTCAAGAACCCATAATGTCGGCAGCATGGATATTTCTCTACAGTGACAATTTGTGAAGAATTTCAAAAAATGACTTCAAATCAGCCATTGATCCAATTGTATTGAAATGTTGTGTACATGTATGAAATACATGTCTGTGTCATGTCAATTTTGTAATGGTTTGCAATGCTGAGGAGGAACCCGCCATTGCTGCCTGCAGCTATATTTATTATTATATTTCTCCGCTAAATGGCCCAATAGCTCAAAAAGTCCTTGACCCGATTTTTTCATATTTGGCCCAATGATACAACAGGTCACTCACTACTCCCAGACCGCTAATGGCCCATGTACGCCCATAGGTGGCGCTATAAGCCACGCCCAAAGTCTACCTAATTTCCCCAGTGCCCCATTATTCCAAAATGCCTGAAAATTGGTATACATGCCTTATTTCTCATGGGGAACAAAAAAGCCTCCAGAACCCATAAGGTCTGCCATGATAGATTTTGCTGTACTGTCCAAATTTGGTACAACCTTCAAAACCCTTCTCCTCATGAACCATAGATCTAATCGACTTGAAAATTGTTACAGATTTGTAGAATACATGTCTTTCTATAGGGTGAAATTGAATAAGGAATGCAATACAAAATGGCTGAAAGAAGTGTATTTATGTAAATGTCCACATTGCCACAATATCTTTGTGTTAATAAATCAAATATAATTTTGACTGATGGTTTTTCAAACCTTTGTGCCTTCAAGATGACATCATTCTGAAGTACCATACGCAATTTCACCTTGATATGTCAATATATGATTGAATTCAATTGAATTGCTCCACAGCGCGCATGCTCCAAATTCTCCAAATTCACACCCTACAATTTCCCCAGAAATTGTACCCTCTCTAGTTAGTGAATCATTTTGCATCTCGGCGAATTGTTCATCAAAAAGGTCGAGGAGGGCAGCCTCTAGGAGAAAAAGCAATTCCCCACAGACCTGTCGGCTCAGAATTTTGATTTGGGGCGTGAAAGTCTTTGTAATAAGTCTATGCGCCAGGGAGACCGCATAGGCTTAGGCGGCAGCCATGTTTTGGTCGCGTCATGTTCATAAGTTCACCATTTTACAGTTATGTCTACATGAAAAAGGTCGAGGAGGGCAGCCTTTAGGAGATGTGGGAATTGTGCTTTTAGCCAGATGCTCTGATTATTTTTGTAATTTGTGGACTTGCAATTGGAGTGATACTGCGTCCCGGGGGTACATTGTTTTGACGTTAGCCTCAGAGTCAGGCTCGGCTCGCCCACTGGCAGTGTGTAAACAATTTTGTATTTCACTCAATTCTACTCCAAAAACGTCAGGGAGGACTGCTTTTTGTAGACAAGGGCCTGCTAAAGATAGCCAGTATATCTGATTTTTCAAGGCGAGCCTGTTTCATTCGTCATATGCCCTGAGAAAGCGACCTACGTTAGCCAGGCTAGTTTTGCCAATTTCAGTAAGTCAGGCTATTTAAAGGTCTCTGACAGTCAGAATCACTGTTTACAGGCAAAGGTCGAGCTGGTCTTTGGTCCGATGTGTATATTGACCAGTTTAGAGCTAAATACTCTTGCTAGAGCCTGGAATCGAACCAGTGTTTTGAGTGACTTTGCATGGGTCTCCAACACATTTGGGATTCAAGCTAGCCTGCCCTGCCTGCCTGCCTGCCCCTGCCTTGATATCTCAAATTATCACTGAATTACAGCTGTTTAAACTTCAGCCAAATCTTATAATGCTTGCCACAGGACAAATAGCTTACTTTTCTATACAGTAACTGACCACAATGGTTCTCAACACTGAGAATAGCTCAGTAGGCTAAGACAGTGCACTGCAAGGTCACAGGTTCAAATCCAGCCATAGTCTTTTGGCCTGTCATAATTTTGATGATCTGTTTAGTTAAACAGGATGACATCATTCTGAAATACCATGTGCAATTTCACCTTGAAATGTCAACCGTTTCTTAACCTTTGTCCCAAAGCTGACCAAAGCTAATACTCAAATCACACAGTCGGAGCACAGCTAGATAATCAGCGTCAGCACCCCTTGGGTACCCAGCATGCAGTGCGGTATGTCAAATAGGCAAAGACTTGTGGAAAATAGTGCGGTTACAACAGCCGTGCGAGGGATTTCAGTTGTGTTTGTTCAGTTAGATGTTTGTAATGTTATTGTTTATCAGTTAATATAATCTTGTTGGTCACCCTGATTGTGCATGTTGTGTATTTTAATCGGACCAGAGTCGGCTGCTGTACTGCCATAGGCTATTCTCGCAAGGAGCTGAACATGAGCTTTGCCTTAGCCCAGTTTCCCACATGACTATTGTTAATTGTGCATTGACTGAAAGAGATCAACTCAATCTGTGGTTATTCAGCCATTTTGGGGAAAGTTTGAGAGTACTGTGGTTAAAATGTGTCAATTGTGGGAGGCATGTTTTTGGACTACCTCTAAACCTCATGCAGCCGCTGCAGAATTTCTGCCTTGGCATGACCTGTGCTGGGAGAGAGGGAAACAGCATGTATGGAAGTTGTGTGTGGGCAGATATCTTTATATAGGGTGAAATGGAATAAGAAATGTAATACAAAATGGCTGAAAGGGGTGTATTTATGCAAATGTCCACATTGCCTCAATATGTTTGTGTCAATAAATCAAATATCATTTTGACTGATGGTTTTTCAAACCTTATTGGCTTCGAGATGACATCATTCGGAAGTAGTACAATATGCAATTTCATGCAATTTGACATTGAAATGTCAACCGTTTCTTAACCTTTGTCCCAAAGCTGACCAAAGCTATTACTCTGCCCTGTCTAGTCATACAATCACAACAGTTGGTGTGTAGCAGAGAGGATAGAGAGACTTACTTGTAACCTTATACTCATGAGTTCAAATCCCCATTCAGCCTATTGTTGTTGGCCAAACATGAAGTAGTTTGGCTCTCTTGTTGTCCCACTCTCCATCTTCAACAGTGTACATGTTTATAATATTTTGCCATTTTGCGGAGGAACCCGCATCGCTGCTTGCAGCTATATTTGTATTATTATTTTAATATTTATTATTTACACATTTTATAGTAAGCGAGAGAGCTTCTACACTGGAATGTTGCACGTTCCCTGCAATAGAATGGATGGTTGTCAATTCATGATACTCTCTCGTCTCGTAATTTAAATACTTAAAATACAACACCAATGTTGTTAAGAATAATTACAGTTTTTCTCGATTGCTAAAACACATTTTTTGAAACAGTCAACCATTTTCTCAAGACTGTAAACACAAAACCAAATATTCAAACTCGATTTCCAAAACCTCTGACTCTTCTGGCAAAATCAAACACTCGCCCCTAAACCATTTCAATTGTGCTCAAAATCAAACAAGGCTTTCAGATCATAAACACAGCAAATCAAAATATAAAGACTATGAAGCAATCATTAGACACAACACAAAAAAAATGGATAACACAGCATCCAGGCCATGTAAAGAAAAATTTGTTTATGTATAACCCGTAGCAATAAAGAAAATGGATTTTGGATTTTGAAACACTGGATTTTGGTGTTTCAACACCCATTGACACTAATGTTTAGCCTATGTTCTGCACATCTCTTTGCCAACCGTCTCTGGAGGAGGGAATCCCTCACTGAATTGCTCCTCCCAAGGTTTGTTCCATTTTCTTTCCTCTAGTGAGTTTTTCAGGGAGTTTTTCCCTGTCTTCCTTGAGGGTTGAGGTTGGCTGAGGGGCAGTTCTATCGGCCTATGTGAAACCCTCTGTGACATTGCTTGTAAAAAGGGCTATACAAATAAATACATTTAATTTGACTTGAAATATTACAGTAATCATCACAACTTACTACTGTCAACAAAGAACAAAGAAAACGTGGTAAAACCCCTCTGGTGTGCTGGATCCAGCCTTGAAAACACTCCACACCTATGTCCACAGGCCAATTCCATTGCCTGTAGGAGATTTACCCTGGTATATGGGTTTCGGTCTGTCGAAGGAATGAGGCCGGGCTCACTGCGAGCATGCATGCACGGCGCCCTTCCGACGCCCTCACCTATCTCGCGCGTGACCCTACGCACTCGGCGCTCGGGGTCTCTCGAATTTACATAGGCTGCGTGCGCGGAGAACGCACGTTTGGTTCTGAGTTGGTCAGAGGCTCCCTTTCGAGAATCCCTGCACCCAACCTACCACGGTGTTGCGCTGGGCTTTGAATACAACATCAAGAGATCTTTATTACAGCAAATGTTTTTGGCCTTCCCTGGCAAACATCACTCTTTGTCGATCACTTATTCCTTTGTTATATTTCTCTCCCAGTTAACAGTTCCTTACAGACAAAACGATCAAGAGCTCTCTTCTCGCTCTTATTCCACTCGTTGTCTCTAGGACACAACACCGCACCTATTGTTTTTTGAGAGAGAGTGAGCCTGAACATCTGAACACTTCCCGGGGACTCACCACGGTTCCAGGCGTGTGGCGCTTTGCGAATCTCCCGTGTCCGGCGAGGGGCGCACAAGGGAGGACGGAGAACGACTTGTCTTTTACATATTTTGTATTTTATTTTTTATTATTTTCAGGATATATGAAAATAATTGACTAAAACTGTTAACAGCTATATCCTGTCTATCGCACTGACTTCTTCTGTGAGCCCGCTGCCCCAGATGGGGCAGCACTCGAGGTGCTCTCTTCTCTTGCTCTTCTCTCTGAAGTCTCGTGTTCTTCGTCACACATAGACATACAAATCATTTTATATGCTTCAAAACTGATGACAAATGTAACTTTTGACTGTGCTATGACGCACGTATCCAGGTATCGTGCATGTTTCCAAGTAACCTGCACTCTCTAAAAGGTAAAGTGTGGCTTCCTCTATGAAAGTTCTCTAACCACATCCTATGCAGGCAGTTTCTAAGAAATCATACGCAAACAGTGTCTAGCTGTCATACAGAGGCCTCCTATCTGAAACTTTCCGCAAGACGGTTTCACACATCTTATCTTAGATGCACATCAGCAAGAAGTTGCTAATTCATAACAAAATGGAAAAGAGTTCTAAAAGATTTGCAAGATTTTGCTAATCCATCCCGTCTCAATACACATATGGAAGCAAGTTCTAACACATCCTATGTAAATACACCAATTATCTAGTAAGCATTTCTATTCATTATTTCTCCAAGGTGCATTCAAACAAAGGAGCCTTGAGGATCCTTTGACACCCCCCTATGCAACTGGGAGAAATAGAGAGTTCTTACATTTACATTTAGTCATTTAGCAGACGCTCTTATCCAGAGCGACTTACAGTAAGTACAGGGACATTCCCCCGAGGCAAGTAGGGTGAAGTGCCTTGCCCAAGGACACAGCGTCAGTTGGCATGACCGGGAATCGAACTGGCAACCTTCGGATTACTAGCCCGATTCCCTCACCGCTCAGCCACCTGACTCCCTTACATGCACAAAGAGGATATTAATGTGTCCTGGTGCGGGTGTAATGACAATTTTAAAACACATTTTAATGCAAAACTTGATATATGTATGCAAGCAGAAACTAAAAACATTTTAATGCAAATGAACATTTTCTCAAATAAGCATCTTTTTTTCTTTTTTTTTACAAGTTCTCCAAAGTCCATTAAAACGAAGGCTCCTTTCGGAGGTTCCTCTCCCCTTGGCGCGGGTCTGGTCAAGGATACAACCCCAAGGTCTCGGTAGGCATTGTTTTTCCTGGTTCCACCAACTCGCCCCCGGAAAGGGAGAAAAGATTCACTGGTTCACTCTCTCTCCTCACTTACAAGGTAGGACTCTTACAGAAGAAGGTGGGATTCAACAGCCGTAAGACTTATTTTCTTAAATCTCAGCGGTGCCTCCACTCAGACTTCGACGGTCCCTTCGTGGTCGCCATGTCGAAGGAACGAGGCCGGGCTCACTGCGAGCATGCATGCACGGCGCCCTTCCGACGCCCTCACCTATCTCGCGCGTGACCCTATGCACTCGGCGCTCGGGGTCTCTCGAATTTACATAGGCTGCGTGCGCGGAGAACGCACGTTTGGTTCTGAGTTGGTCAGAGGCTCCCTTTCGAGAATCCCTGCACCCAACCTACCACGGTGTTGCGCTGGGCTTTGAATACAACATCAAGAGATCTTTATTACAGCAAATGTTTTTGGCCTTCCCTGGCAAACATCACTCTTTGTCGATCACTTATTCCTTTGTTATATTTCTCTCCCAGTTAACAGTTCCTTACAGACAAAACGATCAAGAGCTCTCTTCTCGCTCTTATTCCACTCGTTGTCTCTAGGACACAACACCGCACCTATTGTTTTTTGAGAGAGAGTGAGCCTGAACAGCTGAACACTTCCCGGGGACTCACCACGGTTCCAGGCGTGTGGCGCTTTGCGAATCTCCCGGGTCCGGCGAGGGGCGCACAAGGGAGGACGGAGAACGACTTGTCTTTTACATATTTTGTATTTTATTTTTTATTATTTTCAGGATATATGAAAATAATTGACTAAAACTGTTAACAGCTATATCCTGTCTATCGCACTGACTTCTTCTGTGAGCCCGCTGCCACTCGAGGTGCTCTCTTCTCTTGCTCTTGTCTCTGAAGTCTCGTGTTCTCCGTCACACATAGACATACAAATCATTTTATATGCTTCAAAACTGATGACAAATGTAACTTTTGACTGTGCTATGACGCACGTATCCAGGTATCGTGCATGTTTCCAAGTAACCTGCACTCTCTAAAAGGTAAAGTGGGGCTTCCTCTATGAAAGTTCTCTAACCACATCCTATGCAGGCAGTTTCTAAGAAATCATACGCAAACAGTGTCTAGCTGTCATACAGAGGCCTCCTATCTGAAACTTTCCGCAAGACGGTTTAACACATCTTATCTTAGATGCACATCAGCAAGAAGTTGCTAATTCATAACAAAATGGAAAAGAGTTCTAAAACATTTGCAAGCTTTTGCTAATCCATCCCGTCTCAATACACATATGGAAGCAAGTTCTAACACATCCTATGCAAATACACCAATTATCTAGTAAGCATTTCTATTCATTATTTCTCCAAGGTGCATTCAAACAAAGGAGCCTTGAGGATCCTTTGACAGGTCATAGACCTTTCACCACCACACAGAGAAAAACTCTTCAATTGGGTTGAGAAACGGGCTGTATGGTGGAAGGCAAACATTTACAGTAGAAAATGCTGGTTGATGTTGAACTATTCTCGTACACGGACACCAGCGGTGAAAGCTGACATTGTCCCAAACCACCATTAGAAACAAGTGTGAACAATTTTGAGTCATTGTGTTTTACAGATGCCAACTGTGTTGTAGTTGTGTTTACTGTTTGCCGCTTGTGTTTACCATTTTGCGGCACAAGTGCATCACAGTGCAAAATGTGTTTAGTGAATGAGAATGTGTTTAGAGTTTTGCCAAAAGAGTGTCTGATTTGACAAATCGATTTAGTTCACTGAACATTTGATTCAGAGAATGGGGTTTAGTGTTTTAGCAATCGAGAAAAACTGTAATTTCATAAATAATGCTACACAATAAATAGAATGCTTCAATCTACACCGTGATCGGTGATCAGTATTATCGGATCGGCAGATACTGATTTCAGTGATCGGTGATCGGCACCAAAAAACCTGATCGGAGCATCTCTAGTAGTAGCCCTACTTTCTGGTATTTGTTCTTGGGTGGGGTCTGGCTCTGTAGACAGCAAGGACAGTCAGTGACTTAAGTAGACTAAATATTTCATATCTTATTTAATTTCATATTGCTTTTGTAAACATGTAAGGTTATGTTTTATGGAACAACTGATGAAGAACTAACTGCTTAACATTAACGCTGCGTTCACACTGCAGCGTTTTTTAACGCTCTGCATCGCTTGCCTTCCCACAGTACACCACGCTCGGGGGCGTGTTAGACAAGTTAATACAGAGTTGTAGTTCTCTAAGGTCACTGTTGTAGTCATGGCCAAGCGTGCAGATTTGGGTTCATGTACTCACAATATCGATCAAAATACCACTTTTACACAACATTTATGTAAGTGCAAGATTTTACTAGTGCAAGATTACAGTAGAATACATGTTACGCCACCGGTCACTCAACCAGTCGTTTGTAGGCTGGGCTAGCGAGCTAGCCGTGGCACGGAATTTAAAAGTAGGCTATAAAAATACACTAGGAACAATGACGACATCGGCAACCATGCACCATGCATTATTAGTTTAATGTAATCTTTAAATTCAGGCTCGTCACATTAGTAACTTTGTTCTGAACAGAACTGGGTGTGCAGACACATACGAAAAGTTTCTCCTCCATCTTGAAATTGTGAAACCTAGAAATGTTTATCATGACCAACGGTTGCTACGTTACAAGAAACAAGAAACCAATCCGATTGGCCAACGCTAGCGTTTTCACGCTCCTCATTTACATAAAGTTGAGAAAATCCAACTTGCTCCGCTCGCCTTCCCACAATGCCCTACGCGAGCGTCAACGCCTGGTTTCATTGAAAATGAATCGGAAGCCGACGCCGCGCGCTGCCCGCTTCGCTGCAGTGTGAACGCACTGTAACAAGACTCATGTCAACAGGCTACCATAGCAGTTTAGTTTCAGTAAAGACTCATGTGAGAATGGAAAATTGTGTCCTACTGCAACTGGAATTTTTTGACAGCGTATTATAACGTTTGGCGAATTATAACCTTACTGATCTTTTCTGTGGATGATATTTAGTAATATCAGCCTTGTCAGGCGATTATTTTACACTGCTGACCGTAACGTTAAACGTTAGTGTCATTCGGTTAATGAGCGAAGCAGGTTCAGGCAAGGCACTCGGGCAGTGCGTGTCATACCACCCACCACCGTGCCCTCAGGCCATAGGCGTAGCTCGATAGGCGGCGCTATAAAGCCGCTCCATGCACGCACACGCATTGTCGAACCTGCCGTCTGCGTTGCTGCCATTGCTTTGCGGTCCGCGGTTTGACCGTCTGTCTGATTCCCTATCTCGATTCAAATTGCAGGACTTCCACGTGCTACGCCCTCACTCGTCACCGACCGGCCTGTTATGCCCCATGTTCCACCAAGCCGTACTAGACTAGGGTCGGTTGGGTCTGCTGAGGTGCTACAACAGCATGTTTTGTCTGCATGTCGCTACATGAGGTTGGGTGTGTGCTCCTCCACATTAAAATCATACGATTCTGCCTGGCTTCAATTTTCCACATACTGCAGTGCTTTCTCTGTGAGCCCTTTGCCTGTGAATCTGTCCGTGCTGTGCGCCTTCATGGTGCACTGCTTCGAATCCCGTAAGCTGCAACCATCGTCTATCAAGGCATTGGTGGCAGGTGTCCAGTTCCACCTTCGGTGCGTGGATCCTTCTGCAGGCAGCCTTCTGGGGAGCCCGGCTGTCCGCCTCCTCATGAACGGTCTACGCAAGCAGAGGCCCGAAAGGAAAGACAAACGTCTCCCCATCACACCCCCCATACTGCACAAACTGGTGTCTGCTCTAAGACGGGGATACTTCGGGGTGTAAGTCGACGCTCTGCTCGAAACGGTGTTTCTCACGGCATTCTGCGGATTTCTTTCTTGGATTTTGCAGACTTTGAGGTGTTCCCTGGCGTTCTGATAAAATCTTCAAATTCGGAGTAACCTTCGAACAAGCTGTTGCTCTGTTGCGGAAAAAACAGGGCGCTCATTTTGGCCACGGTGAGCAGCCATAGACTTATGTGAGCAGCCAATAGCAGCGTTGCTGATCAAGGTTTCTACTATCGATACATACCCCCTTTTAGACCAATGTATAACTCAATCCAGCTATACTAATCATAAACAACAAGTGTGTTCGAAGAACCGAATTAGCCAGATCATGATAAGCAAGATGATGTCATCTTGGATGTGTCGTTTGATCTCGGATGTAATGAGCGACGTACGGAGAACGGGCCCCTGGACTTGCTGTCATAGCAACAGGTCCGTAAGCTTAAACCTGCTTGGGAGCAGGTTTATTTTATGTAAACACGATGAGATTGAGGCTTTACAAGCAGAGGTGATACATGAAGTCTGTCACAGACATGTCTTGTCCGTTTTTACTACAGGAACCTGTTGCAGAAGGTGCAAGAATAATAAGCAGAATTTAACATGAAACCGAATTAATTGCTCATTGCGTGATAGGCTCCTTAAGCACAGCGCGATATTCTAGCCTATACTTTTTGAGAGGATAGTCTATCGTTTTTTTGTGAAGGTGTCATTTACATAATAAATTTGTTGAAACCACATCATATGACATCAAAGATGATAAATGAAAATATGAAAGTATGAAAATAAAAAAAAACATAGGCCTAGCTTACTGTAATAAGCGATAAAACACATTGTCACTCCTCTACATTTAATTTGGTCTGCTACTTTTTGCCAGCCCTCTTTCTTGGATTTTGCAGACTTTGAGGTGTTCCCTGGCGTTCTGATAAAATCTTCAAATTCGGAGCAACCTTCGAGCAAGCTGTTGCTCTGTTGCGGAAAAAACAGGGCGCTCATTTTGGCCACGGTGAGCAGCCATAGACTTATGTGAGCAGCCAATAGGAGCGTTGATGATCAAGGTTTCTACTATCGATACATACCCCCTTTTAGACCAACGCATAACTCAATCCAGCTATACTAATTATAAACAACATGGGTGTTCGAAGAACCAAATTAGCCAGATTAGCAAGATGATGCAAGATGATGTCATCTTGGATGTGTCATTTGATCTCGGATGTAATAAGCGACGTACGGAGAACGGGCCCCTGATTGGTGTCGCCGCCGCAACGCATTGATTGGAGGGTCACAGACCATATACAGCGCAGATTAAATTATTCAGACTACAGCGTTTATATGTTCAACAATATGAAATTTAGTCTTTGGTGTTTTAAAATTACACCAAATTTATTTTGGATTATTCCAACGGCAGATTACGAGGCGCAGGGAACTTGGATGTGCGTAAACGAGCATAAACGCTATTTAGAGGTGGATAAACTGCAAATGTTTACTCCTCGACAGGTCTGCAAACGCCTTTGTAAACCGAGATTTGTTAAAACGATTTGTTTGTAAACCTCGACCTATGGTCTCGGTTAACAAACGTTTTAACAAATCGAGGCGACAAAGCGTTTGCTGACCTGTCGAGGAGTAAACATTTGGTTTCTTATATACCTCAACAATACGTCCCAAATCAAACACGTCGAATCTGGAGCAGACGCCATGTTGTCAGAGCAATCAGCTGCACTTGCACTGGTGACGTCACTACATCTCCAAGGCAACATATCAACAACATCAATTCGTCTTCTGTCTGCTTCAGATACTTCCTTAAAACGGGAAGCGATTGCGGGGCGTTTGCGGACCTGTGCAAAAACCATATTTGGTTGTTTAGTTTTTTTTTTAGGCAATTTAGGCTACTTTGTTGCCGAGCAGATGCCACGTTGTTAAGGTCAATGGCTACATCTCCAAGGCAACCGCTTGTTGCTAGGTCCGTAAAAACGTTTATTTACCTCTGCAAACTTTCAGGAGGTATATAAACGGATTGATTAACTTTTGAGAACGTCTTCTGGACCAATAGGAACAGCGCATAGGTCCAATTATTACACTAGTATATAAGAAACGCAATTTCCGCAATTTAGAGGTGGATAAACGCTATTTCCGAATTTCGGGAGGTGCGTAAACGGCGTTTACGTGCGTTTAGCCTCCACTACATCCCTGGTTAAACATATAGCAGCACCCACACAACCCACGCCACTCTTTATGTAAACAATATTACTGAACAACATTTATAACAATAACTTCAGTAAAACAGATGTCAAATAGAACAAGGGGAATGTGTTGCTCTCAGGAGGAGGCTGGATAAAAGGAGCACATATTGGCACAATGGATCCTGGCTCTGGCTAAATCTACAATTGTCCACTGTACTATCCACTACCTGGATGAGTAACTAGTATGACTGTGATTGGTTGGTTGACAAAAAGTGACATTGACAAGCCGTCATTGTTCAAGACTTCATGAAAAGTTTAACACGTTTCAACAAAATACACCTGATATAGCTAAATGACCAGACCAAACCTTCCTTATCTCATCCCTATTTTATTCTGTCTCTATGCTCCCGGTGATGTTTTGAAGGATCAGCAGCTGGGCGGGGGAGGCTAACTTGACTCACACACTGACTGAATCTGGTTCGCACAAGCATGAAATTTCAGGGGCATATGCGAGTGAAATACTTACATTTACATTTAGTAATTTAGCAGACGCTCTTATCCAGAGCGACTTACAGTAAGTACAGGGACATTCCCCCGAGGCAAGTAGGGTGAAGTGCCTTGCCCAAGGACACAACGTCAGTTGGCATGACCGGGAATCGAACTGGCAACCTTCGGATTACTAGCCCGACTCCCTCACCGCTCAGCCAACTGACTCCCTAATACTCCCTAACTGACTCCCTAATCCTAAATACTTGCACTGTAGTCTGTAGCCCTGGCTCTTATTATTGAGGCTTATTATTGTCAATGATGGATACTTGCTACGAAGTTGGGGTGCGCTCACCATGTATACTTTGGGCGGAGAAGGAGAATTGTCCGGCAGCTGGAGTTAGCACCGTTGCTTCTCGAAGAGTCAAATGCATTTTACCTTTAGCTGATGCACAACGTTGAGGAGTAGTGTTCCCCCTCCTTACAATAAATTATCTTCAAACATATATTACACGTCGCCAAGCCTTTGACCGCTAGTAGGCTACGTTCAGCCATCTAGCAACACAATGAGAAAATATAGCTGCAAGCAGCAATGGGGTGGCCAAGCAGGTCAGATGACCCAGAAGAAACTTTCGACATCCTCAGAAGAGTGTTCAGAGTACATGCAGCAAGTTTGGCGTGAATCCATCAAAGATTTGCTGAGATTTACATTTACATTTATGCATTTAGCAGATGCTTTTATCCAAAGCGACTTCCAAGAGAGAGCTTTACAAAAGAGCATAGGTCACTGATCATAACAACGAGATAGCCCCAAACATTGCGAGCAGCCAAAACATGAAGCATACATTGTGGAAAACCAATTAAGTGCCAAAGGGAAGAACCATAAGAGCATGCAGTTAACCTTTTCATGTTCCTGTTAAATTTGCCTGAAAACGTCTAAACAGCATACCCAAAGTAAATTGGAAGCTGTTCTTGAACCATTTGGAGTACATGCATGTAAATGATCTCTTTTGAAAGCTGACACTCTGAAGTTATGTCCCCTGTTGTCAGGACCCCTGTCAGTCCTTCTAGTGTTGAGTAATAGAAGCTTGAACACAAGGAAAGTGAAAATTTCTATTTCCGCCTAGATTTTGTTTTGAAAACAGAGGCCTGAAGAGGCCTAGAGGTGGTAGGTATTATCTGGAAGACTAAATTGGACCACAGGTTGAAGCCTTACCCAATTCAAATCAAAAGTCAAACATAATACCACAATATATTCATATTTGACACATGTTTTTATAAGAGTACATCCAGGAATTTTCTAAAAGGGTCTTTTGGAGACTCCAAAATGACCCTTTGTAACCAAGGTCAAGGTCAAATAAAAAGGTATTATTTTTCATAATTGTTATCTCTGGCCCATCTCTGGTACTTAGAAATATCATATATAATAGCTAAATCCCTAATTAGTAATACTGAAACACAAAAACTGAAGCATGAACACATTGGAGTGCTTTATCTGATTCCAAGGATTGGCGCACAAAGAACACTGATTCTGTCAACCATATTGCGCAATCGACTGTTATTTTGAAGGCTCCACAGACGCATACAAATGAGGTATTGGCATTTTCAGCTAGCTGTCAGCTACAAGGCTAACGAGCTAATTTCAGAGCCAGTCGAAGCCAGTTCGAGAAATTTGTTTAGAACGAGTGTGGGGGGGGGGGGCGGGGGGGGGCAGGACGCACAGACCTAGTTGGCTTTAGAGGGCTGTCAACGGGGCATGGAAGCTCCTATTGGGTCGAACAAGGTGTCAATCAAAAGGGGAGGGTTCAACGGACATTTTGAGACCTTCATTTTGTAAATACTCCGTTGATAAATCGGAGAAAATAACACTTTTATGTGAACAAGTTGTTTCTTCCTTCGGCTAACTTGCATAATGAAACAAAGGATAATGGCTATTCATGAACGTAAAACATTGTATTTGGACGAATTACTTTACATGGTTAGATACTTTGAACCCTTGGGACTTACGCAGATCAAGTTTTGATGGCATGATTTGCACACCTGGACCTATTTGAACAACTTAGGGTGAGTACAACTTTTTTCTTTGGCATTGTTGAAGGAATGTTCACCGGAAAAAGACGTTGACTTTGCTTGCTATTGCGACTTGATCTTGAATTGGTTTATTTCAATGGAAGCACAAGAATCGTAGCTTTCCAACGATGTATAACATGTGTAGCGTCTAAAAAATATATTTTTTAGAATTTAGTGCGTCGTAACTGAGGAAGGGGGAGGCAGCATTTTTGTCTCGCGGGCGAAACAGGAGCGTAAACAGGTTAAACAAGTTACAATTGAACAACATGAAACTCCGTACAAGAGTGTACCTGTAGAAAAAACAATCAACAGTAAAAATATTTCACAGCGAGTACAAGAATTTGAAACCGTTACAACTAACCAACAAGAGCAACAAGTCTCTCAATACGAGTCATTGTGATCCTGGAGGAAACTAACATCAGGTCCAGCCAAGCATTCCTAAGTGCCGTTGTACTCCCGGAACAAGTGCGTCTTGAGCCTTTTCTTGAAGGTGGGGAGACAGTCAGTGTCCCTGATGGAGGTGGGAAGTTGATTCCACCATTGGGGGGCCAGACAGGAGAAGAGCTTGTGTTGGGACCGGGCGGTGGGACCACCAGACGGTTGCCAGAAGAAGACCGTAGGTGGCGGGGGGGGGGGGTGTAAGGCTGGAGGAGAGACTTGATGTAGTCGGGTGCAGTCCCGTTCACCGCTCGGAAGGTCAGTACCAGAGTCTTGAATCTGATACGGGCCGTGATGGGAAGAAAGTGGAGGGAGATGAGGAGCGGGGTAACATGGGAGCGTCTGGGTAGATTGAAGACCAGACGGGCCGCTGCGTTCTGAATCCTCTGGAGAGGGCGGGTTGCGCATGCTGGGAGACCAGCGAGCAGCGAGTTGCAGTAGTCCAACTTTGAGAGGACAAGTGCTTGGACTAGCAGCTGGGTGGAATGCTCAGATAGGTATCTCCTGATCTTCCGGATGTTGTAGAGGGTGAATCTACACGACCGGGAGACCGCAGCAATGTGGGCTGTGAGGGAGAGCTCGTCATCCATGGTCACCCCGAGGTTCCTGGCAGAGGATGAAGGGGTCACCGTCGCAGATCCCAGGGTGTTTGAGAGATCGTGGGAGATGGAGGGTTTGACCAGGATGATGAGGAGTTCTGTTTTGGCGAGGTTCAGCTGGAGGTGGTGCTCGGTCATCCAGGCGGAGATGTCTGTGACGCAGGCCTCGATCCTAGCTGAGATCCCTGGATCAGTCGGGGGGAACGACAGGTACAGCTGGGTGTCGTCAGCATAGCAGTGGTAGGAGAAGCCATGGGAGGTGATGATTGGTCCAAGCGAGGTGGTGTAGAGGGAGAAGAGGACGGGTCAAAGGACGGATCCCTGTGGGACACCAGTGGAGAGCTGGCGGGGGCCTGACACTTTGCCTCCCCAGGAGACCTGGTAGGATCTTCCCGACAGGTAGGATGAGATCCACTGAAGTGCAGTGCCAGTGATGCCCATCTCAGAAAGTCTGGCCAGCAGGATTTGATGGTTATCCGTATCAAACGCTGCAGAAAGGTCCAGCAGAATGATGACGGATGACCTCGAAGCCGCTCTGGCAGACTGGAGGGCCGTGGTGACTGACAGGAGGGCAGTTTCTGTGGGGTGGCCAGTCTTGAAGCCCGATTGGTTGGGGTCAAGCAGGTTGTTCTGAGAGAGGAAGTTTGACAGTTGGTTAGATACAGCACGTTCAATTGTTTTAGAAAAGAAGGGTAGTAGTGATACTGGTCTGTAGTTCCAGCTGTCTGTAGAGGACAGCTGGGTTACTGGAGTGTTTTTTGAGTAGAGGGCTAACTCTGGCCTGTTTGAAGGCAGAGGGGAAAGTGCCGGAAGTAAGAGAAGAGTTAAGGACATGGAGAAGAAAAGTTATGATGGAGGGAGAGATGGTTTGAAAGAGAGGGGAGGGGACTGGATCAAGGGGACAGGAGGTGGGGCGATGAGAGTGAATGAGGTCAGAGATCTCTGCCTCGGACAGGGGAGAGAAAGCGTTTAGACATTTAGTTGGGTCAGTCATAGAGGGTGAGTGAGTAGGAAAGGTGGGTTCAGGGAACCGACTGCTAATGTCAGCTAGAGATACGACGAGAGTCAGTTAGAACCGAAACTGTACTGTACTGTAGCTAGTGGTACGTGCCAGTGGAGCGAGTGGTACGTGACAGTGCCTCCACTGGCACGTGACAGTAGCTAGTGGTACATGCCAGTGCATTGGGTGTCTTGCAGCTTTTGTTTACTGTCATGTAGCCTAACTGCCCCGCGGCCATTTTAGAATAGAATTGTTTAAGTATGTGTGGCGGCCTGCGGAAACCCGTGGATGTCGCGGCCGCTCATTGTTGGCTATAAGCCATAAAAGATCGAAAATAGTTTTCTGTCAAAATTGAGATTTTTGATGTTTTGTATAGTTAACACCCTAAACTTCATTGTAATGTACAAAAAGTATATGATTACTTATGAAAAACTATTAATTTCAACGGTTTTTGGACATGTCAGCTAGCAAGATTTTCAAGCCATGTCAAATCAAATGCTTAGTTTGCCTGCTCTTTTGAGTGCTGCAGCAGCCCATAACAACTGATCAATGAAATAACTTGCTGAGAAGTTTTTAATGTAGCCTATACTTAAACTGACATTTACATTCACAACGTCATTACGAACAAAAAGATTTTCTCCCATATCACTTTTTGACACAAGTCGACTTTAAAATGATGTAACTTCAGTTGTGATAGACATCTGAGTGATTTAAACAGATTTGTATCCAGGAGAGTTTGTAGTTTCCAAAATGTATAATACCCAGAAAGTACATTTGCAATAATAGGGTGTCATTAATTGACAAGGTTCTTCATATGAAAATAATGAACTATTATTAACAACTATATTTACTCAGAGTATCGAAATGCAAATGTAGGCTACCTATATTGACTTCAGTTATTACAATTAATGATATACGCCACTAGGAGGCGCTGATAACAACACAACGATGCATTAGAGACGAGAGTCTACAACGGTGGCTCATGTGCACGCTTAAATTCAGTTACTCTGAGTAAAATAATTCGTTACGTGTGTACAAGTCTGCTTTACATTACAGTCACACCATTACACTATATGCAATATAATGTTTAAATCGACTACTTTGTATGGTGAGCTTGTAGTGAGACATCAAAAGTATGGTTTGGAGTCTGTTAGCACGAACAGTTTAACTTATTTTTTTTTATACAAGTTTATAGCCTGTTCTCCTATTCTAAAATGGCCGTGGGGCAGTTACACGACAGTAAACAAAAGCTGCAAGACACCCAATGCAACTGCCACGACACACTTGCATACCACTATCAACAGAACAGTAACTGTCATGTACCAGTGGACGCGCTGTCACGTACCACTAGCTACTGTCATGTACCAGCGGAGGCACTGGCACGTACCACTAGCTACTGTCACGTACCACTCGCTCCACTGTCACGTACCACTCGCTACAGTACAGTACAGTTTTGGTTCTAACCGCTACTGGATACGACACAACTTTCTGTTTGGCGGCTTAAAGAATATATTGTGCTTATTAAAGTTATGCATTGTGCTTATTAAAGTTATGAACTTAGAAGTGTGCTCAGGCTTAAACATTGGGTCTCACACTGAGTGTGGGAAGCAGGCTGTTCTTTGTGTCTCTATCTCTTCATTTTCAGAAACAACCTTGAAACTGGGTGGAGACGGCACCCAGCAGGTGGGGCGCGTAGGCAAGAACAACTTCCTGACGCACGAGAGAACAAGCTGAACCCTTTTTGATACTTGTGTTTCAATTGCACTGTATGAATATATGCTGGGGAGGGACAGATAGCCGGTTGGACTTCGTGAACCAGCCCAAACTCTGTTGCGGGTAGGGAAACGTAGACAACCCCAGAGCTCTGTACTTGTTGATTTCCAACTGCTGCATTAAAGATGATATTATCGGACCTCTGCGACTCCAGACCACTCTTTCTAGAACACAGATTTGTGTCATGGCTGTACCGGACAAACGGTTTCGAAAATCTAAAATCATTTTGATAGTTTGTGTGAGGATTGCATTGACTATAGCTTGTAGCTTGACTACAGGTAGCTAGCGACTGTGTTGTACCTGGCTTCCTTTGCAGTGGCTTACAGTCTCGCTAAACAGAGAATCAGAGACATGACAAGCTTGTGGCTTTGGCTGGATTCGAACCTTTGACGTTGCCGTTGCCAGGACACCAACTTATCCTAGTGAGCGATTCTCAGTGCTGCAAATCACAGTTCAGTTACTGGGTAAAAATATCAGCAGTTTTTCGTGTGGCAAGCGGTTGTCCGATTTGGCCCAAGTTTAAACAGCTGTAATGCAGTCCTATTTTGACATGTCAAGGTAATTGTGGTCTGAAGATAATCTGTCCCAAATTTGGTGAATATTTGATACATTTTGTAGGAGGAGTAGGACAAAAACGTTTTATTAATTCATTCAAAATGGCGGCATCAATTCGGCTGGTATCACAAGTTAACATGTGTCAGACATGGGATCGCCCCCCTAGGAGGTTAGAGGACACATATCAACAAAGCACAATAAATCTGACTCTTCTTGAGTATTGATCCCCTGAGAATGAAACATTATCATTACCATTATACTGTTAGACAGCTACTGTGGCATACCTGGCTTCACTAAACAGATAAACCAGTATCATGACATGCTTGATGACTGTGGCTGGGTTCAAACCTATGACCTTGCACTTCAGAGGAACCCATCTTATCCCAGTGAGCTATTCTCACTGCAGGGAATTGCAGTGTTCAGTTACTGTATAAAAAAAAGTAAGCAGTTTCTCCTGTGGGAAGCGTTGTCAGATTTGACCCAAGTATAAAAAGCTGTAATTCAGTCCTATTATGACATGTCAAGGTGATTGTAGTGTGAAAATGATTTGATTACATGTCCATGAAAATAGGAGCAACGGCAAACGAGGAGTTTGTTTTTATGAAAATTCCAAATGGCCGACGCCCAAAATGGCAGACACGAGACAGTGTGATATATTTCGACTTAGTATGCCACGTAGAATCAGAAGAGACCAATCTTTTGATTTATGACAAATCTGTTCAGAAGTTATGATGCAAGAAATCCGATGCACTGGCTAGATGTAGCTTCACTATATCTACAAAGCACAATAAATCTGACTTCATGAGTATAAATCCCCTGAGAATGAAACATTATCGTGACCATTATGATTATATTGCTCGACAGCTACTGTCGCATACCTGGCTTCACTAAACAGATAAACCAGTATCATCAGATAAACCTACAACCTTGCACTTCTAAGGAGCCCATCTTATCCCAGTAAGCCATTTTCAGCGCTGGGAATTGCTGTATACAGTTACTGTATACAAAAAGTAAGCCGTTTCTCCTGTAGCACGCGTGGTCAGATTTGGCCCAAGTTTAAACAGCTGTAATTCAGTCCTATTTTGACATGTCAAGGTGGACCAATCATCACCTCCCATGGCTTCTCCTACCACTGCTACGCTGACGACACGCAGCTGTACCTGTCGTTCCCCCCGACAGATCCGGGGATCTCAGCTAGGATTGAGGCCTGCCTCACAGACATCTCCGCCTGGATGACCGAGCACCACCTCCAGCTGAACCTCGCCAAAACAGAACTTCTCATCATCCCGGCTAAACCCTCCATCTCCCACGATCTCTCAATCACCCTGGGATCTGCGACGGTGACCCCTTCATCCTCTGCCAGGAACCTTGGGGTTACCATGGACGACGAGCTCTCCCTCACGGCCCACATTGCTGCGGTCTCCCGGTCGTGTAGATTCACCCTCTACAACATCCGGAAGATCAGGAGATACCTGTCTGAGCACTCCACCCAGCTGCTAGTCCAAGCACTTGTCCTCTCCAAGTTGGACTATTGCAACTCGCTGCTCGCTGGTCTCCCAGTATGTGCAACCCGCCCTCTTCAGAGGATTCAGAACGCAGCGGCCCGCCTGGTCTACAATCTACCCAGACGCTCCCATGTTACCCCGCTCCTCATCTCTCTCCACTGGCTACGTATCATGGCCCGTATCAGATTCAAGACCCTGGTATTGACCTTCCGAGCAGTGAACGGGACTGCACCCATCTACATCAAGTCTCTCCTGCAGCCCTACACCCCCACCCGTCACCTACGGTCTTCTTCAGACAACCGCCTGGTGGTCCCACCACTCAAGACCGCCCGGTCCCAACACAAGCTCTTCTCCTGTCTGGCCCCCCAGTGGTGGAATCAACTCCCCACTTCCATCAGAGACACTGACTGTCTCTCCACCTTCAAGAAAAGGCTCAAGACGCACTTGTTCCGGGAGTACAACGGTACTTAGGAATGGTTCGCTTGACCCGATGTTAGTTTCCTCAAGGATCACAATGACTCTTGCTTAGAGACTTGTTGCTCTTGTGGTTAGTGGTAACTGACTTAAATTTTTGTACTCGCTGTGATATATTGTTTTATTATTGTTGCTTGCTTTTTTTCCCACAGGTACACTTGCACTTATAGCAGCTCATGTTGTTTAATTGTAACTTGTTTAACTACATGCTCTTATGGTTCTTCCCTTTGGCACTTATTTTGGTTGTTCACAATGTGTGCTTCATGTTTTGGCTACTCGCAATGTTTTGTGGCTATCTCGTTGTTATGATCAGTGACCTATGCACTTTGTAAAGCTCTCTCTTGGAAGTCGCTTTGGATAAAAGCGTCTGCTAAATGAATAAATGTAAATGTAAATGTAAATGTAAGGTGATTGTGGTCTGAAGATAATTTGTGCCAAATCTGGTGAATATTGGATACATTGTGTAGGAGTAGGGAAAAAAGTTTAATTCATTCATTCAAAATGGCGGCCTCATCAATTCGTCTGGTATCATGCGTTAACAGGCGTCAGACGCGGGATCTCCTAAGATATCACAAGACATAGGAATCACTTAGATACGACAAACAAATCAACAGTTATTGGTCAAAACACAATTTTGCCTATTGTAGCGCCCCCTAGAGCTCAAATGACACTACCGTTTTCGGACCTCTTAATAACAGGGTCATGAATCCATACACCAATTTTGGAGACTCCCATGACAGATGTGTAATAATAATAATGAATATAGCTGCAAGCAGCAACGGGGTGGCCAAGCAGTTCAGATGACCCAGAAGAAACTTTCGACATCCTCAGAAGAGTGTTCCAAGTACACGCAGCAAGTTTGGCGTGAATCCATCAAAGATTTGCTGAGATACGACACAACTTTCTGTTTGGCGGCTCTGCTGCCGATTTTGATTGGCTGTACCGGACAAACGGCATCACTAAACAGATAAACCAGTATCATGACATGCTTGAGACTTTGGCTGGATTCAAACCTACAACCTTGCACTTCAAAGGAGCCCGTCTTATCCCAGTGAGCCATTTTCAGCGCTGGGAATTGCTGTGTACAGTTACTGTATACAAAAAGTAAGCCGTTTCTCCTGTGGCACGCGTGGTCAGATTTGGCCCAAATTGTTGCCCCAACAGCTGTAATTCAGTCCTATTTTGACATGTTAAAATAGGACTGAACATGGCAGATGCCATGGCATATTATTATAAGAAAGGGTAGAAACACTTGAGGCGGCTTGGCCACCAATAATAATAATAATAATAATAAAATTAACAATAACAATAGGTTTCCTCCTTACGGAGGAATCCTAATAATACTAACAATAACAATAGGTTTCCTCCTTACGGAGGAATCCTAATAACTAGAGAGGGTACAATTTCTGGGGAAATTGTAGGGTGTGCTTGCTTGCGTCGGTTGCACAGGGGTCAGTTTTTTAATGAAATTTTTACAACTGATATTTCTGTATATTTTATATAAAAATGCATAGGGCCTACTTATTATTTATAAAGATTACATAGATTTAAAAGCATCTTTTTTTGCTGCTCATTTACAACTCAAAATACGAGTGAAGTGTAGAATGAAATATGATGTCTTCTCATTTCCCCTGCAAGAGGCAGCCTCATAGCTGAATCAAAACGAATAGATTTGGCAGACCGGTGTAAAAATTGACCTAATCTCTATGACTTAAACGTCCTTTTAAGTTTTCACTTCTCGTGATATTTTCAGTCATTTAGCCTACTCATATTGCATTCATTCATTAATAAAGAACCCCCTTTGAAGATTATTCTACGACGTTACCGGCAGTAGAAGATGGAATCGCGATTCAAACAGAACCATCTGCTAACTGAAAATATGCCCCCAAAACGTAAATAAGCTTGACATTTATTTAGTGGAAAATCGCTCATTCATAAAAAGCTCACTGGTAGCGATCATTGTCAGTAACAACGCAAAATGCGATATACCCCTGTGTGGAGAAGCTGCCCCGGTAAATTCTACTACTACAGTACTAGACTACTGCTGTGTTCGTCCTGGTAGCGATTGCGTTGGTTGAATTTGATTTAACGTTCCGTTGTACGGTTTAGGCTGAAATTAATTATTTTCATGAACAGATTGACAAAGTTTAGGCTGTGGCAATGAAGTTCAGGTTAGTAGTTAGACTTTTGATTTAAGTAAGGGGAGTACCGAACATGTTCTGTCGCCGTTTGACTTCCTAAACAGCTGTGTAGAAGTTTTTGTAGTGTCTCGCGTAGGCTACAGCGTTGCAGTGAGCAACACTGGTTTGAAACCACAGGTAATGATAATTTCACCAACAAATAGTTTACTTGTAATGTAATGTCATAATAAATCCTACAACAAAAATGTATTTGTGAGGAATGTTTATTTTATCGATTGAAAACAGATGCATCATAGACCACTGTAGTATGTGTTGCCCGGGCAACAGAGGCTAATGTCATGATGCTAATGCTTCAGTGAAATAGTAGACTACCGTTTCCGAAAGTAGATGTGGGCGGAACGTAAATAAAAATACAACCAATGCAATCGCTACCAAGACGAACCTTTTGAACCCTTTGTGTATGTAGTCCAAATATTGACTGATCCTTAGGGGGGCGAAAATAAACAATAATAATAAATAATAAATATATATGTGAGAGAACAAAGGTTGTGCCCTTGCCGAAGGCAAAGCACACCCAATAATAATAAGAAAAGGTAGAAACACTTAAGGGATGTCCGGAGGACCCTAATAATACTAACAAATACAATAGGTGCCTCGCAGCTTCGCTGATTGGCCCCTAATAAGAAAACTAACAATAACAATAGGTTTCCTCCTTACGGAGGAATCCTAATAATAATAATAAAACTAACAATAACAATAGGTTTCCTCCTTACGGAGGAATCCTAATAATACTAACAAATACAAAGGGGATAGAAGCGTTAGCCAACTACCTTCTCAGTTGGTGACACGTGCGTCCAAGTTATGATAGGGATGGTTGACGTGGGGTTGAGTTCGGTGACTTTGCGCTGTCACCACGCCAGTAGTTAGGAATAACTCACAACCGAGAGTACGTGTGTAGCTTCGCTGATTGGCCCCTAATAAGAAAAGGTAGAAACACTTAAGGTGGCTTCGCTGCTTCGCGGCTTGGCCACCAATGAAGCGGAGTGCGTGAGCCAATTAAATTCTTCTTCTTTTAGTTTAATGGCGGTTGGCAGGCCATTCAATGGAATTGAGTAATTGTAGACAATCGATGTATGTTTGTGCACCAGTGATTTGATTTAAATGACATGACTTATCTCTCGAGACATAAGTTACATTATATTAGCCTACCAAGTCTCGATAGTGGTATCGATAAGCTCGTACCTTATTGATCTTCGGGTTTTGAGAAATTTTGAACCTGGTCCTTACAGAACCGGGTATCGATCCCCATCCCTACGTATGACGTATACATAATAACTTTAGCAACATAACATCATCGACACGCAAACATAAGACAATAACACAAAGACAATTCCATACAGCTCCATCTAGCATTCTAGAATGGAACCGGAAGAATCCAGCCCACCAGCACTACGCAGCTGATGGCCCTGAACTACGGTGGCTCTGACTTTGAATTATTTTGAAAACTGGAAGCAGAACTTACTTTACACACTGTCTTTGGATCCATTGTTTGCCCCGTTTCACGTTGAGGGGACGACGTGGAAGAGTAAAAATAACGTCCTCAGAGGATTCAGAGATGACGGCGATGACTTGCCTGCAGCTAGTAGACGGACTGCTCAACAGAAAGTGAATCATTTGGAACTTATGCTAGGTCAAATTGCCAACTATTGCCTCATGATCTCACGCAACACTATTGTCAAAAATTCTGTATCCATAGACAGTATCTGGCAAGCCGGGTTTCAGACAACTGGCGCTCAGTTAATTGATTTTGTGGATATGCACCTAGAAACTGACGAGCGACCTGAAGATCTATATCAGCGCCTTATGACCTTCACAGACGATAGCCTTCTCAAAGCCAATGTATTGACTCACCACGGCGAGGTTGTGTCTGAGGACGAGGAGCTATCCCCCTCCCTCGAGAACTTCATAGTTTACATTTACATTTAGTCATGCGTGCTGCTGCCACTAGCTGGGCATTTAGTATCCCATTGCCACGCAGGCCCTCATATGGTCCCTCTGCTAAAATGTCAATAAGAACTGTCTCTCACGAGAAATCATGTCCCCTTTGCAAACAAGCAGGACGCCTGAGCAACACACACTTCCTCAGCACATGCAAGTACTTAACTGAGCAGGATCGGAAATTCATGCTTAAGGCTAGGCAAATTGTTTCTGTGCTCGACGGAGACCCTGATGACGACACACTTGTGTGGCATGAATTCCCTGATGAGCTACCTCCTCATGAATTTCCAGAGCCCACACAGCCTCGCACTGCTCGCTCTGTTCAAGTCCGTCAATCTCCATACATCGACACTTTCTGCAAACACCACCATGCACGCATCATCCTCGACAGCGGTGCAACGTGCAACATGATTAGGGGATGTCAGTTGGCTGAGCGGTGAGGGAATCGGGCTAGTAATCCGAAGGTTGCCAGTTCGATTCCCGGTCATGCCAACTGACGTGTCCTTGGGCAAGACACTTCACCCTTCTTGCCTTGGGGGAATGTCCCTGTACTTACTGGATAAGAGCGTCTGCTAAATGACTAAATGTAAATGCAACTGCTCGCTGGCTTGATGTCCACATCACCCCCAGCTCCCAGTCAGCTCACCAGGCTGACGGTTCCTCTCCCATGAAGGTGGTTGGCGAGACCCGCCTCACATTCTGTCGCGACTTAAAGTCATTTCAGTTTGATGGCCTGGTAGTGGAGAACTTGGATGTTGACGTACTGGCAGGCACCCCCTTTATGTCCACAAATTATATTTCTGTGCGACCTGCTAAAAGACTTGTCACCTTGAGCGATGGGACAGCATTTCCCTATGGCTCCACTGGTAGCCATCGTGACATCAATACCGTCCGTCGCACCTTTGTATTGCGTGCTCCTCCCACGTCAACCACAGTATGGCCGGGTGAATTTGTAGAGATTTGTCTCCCACCTGATGCCCTATCTGACTCTGCATATGTCATGGAGCCCCGTCTGGATGCACAATGTGTACGCAAGTGTGACGTGGCACAGACCTGGCCCCACCCTGGGGTCGTATCCAGCGTCGCAGGGAGGATCCGTATCCCTAACCTCTCTAATGAGCCTCACATCCTGAAACGCCACCAACACTTTTGCCAAGTGGATCCCCTCTCATCCCCTACCACTCCTCACCCAGTACCTGCTCCGTACACCAGCATGCCCATAGTCAGACACCTTTTGTCACCAGCTACTGGACCTAAGCACTCCCAAAGCCTCCTGCCATCAAACATAGGTTCCGTACATTTCTGGACCGACGTGATGAGGTATTCAACCCTGCTATCCCTGGTTACAATGGCGCCCTAGGCCCTTTTGAAGCCAAAGTTAACATGGGTCCTGTTGAACCACCCCAACGCAAAGGCTGCTTACCTCTGTATGCCAGAGACAAACTTACTGAGTTACAACAAAAGTTTGATGAGCTGGAGAGTCTCGGGGTCTTCCATGGTCCAGAGGATGTGGATGTGTCGGTGGAGTATCTCAACCCTTCGTTCTTAGTGAGGAAGCAGAGTGGCGGGTATCGTCTGGTGACTGCCTTCACGGACGTTGGCCGATATTCCAAACCCCAGCCCTCTCTGATGCCTGACGTTGACAGCACCATACGACAAATAGCCCAATGGAGACACCTGATAGCAACTGACCTAACTAATGCCTTCTACCAGATATCACTAGCACACAAATCCATGCAATACTGTGGCGTCGTCACCCCTTTTCGTGGAGTCTGTGTCTATACACGCTCAGCTATGGGCATGCCTGTATCAGAGGCGGCTCTTGAAGAACTCATGTGCCGCTTGCTAGGAGACCTACTTCAAGCAGGTGTCGTGGCAAAGCTTGCTGACGATTTATACTGTGGCGGCAACTCCCCAGAAGAGCTGTTGAAAAACTGGTCTTTGGTTCTACATGCGCTCAGGCGCTGCAACTTACGCCTTTCAGCATCTAAGACTGTCATTAACCCTCGCTCCACGACTGTATTGGGGTGGGTGTGGTCCCAGGGTAAACTTCAGCCTAGTCCCCATCGAGTGTCCACATTAGCTGCTTGTGAGCCTCCGAAAACAGTGGGAGGCATGAAATCCTTCATCGGTGCCGTCAAAGTAATGGCCCGTGTGATTCAACACTGCTCTGCCCTCCTTGCCCCTCTGGACGATGCCATAGCAGGGAAAGCATCACAGGAGAAGATCACATGGACTGACAAACTACACTGCACCTTCAATAAGGTGAAAGAGTCACTCTCCTCGAGCCGTTCCGTCACTCTGCCGCGTCCAGATGACCAGTTATGGATTGTCTCTGATGGCGCTGTGAGAAGACCTGGCGTAGCCGCTACCCTGTATGTCATGCGCAACAACAAACTCGCTCTTGCTGGCTTCTTCAGCGCCAAATTGCATAACCACCAGTTGACGTGGCTGCCCTGCGAGGTGGAGGCCCTCGCTATTGCAGCGGCTGTCAAACACTTTGGCCCGTACATCATCCAGTCTTCACACAGAGCATGTGTCCTGACAGACAGCAAGCCATGCGTACAAGCCTATGAGAAGTTGTGCAGGGGTGAGTTCTCTGCGAGTCCCAGAGTGTCTACATTCCTCTCGACAGCAAGCAGATTTCAAGTATCAATCCGACATGTAGCGGGAGCTGCCATTCTCCCGTCTGATTTTGCCAGTCGCAACCCCCCTGACTGTACTGACATGGCATGCCAAGTGTGCATTTTTGTGCAACACGCACAGGCTTCAGTTGTGCTCCTACTGTCTAGTGAGGACATCCTGGCTGGTCGCGCAAGACTTCCGTTCACGAGCAGAACGGCATGGAGATCTCTGCAGTCTGGGTGTCCGGATTTGCGTCACACTCATGCACATCTTACTCAAGGAACACGGCCATCTAAGAAGCTTACCAACATCAAGGACGTCAAGTGCGCTCATTGTGAGACGTGACGAGCCCCTCTCCCCTTCACATGAGTGCATTATCATTCCTAGGCAGGTTTTGGACAGTCTTTTAACTGCTCTGCACTTGCAGCTTAGCCACCCCACAGCGAACCAACTGAGAAAGGTTTTAGGGAGATACTTTTTTGCCCTTGACCTTGACAAGGCCGTCAGCCGTGTCACTGAAGGCTGTCATTCGTGTGCGGCCCTCAGACATACACCCCAGGCCATTGTGTTGCAGTCCTCATCCGACCCCCCGGCTGCCGTCGGCATCACCTTTGCCGCTGATGTCATGAAACGTGCACACCAATTAGTGCTGGTAGTACGAGAGTGTGACATCCTTTACCGTGGCCATGCTTGTGGAAGATGAGTGTTACCAGACTTTGCGGGATGGACTCATCAGATTATGTGTGGAACTACGCCCCCTAGATGGCCCCTTTGCCGTGATCCGGACAGATCCGGCCCCTGCCTTTAACCCTTGTGCTGCCTTCGGGTCACATGACCCAAAGGTTCATAACAAACCATCGTTGTGTTTACCCAATTTTACCCAATACAAAAACAAATAAAAATAATTTTCTTTTAACCTTCGCAATGTGGGGGGTCTGAGACAGCCCAACGGTTAAAAGAAAATGCTTCACCTTGTTTTTGTATGCGGTAAAGTTGTCGCAATACGACGGTGGGTCACAATGACTGATGGGTCAGAATGACCTGAAGATAACACAAAGGGTTAAGGCCCTGGTAGCTGACTCGCTTCTTGCTCAACACAGGATTTTATTCGAGCTAGGGCGATCCAAGAACCCCAATAAAAACTCTGTCGCAGAAAAGGCCGTGCAGGAGTTGGAGGAGAAACTGCTCAGGCAGCAGCCACGTGGTGGTCCAGTATCAGCGAGGCTCCTAGCCATAGCAACTGCTTGCCTGAACTCCAGAATCCGGTGACGCGGCCTGTCCGCCCGAGAGATGTGGACACAGAGAGACCAGTTCACCTGCACTCAGTTGCCTCTGGCTGATGAGGAGCTTATACGGCTGCAGCATGACAAGCGGGTACAGAATCACCCTTATAGTGAGAAATCTAAAGCCCCTAGGGGGAAGACCCTACTCCCCACTTAATTCGAGGTTGGTGATGTTGTCTACCTACACGTGGATCGCAACAAATCATGCAGCCGCGACCGATACCTCGTTGTTTCTGTCGAAGGCCTCTGGTGTGGTCTGCGCAAATTTGCAGGTTCACAGCTTAGGGACCTCACCTATCGTGTCAAGACAAGAGACTGCTACAAAGTTCCAGCCACCTGCCCCGATGCCGGCCGTGTCTCCAGCTCCGACGACGTATCAGATGACGACGACATGATGGCCCCAACTATGCCTCAGGTGGTATATTTCCCCAGATCCTCCCGCCACCCCCCCCGAAATAGCATCAGTGCCCACTCCGATGGGTCAACACCCCTACTCCACATCCCTATCCTGTGAGTTACAGGAGACTCCAGTGTCTACACAAGCTGACCCTGACGTTGCGCCCCCCTCACCAAGGCGTTCCCCCAGGCAGCGTCGCCGGCCCTCTCGTCTGTGTGACTATGTCATGGACTTGTGATGGACTCTTTGCTTATCCCTTTTCATACACCTTACTTCGCTGCTCCTTGTATGTGTACTGCCATACTGTTCTCATTCTCATGTGTATTGTTGGTGTAGGTTTAACACAGCTCGTTTTGAGTCCTGCCCGTATAACATTTAGCTAGTTTGCCTGTATGGGTAGTAGTTTTCAATAATTGTGTGTGTTACAGTTTGAGTTATTGTGTGCTGTAATGTGGCGATCTGTTGACATGCTCTCTCACACAGGTTAGCGGTGGGAAGGAGAAAGGTGGTCACGCCAGTCTGCTGGCATGTTATTGTTAACTGTATTGGCGCATGTGCCACGTGTATTTTCCTGTCTCTACTTCGTGCCTGCATGTCTCCGGTGCGGTCGCCCGGTTGGCTCCGTGTACAGTAAAGTACCAACTACACACGTACTCTCGGTTGTGAGTTATTCCTAACTACTGGCGCAGTAACTAACAAGAAATTGATCGACAGAAGTACAAAATGCAATACATTTACATTTAGTCATTTAGCAGACGCTCTTATCCAGAGCGACTTACAGTAAGTACAGGGACATTCCCCCCGAGGCAAGTAGGGTGAAGTGCCTTGCCCAAGGACACAACGTCATTTGGTTGGCATAGCCGGGAATCGAACTAGAAACCTTCTGATTACTAGCCCGATTCCCTCACTGCTCAGCCACCTGACTCCCTACAATAACCTGACAGAGTTACGTGCACCCACCAGGACATTTGATTGGCTATCGAAGCATGTAGCAAATAGTAGGCTACTTATGCAAAAGTATAAATTGCATGTTAAACGTAAAAATCGATAGCCAAACAATTATCCTGGTCCACGTAGCTCTGTCATTGTGGCATTTCGTTCTTCTGTTGTGGACTATTCGTTTTTTCTTCTGAAAAGTCCTGCTTCCTTCAACTGTGTTTTTAGCGTGCGCATAGGCTACTTATTTTAATGTTGTGAAATGTTAACAGCATATCTAAGACTATTTCATAGGAATGTCCCTGATTAAAATAAAGAGATGTGCAAGCCATGATTCATGATTCCAACCAAAACGATCAACTTCATGATAATGACAAGAGTTACATGGACCAGGATGGTTGTTTCGCTATCGATTTTGACGTTTAACTCTCCCTGATGCCCGCAAATGCGTGCTGGGTGAAGGGGTACATTGTGCGTCCTGATTGCGTCCCGCACGGGGGGGGAAATGAGTTTTTGCAGGTTGGGATGTCTGAAAATGTGAATAGCCTACAAACAGTGAGCATACTACAGGCAATTCTAGGTTTTAAAACTGGGGGTGCAAAGGGTAGTAAAAAAAGTTTGTTGCTCAAAATTAACACTAGATCTTAAAATGTATAATTAATCATTAGAGTACAACAAACCATGGTAGAACATACAACTTTGACATCACTTACAGATGCTGTAAAGTGGAATTGAAAATGAGTTCATCACACCACAGAAGAATGTGTTGTTAACTACCAATCCAAATTCGAATGAAATCATGAGAAAATCAGCAGTCTTCTCTGCCATCATTTATATGGGCATATAGGCAATTTATTGAATTTAGCAACAACAGCAACACTAGCTAAATCAATTGCAGATATCAGAACAGACCTACCTGCAGTCTCTGAGTGTTTTATTTGTTAATTACTTTGTCTTTGCATCATATCAGCTGAGTAACAGAATGCAATCGTCTGTGATCTGACGTAGATGGGTCGCTGTGACGTAGATAGGTTGGGTTTTTCCCCCGCCTATACAAAACCGGAGCTGAAAACGGGAAAGAAGCTGATCAACGGTCTAACTCCACATTTCAGTGCAACAAAGTTTTCGCGCTTTGCACATGCTTTCAGGAACAATTTCACACATATATAATGTACTGAGAAGCAAATCATGGAATTTGCTTTACAGCATCTTTAAACATTTACATTTCTTCATTTAGCAGACGCTTTTATCCAAAGCGACTTCCAAGAGAGAGTTTTACAAAGTGCATAGGTCACTGATAATAACAACAACATAACCCCAAAAACATTGCGGGTAGCCAAAACATGAAGCACATATTGTGAACAACCAAAATAAGTGCCAAAGGGAAGAACCATATGAGCATGTAGTTAAACAAGTTACAATTAAACAACATGAATCGCTATAAGTGCAAGTGTACCTGTAGAAAAGCAAGCAACAGTAAAAATATTTCACAGCGAGTACAACAATTTAAATCAGTTACCACTAACCAACAAGAGCAGCAAGACTCTAAGCAAGAGTCTTTGTGATCCTTGAGGAAACTAACATGGGGTCCAGCAAACCATTCCTAAGTACCGTTGTACTCCCGGAACAAAAACATTTACCCTCACATGCTGTGGTCTGTCCTTTAAAAAGTCCTTGATCCAGAGTGTCAGAGTTGGGTTAACTTGCAGCTGTTGGAGGCGGGGCAGAAGAGTGTTGATGTTCACTGTATTGAATGCAGATGAAATCCAGAAATAAGATCCTGACAAAGGAGTTGGGAGAGCCTGGCAACACCATGGAGACAAACACAGCTTCCTTTTAGAGTACAGTTTCAGCTTACTTACTGAGTAAATAGCCATGTTTTACCCGGTATCACTGTGGAATGTATATTACAAGTTCATAATAAGGGTAACGTTGACAAAGTAATATTCGGTTACAAAGGATATGATAAGAGCCTGGTAACACCATGGAAACAAACAAAGCTTCCTTTTACAGTACAGTTTTAGCTTACTTACTGAGTAAATAGTCCAAATTTGTGAAAGAACTTACCCAGTATCCAAGAAGATTTACCATGATAGTAGAGGAAAACTCTTCCCGCGGAGGTTGTTACCAGCCAAGTAAATGAGTATGGCCATCATAGATAAATGTATCTGAAAAGGTATTTTATTGGAAAGTACTATCTTATATTGTAATTAGACGTGGACTGTTACCAACATAAACCTGCAGGGTAATAATAGAGGAGGGGAGTTCAAGAGAGAAAGAATGGGTCAGGTTGGTCGCAACGCCTACTATGGGAATTGGCTGTACCTGGAGGATTGCAGTATTATTAGTGGTGGGCATAGATAAAATGTTTTAATCTAGATTAATATCACTGTAATCTTGGCGTTAATCTAGATTAATCTAGATTAAAATGGCTAATTTGAATTCCGCCGAAGGCATTCAGAATATGTGTGCTACCCAAATAATGACTAAAAGTAAGTCTTTGAGAACGGGTTTCTCAAGCCAGGTGGCGCATTAGACCAGGAGCTCATCTCCTGTTTCCAAAATGCATCACAAACTGCTTGAGAAAGCTGTTCTACTATGGTAATTGGTGATGAAAATAAATTATGTTCAATAAGATGTACTTGTGTTTATTAACTGTTTATTAGATTAGTTAGCTTGGCTGATAGAGCTGTGCTGACGGGCTTGCCTCGGTTGCACTCAAGCATCGTAGTTTGACGACGACTCTTCCCCTGCTCTACATCAGTGCTTGGCCCGGCATCTTCCGCATTAGCTAAGGGAGGCTTTGCGTTTAGGTGGTATTTGAGACTGCAAGAACTCCTACAGTAAACTAATTCCGCATAGCACAAGGTGCAAACAACCTTAGTCTTGTCGAGGTTTCCATTGGGAAGCTTCTTAAAAATACATTTTCCCTGAAGCAAACCAGGCGGCTTAATAGCTGCATCCATGTTAGCACGTCACGTTTGATGTGATAATTTCATAGGTTTTACCATTGGTAAAACCTGGTCTAGTGAAGGTGATGTATTTTTGTCTCTTAATTTTTCAGCCCCACCCTTACGTTTCTTAGCCAAGTTTTCCATCGTTATTCTTCTCCCGGTGCTCCCGATGGCCAGTCTGCTACTGCGGGGCTGTGCCTCGGGGGTGGATTTACAAGTCATATTATTTTAAATTCTCGTGCTGTCAGGGGGTGTTGCAGCACCCTCAGCACCCCTAGTTCCCTCGGCCATGGGTATTCCCTCTCCACTGAAATCCAAAACTCAGCTAGTGTCTTGGCTGAGAACGATGCCTTTAACCCTCGTGCTGCCTTCGGGTCACATGACCCAAAGGTTCATAACGAACCATCGTTGTGTTTACCCAATTTTACCCAATACAAAAACAAATAAAAATAATTTTCTTTTAACCTTCGCAATGTGGGGGGTCTGAGACAGCCCAACGGTTAAAAGAAAATGCTTCACTTTGTTTTTGTATGCGGTAAAGTTGTCGCAATACGACGGTGGGTCACAATGACTGATGGGTCAGAACGACCCGAAGATAACACAAGGGTTAACATTCGGTCACTTGACAGTTCAACTAATGCGTCCTCCTGGTCGGATGTCAGATGGTTTGCAGTACTTACAGTGAATGGAAAATCAAAAGGCTGATGTTTTTTTAATTTGCATGCATTAATTTAACTACTATTTTGAACCTGTTAAGATGTTGGCAAAAATATGCTATTTCTAATTGTTTCAAAATGTTCCTTGATTTCTGGAAATTATCTCGCGACCCCTCCTCGCTGTCTTGCGACACCCACTTTGGGAACCACTGCTGTAAGGGTTCACCACCTTCAAAACCCTACACAATGTTATCCAGCATGTCAAAGATTTTGCGTGGAACGTTTTTTTCAGTACAGTACATGTTTATTCAAATACAATTGTGTTCACTGTAATAATTAGCCACAACATGCCAGTTTTACATAGGCCCAAACTAAATAAAATGAGAGGCTGTATTCATTTTCATTAATATTCATGTTAGACACATTCTATGAATACAAATGAAATAACCCAGGCTGGAAGCACCCATTTCAGCAGTAAGTGATTAGTCACTAAATTAATTTTAATTATGGACATTATATTTATCCAAATTGTAAGATTTTTTGGTAGTTTGGTCGGTCAGTTAGGTTACCAGGCACATGACATCTCAGAGGCTGCATCACTGTTGCGTCGTGTACGAATGGAGTTCCAGCCATTCTCTGAGTGGGCATCATCTGCAAGCTGAAGCCGGGCCCAAAGAGTGCCATCCCTGGATCCCTGCTTCCTTCCCCACATACGAGCTTTTGGGTTCGTCTGTAGAAGCAATATCACATATTTGAAAAAAAAAACTCATGAAACAACACACAATTAAAGATGCAGCCTCAAGTGGGTGTGAAAATATATCTGTTTTTTCAATCTTGTGTTCTGTCTGGGTTCATGTACCTGGTGGCCATTGTTTTTTCCATTTTGCAACCCGTGTTGACAAACGCAAAATAGGGCCGTAATATCGTTTTGTCACTTTAGTAACTCAAACACACATGTAAGTATAACAGCTTGTTTTTGGTTGTTTAGTTTTTTGGGGAATAATGATATAACCAGATAACACAAATGGTATAATGAGCCATTAATCGTTGTTTTGATTATTCCATATCCTTTATACTGGTACCTGCAAAAAATAAAAAATAGGCTCGTAATATTGTTTTGTCCATTTCCGATGTCAGAACTGGATTATGGGAAAATACTTGGTTTCCATTGTTTTGTTTTATTTTGGAATAACGGAATAACCATATAACACAAATGGTATAATGAGCCATTTACTCATTTGTTTGATTGGCCATATTAGTGGGGCAGAGAACAGCATTTTTTGATGAAGAATCGTTCAAATGTGGATACAAGCGCCAAAATTGGCACAATTACTCTATGGGTACTGTTCTTCCAATAAAAACGATAGCCAACGCAAAAAAAACTAATGTCGGCCGCGGCGGCCATTTTATTTCCAGCCATTATAAAAGTATACGTTTTCCATGATATCTCCTGAAAAAAACATCAAAGCACATATAAGATGATGTCAACCCCTATGTTTTGATGGTCATGGATTGCAATGATACCATAGACAACATCACTGAATGCTTTGTGGCATTCATGGCCGCCATTTTGCCTTCCTCCATAACCGAATTCTGTATTTTGCGTCATATCTCTTCAGCCAAACACAATAAATGAAAAGTGGTAATGTCTACTTGTTTTGATGGTCAAGGATTACAATGATACCATGCACAACACCATAAACTTTATAACAACACCATAAACTTTATAAATCTAAAGATAAGTCTAATTTTGAGGTATAATACTGTGGAATGGAAATCATAATATTAATAGACCTATTTTTCTAAGGGATTTTAGGTGACATTTTATTTGAAGAAAGAAAGAATATTTGAAAACAGAATTAGTGTTTTCTACCTGTTTTTCTTGTTACTCCAAATTGGAATAACACAAATTGATGTACTGTCTATTTAAGTGAGACTGTCTCTTTAAAGATCCTGTAAAGCAAATTCCATGATTTGCTTCTCAGTACATTATATATGTGTGAAATGAGTTCCTAAAAGCATGTGCAAAGCGCGAAAACTTGAAAGCACTGAAATGTGGAGTTAGACCGTAGAACAGTTTCTCTTCCGTTTTCAGATCAGGTTATAATGGGCGGAGCCCAAAAATTACCTATCTACGTCATTTTTACCCATCTACGTCAGATCACTGAATGGTTCCTCCTGCTGTAGCTACTGTTATTGTAGCCTACATCAGCTATCTAGCTAGCTTCAGGATGTCTCCCTCCATCCGCAACTGCATCTTCCCTGGTTGCAATAACTTCAGCTGTGCTGCAACGCTATTTAATTTCCCTATTGATGAGGAAAGGAAAAATAGGTGGATTGATTTTGTGAAGAGCCACGCTGATGGAGAGCTTCGGATAAACTCCAACAGCCGCCTCTGCAGTGACCATTTCACGGCGGATAGTTTTAACATGGACCAGAGACAGACGGGGTTCAGGGACACACGGCTTCTCTTGCAGCGCGGGGCCGTACCGAGCATCGCCCTCCCGGCCGTTCCTCCTCCGGTCGCACCTGGACAATCCACCGCCGCCAGCAGTTCATCACTCAGTTCTGTGTGCTTGTTATATTAAATTATACTAAATAACTTTTCCAGAGGTATCTCTGCTATGAGTTACTGCAAACCGCTAACTTAGGCTACTCGGTGTAGAATTATGGTATTTTGGTGAAATGGTAGCTAATGTGCTAGAAGTAGTTGGAGAGCTCACTGTCTGCTGTCTCTGGTGTCCATTTTTACTCCTGTGTTACAACTCAGGGGAACATTTCAGTTATTTGCATCTGTATGTTTCACTCATTGAACAAATCAATTCTAATTCTATACGGTTTTGTTCAGCTTGACGTAGCGTCCATTATCTGGGTCGTAGGTAGGCAGCGAGGGGCGGTGCGTCCCATTGGGCAAGACGGGCAGTTGCCCGGGGCCTCGGCCACTAGGGGGGCCTCGTCGTATGTACATTTTTTTTATTTTTTATAATTAAAATAAATCACTTGTCATTGCAAATAAATTACAATTCAAATTATATTCTTTATAGCTAAATGTTTCTCTAATTCATCATGGAACATAATTCAGGTCATACAACGTTTCTGTCGGGAGAGTGTGAATTTCCGCGATCATACATACTCCACCACACAACAAATTCTCCCGGCAGAAACGTCATATGGCCGAAACATGAAACTATTTCAAAGTGGCAGTCAAAAAAGAAATAAGAAAAGGGGGGAGGAGATGTTAATTGAGAAAATACCTAAGCTAACGCAGTTTTTCAAATAAAATAATGCGTCCGTGGAAGATGAAGACGTTTCAAGTGCTGCTGGGCCAAGTTCAGGTAGACCTATTGCTAGCAGCAGCAAACAAACAGCCACAGCCATTTCAACACCAACTAGCCTTGCCGGCCTTTCTTCTAAAAACGATGAGCCATCATGTACCACATCTGCCCATATCCCTGAAGCTGACACCTGCATTGAGGAGGCACATGATACTGCCATGGTCATCGTCCCTGCTCAAACACAAGCACAGCTGGATGATGTCAGCAATGTAAATAACCCTAATGACACAGTGATCAGTGAAGACCCAGCATTATGGCGTGACATAATAACAGATAGTGAGAGAATTGAAATTGTTAGAACAGGACCAGTACAAATTCGGAACTTTAGATTCCCCAAAACACAGATAACCGGCCAAGGAGATTCACGGTTGAAAACTTTGAAATGAAAATGAAAAACGGGGAACAAATTACAAGGAAGTGGCTAGTCTACTCAACCAGTGCAGATGCAGTTTATTGTTTTGCATGCCGCATCTTTGGAAAAAACAAAATCGCACTCACCAACAATGGATTTAGTGCATGGAAACGTATCGGAGAACATCTCATAAGTCATGAGCGCAGCAGGGAGCACGTCGATAATATGGAGAATTGGCGCCAACTAGTGGCAAGATTGAAACTAAACACCACAATTGACTGTGAACCAAGAGTTGATAAATAAAGAAATTTCCCACTAGAAAATGGTGCTGAGGAGACTCTTTGCCATTGTATGCCATTTGGCTGAACGAAATTTAGCATTTCGAGGACACACTGAACACCTGTACCAACCCAGAAATGGGAACTTCCTGGTTCCTGGGTTGAATTAATGGCCCAATTCGACCCAGTAATGAATGAACACTTGAGAAGAATCCAAAGCCAGGAATGCAAAGATCATTACCTCAGCAAACAAATACAAAATGAGATCATATCTGTAATAGCACAAAAGACCACAGATGCTGTTGTATCTCTGATAAAGAGAGCCAAGTACTTTGCTGTCATAATGGACTGTACACCAGACAACAGCCATACTGAACAGCTATCCCTTGTAATGTGCATTGTAAACTGTGAAGAAAATGTGGGTATTTCCATTGAGGAGCATTTTCTTGGATTTGTTGACGTCCATGACACAACTGGGAAAGGACTGTATGAAACTTTCATGGACCAACTGACCAAATTGGATCTTAAAATCTCTGACTGTCGTGGGCAGGCATATGACAATGGGAGCAACATGCAGGGTAAGCACCAGGGTGTACAGAGGAGAGTGCTAGACACAAACAAGAAGGCCCTGTATGTGCCATGTGGGAGTCACAGTTTAAATTTGGTTATTTGTGATGCGGCACAGTCATCTAGACAGTCTGTGAACTTTTTTGGTGTCCTCCAGAGATTGTACAACTTGTTCAGCTCCTCTGTGCAACGGTGGAAGATTATGCTGGAACATGTACAGATGATGACTGTCAAAAGTCTGTCTTCAACCAGATGGGAGTGCAGAGTGGACAGTGTGAAAGCTCTCCGGTACCAAATGCCTCAGTTTGTGGAAGCCTTGGAGGCACTCGTTGACCATGCCATGGCCAAAAGACCTACAGATTCTGAGACCAAGTGTGTCCAAGTGTGAAGCACTTTTGAAAGACATGCAGACCTGGAGTTTTCTTCTAAGTGTTATTGTTTGGTATAACATTCTGTACAAAATAAATCACATCAGCAAACTCTTTCAGAGTCCAAAAATCTCCATAGAGACCCTGAAAAGAGAGACAGATGGACTTGGAGAAAGTCTGCAAGAGTACAGAGAAAAAGGGCTTAAATCAGCGCAGACAGATGCCAGGGAGATGGCAGAGGAATTAAAAGTTGAGATGACACTCCCTGAACAGAGACAGCGAACAACTACTCGAAGATGCCTGTATGAAGGAAGAGAGGAGACAAAGTTCACCCCTGAAGAGCGTTTCAACAGGGAGTTCTTTTGACCTCTCGTTGATACAGCCCTTTGTAGCATTAGAAATCGATTTGCTCAGACAGAGACATATTTCGGTCTGTATGGGTTCCTTTATTCAATGGAGAACATGAAAAAAGCAGAGCATGAAAGAACACTGGGCATTAGCTGCCAGAAGATGGAGGTGGAAACAGAGGATGTTGATGGTGCTGATTTGGAACTGGAGATAAGGGCTGCAGTAAAAGCCTTTCCAGACTGCATCTGCTCCCCTTCAGAAATGCTTGATTATATATACAAGGAGAACGTACTGGATTGTTACCCCAACCTAAGCATTGCACTCCGATTACTTCTCACACTGCCTGTCACTGTTGCTTCTGGGGAAAGGAGTTTTTCTGCCTTGAAACTAATCAAGACATATCTGAGGTCCACTATGGCTCAGGAGCGACTGTCAGACCTGGCAGTAATATCCATTGAGCAAGATGTGAGGAGAAAGCTAGACATGGAAGATGTCATTACTGCATTTGCCAATGCTAAAGCACGAAGAATCAGGATTTCATCCTGCACTCAACACTCACACACAGTAAGTGTCAGTTATAACTCCTTTCAATTCATGCCATTTTCATTAAAATGCTATACTGAATGCTAACTTACATGCTCCTCTCTTTTTGTCTGCCTTTTCAGGTATTTGCTCGCCTCCTGTACAGATTGAAGAATGGGGAGTTGCCCCTCCTTTGCCCTCCAACTCCATCCCCACCTTGGCCCACTCTTTTCACCCACAAGACTGAAATACATGTGTACAGACACTCACACACACACACACTCACTCACTCACATCCAGTTGTCTCCCTTTCACTCACACATTAGTCTCCCTTTCACTCACACACTCACTCTCACACATACAGACACACACTTACTCACTCACGTCTCCCTTTCTCTCACTCACTCACACACTCACTGAAACCCTCACTCTCTCTCTCACACACGTCTCACTTTCACATACGCATTTTATTTTCTAATGATTTCAAAGCCTAATTGGGTGTGCTTTGCCTTCGGCAAGGGCACAACCTTTGTTCTCTCACATATTTTTATTATTATTTTATTTTTATTTTTTTGCCCCCCTAAAACTCAGTCAATATTTGGCCTACATAGACAACCTAGGTGTCAAAAGTTTCGTCTTGGTAGCAATTGAGTTGCTTCTATTGGGATTTACGTTCCGTTGCATGGTTTAGGCTCAAGTTAAGTTTTTGTGGCGAAAAGTGAAGCTAACGGTGGCTAATTTGCTAGCCACAGTCACTGACGTTACTACGTCACTAACGTCACGAAAACACGCGTGACTACCTTTGGCAGAACATTCGTTTCGCATCTGTTAACTTGGGGAATAGCTAGGCTAACTATAGCTTTACTGCAAGGCAGCTGCAGAAACGCCACAAGCAAAGAGGCCAGGGTGATAACTATTTACTCATTTTACTTTGTGATATGACACACAATTGTGATGTGTAATGTACAATATAAGCTGATATTATTAAGGAAGTACATCTACTTTCGGAAACAGTAGTCTACTATTTCACTGAAGTATTAGCATCATGACATTAGCCTGTGTTGCCCGGGCAACACATACTACAGTGGTCTATGATGTATCTGTTTTCAATCGTTAAAATAAACATTCCTCACATATACATTTTCGTTGTAGGATTTATTATGACATTAGATTACAAGTAAACGATTTGTGGGTGAAATTATCATTACCTGTGGTTTCAATCCAGTGTATCACTGCAACGCTGTAGCCTACGCGAGACACTACAAAAACATCTCCACAGCTGTTTAGTAAGTCAAACGGCGACAGAACATGTTCGGCACTCCCCTTACTTAAATCAAAAGTCTAACTACTAACCTGAACTTCATTGCCACAGCCTAAACTTTGTCAATCTGTTCATGAAAATAATTAATTTCAGCCTAAACCGTACAACGGAACGTTAAATCCAATTCAACCAACGCAATCGCTACCAAGACGAACACAGCAGTAGTCTAGTACTGTACCGTAGTAGTACAATTTACCAGGGCAGCTTCTCCACACAGGGCTATATCGCATTTTGCGTTGTTACTGACAATGATCGCTACCAGCAAGCTTTTTATGAATGAGCGAATTTCCACTAAATAAATGTCAAGCTTATTTACGTTTTGGGGGGCATATTTTCAGTTAGCAGATGGTACTGTTTGAATCGCGATTCCATCTTCTACTGCCGGTAACGTCGTAGAATAATCTTCAAAGGGGGTTCTTTATTAATGAATGAATGCAATGAGTAGGCTAAATGCATGAAAATATCACGAGAAGGGAAAAACTTAAAAGGACGTTTAAGTCATAGAGATTAGGTAAATTTTTACACCGGTCTGCCAAATTTATTTGTTTTGATTCAACGATGAGGCTGCCTCTTGCAGGGGAAATGAGAAGACATCTATTCCATTCTACACTTCACACGTATTCAGTTGTAAATGAGCAGCAACAAAAAATGCTTTTAAATCTATGTAATCTTTATAAATAAAAATTATTTTATCTATATAAATAAATAAATAATTTTTATATAAAATACAGAAATATCAGTTGTAAAAATGTCATTAAAAAACGGACCCCTGTGCAACCGACGCAAGCAAGCACACCCTACAATTTCCCCAGAAATTGTACCCTCTCTAGTTTAACATACTTGTCTGTGTTTTTTTTCATTCGAATTTGGATGGGTAGTTAATAACACATTCTTCTGTGGTGTGGTGAACTTAAAACTCGTTTTCAATTCCACTTTACAGGATCTTTAAGATCATTTTTTGTTGGCAGAGCATATCTGAGGTAAAATCTATATTTTGTCTTACTTTACAATTATGATTTATGTTAATTTCCAAGACTTCCAAGAAGGGTTTTAAAGCATACCCTCTATATGTGAAAATATGTAATTTAAGGGTTAGGGTTTGTTTGATCTGTTTTCACTTGACACAAAGGATATTGCAAACCCAAGTGTCGCTGTGTTTATTCATACCCACTTTGAGAGAGGTAGAGCCTGTTTCCAAGAGTTCATGAAAGGATTAGAGGAAAAAGAGCCCAGGCTTTATGAGCATATCAAGAAGAACTGTACAAACTTCTTCCATCATGGCTCACCCTCAGTCAATTGTTCAAAACAGAAAGTGCTGAAGGAGGACTGCCAGATTTTCTCCAAGCTTTTTATCTCATGTCAGACCAGAGAATGTGATCTTAAAGAGTTTTTTAAACATGAGAATCAGCCATTCCCTGTTGCCTTGAGTGATGGTGGGAGGCTGCACACTGTTCAAAAAGCTCAGTTGGCAGCCATACTTGACTCTCTTGTCAAAATCTATGATACCGAACCAGAAGTAGAAACCATTATCATTGATGGCTCTGCACTCATCAACAGTTTGCCCCCACGGAGCTCAAAGACATTTGACGACTATGCATCATTTGAGTTTCTCCCAAAGGTACAAGCATACGCTGCAAAATACAAAAGAACAGACATAGTGTTTGACGTGTACCAGCAATCAAGTCTGAAAGCAGAGACCAGGTCTAAGAGAGGACATGGAGCCAGAAGGAAAGTGACCAGAAATGGCAAAATACCAACTAACTGGCGGAACTTTCTTAGAAATGACGACAATAAAACTAAGTTGTTCCACTTCCTTGCTGACAAGGTTGCACAAACATTGACACCAAATTTGCTTATAGAGACCAAAGAGGATCAGGCTGTCAGCAATCAGTCCATCAACCTAGATTAAGTCAGTTCATGCCCACATGAGGAAGCGGACACCAGGATCTTTGTCCATGCCAAGCATGCTAGTCAAAAATCTCAGCAAAAACATCATGATCAAAGCCAGCAATACAAACGTCCTTGTTATAGCAGTCAGTGCTTTGCCAGTTCTTCAAGCAGCAGGTCTACAACAATTATGGACAAGGAGTTAACATGAGGTGGATCCCTGTTAGGGGTGGAACGGTACATGTATTTGTACCGAACCGTACGGTACGGGCATCACGGTTCGGTGCATGAAATAACACGGAGAATACACGGTATAAAAATAAATAAAACTTGCAAATTAATTAATGTAATGCGGAGCTACTGTTAGATACTCATGTACATTAGGGACATCTAATCTGTAGCGCTGAAGCTCTGATTGGCGCCGCCGTGAGTCAGAGATAGGCTAGCTAGCAGCACTAAGGACGAGTATGGCGAGTGGTGGCGACCCATGAGAGATAGAGGACCCGCCGGCATTTTTAAGATTGCAAGTTTGGGAAAACTTTGGTTTCCAATTCAGTTACACTAGTACAGGCGAGAGAGTGGTGGATAAGACAAGCACTGTGTGTCAGGGTTGTTCAGCAGTTGTGGGCAGTGACGTGCAGTCCGGGTAGGCAAGGAAGGGACTGCCTACCCTGCCAAAATTCAAACGTAAACATTTGTATTAAATTATTGTATTTAATAAACTTGTATTTGTATTTTTACTGTTTATTCTTGTGATTTATATATGCAATATGTGTGTTATTCCAATTGTTTAGACCAGGGGTCTCAAACTCGCGGAGATGATATTTTGTGGCCCGCTACTTGACATCACAGTTTAGTGTTAGTGTGGCCCGCACGTTTTCATTCATTCAATTTCGTTTCCAGTCATGTCTTTCTCAAAACCTGCCGTGAAGAGAAAAGTTGGCGACGAGCACAGACAATTTCAGGGAAAGTGGGAGACAGAATATTTTTTTGTTGAGCACAGGGGCACCCCGACGTGTCTTAATCCAATCCGACCGAATCCATCAGCAGGCCCTTTGCAGCAAATGCCTGACGTTAGACAATGTGATGTCAACATCAACCATATCAGATCCAAGGGCTTAAAGCATCTGCAGTTCCGCGCCTTTTTGGAGGAAATACAGTCAGCATATGAGGATGTGCTCTACTTCACCGAGGTACGTTGGCTCAGCAGGGGAAACGTCTTGAAGAGGTTTTTTGAGTTGAGAGCAGAAGTGAAAGCCTTCATGGAGAAGAATGGGATGGCTGTTCCTGTGCTAAGTGATCCCAAATGGCTCATTGACTTAGCTTTTCTTGTTGACATCACACAGGAGCTGAATGTACTGAAGAAGTTACAAGGCCAGGGGCAGCTTGTCAGTGCTGCCTACGACAACATCAGAGCATTCTCCACAAAACTTGTGCTATGGAAAGCCCAGCTCTCTCAGACCAACCAGCCATTTCCCAGCATGCAAGGCACTCATGGATGTGGGCACACCATTCAGTGGTGAGAAGTATGCTGATGCCGTTGTAAAGCTACAGGAGGAATTTGATCACAGGTTTGCAGACTTCAAGACACACAGAGCCACTTTTCAAATTTTTGCGGACCCCTTCTCCTTCGATGTGCAAGATGTTTCTCCTGTGCTTCAAATGGAGCTCATTGACCTGCAGTGCAATTCTGAACTCAAAGCCAAGTTCAGGGAGGTGAGTGGAAAAGCAGACAAGCTTGGACAATTTTTGAGAGAATTGCCCCCCACCTTCCCTGAGCTTTCCAGGATGTTCAAGCGGACCATGTGCCTTTTTGGGAGTACATATCTGTGTGAAAAGATCTTCTCCACCATGACCTTTGATGAAAGTCAAAGTACAGGTCCAAACTTACTGATGAGCATCTTCAAGCCATACTGAGGGTCTCAACGGCTTCCTCCCTCAAGCCAAATGTGGCGCAACTGTGTGAGAGAAAGCGCTGCCAGGTCTCTGGCAGCAAGGTCTCTGCAGGTTGGGATGTCTGATTTATGCATTTAGCAGACGCTTTTATCCAAAGCGACTTCCAAGAGAGAGCTTTACAAAGTGCATAGGTCACTAAACATAACAAAGAGATAGCCCCAAAAATTGTGGGTAACCAAACATGAAGCATACATTGTGAAAACCAAATAAATCCCAAAGGGAAGAACCATAAGAGCATGTAGTTAGACAAGTTACAATTAAACAGCATGAACCTCAAAAGTGCAAGGGTGTACCTGTCGAAAAAGCAAGCAACAATAATATATTTCACAGCGAGTACAATCATTTTAAGTCAGTTACAACTAACTAACAAAGGCAACAAGTCTCTCAATAAGAGTCATTGTGATCCTGGAGGAAACTAACATCAGGTCCAGCCAAACATTCCTAAGTACCATTGTATTCCCAGAACAAGTGTGTCTTGAGCCTTTTCTTGAAGGTGGGGAGACAGTCAGTGTCTCTGATGGAGGTGGGGAGTTGATTCCACCATTGGGGGGCCAGACAGGAGAAGAGCTTGTGTTGGGACCGGGCGCTCTTGAGCGGTGGGACCACCAGACGCTTGTCAGAAGAAGATCGAGGCCAGGTTCACCATGCTCTGCTTAACCTGCACCAGTTGGAGCACCCACACACAGTCCATTGCTCGCTGCATTGATCAGACATTAGATGCATGGGGTATAAGAGAAGACAAGGTGCTGCTCATTGTGACAGATAACGGCTCCAACATCGTCAAGGCTGTGCGGCTGCTCAGGGATAAAAAGCGAGAAAGCGAGAGCACAGCCGTGAGTCAGATGGTGCTGTCTCTCAGGCACAGCCAACAGCTGTTGGAGATGAACAGGATGATGGAGTCGAAGGGGTCAGACGAGGAGGATGAGGAGGAGACTGAGACTGGAGGCGTGGAACTTGACTTGCCAGAAGCTGAGGAGAACAAGTTCCAGAGAATACCCTGCCTGGCCCACACCTTTCAGCTCACACTTAAAGATGTCATGAAGCATCAAGTGTTCATTCAGTCGTAACGAAAGCAAGAGCACTAGTACACACTGTGAGGAAATTGTCAGCGGCTAATGAAGAATTGATCAAAAGATGTGCCAAAACTCTAGTCCTGGATTGTAGTACACGCTGGAACAGCACTTTTGATATGCTGAGAAGACTGTTGGAGACCAGAGCAGAACGAAACCAGCTACTTGAGAATGTTGGCATGGACACTCTCCTCACAAGCGATTGGGCTAAGCTGGAGAACCTTGTCAAGCTGCTTGAGCCCTTTGCTGTTCACACAGACCAGCTTCAGAGTGACAGTCAGTCACTCTCACAAGTAGTTCCATGCCTGCTCAACCTTGAGGCACACTTGCTGACGACTACTGTTGGAAAGCAATTAGCTCAAGTACCTCTAAAGTCCTTGCGAGAACGTTTCGCTTGCATTCTTAGCCCTGATTCCATACAGTTTGATGCTACACCAGCAGGAGCCTGCCTAATCAATCCAAGTGTTTCACTGGTTCTTCAATCACCAGACACAGTGCCACTGAAGAGGGCAGCACAGTCCTTTGTGCAGAACCTGGCAGCACAGTATAACCCAGCTGATGTTGCTACTGCAAGGGCCACTCAAACTCCAACAGAAGCCCCTCTTGCTGTCCTTCAGAAATACCGCTTCCTTGCATCCCGCATGGAAGTCAACGTGTCCTCCACAAATCAGACTAATATGACCGATAGTCTGTCGGTCGAAATGGAGAAGAATTTCTGCGAAGTCAAACAGGGAGTGTTTAAGACACCACTGCAGTTCTGGAGATCTAGAGAAGCTGTGTATCCAAAACTTGCCCCTGTGGCTTTGGATCTCTTTAGTGCCCCTGCCTCACATGCCTTTGTGGAGCGCATCTTTTCTTTGTGTGGACTGCTGTCATCTGGTCTGAGAAACAGAACCACCAAATCTCTGGAGCAACGAGTTTTCCTCAAGATAAATAAGAACTTGTTGCTTGACTGAAGTACAGCCATCTCTCTCTTTCTCACCTGTTCATGTATGTGGAGGTCAGATGGCTGAGCGGTTAGGGAGTCGGGCTATTAATCAGAAGGTTGTTGGTTCGATTCCCGGTCGTGTAAAATGACGTTGTGTCCTTAGGCAAGGCAAGTGAGTACTGAAGTACTGAACTACAACTCAAACTAATGCACAACATCAACGTCATCGTTTTCAGCCACTTCCTCTGTTCGCTGATTGGACCTACAAAAAATGGTTTCTGAAAACCGACTAATACACCGAAATCCCAGACCTAGTACAGAAGCAAAATCAAAATTGAGCGGAAGTACGTAGGAGGGCAGACCCAGGCTAAGGCACTTCACCCTACTTGCCTCGGGGGAATGTCCCCCGAGGTCGCTCTGGATAAGAGCGTCTGCTAAATGACTAAATGTAAATGTACAAACTAAACTAAAACTAAGCATTTTCAAAAAATAGAAACTAAACTAGCAAACCCGCATTAAAGACTAATTAAAACTACACTTGACTGCCTCCAATAGTCTGGATGAGCTCACGGAGGCTGTGACATTATACCTCAGCTTCTGTGAGGACTGCTGTATAGCAACACGCACCAGGGTGAGCTTCAACAACGACAAACCCTGGTTTACAGCTAAACTCAGAAGGCTGAGGCTGGACAAAGAGGCCGCGTTTAGGAGTGGGACAAGGACAGATTCAAGGAGTCAAAGAACGGGTTTAGCAAGGCGGTGAGGGAAGCTAAACGACTGTACTCTGAGAGACTGAAGCGCCAGTTTTCTGCAAACGACTCTGCTTCTGTCTGGAGATGGCTCAGGCAGATCACCAAATTCAAGCCCAGAGCCCCCCACTCCACTAACGACTCTTGTCTGGCCAATGACCTGAACGAGTTCTACTGTCGTTCTGAAAGACAATTGGACTGCCCTGAACCATTCCTTCCCTCCCCCCCCCCTCCCCATCAACTCAGTGACGACACTCTCCATTCAGGAGAGTGAACAGTGTTTCCTCTAGGATTTTTTTTTGCAGTGGGGGCAGGTCTGTCCGACCCCCCCCCCCCCCCCCCCACAACAAATTTCTAACCTTTCTAACCATTTCCCTAACCCTTTATTTCGGAGCAGGTAAATGTAGTATATAGTCTAATAGCTAATGTAATATTAAACATATTTTCGTCCTATTTCCGCTAAAGCAATAAAGTTAGGCTACTTAAAGACACCTTACACTCATAAAGTATATTCTAAATGGCATAAATGCTGACTGTAACTGGTGTTGGGAAACACATTTAGTATGGCATAATAGAGGAACTGGGCACAAGGTATTGGTATGGAAAGTCCCAAAAAATGTTGCAGAAAATATTAGATGGCATTGCATCAAGGCACAAATGGAGCAGCAATCATAAGATATTTACAATTGTAGTAGGCCAGTAGGTCTGTTTTAAAAGTTCAGGGGTGAAATTTGTTGGATATAAAAGGTGTAACACAGACAAAGGAAATCAGATTTTTCTGGGAACCCTCTCGTCGCTGCTCCGTGCTGTTTTTGGACTTTGAAGAAGTTGAATTTGGAGTTGGAATATGATCAGAACTTTGACTATGATCAGACAGTGCCTATGTCAGCTGTGTCTATGTAAACTGCAAAGGTAGCCCACATGACCTCAACTTGCTTACTATGATTGCCTCAATGAACTTCATTAAAACGTACAACAGAGCTGAAAGCAGTAATTTAGGTGGGGGGGAGGGTTACTTTGACGGGTGTGATTGTCTTTTTCAATTGATAACGTATGGCACTTTTGGCCTTGTTTGAACACACACTGGAGCCCCGTCTTGTAATGTTTCTGATATATATTAAACTTGGGTTCTTCAAAGATCATTGTTTATTAACCCTTGTGTTATCTTCGGGTCATTCTGACCCATCAGTCATTGTGACCCACCGTCGTATTGCGACAGATTTACCGCATACAAAGACAAAGTGAAGCATTTTCTTTTAACCGTTGGGCTGTCTTAGACCCCCCACATTGCAAAGGTTAAAATAAAATTATTTTAATTTGTTTTTGTATTGGGTAAAATTGGGTAAACACAACGATGGTTCGTTATGAACCTTTGGGTCATGTGACCCGAAGGCAGCACGAGGGTTAACTAAGTAGCAACTAACAAACTCGGTCAACATGTGCATCCAGCTTGTTGTGTGTGTCTTCTACTAAATAACCTGCTCTGTGTCGTCAAGATAGTAGGCCTACAGATCACAGGTAAAAAAAAAAGATAGTTGTTATTGTCCTCTGGTGTTCGGAAATAATAACACCTCCAATCATTGCACATCTCTCCCCCCCCCCTCTCTTTTTCACTAGTGCCAGTATGCATAATACGGCCAATGAAACAAACGAGTAGCCTAAATGGCTCGTTATACCATTTGTGTTATATTGTTATTCCGTCATTCCAAAATAAAACAAAACAACGGAATCCAAGCATTTCCCCATAATCCGGTTCTGACATCCGAAATGGACATAATGATATTACAAGCCTATTTTTCATTCAGCATAAAGGATATGGAATAGCCTAATAAAAACAACGATTAGTGTCTCATTATACCATTTGTTAATACATAACTCAGAAGGTACCTAATTATGCATTGATCTTTAACACATCATTTGTTAATAGGGAGTCACATATGATTTACTATTAATTAAATGCGGCATCATGGATCAATTCCTATCGATATTAAGTAAGTAAGTAAGTAAGTAAGACTTTATTTATATAGCACATTTCATACAAGAATTGCAGCTCAAGGTGCTTTACATAAAATCAATAAAAACAATAATACAAGTGATAAACAATTCAAACAAAAATAAAAATCCCAATACGATCTCTGTTCAAGAGAGAAACCAACTTTAAACATGCATCTTAAAAGTAACAATAATATAATTAATAAAAGTAGGAAAACTCTTGAGATAAAATTACTTAAATGCTTTGGTAAAAAGGTAGGTTTTAAGCTGTCTTTTAAAAATGTCTAGAGTGTTTGCTTCCCTAATATTTATGGGCAATTTGTTCCATAGTTTTGGGGCGTAATTGACACATGAACTGATAGGTGAGTTAACTACTTTAGTGAAACGTGTCAACTACTACTGTTAGTTAACTGTGTGAACTAAAACCCTGAGTTAACAGGGTAAACTAATGGTAATACCGTTAACTCATGTGTTAATTACCACAATGGTGGCATCCATGGATTGAGACGGTACTTAATCATTTGTTAATAGTCATGTGCCTCCCCAGTAAAGTCATAATGATACATTCACAAATCATTAACTAATTATTCACTAAAACAAAATCTTACTGTTTTTTCAGAGAGACAACATTTAAATAAACACTATTATGAGTTGTAATCCTGCATTACAGTCAAAATTACTTCTTTGACGAATTGATGACTACCATGCCATTTGCAAAACATTTTATTTCACTCGGACAACACATTCAAGGCCACCTTTCGACAAAGTCCACTCAAAGTTTCAATCAGATCTTCTGTAGAACATGGCTGCAACAAATCCTGGAGTCTGGACCAATTCATGACGGCAGACATCCCAAGTGTCCCGCATTTTAATAGCGGCTCCCTGACGCCCGCAAATGCTATACAATCTCCCGGAAATCGGGGATTTGTCATGTATGGTGGAGACAGGTGCATATTGTGCATCCAGAATGCGTCCCGGGGGGTGGGAGTGGGGGTGTATGTGCCGGTTGAGGGAACTGGCTGACTAGCTGGGGGGGGGGGGGGGGGCATTGTTAAGTTTGTATGAGTTGAGGAGGGCAGTCAGCTCTACGTAATTTGCCTTTACCCTTCAAAGGCTAAATTCTTCTCTGTTAGCTTTCACCCTTTTCAAGTTGACGCTGAGATGGTGGAAAGTTAACATTCGAAGATAGAAGTTCACTGTCATGAATCGGTCCAGACTCCAGGATGTGTTGCAACCAGGCATGTTCTACTGAAGATCTGATCGAACGGTTGTCATCAATTGTCATCAATGCAGGATTCCAGCTCATAATAGTTTATTTAAATGTTGTCTCTCTGAAAAAACAGTAAGTATTTTTTTTAGTGAATAATTAGTTAATGATTTGTGAATGTATCATTATGTTATGAATTTACCTGGGTAGGCACATTACTACCGTATTTCTTCGATTAGATTAGAATAGAAGTATGCCACCGCATACTTCTATTCTCAAAAAAAAAAAAAAAAACATAATTATTCATAAGTATGCAGTGGAATACCGACATCTCTGACGTTGATAACAAACCAAACCGTTTCAAAATCGGTTGAAAATTGAGCAAGTTATGGTCATTTAAAAAGTACATGTAGCATCAACACAATGTTATGGGTGAGCGAGTTGACTGTAGCAAGATGGCCGCCATGTGCAGACGTTAGATTCCGTTGTCCGGCAACGCGGACGAGACATCTACCCTTTATATATAGGGGAGATCCATATCTATGGGGAGAACTGCCTCTCTCGGGAAACTTCCGGCTTCTGAATTGGTTGCAGTTCCACTCGTTCAATATGAGGGCGCTAATGGTCGATTGCATTGTCGATGAATGGAGGTCTATGGCGCTATACCCCTCAATATCCACTTTTCTCAGGATAATTTTTTTTGTCTATTTATTTGAATGTTGAATTCGAAAGGGGAGGTAGACTACTTTGCAATCAAGGGGTGTGATTTATTTACATTGTTATTCATATGAAAATAATGAACTATTATTAACAACTATATGTACTCAGAGTATCGATTGAATATTCAACATTGTAATGTAGGCTACCTATATGTTGACTTCAGTTATTACAATTAATGATATACACCACGTCACTAGGAGGCGCTGATAACACAACGATGCATGTGCATTAGAGACGTAAGAGAGTCTACGACGGTGGCTCATGTGCACGCTTAAATTCAGTTACTCGGGGTAAAATAATTTGTTACTAAGTCATTACGTGTGTACAAGTCTGCTTTACATTACAGTCACACCATTACGATATATGCAACATAATGTCTAAATCGACTACTTTTTATGGTGAGCTTGTAGTGAGACGTCAAAAGTATGATTTGCGGGATCTGTTAACACAAACAGTTTAACTTATATTTCAAAAATAAAAGTTTATAGCCTGTTCTCCTATTCTAAAATGGCCGCAGGGCAGTAACACCACAATAAACAAAAAAGCTGCAAGACACCCAATGCAACTGGCACGAGACACTTGTGTACCACTATCAACAGAACAGTAACTGTCATGTGCCAGTGGAGGCGCTGTCACGTACCACTAGCCACAGTACAGTACAGTTTCTGTTCTAACCGCCTCTCCGACGCTGGCTAGCTAACATCAACACAAAAACTTTTTTTTATAAAATGATAAATCTTTACCCGGACAAGTGACTTTTGTGCATGGACAAGTGAAACGGTAATGTACTTGTCCAAAGGATAAGTGCCTCAAAAAGTTAATGTCGAGCCCTGGTTTTAGTTCAGTGTGCGAATTATACAATGACAATCGGGGGGGTCAACTTCTTATCCAGGGCGTAAAGGGAACCCAGTACAGCGCAGGCGCGTGCTTCTATCATTAACATTCTTGTGAATATTCTATACCTAATTTTAATTACAAATACCTAAAATCATGACAAAAAAATTATAAATCTAAATGATATTAGTAATTTTTGGGGTATTAGCTAGCTAACTTACCTTTATGCACTTTCTCACTACGCGGTAGCTATACTCTGAAGTGAGTCAACTACGTTTTTTTTTCTTTTTCTTTTTCACATGTACACTCTTGCACTTTTTTAAGGTACTAGCTATTTAATTGTAACTTGTCTAACTACATGCTCTTATTGAGGGGCTATCTCGTTGTTATGATCAGTGACCTAAGCACTTTGGTAAAACTCTCTCTTGGAAGTCGCTTTGGATAAAAGCGTCTGCTAAATGCATAAATGTAAATGTAACCAGCTTCTGTATTGCACACTGGTCACTCGCGCGCAGTGTTTATGTGTGTGATATTCTCTGCCATAAAGTCAACATTTTTGTGTATCGCCAACCTGTTATTGAATGAATATGGTAAATATATTGTAATATTTACAGGTAAGAACGATATATAAATGTATCAACCCCCCCAACCTGTTGTTTTTACCTCTTTTGGGGGGGTCCAAGTCTTAATTAGCCCCCTGTAATTCGCACACTGTTTTAGTTCACACAGTTAACTAACAGTATTAGTTCGCACGTTTAACTAAAGTAGTTAACTCACCTATCAGTTCAAGTGTTAATATCGAGTGGAATTGAGCCATGATGCCGGATTTAATTAATAGTAATGTGACTCCCTATTAACAAATGATGTGTTAAAGATCAATGCATAATTAGGTACCTTCTGAGTTATGTATTAACTTATGATGATTCAAGCATTAGTTAAAGCATTGATGAACGTTCATTAATGCACCCTTATTGTAAAGTGTTACCACAAGCCGTTATACTTAAATGTGTGTTTGACTAAAGTAACAAAACGATATTACGGCCCTATTTTGCGTTTGTCAACACGGGTTGCAAAATAGTCCACCAAAATGGCCACCAGGGTGTTCCATCAACGTCGCTAACGCAAGTCTCGCTAACGCAAGTCTCGCTAACGCAAGTCTCGCTAACGCAAGTCTCGCTAACGCAAGTCTCGCTAACACGAATAAGTCTCACTTGGGTAAACGTCAAATTAGACTTAAGCCTCAAGCCGTTCCACTAACGTTCCGTTTCACTAACAGGCAACGCTAATGCAAGCTAGACCTCAATAAGCTTAGACTGTGCAGCCCAGATCAGGCGATCGTCGAAAAGAGGAGTTATGTCGCAAAAAGCTAATTGTAAACCAGCAGTGTTGTTTCTGTACAGTGCACTTCGTAAAGTGTTCGGTAATAGACACACCCCTAGTCTTTATATATATCTATGATGACACGGATCAGGCTAGTTCCGAAGTATAAGTTACCTTAGTTACGTAGCTAGAACTAGAATAAGCCACCTTAATGGAACGGAACTCTCGCTAAAGTAAGTGAGACTTGGCGAAATAAGTCTCGCTTTTCCTTAATCGACGTTGATGGAATACCCCCCTGGTAGGCTACACGGACCTGTCTGGAGCCTCACCTGAACAAAGACAGTTGTGTTCATCTGAATATTATCCAGTCTCTCGGACAGCTGATGCAGCCAGTCTAGATGGTTTTCAATAGATTGATTTAGCTCATCAGTACTCTGCAATGGCAAAACCAATATCTTTTGACAAACGCATTTGCTAAATGACTTCATGTAGCCTATTAAATCAGGGGTTTGAACAAACAAGTCAAAATGTCATTGATTGACATACTAAACACCAAATTTCACAATGTTTTGCTAATGTTGGCCTACATTTTTGAAGCATAAGGTAAATCTTCTGTCAGGCATTTTGCTCAAAGTTAACTATTGAGGCCCATATTATTAGTTAACTTTTTTTGTCTTGACCTGCAGTTACATTACCAATATTTAGGCGTGAGCAGTTTAGCTGTGTGAAAATGGTAGCCTATATTTTCATGGTTTGGCTATGTGAATTTACCCCAGATAAGTTGTCTTTCAGTTCAGTGGTCGAGAAACGAACATGTTCCAGTTTGTCAATTTGCTCCTTCAAGCGGTCGTCCAATTCCTGCATCATCGTCAGGCCTTCATCTGGCCTCATTGTTCCTTTGCCTGGCATCTTAACACAAAATAAGTTCAGCCAAAGTACTCTGGCCATTTCTTGAAACAATTTGCATGTTGTTGTAGCGCGGTCTTATCAAGTAGGCCCTAGACCTAGGCTCAGTTGGAAAGTTGGCAGGTAAACAAACTCAATATAGATGTGCATTGTTCATATTTATCAATTCAGTACCAGTGTTTCCTGATTGGTATAATTCATAATATTTCTAGAAAACGATAAACTATTACACCTACCAATAGGTTAAAAAGACTGCAAGTCGCACGAAAACTCTTAAGGGCAGGGCAATGGTTTCGGTAAGTGAAAGCAAAATGTAGCCTACTACAATCCCGACACGCTAAGGGGAAAAGTCTTTCTAAAACGATGCAATTTTACCTTATAAGTTTTCGTCAAAATCTCCTTTCGTCTTCGAAAACAAAACGTGTCCTGCACTCCGATGTTATCCAGACTCCAGATGGAATTCGACACTTGTGACGTCTACGTTCCCCTTTTTTTCTGGTGAACTGATTCAGAAAATCTAGCAGGAATAATACAAATTACATGGATTTGAACCCTAACAGGTATTTCAAGCATATTGTCAAAAGTAAACGTTTACTACAAATTTACTGCTATAATCCTAAATTGATAAATAATAAATTGATCATGGACAAAGGGTTTGATAAAGCACAACTGCTTTATTTTCACTTAGCTCTTTTTAGCATGGAAAGAGCGAACAATGACCAGACATGGTAATAAAAGGAAAAATATTTGGTAGGATGAATACTGTAATCAGTTCCAGAGAGCACTGATACTTTGACAAAAACTTAAAAGTAGAGAAAAAAAAATGCACCTGGATGAAATCTTGCTGTGTAGTTACAGGTATGAGTGTAGATAACAGGAAACCCCTCAAAACAGCTTCTGGTGTATGTAAGCAGTTTCTGTATACTGAACTACTGGATGAGTCCAAAGCTGACAATCCACACAGAGAAACAGTAGCAGAAACTGGATACAAAAAAACAACAACTCATGAACAGTGAAAACAGTTCACCCTGTAAAAACAAAGGCCTTTTAACATTAAATCCTTTTATTGTGATACAATATATAAATCAAGCAGTAGCCTATATATCAGGCTTCACCCATGGATCAAGTCTGAATATAACTGTACAGGTATGCAATGCATGTACACAGTATACCAGTGAAACACAACCCACATAGATGAAGCTGAACATGTTGTAGTGTCATGAAGCATTACCATAAGAATCTGTAACATATATAATCAGTTATGATCGCACTGAATAGTGAATTTCAAACCAAGTGTCCATGTGACCATTAAAATAAGAAATCTTTCCAACAACAGAAAGCTAATATACCTTCTTCAGAGTCTGTTGCAACTGTAGTGCTCACAAAATAAGCTTAAGCGAAGGACATCAAATCATCAAGCTAACCTTAAGTCATGTTTGCAGTCAAATCATACATAAAAATATATATTTGGACCCTAATTGAGATTATAGCTCGGCTGCATTTTTTCCCTCTCCTTGCAACACCAGAGACCTGACATGGGAAAGAATATAGAAAGGTGTCCACTCATTCCTTCACAACACCTCTCCTTAAAATTGTATTAAAATGGAAGAATTACAGATTTTTTTATGGGGAGAAAAAAAAACATTAAACACTGAAGAGGATTAGAAAAATCACGGTAAGTCATACATTTCCAACTCATCACAACCAAGAATTAAGCAATAAAGATAAAAACAAAATTTATATTGGCTAGTTTGATTTGATTTTACATTAATAATTAAATGAAGTTCACCCTCAGCTTCCTGAAAACAGAACAGCCAAATTATGCCAACCACACATTATGCATAAGCTGCATTATGTCCAATAACTTCAGGTAGTCTTTTCTAGAAATGTCTCTGCAGGTCCCGTGGAAAGGCTCTGCGGTTTTACACACTCAGCGTGTCACATGCACACAGCATCAACGCCACAAAAGCTTCCAATGAGGCGACATGATGTCCCAACTTTTGCTTTTGTTTACAAAGTACATAAACGGAGGATAACAAAACGGAAAAGCAAAATAACAGCATCTTAAATAATAAAGACCATCATTTTATACTAATAATCTAAGCAGTTTAGTCAGTCTTTGAGCTGTAGCCTATGTAAAGTACCCTATAAGGACTGCCAAAAGATTGACTCACATCAGATCAAGCTTCCCATGTTAAGCCACAATAATGTCCTTAAAGTTGAGTTTGAAGGATTTTTATTGAATAAAAGTAGTCCTTTAATAATGGAGCAAGCAAGCAATGATATATAAAAAAAAAGTTAAAACTGTCCACTGTTATCAGCATATAATCGCATATCATGTGAAAAGGAGAGTGGGAAAAGATGAACAGGTGCCACTTAAAAGAAAACACTATACAAATTTTGCTTTCTTGTCTCAAGTGTCAGCCTCCTTTTTTGGGAGCAAGTCCCAAAAATAGGTCTGAGTACAGTTTGGCAAAAAGGGTGTGGAGAATGGACTGTGCGGGGGCTGGCGGTTTCCTTTTTCTTTTTTTTTCCCCCGGACTGATCCAAGAAGGACAAAACAAACGTTTTTTTTTGTTTTTTTTTTAAATGTTTTCCTCTATCATTATTCTTCTTGCAAAAAAGGACACAGATACATGTTAATAAATAAAAAGGACCTTGAAGTCTGCTTAGAAGAGTGTCCCAAACGATGGTGTCTATGCATATATATATATATATATATATATCTGTATGTGGTGTGAAGGAATAACAACAAGTGTCCTGTTTTGACAGTTCAGGGAGGGTTCAGTATGCCTGCCAACCAGTCAGGTCCTCTGTTCAATGCCAGTTCTGGGTGGTGGAGGGGCAATGGAGGGCTCAGAACTGCTTCTGCTGGCAATCTGGGTGGGAAAGTGGAGGTTTAAGGTCCGTTGCTATGCCTTGCCCTCCTCTACTCTGATGGCATGGGGTTTGATGGCTCCGGTGCGTGATTGTTTGTCCTGCCTGCCCGAGATGAGGGGCTCCTGGAGTTTGCTGGTCAGGCCCCCCAAAGGAGCCTGGGCCTCACCCACTACCTGGCACACGCCATGCAGGCCTTTACTCTGCAACATACACACACATCGAAGAGGCAGCGTCAAGTCAGAGAATTTCAATTTCTATGCATCACTAACAATCATCTATTTAAACAATTGATTGGTTTATTATTATTGTTGTGGTGGCGGTTAGCAGTGTATGACATTGAAGTGTCTTTTTTAGCTCTGAAAGGTAGCGTTAGCTTTAGGTAAAGCCTTCTTTGTCTATACAAGGTAACCCAGGTCTAGTGGGTTGGTGGAATGACCGAATTGCAACAATAAATGCACAGACAATTTTGCGCAAAATCTCCTAGAAGACTTAGGCAGGGTGAGAAATGCCTTTGGCGGGTCACGTAAGCCTTTTCAATGCAAAAAAACCCAAACCTGGATACGCAAAATCTTTAACTTGTCTATGAGCTTAAAGTCACACTTATTCTACACAGTATTCTACACATTCTAGAAAAGTTGGCTAGCTAGAGGCATAATATGAAAAACATAAGTCAGTTGATTTAAAGATGCTAACTATCACAATTAATGTACAGTATGTATCAGAATACTACAGATTTTCTTAAGGTATGAATGTTTAAAAAAAGAAAGAAAGTCAAGACACTTGTGCGCAACAGATAGGCCTACTTGTTATAGAGACACTTGTAGCAATGTGGCCATCGATAGACCAGACCAAGAGGCCTTGGACTACAAGGAGTTCATGAAGAGGTTTTATAAAACGAAAAATAGGAGGCTAAAATGTTCTGCCTCTAGTTGTGAACTGTGTAGGGGAAAACAATGGCTGCAGAGCAGGTTATGAAATGTGTAAACAAACATTTATTTTAAATAAAATATGCTTTAACTTGATAATTGTAATTTTCTATTATAATTACAATTATTAGAACAAAAAATTGCCACGAGTGTTTGCTTGAGCCAGTTGAAGGCATGGTACACAGGCACGTGTGCACATGATCAGGATGTTACCACCTCCACCACATTTTGAGCCAGTAAAAACCCTGTCACAGCTCAGTTCATAATAGTTATACATTATCAAAAGATGTATCAATCTGTACATTACAACAACTGAAATTTGAAGCTTGGAAAATATCCTGTTTCGATTGTTAAGCACTGTTATTCCCTAGTCAATAAATAATACCCCTACAGTATATGCACACATTTTTACAGTACAGAAACAAAATAGAATTCTGAAAATGTTTCTTGAATAGTTTGATCACTTTTACCTACCAATACACATACAACCACCAACTACATCCATTTATTATTCTTAAGAGCACCATTGGCACACAACAGGCTTGCATTAGGAAAACAAAAAACAAGAAAATTCATAAATGTATAAATTACCTATCGGTTTTACAGTGGGTGGCTCACCTTCATGCCATCCTCCGACCCTTTGACAGGGGGTTCGGGGGCAGAGGGTGGGGTGGAGTGGAGAGGCTCACGGCCAGGGTTGGGATAAGGGGGAGAGCGGATGATGACTGTCTTGTTGACCTGCATGACAGGTCGCTGGATGGGGGTAGGGAAAGGGCCAGTGGTGGGAGGGCGCATGTGCATCACCATGCTGCCCTGTGGAGGGGGCACCTGCAGAGAGGGGGGAACGAGTCACAGAGAATGTTAGCATAGTAATGCCATTTGTTCCATTGTACAACATTTTTTTCTTGCCTCAGTCTCAAAGACTGGAGATGTGTGCAAGCTCATCTAGCACACAGTGCACAAATCCACACAAATGCTACACATTTTGTTGTTATATTTCAAAATTGAAATGATGTAAAAATGACTAATACATGTATCTATTATCAAGGTTGATCCTCTGACAACTGGTGCAACATTATGGTTGTGTGTGTGGAGGTTTCTATGACCTTCCTGTGGAGGGGGCACAGCGAGGGCTCAAACCACCCCGGGTGTGTGTTGTAGCAGGTGCTACAGGAAAGGAGAGAGCCACTGGAGGCCCCACCTTGCTGCACGGTCTGCATGGGAGAGATCCTCTGTGTCCAATGAAATGGGAGAGGGCTATATGTAAGTGTGTATAAGGGCAGTGATGGACTATGAGAGGATGGGCTGTGTCTTGTTTGGAGAGTCTGTGGGTCAACGTGTGTGGCAGTCATTTTTGTAATCCTAATTTATTGTGGCGTGTGAGCAATACATTGAGTATTTGTGTGTTAAGTCATACCTGTTGAGTGTAATGTCCAGACAGTGGGCCCATAGAACCCCCGGGACCAGAAGGCTTCCCACTGGGGCTGGCAGACCCAGGCCTGAGGACAGCAAAACATCATCACGTGGTTTTTGGCCATCAGAACAAACCTTTCCACAGTTTGTATGCATTGGGCTTGCTATATAGAAGGAGAGTTCACCTGTAGGAGCCTGGCATGCCTGGGGAGTGACTGGACTTGTCAGAAAACTGGAACCCTTTCATCTCCATCTGAGAAGCCTGGAGAAAAAGTAACTGGTTAACGGGAATTGGGGAAAAGCAGCTTTTAGTGCTCATTGTGGAAAAACATCCAACAATGAATATTAACAACTTTTGTTAATATTCATATTTTGAAAACACTTATTTATTATTATTCCCCATTAACCTTTTAAGGAGTGAGTTATTTTTCCAAAACGGAAGCTAGCTAGTTTTAGTTAGCTTCCGTTACCTAGCAACCTAGCATAATACTCGTAGCAATGCTACTACCTGCTAGTGTTACTTGTTAGCCTCCTAATTGTAAATTTTGAAGCCATACTATAGCGTTTGTCATATAGGTTTTGTCTATCGGAAAATAGTCGGTTGGAATGTTCAGAATCACATGTGTGACGCTACTCCTTAACGGGTTAAATATCAATTCAAATGTTGATAAATACCACAAAGTGTGTGACATCATAGGGATAGTTCACCTAAGTGACAAAATTGCAATCATTTTTTCTCTCCATTTGACTTACCTTGAAAGCAGTATATGGACCAGTAGACATTGAGAAATTCTGCAAAACATTCAAGTCATTTTGTAATTTAGGTGAACTATCCCTATTTTAAGTCATTTTGTCAATTGGGCAAACAATCCCTTACATTTTTCCCCTTTTAAATCGTCCCATGTTAAATTTAAAAGCGGTTGTCAACCCATGTGAAAGCAAGTAGCTACACTGATTTATCCAGGTGCATAGACTGTGCTCACCTCTCTGTTGCCTGTCAGGACAGGAGGCTGGGAGACGGGGGGCATCATGCGGCGCGGAGCTCCCACTGTCAGGTTCTGGCCTTGCTGGAGCTGGATAGACTGGGGCAAAATGAGGTGCTGCTGGGCCGAGCCGTAGCGCAGCTGGGAGCCTGGTAAGGGCATGGTCACCTAGGAGGTAGGATACATTCTCATATTCAATAGGGCTGTAGGTATATCCATAAACTCCTAAAATGTTCAGGTAAATGGTTTATCCACCACCTAATCCTTGTATGGACATGTGGGCTCCACTGACCTGAATGAGCTGGGAATCCATGAGCTGGGAGGAGCCCATGCCTGCGCCCTGGTTCATCTGTCCGTCGTACACCAGAGGCTGGCTTCCGTTCATAGGTTGATAGTGGGAACCTGACTGGGGCTTGACCATGTCTGAGGGCTGCATGGCTGGGAAGGCTGAGTAAGGGCCCTTCAGTGGAGCTCCACCAGACAGCACCATGGGGCTGGGCTGGGATAGGTTGGGGTGCATGTACACCTGGGACCTGGAGAAAACAAAGATAAATAACGAGTTGGACAGTTAAATTCTGTGGTGGAGAAAAGGACGTTTTAACTGGTTTCTTGGGTTTGTATTACTTCACAAGCAGTGTTGCCACAGTTACTTTGAAAAAGTAACTTAGTTACTTTACAAGTTACTTGATTTTAAAAGTAACTCAGTTAGATTACAAATTACTTTATTAGTTACATTCAGCAGGTGCCGAAAACACCCCCGCCGCCTCAACATAAAAATAGGTGCGTTTGACTTGAAGCAGCCCGGCTGACTTGAAGCAGCCCGGCTGACTTGAAGCAGCCCGGCTGACTTGAAGCAGCCCGGCTGACTTGAAGCAGCCCGGCTGACTTGAAGCAGCCCGGCTGACTTGAAGCATCCCGGCTGACTTGAAGCATCCCGGCTGACTTGAAGCAGCCCGGCTGACTTGAAGCAGCCAATGGCATTTTCAACTTCAAGGCAGCCGCCTGTCGCCGCCGCCGGTGCTGCATGAAGTCGAATACACCTATTGACAACCGGCTCTATAAGTTTGACAGTGCAGTGCTGCGACTCAAAATGTTTCGTCAAATTTGACGTGTTTTTGTAGCTTGATAGCACTTTGTCGCCACCAGCACAGAGTGTACAACAAACCTTGATATTTCCATCTTTAGCTGACAAATACTCAAAATAGTGATTGTATTTCCGACTCGAAAATGCGCATCTCTCTCTCTCCTGCTAGCTACATTGTTGTTTGTGTCGCTGAGTGGTAGGTCTATGTATATACACATGACGTGACCCTCGTGCTGAAAACGTGACTTAATTGTCGCATAGGCGTAACTCCCAGAGACGCAAGAAGAAATAAAATATATATTTTACTATTAATGACAAAATAGTAACGCACAGTGACTTGGACAAGTAACTTTAATCTGATTACTGGTTTGGAAATAGTAACGCGTTAGATTACTCGTTACTGAAAAAAGTGGTCACATTAGACGCACAGTTCACATCACTGTTCACAAGACCAGTGCACAGCACGTGATGCACTTGGTGATTAAGATGTCAGTGAAACACACAAATACAGATTACTTGAACTATAGACAGTTCACAGTGCCCGTGATAATGCGTGCGCACGCACACACACATTGAATTATAGATAGGGCACAATGGCCACGATAATGTTGGTGACAGATTTCTGGAATTATAGACAGTGCAGTGCCTGTAATGCTGCTGGGGATGACAATTCTTCTAAGTGGCTTTGGTAGGCTACCCATATTTCTCAGATCACAATTGAAATTCTCTGAAGTACTTGTTCAACTTCCCCATCATCTATTATAGTCACTTATTCACATCATAAAAATAATTTCTCATTATTTTATCTCATTATGTTAATGCACTGGTACATTCATGCAAATTATTATGTAGCCTTCATAATGTATAGCTTATGTTATGTGGGAGTCAGATGGCTGAGCGGTGAGGGAATGGGGCTAGTAATCCGAAGGTTGCCAGTTCGATTCCCGGTCATGCCAACTGACGTTGTGTCCTTGGGCAAGGCACTTCACCCTACTTGCCTCGGGGGGAATGTCCCTGTACTTACTGTAAGTCGCTCTGGATAAGAGCGTCTGCTAAATGACTAAATGTAAATGTTGACCAAAATGTGTTATATTGGTTCCCTGTTAAATTGTCTTACCACCACAAACATCTAGACATTTAGTTCATAACCGAAGTCATTACATGCACAAAGGTTGAGACAGTTACCATTAGGGTTGCTAAGGGGCGGAAAGTTTCCGATAAATTTCCGGAAAGTTTGGCTCGGGAATTTGGGGAACTTTGAAGAAAAAACATGGCAAAGTTCAATGTAGTTGAGAACAAGACTATGCACGCCTAGCTCAGCTGGACCCTGAATGCAGCTGGTTGGGAACATTGTCTGCCAGAAACAAACCTAAACGTAAAACGTTCTGTTGTTTTTGAACGTCTTTGTCATCAGTGTTGCGTCTGAACGTTTCAGCCCTATGCCTGGCAAGTGTGAGAGCACCGAATTGTGTAGAGGCCAAGAGCGGTATTGCAGACAGAGATTTCAATTATAGCTTGCAACATATTGAAAGACATTTTTGGAGCTGTGAACTTAGTTAAAAAAAAAAATTATGAACTATGAACTGAACTAGTTCATTTTTAAATTTGTGAACTATGAACTGAACTAGTTCATGTAGAAAGTGAACTTTCCCAACACTGTCATTACCTAGCATATTGATTACTTGGTAAACTGAAGCCATGTTCATTTTAATACCAAGTTTATTTGTATACAGTAGACTAACTTTTTACAGCAGTGATAGTAGGATGTATGTATGTCCACACAAAAGTTGTATTATAAATGTTTGCCTGCATGTCTGCTTATGACAAGGTAAATACAGTTAAATTACCCCAAAACTTCCAGTTTATTCCTGTTAATTCCCGTATATTCCCGTTAATTCCCGTAGAAAGTTTCCAACTTTGAATATTCCCGGAATTTTTTCATATAGCACTTGCATGTACAGTTCTGCCTAAAGGGTATTCGCTAGGTTTACATTAACGTTTGTATTTTTTCCCTTTGTGCTATGCAATGCTGTAAAAATAGTGATATATTCTGTATCGCATTCACATAAACTAGAGAGGGTACAATTTCTGGGGAAATTGTAGGGGGTGCTTGCTTGCGTCGGTTGGACAGGGGTCCGTTTTTTAATGAAATTTTTACAACTGATATTTCTGTATTTTATATAAAAATGCATACTTATTATTTATAAAGATTACATAGATTTAAAAGCACTTTTTTTTGCTGCTCATTTACAACTGAAAATACGAGTGAAGTGTAGAATGAAATGGATGTCTTCTCATTTCCCCTGCAAGAGGCAGCCTCATCGTTGAATCAAAACGAATAAATTGGGCAGACCGGTGTAAAAATTGACCTAATCTCTATGATTTAAACGTCCTTTAAAGTTTTTCCCTTCTCGTGATATTTTCATGCATTTAGCCTACTCATTGCATTCATTCATTAATAAAGAACCCCCTTTGAAGATTATTCTACGACGTTACCCGGCAGTAGAAGATGGAATCGCGATTCAAACAGTACCATCTGCTAACTGAAAATATGCCCCCCAAAACGTAAATAAGCTTGACATTTATTTAGTGGAAAATCGCTCATTCATAAAAAGCTCACTGGTAGCGATCATTGTAAGGTAACAACGCAAAATTCTACTACTACGGTACAGTACTAGACTACTGCTGTGTTCGTCTCGGTAGCGATTGCGTTGATTGAATTCGATTTAACGTTCCGTTGTACAGTTTAGGCTGAAATTAATTATTTTCATGAACAGATTGACAAAGTTTAGGCTGTGGCAATGAAGTTCAGGTTAGTAGTTAGATAGACTTTTGATTTAAGTAAGGGGAGTGCCGAACATGTTCTGTCGCCGTTTGACTTCCTAAACAGCTGTGTATGTTAGATGTTTTTGTCGTGTGTCTCGCGTAGGCTACAGCGTTGCAGTGATACACTGGATTGAAACCAGAGGTAATGATAATTTCACCCACAAATCGTTTACTTGTAATCTAATGTCATAATAAATCCTACAACGAAAATGTATATGTGAGGAATGTTTATTTTAACGATTGAAAACAGATACATCATAGACCACTGTAGTATGTGTTGCCCGGGCAACAGAGGCTAATGTCATGATGCTAATATTTCAGTGAAATAGTAGACTACCGTTTCCGAAAGTAGATGTGGGCTTACTTCCTTAATAATATCAGCTAATATTGTACATTACACATCACAATTGTGTGTCATATCACAAAGTAAAATGAGTAAATAGTTATCACCCTGGCCTCTTTGCTTTTGGCGTTCCTGCAGCTGCCTTGCAGTAAAGCTATAGTTAGCCTAGCTATCCCCCAAGTTAACAGATGCGAAACGAATGTTCTGCTACAGGTAGTCACGCGTGTTTTCGTGACGTTACTGACGTAGTGACGTTAGTAACGTCAGTGACTGTGGCTAGCAAATTAGCCACCGTTAGCTTCACTTTTCGCCACAAAAACTTAACTTAAGCCCAAACCATGCAACGGAACGTAAATTCCAATAGAAGCAACGCAATCGCTACCAAGACGAACCTTTTGACACCGCCGTTGTGTATGTAGGCCAAATATTGACTGAGTTTTAGGGGGGCGAAAATAAATAATAATAAATATATATGTGAGAGAACAAAGGTTGTGCTCTCGCCGAAGGCTTGAGCACACCCAATAAGACACGACAAGGTCCGAGGAGACAATTTTTTTAAATGTGTAATTTGAACATTGTTCCTGTCGTAAGACCATTAGTGAATCGCTATATTCATGCCCCAAGAAACCGACAAAAAAGGCTACAGTGGTAGCAGGGCTCCAGATGAACTTGTTTTACTAGGAGCACTATAGCCCCTAACTGAAAATGTTAGGGGCACAGGCAAAAACTTGAGCTGCAACTCAATGTTTCCCTTTTTTAAATGTATGACTGATAATGTGCTGTTTTAGATCACAGTAGGGCTGTGCGATATGAGCAAAATCTTATATCCTGACATAGATCCTTTCATATCCCAATAACCATAGATATCACGATATGGCGAACTTTCTTTAATTCATTAAATGTATTGTTTATATAAAATGACCACTCTTCTAAAGTTTTTTTTATTATGTACTCAACAAATGAAAAGTACTTATATTCTAGTTGTAATTTTTTAAGAGTCAAAATTGATCCTTTTGGTTGCATATGCACCCAAAATCTATTCTGTGCGACATTAAAATATATTTGGGAGTGTAGCAGACTACTTGTACATAATTCACAACCTGCTGCCCCAAAATCTCATTCAAATAAATGCGCACACACGATTCCTGTCATTATTATAGAGATAAACATCCCCTGTTCCAAATGAAAAGTTGGTCAGAAGACTTAACAGTATGTTAAGGTCCCTTTACCTGAATGGAGGGATGGAGTTGAATATCTCTTGAGACTGGGAGACAGGCAGGCCTCCACGGAGACCAAGCTGGGCCTGGGCCTGCAGGGATGTGTGCAGAGAGATGGGAATATGCTGTGCCGCAGCAGCCTGGGGAGAAAAAAAAAAAAACATACATACCAGCGTTTAAATACAGATGGCTGTTTATCATTCCTTGCTTTGCTTCCATTTTTGTGTTCTCTTCAACATCATCTTTCAAGGCCCAAAACGGTTCCAATACCGAAAAATGCAATTGACAAAGAACGCAAAAAATGCCACAATGTGTTCTTGATCCGCCTCTTTTATCAAGGATGCATTGTAGATTTTTTTATTCTAGTAACCACTGATGTGCATTTAGAGTAAGAACCATGTCACAAAATACATGTCTTGGACATGCATTATCTGCTGTAAAAAGCACAAAAGTTGCATCTGGTCTTAATGGGTTAAAATTAGTGCTGTCAGTTAAACGCGTTATTAACGGTGTTAATGCAAACCCATTTTAACGGCGTACATTTTTTTATCGCGAGATTAACGTTCTTTTTGGCCTAGCAAACTTCTACCAATCGTTTTTTTTTACATGCTGTTGCAACAACTACTGACATTAGAAAAACTACAACACCACACCGGATCTAGCTAGACCGGAAACAAAACAACAGGCACGCCGCACAGACTTGTTTGGCTTGCGAGCCGGCCAAAGAGTAGTAGCAGAGAATGTCTAATATGGGGAGAACTGCCACTCTCGGGAAACTTCCGGCTTCTGAACTGGTTGCAGTTCCACTCTAGTTCCATATGAGGGCGCTAACAGTCGCCCTCATATGGAACTAGAGTGAATGAATGGAGGTCTATGGAGCTATACCCCTCAAAATCCACTTCTCAGGATATCATTTTTTTTCTAGTAATTTGAATTCGAAAGGGGAGGCAAAACAAATACACACTGCTGGGTGTTAGATTTTTTTGAAGTCGCCTTTCTGTTCTAAAAAGCCTTTTAAAATGTCATTGGCGTCATACACATCGTACGACCAGATATATTGTTTACGGCAAGCTCTGGTCACTTCCTTTTTTCTCTTGAGCTATCGACAACACAGCTGACAGGTTAGGCAAAATTCGGTACAATGGGGCTTAATAGGGAGTGGCCAGGCTCTCCTTAAACAGGCTCTGGTAGTAGGCTAACGTTACGTTTTGAGTGGATGGCGAGCGCGAGACGCCAAAATGGATGCCAATGAAATTATGAATGGAAAGTTAACTTTTAAAAAGGTGCCAAATGGTTCCATTGACAGGACCAAAGTGATCTGTGTGTTTTGTCGTTGTGAACTGAGCTATCATTGCAGCACGTCCAGTCTGAAATACCACTTGATGGCCAAGCACACAGCTGATGCGAATTCTCCGCCCCCTCGTCAAAGCCAGACGATTGAATGTTGTTTTCAATAAAAAAAACATTTGCACTAAGCAATCCGATCCACTTTTCCATGTTGATAAGAGCATTAAAATGAGAAAAAATTAAGGGACAAAAAGAAATCTAGGGACATTTAGAATAGATAAAAATGTGCGATTAATTGCGAGTTATCTGTGACATTAATGCGATTAAATATTTTAATCGTTTGACAGCACTAGTTAAAATAAAGATAACAGTGCATAAATACGGTTCATACACAGGCTGTCAACCATACACACACAAACAATACCTGAAAAAAATGGAGTCTGCCATCCACCAATCAGTTGCACACATCGCACCTTTCATCATACATAATATAAGATAAATGACATACACAGGGGTTAAAGTGAAAAATGTGGGGTGGGGAGAGAAACGCTTTTTTGTCTTCTGCTAGTTTTCTACACAAGGTGACCAGTGGCTAAGAAATTGTGAATGACAAGTTATGTTCCGTAATAAATGTTCACAAACATATTTCTAAGTCGCAGACACGGTCAGTCATAGACGACAGTGTGTCAACTGTAACAGTTGCTCCCGGCAACGTTGGGGTAAGTTTAAGTGCACGGGCAGCGGCTCTATGACCGGGGACTAACTCATGACAAGCAAGCACTTTCTTACCGCTGCTGGCATATAGTAGCTTCCTCGAGCAAAACGTGTAGAAACAAGCACCAGGCTCTCTCAGTTTCTTGCACCAACTGCCAAAAGGCCTGCCGTCTCTACCTTCTTCTATCCACGCCGAGCGCCATTTATTTTTGAGTCCTTTATCGATGGGTAGGACATCATGCCCAGGATTCATGAAATTTACTCTCCATGCTTTCACCGACTATGCTAACGTGATGTATGGATCTCATTCACACTGTGTTGCCAGAACCCACCCTGCTCTGCTTCTGATAGGCTTGTAACGTTAGTTATAGCTGTGTTCCTCTCATATGATTGGTAGGTGAAATCAATTGACTTAAATATTAAACCTCATGCAATTTTTTTTTGTTCTCATGGCCGCACGTTAACATTAATGAGATGGACAGCAGTGTGTTTATTAGACGGCTGTCTCTAAGACCTGACACACTTTGCGGATCTGACACAAATCCGGTTTTCTTCCAGCTTTTCACTTTCATTTAAGACTTTGAAACTCATTTAAGACTGTGCTTACGAGGATACTCGTCAAAAATGGTCATTTTGACAATTTTCTATTTCGTCCATAAGCCTAATCAATACGGTACTGTGTGTAAGTCGGGTGCGTGTGCAAAGAACACCGCTTCAGACAGCGCTTTTTCAGAACCAACTACTTTGGCTCTTATTGTGCTTAAAAAACACTTAAATGAATCGAGAGCATTATCATATGCTCTAACGCAAACCAAAGAATGCCATAAAAAAAAAACAGATGGTGCTTTAAATTAGCAGGAAGGGGGAAGGGGGCTGAAGCGTTAAATTCACTTCAAAATTACTTTGTAAATTCATAAACTCCTCCAAAAAAGTTCGGAAACGTTATTTCGGTCGAATATTCCTCTCCTTCAATAATACCAATTGGTATTGTATTTTATATTGTTGGAAAACCTGATTAGTCACCTTTACAACGAGGTACAACTTGTAAGAATCGTGCATTCTTGGAATGAGCAACACAGCTAACCGTGTGGGTAGCGGCCCAATTTTTTTTGTTGCCAAAATCCTCTGCAATATTCTTCTGTTGGTATTCACTCTCGTACTACTGCTACTGAGGTCCCTGACAGTGTAAAATGAATAAAGTGTAAAAATGGCCAATATGTGTTGTTTTTTCCTCGTTACTGTGGGAGAGTGCAATTATCCAATCCACCAAGCAACTCAAAACGAGAGTGAAGTTAGAAAACGCCTTGATGTACTATAAAAACGTGTCAAATATGAATATTATTGTGGTATTATATTTGACTTTTTACTTGAATTGGGTAAGGCTTCATGCTGTGGTCCAATTCTGTCTTCCAGCTAATACCTACCTCTAGGCCTCTTCAGGCCTCCGTTTTCAAAACAAAATCTAGGCGGAAATAGAAACTATCAATTTCCTTGTGTTCAAGCTTCTATTACTCAACACCAGTAGTACTTACAGGGCTCCTGACCAGTGTTGCCACAGTTACTTTGAAAAAGTAACTTAGTTACGTTACAGATTACTTGATTTTAAAAGTAACTAAATTAGATTACAAGTTACTTTATTAGTTACATTCAGCAGCTGCCGACAACACCCCCGCCGCCGCAACATAAAAATAGGTGCGTTTGACTTCATGCAGCACCGGCGGCACCTGTGCAGTGCTGCAACTCCAAATGTTTCTTCAAATTTGACATCGTGTTTTTGTAGCTTGATAGCACTATGTCGCCACCAGCACAGTGTACAATGAACCTTGATATTTCCATCTTTAGCTGACAAATACTCAAAATAGTGATTGTATTTCCAACTCGAAAATGCGCATCTCTCTCTCTCCTGCTAGCTACATTGTTGTTTGTGTCGCTGAGTGGTAGGTCTACGTATATACACGTGACCCTCGTGCTAAAACGTGACTTAATTGTCGCATAGGCTTAACTCCCAGAGACGCAAGAAGAAATCAAATATATATTTTACTATTAATGACAAAATAAATCTGATTACTGGTTTGGAAATAGTAACGCGTTAGATTACTCGTTACTGAAAAAAGTGGTCAGGTTAGAGTAACGCAGTGGTTCCAAATACTGGTCCTCGGGCCCCCCTGCCCTGCATGTTTTAGACATTTCCCTGCTCCAACACACCTGATTGAAATGAATGGGTCGTTATCAGGCTTCTGTTGAGCTTGATAATTACCTATTTACATTTACATTTACATTTAGCAGACGCTCTTATCCAGAGCGACTTACAGTAAGTACAGGGACATTCCCCCGAGGCAAGTAGGGTGAAGTGCCTTGCCCAAGGGCACAACGTCAGTTGGCATGACCGGGAATCGAACTGGCAACCTTCGGATTACTAGTCTGACTCCCTCACCGCTCAGCCACCTGACTCCCCACCTCAGGTGTGTTGGAGCAGGGAAATATCTAAAACATGCAGGGCAGGGGGGCCCGAGGACCAGGATTGAGAACCACTGGAGTAACGCGTAACGTTACTTAGTAACGCGTTAGGGTTTAACGGTAACGCGTTACCCACATCACTGGTCCTGACAATAGGGGAAATATCTTCAGTGTCATCTTTCAAAAGAGACCACAGTCTCTCTCTCTCTCACTACAACATCTGTGAATATCCCCCTCTCTCCGTGCACAATCTGAATCACTGCGCAGGACAAATGGCTTTTCACGAGAATCGGCAGTAGAATCAATCCGGAGTTTAGGAACGGTTAGTATCATAATTCTCTGCACAAATGTGTCCAAAACTGATACATTCAAGTTAAATATAATAATATTCATAGTTAAATACATTCGACAAATATAACAATACGAGTCCAACGTAAAGTTTAGACAACCTAAAGCACAAAACTATTTTGCGCTCAAAATATGTGTCCACATTTTTGACTGGTACTGTATACTCACATCAAACTGATACAAGGACCTAGGTTTGGGCTAAGCCCCTATTGTTTACAACACCTGGCTCCGCCCTTGCCTACCACAACAAATAGAATCTTAATTTGTGGGAAACACTGCTTGCTATTTAAGTCCTTGATATACGGGGAATAAACAACAGACTAGAAATTGTAAATTATAATAAACAATTACATTAATTGTGTCAAGATTGTTTTTGTTTTTTTTATCACAACAGACAGAAAGCCATTTTCATATGTGATCTTGTGTGTTTTTGTACCTGCTGGTAGCTCTGTGGCTGGGTCATGGTTGGGGGCACCAGGCGAGGCTGACTGGGGAAAACATGGCCATCCAAATACAGTGGAGGGATATGGTTACCTTAAAAAAACAGATTACAGTTGCTCAGTTCATAGTTGTTCATAGTTAGAAACAATAAAAAAAAAAGGCTTCCATGCAAACTTACCCTGCATGGACATTGAGGGTGCCACAGAAGCCACGGGCATGGGTGGCATTGCCCCAAAAGAGCTGTAGCTGACCCCAGTGGAGGAGCCCACGCTACAGGGGGGCTGGGTGCTGGAGCTGACCCCACCTGGGGAGCCCTGCTCTGGGAGGGACTGAGAGTTCTCCCATGCCTTACGGGCTGACTCCATCTGACAAAATACAGGTAAAGACAGGGCATTGGTCCATGTACACAACAATTTTACCTTGACAGGCCTAATCATGCTCACAGAAATGGGTATTGCTTTATTGGAGCCCTATAATTTCAGCAATACAGAAAAAGTGGATGGAGATGTGGACCAACCAAATTCAACGGATCCCTTCTGAGATCTGACAAGCACGGGAGAGATATTTTGGTTAGTCAACCAAAACGTATGTAAAATGTATATATATTTTTTATTAATCTAAATCAGGGGTCACCAACACGGTGCCCGCAGGCACCAGATCGCCCCTAAGTGAGTAGCCCACAGGCCTGTCCTAAAAATAGCACAACTCACCAGTGAGCTGTTAATATAGTTAATTGGGTGTGCTCAAGCCTTCGGCGAGAGCACAACCTTTGTTCTCTCACATATATATTTATTTATTTATTGTTTATTTTCGCCCCCCTAAGGATCAGTCAATATTTGGACTACATACACAACGGCGGTGTCAAAAGGTTCGTCTTGGTAGCGATTGCGTTGGTTGTATTTTTATTTACGTTCCGTTGCATGGTTTAAGTAGAAATTGCGTTTTTGTGGTGAAAAGTTAAGCTAACGGTGGCTAATTTGCTAGCCACAGTCACTGACGTTACTAACGTCACTACGTCACTAACGTCACGAAAACACGCGTGACTACCTGTAGCTAGCAGAACATTCGTTTCACATCTGTTAACTTGGGGGATAGCTAGGCTATCTATAGCTTTACTGCAAGGCAGCTGCAGAAACGCCACAAGCAAAGAGGCCAGGGTGATAACTATTTACTCATTTTACTTTGTGATGTGAAACACAATTATGAAATGTAATGTACAATATTAGCTGATATTATTAAGGAAGTAGGCCCACATCTACTTTTGGAAACGGTAGTCTACTATTTCACTGAAGCATTAGCATCATGACATTAGCCTCTGTTGCCCGGGCAACACATACTACAGTGGTCTATGATGCATCTGTTTTCAATCTTTAAAATAAACATTCCTCACAAATACATTTTCGTTGTAGGATTTATTATGACATTACATTACAAGTAAACGATTTGTGGGTGAAATTATCATTACCTGTGGTTTCAAACCAGTGTTGCTCACTGCAACGCTGTAGCCTATGCCGCTACCAAGACGAACACAGCAGTAGTCTAGTACTGTACCGTAGTAGTACAATTTACCGGGGCAGCTTCTCCACACAGGGCTATATCGCATTTTGCGTTGTTACTGACAATGATCGCTACCAGTGAGCTTTTTATGAATGAGCGATTTTCCACTAAATAAATGTCAAGCTTATTTACGTTTTGGGGGGCATATTTTCAGTTGGCAGATGGTACTGTTTGAATCGCGATTCCATCTTCTACTGCCGGGTAACGTCGTAGAATAATCTTCAAAGGGGGTTCTTTATTAATGAATGAATGCAATGAGTAGGCTAAATGCCTGAAAATATCATGAGAAGGGAAAAACTTAAAATGACGTTTAAGTCATAGAGATTAGGTCAATTTTTACACCGGTCTGCCCAATTTATTCGTTTTGTTTCAACGATGAGGCTGCCTCTTGCAGGGGAAATGAGAAGACATCTATTTCATTCTACACTTCACTCGTATTTTCAGTTGTAAATGAGCAGCAAAAAAAAAAATGCTTCTATGTCAATCTATGTCATCTTTATAAATAATAAGTATGCATTTTTATATAAAATATACAGAAATATCAGTTGTAAAAATGTCATTCAAAAACGGACCCCTGTGCAACCGACGCAAGCAAGCACACCCTACAATTTCCCCAGAAATTGTACCCTCTCTAGTTTTATTCTGTTTCTATTCTTTTAATCACACTTGCATTTATATAGATTTGAAAATGACAATGACATGCTTTTATTGATAAAAGTAAAAACCAGTATTGTGCGCATGACAAAACTTCAGCGTTCGTGGAGAGTGTAAGCTGACGGGTACAGCGAAGTTGGGGAGCTGAATGCGGTTTCTTACCCCCAAAACATGGCAGAAAAATAAAGAAAACAATTTTCACAGTGAATGGGAGGAAGAGTTATTTTTTACTACTGTGAAAGAAAGCTGCGTGTGTCTCATTTCCGGGGCGAATGTGGCAACGGCAAAGCGGCACAATGTGGGGAGACACTTCATTACGTGTCACAAAAGCTACCATGCTAACTACCCATCGGGTAGCGCGCTACGGGGCAGAAAAAGCAACATAGTTCATGATTTGTTAAAAGGGTTTTTCAGTGGCTAGTGAAAATGGGACATTTTTCCTATGAAATGTTGTAGAAGTGATCATCTTCAATTTTAACAATTGCTGAGATTAATAGAAATAAAGTGTTGAGTATTGATATTATCTGTTCCACCTGGTTAATTCATAAGTCATTGTTGATAATTATTGTTAAAATAATTAACGTGATCAGTGTCTTCACATGGATGAGTATCATTAATAATTAATCTCACTGTAATCTTGGCGTTAATCTAGATTTAAATGGCTCATTTGAATTCCGCCGAAGGCATTCAGAATGTGTGCTACCCAAATAATGACTAAAGTAAGTCTGAGAAAGGGTTTCTCAAGCGAGGTGGCGCATTAGACCAGGGGCTCATCTCCTGTTTCCAAAATGCATCACAAACTGCTTGAGAAAGCTGTTCTACTATGATAATTGGTGATGAAAATAAATTATGTTCAATAAGATGTACTTGTGTATGTGTTGTTCTGTTGTAATTTGTACAGGAAAATAGCGCCCCTACACAAAAAGCGAATTAAACTGTGGTATTGTTCTTTTGATGTTTCCGTGGTCAGAACATGATACATGGTTAAGCTAAGCAGACACGATTTTTCCCTGCTCCGATGTATATGGCCAAAAAGCGTTTGTCTTTTTACAGTGCTTGCTGAGTAAAATGTTGAAAAGAACTTCAAGCTTCGGTCTTTGACTTGGGAAAACTGCCATCTGTCGAGCTAATGTAGCTGGCTACAGGGACCTAGCCTCACACACAGAAGAGGGGGCATAACAGTAAAAAGACAACCCTTCCTAGGCCAGCGATCATATATTCTGTGAGTAGAAATCAACAGTCACCTTGACACAAAGAATAGAATAAGGGAATTTTGAGGAATTAGAAACGAGATCACAAATATCTAACTGCTCAAGCACCAGTAAACATTCCATAGCTAATTCCCTCGCCTTGCAAGCGCGAGCCAAAGCTGAGGCAGCACGTGTAGAACTAGAATACGCACGACAAGAGGCAGAGCTATTGAAACAATAAGCCATTCTAAATGCCAGTTTGCATGAACTGAAATTACAAAAGGCAGTAGCAGCTGCAAATGCAGAAGCTGAAATGCTAGAAGCAGCTGCTAAAGAGGAATATCAATTGTTAACTCCACTTCAATCCATCGAAAACATGCAGCATCAGACCTCAGCTTCAACTGAAATGTATGGTGGAAATGCTGTAACACAGACTCCCAATATACATCCAGACCACCCGTCCTATCAGAGGGAAATAACAGTCAACACATTAAATTCAGTCACAGGCTCACAACCAAATGCAGCACCACTCATGACTTCACATTCATCAGTGCGCCAGCCCACTATGGACAACGGTGAAGCGAAGACACGTGAGAATCAGGGTGAAATGCCACGAAGTGAAATCAGTGACCTTAAATTCCTTGAGCTAGCTCAACATCGCTCGTTCAGAGGTCAAGCTACATGGATACCACATCAGGCTACCAAGCACTGTGGATGGACCAAGAAAAACATGCAGTTTCAGAGACCTCCCCCACGACTCAAAACACTGCAACGAAGACTTCAAGCCTTTCCAGCCCCACTATGCATATTCACTCCCTGTGTACAACACAAGCCTATCCAATACAACGGCTGCAACTGACCTGGGGAAATATTTGATGCGGCGTGAGCTGGTGAGTTCAGGTCTTTTGAAGTTTGATGATAAACCGGAGGATTACTCGGCCTGGAAAGCATCCTTTCTTAGCTCTACAGATGACTTAAAGCTTTCTGCCAGAGAGGAACTTGACCTGCTGTGCAAATGGCTTGGGCCTTCATCGTCTGAGCAAGCCAAACTAATCAGAGCAGTTAACATCCACAACCCACCTGCCGGTCTCAATATGTTGTGGCGAAGACTGAAGGACGTTTATGGCTCACCTGAGGTGATTGAAAATGCACTTCTCAAGAAAGTTGAGGATTTTCCCCAAATCTCAGCCAAGGAAAATCAAAAGTTACGAGAACTGGGAGACATTCTAATGGAACTTGAAGTAGCGAGGGCAGATGGATACTTACCTGGTCTCTCGTACCTCAACACCTCCCGCGGCGTCAGCCCAATAATCCAGAAACTTCCAACCAGCCTACAGGAAAGGTGGGTTACTGTTGGATCACGCTATAAGGAACAACACGGGGTGGCATACCCTCCATTTGCAGTCCTTGTGAACTTTGTCACTGATCAAGCAAAAACACGCAATGATCCAGCATAACAGGAGCATGGTGTCCCTCCAAGATTGAGAAGTGTTCTCCAGTCAGGCTCATTACACACGAACATCAGTTGCTGTCAGAAGGACTGAAGTCTCAACGAATGGCAGCGACGGTGACAGTACCGCAGCAGCCAGGAGAAATGATGACCCTGACAAATTGTGCCCACTGCATAACAAGCCGCATCCACTGAGGAAGTGCCGCAGCTTCAGAAACAAAACACTATGAACGAAAAGCTTATTTGAAGGAAAAACGCATGTTGCAAAAGCTGTGCTTCATCCACCCACGTTGCTAGAGACTGTGACAAGCCTGTGCTGTGCAAAGAGTGCAACAGCGACAAACACTTCATTTCCACACTTCATTGTGGAATCCTTGGATGGCAACAAACACAACCCCTGCCTTTGCTGATCGAGTGTGACATGCTGCCAGACGACAGATACAAAATACCATCACCGGAGGTAGCTAGACACCATCCCCATCTCGAGCATCTGGCAGACAAAATCCCAGCCTTGGACCCAGATGCATCCATCCTACTCCTCCTTGGGCAAGACCTTATCCAGGTGCACAAGGTACGTGAACAGTGTAATGGTCCGCACAGCGCACCGTTTGCACAGCGACTCGACCTCGGATGGGTGATTATCGGAGATGTATGTCTAGGAAGAGCACACAAACCCGCCACCGCCAACATCTTCAGAACCAACGTGCTGGTGACCGGACGCCACTCCATACTCCGTCCATGCACCAGCAGCTTAGTGGTGAAAGAGAAGATTGACAGCCCTGCTACACTCCACGCGACTCCAAGTGCTTCTCACACAGCCAGCGGTGGCCAGAACGAAGACAGCCTGGGAAGAAATGTGTTCCAGAGGACACAGCACGACGACAAGCTTGGCATGTCCTTTGAAGACAAACTGTTCCTCGATATCATGGACAAGGAGGTCTACATGGACGACGCAAACTGCTGGGTAGCACCACTGCCTTTCAGGCCAAACAGGCTGCGTCTACCCAACAACAGACAGCATGCTGCTAACCGTCTCACCTCTTTGCGCCACATGCTGGAGAAGAAACAAGGCATGAAAGAACAGTTCTTCAACTTCGTGCAAGGAATGTTGGACGCAGACCAAGCAGAGCCTGCTCCAGCACTGAAGCCCCAACAAGAATGCTGGTACTTGCCAATATTCAGCGTTTATCACCCACATAAAAAGGACCAAATACGGGTAGTGTTCGATTCTAGTGCCAAGCACGAAGGAATCTCACTCAATGATGTGCTTCTCCGTGGCCCCGACATGAACAACACCCTCATCGGGGTCCTCATGCGCTTTCGCAGAGGGCCTGTTGCAGTAACTGCGGATGTGCAGCAGATGTTCTATTGCTTCATCGTCCAGGAAGAACACCGTGATTTCCTAACAGATCACCGAGTACCGCATGAAAGTGCATGTTTTCGGAAACTCTCCTTCCCCCGCAGTAGCGATTTATAGCCTGAGAAGAGCGGCTCTGCTTGGAGAAAAGGAACACGGTGCTGAAGCTAAGCAGCATGTCATGAGAAATTTCTATGTGGATGACGGACTCGCTTCATTCCCCACCGAGAATCAAGCCATCTCTGTCCTGAAAAGCACAAAGGATATGTTAGCAGAGTCAAGCATCAAGCTACATAAAATAGCTTCTAACAGACGTGCAGTGATGGATGCCTTTCCCCCCGAAGAGAGAGACAAAAACATGGTCAATTTAGAGCTGACTGTCGACCCCTTGCCAGTACAGCGCAGTCTGGGACTCACCTGGAACCTGGAGTTTGACTTTTTCATCTTCTGCGTATCCAGAGAGAAGAAGCCCTTTACTAGAAGAGGAATCTTATCCACTGTTAATGGCCTTTACGACCCCCTGGGATACGTGTCACCTGTAACCATCCAAGGTAAAGCATTAGTTCGAGAGCTGTCCGCCGACCAAGCTGCGTGGGATGCCCCCCTCCCAGTACAAAAAGAAGAACAGTGGACGCAGTGGACAGACTAACTCTGTGAACTTGAACAGCTTCAGATCGAAAGACCCTACACACCCATTTCTCTGCGCTCCACAAACTACAGAGAACTCTGTCTTCTCCGACGCCTCCACCATGGCCATATCAGCAGTGGCCTACCTCAAGACGACAGACAGAGAGGGACACATCAATGTTGGATTTGTCATGGGCAAATCAAAGCTGGCTCCTCATCCCCCACACACGGTTCCACGGCTTGAACTTTGCGGCACTGTCCTGGGCGTGGAAATGGCAGATCTAATAATCGACAAACTGGACACAGACATTCACAAAGTAACATTCTACACAGACAGCCGGATCGTGTGGGGATATATCCACGACACAAAAAGAAGATTCCATGTGTACGTAGCGAACAGAGTTGCCCGCATCAGGAAGACCACAAGCCCTGAACAGTGGCACTTTGTCAGCACGGAACACAACCCAGCGGACCATGGGACTCGCTCAATGGCAGCAGCTGTGTTGAAGGACACAAACTGGTTCAAAGGCCCAGCATTCTTGACAAAAGAGACTTGCACACAGACAGAGGTATTCAAACTCATCAATCCTGATGCAGACGTAGATGTACGTACACAGATCCAAGCCTTCATGACTAATGTCTCTGCCAGTGAGTTAGGTTCACATCGATTTGAGCGCTTTTCCAGTTGGAAGTCACTCAGTCAGGGCATAGCCAAACTCATACTCAAGGTGAGTTCCTGTGCAAAGGGCTTAACCAGCAAGACAGACGAGGTGACACAAGCAAAACTACTTGTCATCAAAAATGCTCAACATGATGTGTTTGTAGAAATAAAGTGCCTTTCTAGAGGTGAAGTCGTGCCAAAGTCAAGTGCTCTGAGAAAGCTGAACCCCATGATGGATGCGGATGGCCTATTAAGAGTTGGAGGACGGATTTCTTTGGCCGATGTACCCTGGGAAGAAAAACACCCAGTCATCGTTCCCAAAAAGCACCATGTAGCCACTTTACTGGTGAGACATTACCATGAGCAGGTCGCTCACCGGGGCAGACATCTCACAGAGGGCGCTGTGCGCTCTGCTGGACTGGATTGGAGGCAAAAGGCTGGTGTCAAGTGTCATACACAAATGTATGACCTGTAACAAGCTGAGAGGAAGAATGGAAGAACATAAAATGTCAAACTTGCCTTCTGACAGACTAACCCCAGGTCCTCCATTCACTAACGTGGGTGTTGACCTGTTTGGTCCATTGACCATAAGCTCCAGACGCACTCGAGGCGGCCTTGTAGAAAATAAACGCTGGGCAGTCATCTTTACCTGTTTAGTGATAGAGCTGTGCATATCGAGGTCCTTGAGTCCTTGTCATCTTCAAGCTTTGTGAATGCATTAAGAAGATTCACATCTATAAGGGGCCCTGCTTGCCTCTTTCGTTCTGACAGAGGAACGAACTTCATAAGTGCATGCAAAGAACTTCAGATCAAATCTGATGACCATGAACTGACTACTTACCTGAGAGACCAAAGCAGCACCTGGATGTTCAACCCTCCTCACTCCTCACACATGGGTGGAGTTTGGGAGAGGATGATAGGTGTTGCTCGCAGGATCTTCGATGCATTGTTGCTCAAGACAAACGGCTCCCATCTGTCTCATGAGGTCCTAGTCACACTCATGTCAGAAGTCATGGCCATTATGAATGGCCAGGCCTTTGGTTCCCGTGTCATCTGACCCAGACATGCCCTTCGTCCTCACACCTGCCATACTCCTAACACATAAAGATGAACCAGTATTGCCACCTCCAGGAGAGTACGACCTCAAAGACCTCTATGTAAAACAGTGGAAACAGGACCAGGCTCTTGCCGATTCTTCTGGAAACGCTGGCGTCAAGAATACCTGGTGTCACTCCAGCCAAGGAGGAAGTGGCACACAGACAAGCCAAACCTGAGTGAAGGATATGTGGTGTTGCTCAAAGATGCGCAAGTCAAGCGGAATGAGTGGCCTGTCGGAGTAGTGGTGAAAGCCATCCCCAGCAAAGACTCTAAAGTTCGCAAAGTGGACATAAGGGTTGTCAGAGAGGGTACTCTAAGGGTATATTCTAGACCTGTCTCCAAAGTTGTTTTACTTGTTAAAGGGGAATAGTGTTATATTGCATTATAACAGACGGGCAAGTGTGTTGTTCTGTTGTAATTTATACAGGAAAATAGCGCCCCTAGTGGTGTACAAAAAGCTAATTAAACAGTGGTATTGTTCTTTTGATGTTTCCGTGGTCAGAACATGATACATGGTTAAGCTAAGCAGACACGATTTTTTCCTGCTCCAATGTATATGGCCAAAAAGCGTTTGTCTTTTTACAGTGCTTCCTGAGTAAAATGTTGAAAAGAACTTCAAGCTTCGGTCTTTGACTTTGGAAAACTGTTAGCGATCTGTCGAGCTAATGTAGCTGGCTACAGGGACCTAGCCTCACACACAGAAGCGGGGGCAGAAGTGTTTATTAACTGTTTATTAGATTAGTTAGCTTGGCTGATAGAGCTGTGCTGACGGGCTTGCCTCGGTTGCACTCAAGCATCGTAGTTTGACGACGACTCTTCCCCTGCTCTACATCAGTGCTTGGCCCGGCATCTTCCGCATTAGCTAAGGGAGGCTTTGCGTTTAGGTGGTATTTGAGACTGCAAGAACTCCTACAGTAAACTAATTCCGCATAGCACAAGGTGCAAACAACCTTAGTCTTGTCGAGGTTTCCATTGGGAAGCTTCTTAAAAATACATTTTCCCTGAAGCAAACCAGGCGGCTTCATAGCTGCATCCATGTTAGCACGTCACGTTTGATGTGATAATTTCATACACATGGCATACACACAGGTTCGAAGACTCGTTCTCGCCCCCTACAGTGCAATTCGGCTAGGTATACATCCGCGCTAAAATATCAAGGTGAAAGTCATCATAGCTTGCGTAGTATAGACCCAGCTCCCAACCCAACTTTGAGAATAGATTAACGGCGATATTTTTTTTATCGCCCGATAAGAGTCTCACGTTAACGCAGCACATTAACGCCGATAACGGCCCACCACTACAAAAGAAACAAATATTTAAATGACCACCACAATCCCACTAACTGATGCACATACAATGGATTAGTATGCAGCTGTTACACCTGTTATATCACAATACAACTGCATGCACCAGTTGAGTTGGTGTTGTGGTCATTTGAATTTCCATAAAACATGGAATCAGAACCCTGTTCATTGACTGAGTTCAAAAATTCTCCATGCTCTGACTGAGCTCTTTGAGAGGTCTTTCTATCCCATGTTTCCACTGAACTAGTAAGGGGTGTGTGCGTATGTGTGAATATGAGAAGGTAATTACTCTACCTTGAGAGTAAGGTCTGCGCTGGGGAAGGATATTGGGTTAAGGTTGATGCCTGGCTGCAGGTGGTTGCTGCGTAGCATGGGGATGCTCTGGTTAAGGGCCGGCTACAACAATAAACAGACATATATATTGTTGCTTTTCTATACTTCAATTCTATCAATAAGTGAGATTCAAAATCACAATTCCAAAGCACTGGACACACTGGCCATCAAATCCAAACTCACGTTGCTAGCAAGGGCATCCTGCAGCTTGGCAACTGGGTTGGACACGGGCACTGGAGTGGAGCCGGATGGCAGGCTGAAGTCTGAGTCCTTGGGGCTCACACCAAACTCAATAGGTGGTACTGGCAGCACTGTGTCCACATGGTGGTCCACTCCGTTGACAGGTGTGATGGGGCCACCTTCCAGGCGCTCAACGGCCTCTGAGCCCTTGCGGTGTTTCAGTGATCGCTCATTACCGATGGGGCCAGGTTTGTGCTGCTCCTTGCTGGGTTCTGGGCTTGCATCAGAATCCTGGAAGGAAATACAAATTGAACCAAGGGCATTCATTAGGGTTATGGTTTAACCCCAAGATCAAATCAAATGTAGTGCGTATAGCTCTTTTTTAAGTCACAGAAGGCTTCACAGATGCCCATAAATTGGCACCTATAGCCAACTAAAACCCTCAAGAAAGACAGGGAAAAACTACCAGGAAGGCTCCTTGGGAGGAGCAAGTCAGTGAGGGACCCCCTCCTCCAGAGATGTGCAAATGAAACTAAAACCCAACTGTGGAATTTGCAGAATTATATGATTGGACTACACAGCAAGATTGAAAGATTGTACAATACCTCAGAGTTAGGTTCACTTCCTGTATATGACACTTGCTTGGTCCATGAGTCTCCTCCTGATGACTGGACTGACAGGGCTGGAAAGAACAATGAATGCGGGATAGTTATAATTATAATTTAGCAGCTACAACTGGATTTGGATACTTTGCTTCACTGAACATTTTTAATGACCAACTTGGTTGAATCTAATTGAAAAAAAGTGTAAATGATAGTTCAGTGTTGTGAAAGATGCTCCAACAGTCTGCACATATATAGGAATAGGACAGCGGTTCCCAATCCTGATCCTCGGCCCCCCCTGCCCTGCATGGGTTGTTGTCAGGCTTAAAGCTTGATAACGGCCCATTCATTTGAATCAGGTGTGTTGGAAAGGGGGCCCCGTCCACACGAATACCTTCTCGTTTGAAAACTCAACTTTACCTCTGTTTTGGCCATCAGTCCACACTGAGACAGCGTTTTTGTCCAAAAAATAGCTTTTTGAAAACGCATTCTAAAGTAGATGAATTTGAAAACTAAATTTTCGAGTTGTAATGTGGACTGTAAAAACGTAAGCTTTCGATAACGATATCGCATCATTGGATGCAGTAATGTCATCCATTCAGTCCTAAAGATGATTGCCGCACGATGTATTGCAGTTGTTTTAGCTACTCTGCAGTTTATTTGTGTTAAAGATTACTGTCAGATTTCATAAATTAATAAATAAGTCAGTGTGGATGCACAATTTTTGGAAAACTCTAGTGTGGACAGCGTTTTCAAACAAAAAAACAGGGCAGGGGGGACCAGAATTAGGAAAGGCTGGTGTCAAAAATGTGTTTCTGATAAAACCATGCACAGTACATCTCTCTATTAATTGCAGGAATCTGTGTGTGTGTGTGTACAAATAAGGATGGGTTTAGTTTCCCACGATCAGAGAAAGAACCGGGCCCTCTGCAAAGTTCATATCTTGCAGGTGTCCTCTTTAAAATCCAACAGAGTGCAGTACCGCGATTGACATTTTGACATCAAATGATGAAAAAATCAATTAATTGCCACCAGTTTGGCTTGCTCTTTTCGTGTCCCAGCCCCTTCACTTTGATTGGTCCTCTGGTCTGCAGCAAGTTGAAATGAAACTAAGCATAGTATGGAAAATAATGTTTCGTTATTTAGAAGCAAATTTGCTTTTACAACCATTTTCTAAGCTGCTTGGGAAAAGGGCTGGCTAGCTAACAGAACGACAATATAAAGTGGATATATTTTTAGTATAGATCTGTGAATGTTGTTATATAAATGTATGTGTTTATAGATGTCAAAACCGCTTGCACATTGCACTTTTTAAAAATCCATTAGGGCTGCAACAACGAATCGATTAAAATCGATCATTAAAAGCGTTGGCACCGAATTTCATTATCTATTTGTTGTGTCGCGCGATTATTACGCCACTCAATATGCCGCGGAGATGTTTGAGTATTAAAAAAAAAAGTTTAGTTGAGCGCGGAGCGGAGGTAGAGGAAAGGCCATCGGAAAGACGTTGTTCTGAAACGCATGGCGGAGGCAGAGAAATCAGTACGACCCACGACCCACGACTTTTTCAATGAAGTTTCAAATAAAATGATAGAAAATCACTAATCTGTGAAAATAGCTTAATCCTCGCAAATCTAAAACATTTTCAAAATTGTGTCAAAAAATCTTAAATATACACCAGATTATTCTAATAAAGTCTGGCCTACTTCCACAACCTTTCAATTTTCAATAAAATTTTAAACAAAACTCAAATAAATTGCTCATCTTGGAAAATAGCATTAAATCCACGCTAATATGAATAACTTTTTCAAAATTGTGTGCCTGTTTGTGCACATTCTGAAGATTTTTTGCACTCCGTTTTGTGAATTTGCACTCAGTTCTGTTTTTCAATAAAGGGTTGGAAATTAATGCTTTTTTGTTTTTTTATCCGATTCATCGATTAATCGAAAAAAAGAATCGACAGATTAATCGATTAAAATAATCGTTAGTTGCAGCCCTAAAATCCATACTAGGATAAAAAGGTATTCCTTTTCATAATTGTCTCTAATGAAAGGTGGTACTTAGAGCTATCATATCCCATATCCAAATCCCCCATAAGTATTGCTGACACACAGCAACTGAAGCATAAACACATTAGAGACTTTCTGATACTTCCCACTATGAACCCCATTATATTAATTGATGTACTTGAGTTGGATATACTTGTATTCATTTGCATGTATTTTTACTATAATTTCTACTTTGTATTTCCGATAATACTGCTTGGTTTGCAGGGCTCTAGAGTGCGACCAATTTGGTCGCATATGCGACCAAAATTTGTACGGGTACGACTAAAATTTTTACTAGGTCGCACCGGTGCACCTAACCTCCTCGCATCCGCTGCCTCTCCAGGAACGAAGCGTTTGTTTCTCCTTTGACGGAACTCGCACTCACGGTTGGATCATATCGTGGTCTAAACTAATCAGAGACAGAGATGGGGCGGGTCTTTGCCTCTGATTGGCTGTGGTCCAGATATTCCTGTAGGCCTACACTGCTCCGTGCTGTGTGATTGAAATTACGACCTGAGCGCCAGAGAATCAGTTATGGCAGACCTGGGCATTGTACGGCCCGCGGGCCACAACCGGCCCACAGGCTGTTCCAATCCGGCCCGCGTGAGGTAAATCACACTAGTGATCAGGCAATTTACATATGTGCGCTTGCGCAACCTCACCGACAGGAGAGTTAGGTGGTTAGCCCTCGAAAATGAAAAACGAAAAGGTTGATACAGAATGTAGAGTTTTTAACAAGACATGGACTTCTAAGTATCTGTTTACTGAGGTCAAAGTCAAAGCTGTGTTCTTAGTTTTGGAGAACAGGTCGCTGTGTTGAAGGATTACAATTTGAATCAGCACTAAGGGACTCAAGAAAAAAACTAACGCGGACATAATAAGAACTTGACTGATTCAGTGGGCGCGGGCTGATGGTTTGCTAGTTAAATTGCACACTCGGATCATCACCTGTCAGCTGTCCTTCGTATATCCACCTCAGACATTCAGCCAGATTTCGATGCACTTGTTCAAGCCCACTGGATTCCTCTCACATAACAAAATGAACTGCAAAAAGTATTGCTTTTTGTATAAAGTTGATCAATTGCATATCTTTAACATACTGCAAAACAACTTTTCAGTGTTGGTGAAGATTAACTAGTTACAAATAAAATGAAACACTGATGTTATGATTTTAGTTTTTACTGTTACTTCGATAGTCTTTTCCTAGTTGACCAACATGTAAAATATTTATATAAATATTTACAGAATATCCTTATTCTTCTGATAACCAGTAGCAGCTAATCAAAATATATACTTTACTGCTTTTTACAATGGGGGAAAATGAATAGTGAGCAGAATTAAGTTCAAGTTATCGTTGATGCGGCCCTCCAACACATTTCAGGTTTCTCATGTGGCACCTTGTCAAAATTAATTGCCCACCCCTGAGTTATGGAGCTGGGCCATGGAGCTAACCCATGGAGCTAGGATGTTGATGCTAGGGAGAGTGTGGCAAGCTGGTTTAGCCAAGGCCAAAGGGCAAGAAAGCCAAATTACAGGTGTTGGCCATCTGAAGGGCATGCGACAGCAAGGGGGGACCCGCTATAAGACTTTGAGCCATGAAATGTTAGGTCTCAGTTCAGGGAAGCACTTTTAAACAGTAGCATTTTCTATTTTAAAATGTTTTATTTTGCTTGCAATGTTTTAGTTTGGCAGCTCAGTGAAGCACTTAAAATATTTGTATATACAGTTTAATTGTGCGTCAAATAAAACCAATATTTACCTACACCTTATTCTTGTTTAAGGTCATTTACATAATATATATGAATGTATATGGAGCGTGATAAAAAGGTGACCTTGAAATTGTGGCGACGCAAGGAAAAATTTGGGTGCACCTAAATTTTGTGCTGGTGCACCTAAATAAAAAGTTAGGCGCACCAGTGCAACCAAGGGAAAAAGTTAGTCTGGAGCCCTGGTTTGTTATCTGAAGATCAATGAGTAATATATATATATACACCGTATTTCTTCGATTAAACGCTGCAGCGTTTTACACTTCATTTTTTGTGCGGATTTTAACCGCACTGAAATATATGCCGCACTTGATACGGGAACAATGATACCAAGCAATGCACAAGTAGGCTATAGGCGATTTTACAGCATGCTGTAACACACTTCGGTTGTGGATAGTATGTCCATGCTTGGCAAAATCCATTGTTATGTCTACAAAATTATTTTAGATATAGTATAAGTTTAGCTAGCTTGCAAATCCTGAGGATAGCCTACCGAAATTGAATTAGACAATGTCGTTAGCGATGCTAGCTAATGTTGGTCTGCTAGCTGTATATAACATTTCACTGGGTCTTGCTGCTGTTTGATTTACTGAAATTATTATGAAACGTTATGTTCTACTAGCCATTTGCCTATTTTAGCAAGTCACTGTATTTCCAAGCCCTGATAGTGTAACTAAGATGACACAGTAAATAATTAGCTGCACGGTCTGTAGATCTTGGGACGAAGCCACTTTTTTGTTCTAAAACCGGGCTATACGCTGCTTTGAAATATAAGCTGTACAACCACAAGAAAACTGTAAAATCGGGATACAAGCCACGGTTTTATTTATGAAAAATATGGTATTCGAGGGCGGGGTTTAATTAGCAAGAGAGATTTAGTGAATTGTAGCTGCAGTGCGACAAACAAAGAATAGACAAGGAGGTGTGAAAGAAATTTTGGGCCTATGTCCTATGTACAATGAATGTGTTTTAGGAGAAGTTTACAGTTGGTTAAGAAGCTTGATACTATGAATGTTGATTCAACTCCATTTGGTAGAGATGCCATTTGCAGTTTTATGACACCTAACTAGGAGACGTGAAGTCTAAGAGACGGGAAGTCTGGGTGACCTGAGAGAGTTCTTGTCACCTGGGGGGAAGAGACAGTTGGTCTGAAGACAATGTGGATTCAACTGTATTGTTCTAAGGATTTAACCAATGACAGAAGAGATTTGGTATAGCTGCATGTCTGTAGGATGGACCAATGACTTTTGAGAACTGTCGTATCTATAAAATGGTCTGTTGAAGAATGTTCTGGGGGGTTCGGGGCCATCAGCTGGGTAGTGCTGGTGGGCTGGATTCTCCCGGTTCCATTCTAGAATGCTAGATGGAGCTGTATGGAATTGTCTTTGTGTTATTGTCTTATGTTTCTGTGTCGATGATGTTATGTTGATAACGTTATTATGTTTAAATCTACGTCAAATAAACATTAACTCTGTACTTCACCCGACTTCAGCTTAAACGATTGATTCTCTCAAAAACTTCCACGACAGAGGTCAAACACAAAGGCTAAAATTGAAGCCGTACATTTAGTCGGGAGTACAAATGTGAACCATTCACAACGCTTTTATAAGACGTGTCGTGGGTAGTACTTTAACTGTCTCAAATACAAGTGTTCTACATTGTGTATCAATCTGAAGCAGCATGCCGAAACGTTCTTACACTTTAGCTTTCAAACAGAATGCTGTGCAGAAAGCATGCACTCACCAGCAGCAACAGATCTGTAGCACACAAGGGTTGAAGTGTGTGTGTCGGGGGGGGGGGGGACGACTGCACAGACGGACTTATCTTCAATGGCACCATTTATTTTCAAGTATTTTTCTACACAGGGTGACCAGTGGCTGCGAAATTGTGAATGACAAGTCATGGTCCGCAATAAATGTGCACACAAGTATTTTTAAGTCGCAGACACGGTCAGTCATAGACAATGGTGTGTCAGCTGTAACAGTTGCTTCCGGCAATGTCGTGGAAAGTTTGAGTGCACGGGCACCAGCTCTATGACCGGGATCTAACTCATGACGAGCAAGCACTTTCTTACCGCTGCTGGCATATAGTAGCTTCCTTGAGCAAAATGTGCAGAAACGAGCACCAGGCTCTGTTTCTGGCACCAACTGCCAAAAGGCCTGCCGTCTCTACCTTCTTCTATCCATGCCCAGCGCCATTTATTTTTGAGTCCTTTATATATGGGTGGGACATCATCCCCAGGCTTTCATGAACTTGCGCTCTATGCTTTCACCAACAACGCTAACGTGACGTATGGATCTCAATCACACCGTGTTGCCATGACCCGCCCTGCTCTGCTTCTGATAGGCTTGTAACATTAGTTAGAGCTGCGTTCCTCTCATGATTGGTAGGTTAAATCAATTGACTCAAATATTAAACCGCAAGCAAGTTCCCAATTTAATTATTTTCCTCACGGCCGCACATCCGGCACGGTGCCGGAATACTTTAAGCCCTGTGCACGCGAACTTGGTGTTGATGAAAGGCAAATTTGTTTATTTTATATTGTACACTTGTGATTTACTTGTGTAATAAATACTCTGTTTTAATTTAACCAACTAAATAACCGTTTTCTGATTTTTTTGGGTGCGGCGTTTAATCAAGGGTGGCGTTAATTACACAATGTTCATTTTTGGTGCAGCGTTTATTCGAGGGCACTGTTTATTCGAAGAAATACGGTATATATGTTTTAAAAATATATAATTATATATAAAAAGAAATGTTCTCACCAGTACTTAACAAGAACGGTAAGAGGTTTAACAGAGAACCAATATAGTACATTTTGATCAACATGACATAAGCCATTTATAACAAAGGAAACAGCAGACAAATTAAGACTACATAATCATTTGCATGAATTTAGGCTACCACAGCATTGGCAATTTGACTAGAAAAGATGTGAAGGTTGAACAAGTACTTCATAGGTGAATGAGAATTTCAATTGCGATCTGAGAAATATAGGTACCAAAACCACTGAGAAGAACTGTCATCGCCAGCTGCATCACGGGCACTGCACTATCTATAATTCCAGAAATCTGTGTGTGTGTGTGACAAACGACGCGGGCACTGTGCACTAGTGTAGTCAATTACAATCAGGTCTGTTTTCACTGTGCTGCAATAATTATGACTTCTCTTAACATTGTGCTTTGAGTAAATCTACAATATAAAAAAAAAATGTAAGCATAATTTAGCAATATACATAACTAAATTCTAAGAAACTCAGACATTACCTCCACCTTGTAATGCTAGTTTGAACAATTCTGAGAGCATCTACCTGAGCTGTTGGTCTCCCAGATCTCTGTGCCCAGATTGTTGGTGGACAGTGCCTCATCTGGTTGCTCCATTGCTAAACTGCCCTGCTTCTTGGCAAAGCGAGGGGGCATCTTTGATGTAATTGTTCTGTTCTTCACTGGCACCTAATGATGCAGCAACAAATGGTTCTGAGTTAATCAAAACACACTTTTGCTGAACAAGGGATTTTAAAAAGATGTACAATTATGTCTAAATAACATATAAAATTATTAATCTGTCTTTATAGAGTTGGTAAACTACACAGCATGGGTTGTGTTGTCCCATAGGAGAAGCCAAGATGTTTAACTAACAGGAGCTCCCTGTTCCTTTCTCCTCCTCTCATCTTCCTGTGGCCGCCGCTGTTTTTTGGACAAAGCATCCTGGTATGCATCCGAACATGGAACTGTGCCTCCAGCATCACTCTCGACTGTGGAGACAGCAAGCCAGTCAGTGCAGTACACCATCAAGAACAAGAAGGTTGACTGAATAAATGTATTGATAATGTAAGTTCAGTAAAAAACATTGGTTGTAACATTTATAGTACTTCTGCACAGTGCCCGTGATGCAGACGTGATTAAGATGTCAGCAAAACGAATACAGAACATAGCTACAAAGCAGCAATGGCGGATTCCTCCTTGCAAAACATTGTAAAATTGACATGGTTACACTTAACTGCCGACAAAAGAACCAAAAAAGATAATTCTCTGCATGCAGGGCTCGACAATAACGATGGCTTGATGGCCCGGGGCCAGTAAAAAGTAACGTCGGGACAGTTAAACTAGCAACTCACTGTCCCGATCGGGCCACTGCAAAGCATTGATTGGAAAAAAATCGCATTGTAAAACATCCTGCATGTTTTGCTATTTGCTAAATGCATAAATAACTGCAGCTTGTGGGGCACACCGTTGGCCAATCAAGAGTTGAGTAGTGAGTGATGAGTGGTTGTCAAATTGTAATTCTCTAATCTCAATTAAAAAAAATTAACAACTGGCGCGAGACACAAGTGAAGGAGAGGGTTAGGGTTAGGATTAACGGAAACGGAAGCAACTTTTTAATGTAACTAAGATGCACTGTGTCGTCTGTCGTATGTTCCCGTCTAAAGCAGACAAAAGTGGATCTATTTACACAGGCACTGACAATTTTCGAAAACAATCCCTGACCAGCCACGCCAATAGCAGACAGCACCTGGTTTGCGTGATAGCTAAGCGGCTGGTTGACAATCCATCTTCCAGGCCGTTGACCATGCTGGTCAGGAATTTAAATGCAGATGCCCATCGTGTTATTGCACGTCTTATAACAACAGCATATCACAAAATTAAGACGGGCCAGCCGTTCGCCTCATTCCCCCGGGCTATTGAACTGCAGTAGAAGAATGGTGTCGACTTCGGTACTGATGAAATGCTATGGAATCTTTTATATATTAGCATTGAGGGACCAGAGGTCTCACAGTTTCAGCCACAGAGTCGTGCAGAGATGGCTGTCAGCAGGGGAGAGAGCACGTCTATTACCTTTTTATTTTTTATCACTATAAATGTGATTTCATTTTTGTTCTTTTTATATCCAGGATGTGTTTAATAAATGGTTACATTACACAATGGTTAACATGTTAACAGAATAACATAACTTATAAGTCTTTTGGAGGGGGGGCCAGTAAAAATTGTCTTGGGGCCAGTAAGTTTCAAACAGTGGCAAAAAATAATGACATTGAGCCCTGGCATGCATTGAGATTTGAACCACTACCCCTTGGTTTACAGATGCTACGCTCTAGACAACTGAGCCACAGGCACCTGCATAATGGTTTTGTGTGAGTGTACAGAGACTAACGTAAATGGGAATACTGTCTAAAGCAGTCTCACAAATTCAATAAAAGAACTTGTACGTACATAATGCAAAAAAAAAAATTCTCTGGCTCTTTGTGTAGTAATCCCCTCAGAGTAAAACATTCAAGTTTTAACTAGCAGCTTGACAACAAGTAGCTAGCCATTGTGGTGAACCTGGTTTGTTTTGCAAAACAGATGATCGTGACGTGCTCAAATAAACACTCATTGTTATGTTTTACAACCGGAGGATTGACCAGAAGAAACCGGTCTTTCTGTCAAATCAAAGCTATACGTGACAGGGGTTGAACCTATGACCATTGACTAACAAGCAGAGCGTCTTAACCAAGTGAGGTATTCACAGTGGTAGGAGACAATGTGTTTAGTTACTGTATGAGAAAATAAGCCGTTTATCCAATAGCAAGCATCGTCAGATTTGTTCAAAAAGCTGTCATGTCATTTTGACATATAAACTGAGATTTTGCATGGTACTTCAGAGTGACGTCATCTTGAAACTTATTAGGTTTGAAAAAAAAGTCAAAATTACATTTGATTTATTGACACTAAGATGGAGGCAATGTGGACCTTTACATAAATACACCCCTTTCAGCCATTTTCCTTTTCACCCTATATAAGACATGTATTCTACACATCTGTAACAAATTTCAAGTCGATTGGATCTATGGTTCATGAGGAGAAAGGTTTTGAAGGTTGTACCAAATTTGGAAAGTACAGCAAAATCTATCATGGCAGACCTTATGGGTCCTTGAGGCTTTTTTGTTCCCCATGAGAAATAAGGCATGTATACCAATTTTCAGGCATTTTGGAATAATGGGGCGCTGGGGAAATTACGTAGACTTTGGGCGTGGCTTATAGCGCCACCTATGGGCGTACATGGGCCATTAGCGGTCTGGGAGTAGTGAGTGACCTGTTGTATCATTGGGCCAAATATGAAAAAATCGAGGTCAATGACTGAGCTATTGAGCCATTTCATGAAGAGGAAAATAATAATAGGAATACTAACAATAACAATAGGTTTCCTCCTACTGGAGGAACCCTAATAATGGTACAGACAAAACCAATAGGTTTTTAGTCCCCTGAAGGGACCTGTGAAAGAAAAACAAGGACACTTTCATATAATAATTTGAAAATAACTGGTTATTTGCACAATACAGTTTTAAGTTTACTTGCCGTTTATATTTACAGGTATAGCTACATTGGAACTAGCTGGACCTGCTCTTCTACATAACCCAAGGCCGTAGCCATGGAGTCAACATTGGGGGGGACAAATATTTTTTTTATGATAATTTCGGACAGCGTGCGTGGTTGCCTGTCGTAGCGTAGTACATTTATATTTTTATATCAATATATTGGGGGGGACATTTTGACCAGATTTGAATATGGGGGGGGGGGGTCCCCCCAATATATATATTATGATTACGGCCTTGACATAACCCTTTATTAAATATAAGTGTTGTCAATGTTGCAAATTGTGATGTGCGTGTATAAATAAAATAACGCCAGCATGTTTAACAAGTCCCATTTAAAAAAGATGGTACCCATTTTTGTCAGATCACAATTGAAATTCTGTCATCTCTGAAGTAGACTACTTGTTCAGCCTCCACATCTTTACTAGTCAATTATGCACATCATAAAAGCCATTTCTCATTATTTTAAACAATTTTCCAATGTTGTGGTACATTCATGCACATGATTATGAAGCCTTTATTTGTCTTCTGTTTCCTACATTATCAATTCCTTATGTTATGTTGATCAAAATGTATTACAGTGTATATGCAGGAATCCTGAATTTAATTTCAATACCGTAAGACTTTTTGAAGACCTTCTCAAAATATTTTACAACCTCATCGCCATTTCAAGTTTAAGGCCGAATCCCAATTCTCTGTCTTATCCCAACCCGTTCCCCTTAGTTTACCCCGAGCCCTTGTCCCTCGAACATGAGGGGTAAGGGCTAGGGGTGAAAACATACCCCTATGAAATGAGACACCACTTGGTCCATTCAAGGCTAGTCAGAGAAATGCGGGACTGTTGTGCAAATCAGCAATGTAACTTTAGTGTAGCAAACTAGCGATATATATATATATATATATATTTTTTTTTTTATCAATTAAGAACATGGTCGCAAATATGTATGTACAGGACTGTGTAGAGCAAAAAACAAGACTGTCTTCATTTTTAAATCAATTATTTAATCCGAAAATATAAAATTTATGGGACTCTGGATGATCTGGCCGCCATAGTTGCCGGTTGCGCATTATTCACATACCCCTTGGTTTCAAGTAAGCTCCCGAAAACACTTGGTTTTAAGGGGTATGTACCCTTACCCCTTGATCAAAACGAGTATTTGGATAGCTCTTACTCTCACGTGAACGCGCAAAACTAAGAGGTAGGGGTAAAACAGAGAATTGGGATTCGGCCTTAATCTGCAACAAACCTTTAACTTAAAACAGTTGTAGTTTGCAAATAAATCTATAGAGCACAATCATACAACAGAACTCAGATAAGCTCAGAGGAAACAAAGCTCGAAACAATAAATTAAAGCAAAGGCAAGGTTTATTAAAATATTTGAATGTTTGAGTTCAGTGAGTGGCGATTCACCGCAGTATTGAGACACCAGATTACCTCCTCGCGCAGTGTTGATGTGCCGCCCATAGCCACCCTGATGTCGGCAGACGATGGGGCAGAGGTCGCTGTCGTAGCTGTTTTGACAAGTTCAGCTGTCGTGTTGGGTAGTGGTGTCGCTGGTGGAGCACAGAAACTGGCGATTGCAGGCTGCGGCTGCTCTCTGCAGCCAACGGCGGCCTTGTGGCTAGCACCGTGCATGTGGGACTTGACAGCGTTGATGCCCATCGAGGCTACGCTGATCTTTTTACAATATGTACAGTAAGCCTCACGGTTGTTTTCAGCGACAGGCTTCAGCCATTGTATAAACTCATCTTTCTCCAAACAGGAGTCCGCAAATTTACATTTCCCCATTTTGGAGTCTGTTTCGCAACATGTGGAGGGCGACACATCACCTAATCGCGCATTTCGCAAAATACGTGACATAGTCATGGGGAGGAAAATAAATATATTCATGCATACTTTTTGGACTCAAACTCTTTGGACAAAATAGATAAACTAGTAACAGCACTACTTGTAGCGACGCTACTGCCCAACACTGTAAAGGACACCTGCAAAATATGATCTTTGCAGAGTGCCCAGTTCTGGAGATAATTGTAGGCAACTCGCTGCCCTAAGACAGTGGTTCTCAATCCTGGTCCTCGGGACCCCCTGCCCTGCATGTTTTAGATGTTTCCCTGCTCCAACACACCTGATTCAAATGAATGGTCGTTATCAGGCTTGGATAACGACCATTCATTTGAATCAGGTGTGTTGGAACCACTGCCCTAAGATCCCATTTCAAAATACACAGACAGAGATTAGAGAAGTATACTGAAACTTGTGGGTGTCTGACTTACTTGGATAGCTGCAACGTTCATATTGGGATAGAGATTCAGCCATTTCTCCTTTGACAGAACTGCCCTTCAGCTCCTTATCGATTTTTTTCCCCAAAGGCTCATTAGGCCCACTCTGATAGCCTTCCTCAGACTGCTCAACGCTATAGACTGAACCTGAGCCAAGGCCCGGGCCGGAATCATCAGTAGTCCTGCTGGAAATGGTCAAATGAACATAAGTTGAGTGTTTATTAAGTATAATATTGCCATCTTGTCTTAACTTAAGAAACATACAACGCATAAACACTTTATGTTCCAACAATCCCATTATGTCTTAATAATATCAAAGGAACTCCACCTTTTGCAGCCTGGTGATACTCCGTTCTGCCAGCTGTCATTTCTGCTGGAGGAGGATGGGGCTGTGGAAGTATCTGCAGACCGTGGCATCTTGTTCCCCTCCATCATCGTTGGTTCTGGTTTCCTGTTCTGCCGGTCAACCAGGGGACGCTGGCTGGAGAAGCTCCTCTTGGCTAGCTCCCTCTTCTCTCCGGCGCCCTGCTCGCCGTGGCCAGAGTCTGATTGTAAATCTCCATGGGTCTGCTGACCCCCACCTCCACATTTCTCCCTCCAGTCGTTGAAGTCACTGTTTTCAGAGCCTGTCTCCCAGTCTTCTGCCTGTCCGTGCGGACCCAGCCGTCCACCTCCAGAGTATTGACTATTGGGCCAGCCATCCTCTCCACTCACCTTGGAACGAGCTGGCCAGGGGTTGGCAAAGTTTGCTCCATTGATGTACTCTTCACTTGCCCACTGGCATGTGCCAGGTTCCTGCTCTTGACGCAGTCGACGGAAGCGTGGGGGCTTGTCCTGGCGAGGTGGTCGCCTCCTCCTCAATTGTTGACGGTCAGCATTGTCATTATCTAGGTAGCATTCACCGTCAGCGCCACGGTCTTCTGTACCATTCTCCATGAAGAAGCCAGCAGTAAACTTGGGAGGATGTTTGAGGGGTTCACGTTCTGTTGGAGGTCTGCGCAAGTAGGTTTCCGCTCCCAGTCCGTAGCCATTCTCCTGCATGGGTCCTCCGTTACCAAATTGGGTTCCCCTGCCCCTCCAGGTGGAGATGTCTCTGGAGCCACCAAAGCCTCGGCTGTAGCCTCCACTGGTGTTCAACCTCGGGGGAAGCGAGCGCCCGCTGAACCCTTTTGTGACTTTGCTCTTCTCACGGGAATCGCTGACAGCCTGTTCATCAGTGTACACCTTGTTGGACCTCCAGGAATCCCGGTCAGCCTTCCTGACCTCACCAGAGTCTAGGCACCCACCTTCTCCATTCTCTGAACCCTTCTGCCGCCGCCGTTTGGGCAGCTCCTCATATTCCGATGCCTCACTCAGCGTCTCACTGACATTGCGCCTTCGTGGTTTCCCTCTCTGGAGATCCTCAACCTTGATAAAGTCCCTTGGCAGTCCTCTGCCTCTACCTGGCCTTTGGACATCCCTGTTATTGTTGTTGTAAGCTGCCCTTGAGTTCTCTCCTCCTCGTCCTCCCCGGCCGCCTCCTCCCCTTGAGTTAAACTCCCTGAAGCCCCGGCTTCGGCCTCGACCCGTTCCTCTGGCTCCTGCAAATGCCTGTTCCTCATCAATAAAAATCCAGTTATTGCGTCGGGGAAGCTGGGGTTCCCTGCTCTCCTGGCTCTCCCTAGACGACTGGCTCTTGCTGCTGTCCCAACTGTTCTCTTTGGGTGAATCGTCACTATTACTTGGAGGCCTCTCCACCTTTACAGGTGGTGATAGTTGATTTCTCTCTTCTGGCTGCTTCTCAACCGCAGGTGAGGCTGCGCGTCTGTTACTTACAGACTGGATGTCTTTCTTTAGATCATATACATTGGTAAGGACCTCCTTCTCTAGGCGGTAAGGAACTGTCTTTTCCTCGGGTTCCACTTTAGGCTTCTCGTTCTCCTTGTCTTCCACTTTCAGGGCCTTCAGTACTGGTTTCTTGATAGGTCCGGTTCTGCGTGTCAGAGTTTTCCCGCCGATCTCAGAAGGTTGGCTCACACTGCTGCTGCTTGAACTGGAGCCTAGGTCTGACCATTGCCCTTGACCTCCGCCTTCCTTCTTCTGCCCTCCATCTCTTCTCCAGTAGTCGGAGTCAAAGCCCTTCTCTTTGGAGACATCAAAGACCTCATCATGGGACTCAGTACTGTCCTTTAAGTGTCCATCTTTGGGGTCCAGTATGGGGTAATCGGTATCCGGGTGCTGCTGCGAGCGGTTGGGGGCAGTGGCAAGAAGGCCTTGATTGTGCTGGGGGTCTCGGTCCAGACCTCTGCTCTGGTGATAGCCCTGGTGTTCTAGGCCCTCAGTACCCCTCTCTTCATATGAATCCTGTTGGGTGCAGGTCCTGTCACTCCTGAACACAGGAAAATACACAAATTATAAGACCCTCTAGTCTTTTGACAAGGGACAATCTTGTGCCTAGAGCCCTCATGTAGAAAATGGTGTTATGGGTCATAACTGGCCTGTCATCTGATTGGCACCGGTCAGAGTTGTCCTGCTGCCTCTGATAGGGTGGGGTGAAGCTGCGAGGAGGGTATCCATCTTGGTTCCACACAGGGTAAGGCTCGGTTGAAGGGGCCCTTCTCTCTTGATGCACATTTGGATGACAGCCCTCATCAGACCCAGGACTGTTCAGGTGGTCTTGCTGCATCATGGGTTTCATCAATCCTGTAACACAGAATGGCAGATTCAATCACAACATTCTAAGCAAATAAATATTACAACCAAGTACAATCAAATATTGAACACACTTTTCTCCTCAAGTTATAAAACCTGTCAACAAAATTGTTCCACTGGCCAGAGGTTACCTGAAGATTGCACAGCATTAGGGTAGTAGTCTACAGGTGATCGGCCCTGGGCCATGCGAGGGTCCATGAAGGGGGGCATCATCATCCAACGAGGGTCAAACCCCAAGACGTGAGGAGGGTAGTAGCCTCTCTGGGGGTGGCTGGAGCCAGAGGGGGCAGGGTGGCCAGATTGCTGCCAGTGCTGCATTTTATATACTTGTTCCTTAGGAGAAATAAAGACAGAAAAGATGACATGGTAGGGATCTTACATACCAGGTAAAATGTTATATACAACCCTAATTCCCAAAAAGTTGGGACGTTGTGTAAAATAACATTAAAACAGAATACAATGATTTGCAAATCTCATAAATCCATATGTTATTCACAAAAGTACACAGAAAACATCAAATGTTTAAACTGATGAAATGTACAAGTTTAAGGGAAAAAATAAGGTAATATTGAATTTGGTGGCAGCAACACGTCTTAAAGTTGGGACAAGACCATGTTTACCACTCTGTAGTATCCCCTCTTTTAACAACAGCCTGTATCTGTCTGGGAACTGAGGAGACCACTTGCTGGAGTTGTGGGAGAGAAATGTTGTCCCTTGTATCTGATACAGGGTTCTTGCTGCTCAATGGTCATGGGTCTTTTGTCATTTTTCCAGTTCAGCACACGGACTATTCTACTACGAAGCCATGCTGTTGTGACAGCATGTTAACCTGCATTTGTGGATGGCACAGCAAACTGTGTTCATCAACAGGGGTTTAAGTGAAAAATAATCCTGAGCCGGAACTTTGAGATTGAATTTTTTTAAGTAACCTGTTTTTGAAATATAATTTCCAACTTATGAAACAGAGCAGGCTGTTAATATGATAATAGTTAACGTTAAATGCCAAACTGTAGGTAAATGTAGGTTAACTAACCGTTGGCTAGGTTTGAGCCATGATGAGGATCACACCCCCACTGAATTAATTGTCAATAATTGTCAAGCGTTTTTTTTTTTTTTTCATTCGAATTTGAATGGGTAGTTAACCACCAGAGGTGGAAAAAGTACTAAAATATTGTACTCAAGTAAAAGTGCCAGGCTGCGTTACCTGCTGGCTGTAGCAACTCGAGCTACGTAAAACCTATTGTTTTTTGGGGGTTTTGTCCGTACCGCCAGATGCTGATCATTCGTCACTGTAGTGGTGCCGGGCGCAATTTTATTTCTTCCTTTTGGTTTTTTAGTTTGTGTAAGTTTTTTTTTTTTTTTTTTTACTCAACGGATGGGATTTGTAGCCTAATGTAGCAAAATACAATACTTCACTCAAAACTTAATCAATTCCATTTTAAATTATGTTACATTCAAATGAATGGTCCTTACCAAGCTTCCACAGAGCTTTATAACAACCCATTCATTTGAAACAGGTGTGCTGGAGCAGGGAAACATCTAAAACATGCAGGACAGCGGCCTTCGAGGACCAAGATTGGAGAACCCTGCTCTATAGCAATTTTGATACCAACGCAAAAAAACTAAAATAGGTTACTGAATCACACATTTGTTGACAGTAACAGTCACCTACAATATCTACGGCTGTACTTATTACAACAGAACATTAACAACCACAATGCATGTTGGCCTAAAGGCAAAATATGTGTGGATGTACTCCAAATGGTTCAAGAACAATTCAATTTACAAGAATCTTTCAATTTACTTTGGGTATGCCATTTAGGCGTTTTAGGCACATTTAACAAAAAGAATGTAGAAAATGTAAAACAAAATAAAATAAACTACTGGAAGAGCTATACAATATAAAATAAAAATACAATATCATATAAAATAAAGTTACAATATATATAAAATAAAAAATTAAATAGAATAAAAATAATACTGAATATGTTAAAGTGACAGAGTGTATAAGGTAAGTGACAGAGTGTCAGTTTGGGGCCTTGTTAAAAAGGCTGGCAGCGGAAGGAGAGAAACTGTTCTTGTGGCGTGAGGTTTTGGTCCTGATGGACCGCAGCCTTCTGCCGGAGGGGAGTGGTTGAAACAGTGTGTGTCCAGGGTGGGAGGAATCAGCCACAAGCTTCCTCGCTCGCCTCAGGGTCCTCGAGGTGTGCAGGTCCTCGAGGGTAGGCAGTTTGCAGCCATCTACTAAGAACCGTCGAGTTCCTGATCCGCCACGCATTGCTGCCATAAAAATGGCGACAGAGGTAAAACCCAAGCCCCAGCAGCCCCCTCATATACAGTGTAACTTCTGTAAAAGACAAGGACACACCGAAATGCGATGTTGGGATCTTGGTAGAAATATGCCTATTCCACCCACACGCTTGTTTTATGCTAACAACAAAGTTAGATTTGGTCATGCTTGTCTAAGAAGTGGTCACACTGAGTCCAAATGTTGGGATCTGGGAAAGGGTAGGCCTCCCCCATTGTTCATGCAGCATAAGCTGAGCCTTTATCAAGACAAACAAACCTTGAACTTTTTAACGTGATTACATGCAATTCCAACTATCTTTTACATTTACTTAATTCAGGTCCAAATTGTGATATTGCTTCATTCCTACTGTATTATCCCTGTGTTTAGTCTTTGTTGTAGTTCAAAGATTAGTTGGGGACAGTTTATTTGTTGCTGCTCCAGTTCCTTTAGCTGCATATGCATAGTGCATATGGTTTGTCCATCCATGAGTTCCTATGTTGGTTTGTGTGGATGAGTATTGGGTATTGTGGATCAGTATCTTTGTGTGTTTTATAGAGTTGGTGGTAAATGTTCTAGGTTTTAGCTAAACTCACAATGGTTCCTGACCTGTAAATGTAGATTGGTAGAACTTGTATTTTATTTTATTATTACTGTTTCATTTGTGTTTTGTTTATTTTGGACCCAAGAACACTTTTGCTTTAACAGTCATATTGCTTTACTTTAATTCCTGTTCCCCTGAACCTTTCTGTGTTCCATGGGAACAAAAGGGGGAAACTGTAGGGCTGTTTTGGCAGCCCCTTTGTCACTGGTCACCCAGACACTCGTTTGGGACAGTCGTTGATTTGCATGAATGCTAAAATGACAATCCCACCTTAATGACACACCTCTGGAAAGGTGGTCTCAACAGTTGAAGAGGAAGGTGGACCGAGGAAGATTCTGAAATTATCATTAAAAGTTGTGTTCTTGCAATTATAGTTTTTAATGTCATGTTTGATATGATTTTGTTTCTTATTTTATGTATTACATTCTAGAAATAATTGTATTGCTGTAACATGTACATTTACAGGGTTTACAGAGTTTCATGTCATTAACTGTTTAGCGCTCAAGGTTACAGGTCACTTGTGCACATTTCTAAAATTGGAGTCAGATATTAACGAGTCAATTATCTCCCTGAACATCTAACCAGAATTGAATTGGGTTTCCCAAGCCGGGGACAAACACCAAGCGTCTCCGGCCTTACGAGATCTTCCTCAACCTACACTGCTGTAAAGAATAGTTTACTCGTAGTGCTTCTGAACAATCAATATACTTCATTCAAGCTAACTCGGTTGTGAATCTGACACTACCATGCGTAGACTACAAGTAACTAGCTACTGTGGTGAACCTGGCTTGTTTTGCAGTGGTTTACACAGTCTCGCTAAACAGATGATCGGTGTGTTGTGATGGGCTCAAATAAACACTCATTGCTATGTTTTACAACCGGAGGATTGACCAGAAGACTAGAAACCGTTCTGTCAGAATAAAATAATACATTTTAAAAAACATGCCTCTGACTGGTTTTGAACCTACGACCATACGCTTACCAACACATCTCATCCAATTTAGCCATTCCCAGATCTGGACTTTGCCATGTTCAGTAACTGGATGATAAAATAAGCCGTTTCTCCAATGGCAAGCATTGTCAGATTTGGTTCAAGTTCAAACAGCTGTAATTCAGTCATATTTTGACATATCAAAGTGAAACTTTGCATGGTACTTCGGGGGGTGTCACCTTTCGCAAAATGTCGCTGTACAGGAAAATCCATCATGGCGGACCTTATGGGTCCTTGAGGCTTTTTTGTTCCTAATGAGAAATAAGGCATGTACACCAAGTTTGAGTTATGGGATGGAAATGCCATCACTTTGAAAATTGGACTTTTGGGCATGGCCTGTGGCGCCCCTCTTTAAGTTGAATGTGGCCCATATTTGGTGTGGATGTACCCACTGGCCTGTAGTATCAATGTGCCAAATCAGAAACATTTTGCCCAGGAACCTTTTGAGATATTGGGGCGCAAGGAGAAGAAAAATTATAATAATAGGAATACTAACAAAAACAATAGGTTCCCTCCTACTGGAGGAACCCTAAATATATATGAGAGAGAACAATGGTTGTGCTCGCCGAAGTCAAGCACACCCAATTATTTGTTAATTATTTAGTTTGTTTTAGCTTGTTTAATGTTAGTTAGCTAACGTTAGCTAGCTCTGATAGTGTGTTAGCCACAAAGGCTTGCTTGCAAGTTAGCCAACGTTAGACAGAGTGTAGTCAGTGAGTGATTTCCCCCCATCCTCATAAGTTACTACCATCTTGTGGTTGACAGCCAATCCTCTATTTGGGTAAAGTCAGTGTCCTTGTTGATGGGCGCACAGACAGGTCAACAACGGAGAAGGTCTTTTAAGTGAAATTCCTGCATAAAGATGGTATCCCGCGCATGGCATTTCCACAGTAATATTTCAATCAAGAGGTTTGTGTGATATTTAAACTTGATATAAAAACATAGTATTTATTAACATTGCTGGACCCTAAAGCAAACAGTATGGGACTTTGATTGTTAGGCCTTGTTTGTGTTTTTCTTTTCCTTTTTCAGATTGATGGGTTCCTGTCACTATTGAGGGTCAGGGAAAAGAAGACGGGAGCTGGACCGGCTGGCTGAACTGCTAGACAAGTCTGTCCTGACACCCACTAGAGTAGATGGGTGGATCTTCACAGAAGAGCCCTTAAAGCACTCGAGACGAACATCCCTGCAGTCATCACTCATCTAAGTGAGGTGGGAAGTGATCAGCAGCAGGATATAAAGAAAGCAGATGCTGCAAGAGTGAGAGGATAGCTCAAGAAGGTTAAGTCCAATGAATTCCTCCTCCATATAGGCCTTTACATGGATGTTTTGGGTGAGTTGTTCCATCTATCTCTCCAATTCCAGAAAGACAGCATCTCTCTCCCCACAGCTGTGGAGGCTATTGAGACGTCCAAAGAGGTGCTGAAAGACATGGCGAAATGCGATGACCCAAAGCTGAAAGCAGTGAAGGTGGAGTGTAGGTGTGGTAGTTACAGACGTGTAGAGCTTTCTGTCACTTATGCAGATCCTGAGGAGAGATTGAAGAGTTCCAGAGAGCCACTCATCCATGACATTGTGGCCTGCCTTGATGAAAGGTATCAAACAGACACAATCCTCATGGCCATGTGTAAACTGGACCCTAAGAACTGGCCTGAAGATCTGACCGAGTATGGTAACAAGGAGGTCTTGCTGCTCCAAGAGCATTATGGCAATACTTATAATTACAGAGGTCTAAAGTGGGAGGAACGATGGGCACAGATTCTAAGGGTGTAGTCTGAGGAGTTCCCCAATATACTCCAGATAATTGAAATAATTCAAGGCATGCTCATGTCCACCTCCAAGGTAGAGAGGGCGTTTTTCTCTTCTGAATCGAGTCAAAACTGACTGGCGGATCAATCTCAACACAGCCACAGTGGAAGACCTAATGATGATCTCACTGGAGGGACCAGAAGAAGATGCAGCTTCTGCAGCATGTGCAGAATCTGCTGTGAAAAAATCTTCCGCACTGGGAAGAAAACAAGGCGGCCCCACATAAAACCCTATGGGAAAAGGCAGCAGATCAGACCAGCAACTTCTCCAATGGCTGACAGCGACAGAGATGACGACGATTATGAACTAGTGCTATTTTTCTCCACTGTAGATATAACTTAATGTACTTTTTAATTATTTTCTGAAAGGTCATTTTCCCCTCAGCTCTGCTGAGCTTTTTGTTTGTAGATTTAATTTACTTAATCTATGTATAGCTCTTTTATTGTTTTGTTTTTGTTCTTTGTTTAGTCTTTCCTATTTGTATTTCCTGTACTAGGTAGGTACAAAATGATTAAAGGTAACACTTTTTATAAATGATATAATAAAATATAGCTGCAAGCAGCGATGCGGGTTCCTCCGCAAAATGGCAACATATTATAAAAATGTACATTGTAGAAGGTCAAGAGTTGGACAACAAGAGAGCAAAACTACTTCATGTTTGGCCAACAACAATAGGCTGAATGGGGATTTGAACTCAGGAGCATAAGGTTACAAGTCAGACTCTCCATCCTCTCTGCAACACACCAGCTGTTGAGATTTTATTAATAGAAAGGGTAGAGTACAGGCTTTGGTCAGCTTTGGGACAAAGTTTAAGCAGCTGTATTTCATTCATCTTTGGACATTAAGGTGAAATTGCACATGGTACTTCAGAATGATGTCATCCTGTTTAACTAAACAGATAATCAGTATCATGACAGGCCCAAAGGCTGTGGTTGAATTCGAACCTGTGACCATGCACATTGCAGTGCACCGTCTCAGCCCATTGTACTATTCTCAGTGTTGGCAATTCCTTCGGAGGCAATGTGGACATTTACAAAAATACACCCCTTTCAGCCATTTTGTATTGCATTTCTTATTCCATGTCACCCTATATAAAGACATCAATTCTACACATCTGTACAACATTTCAGGTCAATTGGATCTTTGGTTTAAGAGGCAGGGCTCAATATTAAAAAATTTTGGCACTGGCCCCATCGGGCCAGTGGGTTTGAAACTTACTGGCCCCAAGACAGTTTTTACTGGCCCCCCCTCCAAAAGTTGTAATTTATCATTGTTACAATAAAACCAAAGACTTATACGTTGTGTTATTCTGTTAACAAGTTTAACCATTTATTAAACACATCCTGGATATAAAAAGAACAAATTAAATCACATTTCTAGTGATAAATTAAAAGGTAATAGTCAGCTAAACAATTGACTTTTAACCTCAAACATGACGTGCTCTCTTCCCTGCTGACAGCCATCTCTGCACAACTCTGTCTGGCTGAAACTGAAACCTCTGGTCCCTGAATGCTAATATATAAAAGCTTCCATAGCATTTCATCAGTATGATACTACGGCAACTCCCGAGGGACAAAACACCCTTGTCCCAGTGTGCGAATTATACAATGACAATCGGGGGGGTCAACTCAGTGTCCCCCCCCCCCAACCCCTGCCGCGGCCTCAACCAAGTAAACGGCATGACAATGGCACACACAAACGCACTACTAAAACTACAAACACTATTGTTTGTAGACAGGAACATATCTGATTGTTCATCACAAAATAAGGTTGTTGGAAATCTCTCCAGATTCTGACAAGCAATGAGACAGACAAATGAAGCTATCTTGCTTACATTTACATTTAGTCATTTAGCAGACGCTCTTATCCAGAGCGAATTACAGTAAGTACAGGGACATTCCCCCGAGGCAAGTAGGGTGAAGTGCCTTGCCCAAGGACACAACGTCAGTTGGCATGACCGGGAATCGATTCAGCCCCATTGTACCGAATTTTGTTGCAGTTCCACCAGAGTTCCACTGGGAGTGATCGCGGTCGAGTGCAGAATGAATGGGAGTCTATGGAGCTAAACGGCTAAATTTGTCTCTTTCACCTGATTGTCGTTGAGAAATCTCAGATTTGATTGTAGTTTTTGCATGTTCAACATGGATTACAGGTCGACAGTTGAATGAACGAGTACTTTCCTTTCGATTTCTACCACTTTCGATTTCTTACAGGGTAAGTCGTTGTTGCCCATAACACGCTAGCATTCTGCTAATGAATGCTGATTGGTTAGTGAAGGACTGACAACGACCAGAGATCCCACTTGATGGCATCCGAAGCAGAACCAGAATGTCAGAGCATTAGCAACATTAGCAACAACATTAGCAAACCAAAACTCTTTCTAGCATGTGTATTGACAGGGAGAGCCTAACCTGTCAGCTGTGTTGTCGATGCCTCGAGAGAAAAGTGGAAGTAACCACCAGGGTTCTAAATTAACTTTTTTGATCACCAGCCAATTAGCCAATCGGAATTTCCACTAGCCAAATTCTTTCCGGTGAAAATAAGAACAATTATGAGTTTCACTGAATGCATTTGATCATTTTATTAACATTGTTGGCATGAAAAACACAGCAAATTAAGTAAAATGCAGCACAAAAGTATGATGCAAGGGAATGTGAAATCACCAACAGGTGACTAAGTAAAGACACGATTTATTGTAAATGGCTAAAACGTCCATTCGCGTCATGAGATTGACTCCTGCCCATGCATTTACAGTAACGTTTTGTCCTAAGCAGGCATTAAACTGACCTAATATACTCTTATTAAGAACAGTATTTACATTACACTAGACTGTGTCAGTAAGCAACATAATTTTTCTTATGCGTAGACTAACGTTACATACCGCAATCCTTACAAAACCTGACAACATTTTCATTGTCAAACACAAGCCATTCCCGACCAGTCAGCCATTTGGCATTACATTTTCGTTTCTTCGTTTCTCTAGTGCTATCAATATCCTCATCCCCTGCCTCGTTCCTCTTCTCGCCCCCAGAAGTTTGTCCTAACCACCGCCGCATTAAGTTAACTTTTTACTTTACTACTCTAGCTAGCTCTTATTACCTCCTATGATCCGCTACGCTTCGTTTTACTTCTTCCTTGTGTTTTCTGGTGGACGCGCCGTTAGTTTCCACGGTTTCTCGCGCCGGTTTCACTTCAACTGCGCGCAGCCAATGGGCGCATAAAACGTTATCACGTAGCATTACGGCACAGTGTTCATGGGAAACTTAGGAAGTACTGCCAGGGGGATAAATGACCGAGAACCATGCCGAGAACAGAGCCTTATGTATCATTCATGTAATGCCTCATGTATCACCGGCCAAACTGGCTAGTGAGTTTTTATTATTAACACCCGCCAAAATGAATTTTGTGTTAATTTAGAACCCTGGCTGTCACACAAACCATGTGCTGTCTGCTAGCATGGCTGGTCAGGTATTGTTTTCGAAAATTGTCGGTGCCTCTGTAAAAATATCCACCTTTGTCTGCTTTAGACGGGAACATACGACAGACGACAGTGTATCTTTGTTCCATAAAAAAAAAGTTGCTTCCGTTTGAGCTCGTAGCTCTACTTTGCTGCCATTTTCACTTTGTCTCGTGCCAGTCTCTCGCCAGTGGTAAAAAAAATTATCGAGATTAGTGAATTACAATTTGACAACCAGTCGTCACTCGCTACTCAACTCTTGATTTGCCAACTGTGCGCCCCACAAGCTGCAAAGTTATTTATGCATTTAGCAGATAGCAAAGCATATGAAGGATGTTAACTTTTACAATGCGAAAAAAAAATTCAATCAATAATTTGCAGTGGCCCGATCGGGCCAGTGAGTTGCTAGTTTAACTGTCCCGACGTAACTTTTTACTGGCCCCGGGCCATCGTTATTGTCGAGCCCTAAGGAGATGAATTTTAAAGATTTCCACAAGTTTTCACTGTACAGGAAAATCCACCATGGCAGACCTTATGGGTCCTTGAGGCTTTTTTGTTCCCCATGAGAAATAAGGCATGTACACCAAGTTTCAGAAGAATTGGAGAAATGGGGTAGAAATGCCATCACTTTAGGGCGTGGCCTGTGGTACCCCCTACAGTCGAATGTGTACCATATTTGGTGTGGGGGTACCCACTTGGATGTAGTATCAATGTGACAAATTAGAAAATTTATGACTAGGGACTTTGAGATATTGGGGCACAAGGAGAAGAATAAATAATAATGATAACTAGAGAGGGTACAATTTCTGGGGAAATTGTAGGGTGTGCTTGCTTGCGTCGGTTGCACAGGGGTCCGTTTTTGAATGACATTTTTACAACTGATATTTCTGTATATGTTATATAAAAATGCATACTTATTATTTATAAAGATTACATAGATTTAAAAGCATATTTTTTTTGCTGCTCATTTACAACTGAAAATACGAGTGAAGTGTAGAATGAAATAGATGTCTTCTCATTTCCCCTGCAAGAGGCAGCCTCATCGTTGAATCAAAACTAATAAATTTGGCAGACCGGTGTAAAAATTGACCTAATCTCTATGATTTAAACGTCATTTTAAGTTTTTCCCTTCTCATGATATTTTCAGGCATTTAGCCTACTCATTGCATTCATTCATTAATAAAGAACCCCCTTTGAAGATTATTCTCCGACGTTACCCGGCAGTAGAAGATGGAATCGCGATTCAAACAGTACCATCTGCTAACTGAAAATATGCCCCCAAAACGTAAATAAGCTTGACATTTATTTAGTGGAAAATCGCTCATTTATAAAAAGCTCACTGGTAGCGATCATTGTCAGTAACAACGCAAAATGCGATATAGCCCTGTGTGGAGAAGCTGCCCCGGTAAATTGTACTACTACGGTACAGTACTAGACTACTGCTGTGTTCGTCTTGGTACTGTAGCGATTGCGTTGGTTGAATTGGATTTAACGTTCCGTTGTACGGTTTAAGCTGAAATTAATTATTTTCATGAACAGATTGACAACGTTTAGGCTGTGGCAATGAAGTTAGTAGTTAGATACACTTTTGATTTAAGTAAGGGGAGTGCCGAACATGTTCTGTCGCCGTTTGACTTCCTAAACAGCTGTGTAAGTTAGATGTTTTTGTCGTGTGTCTCGCGTAAGCTACAGCGTTGCAGTGAGCTACACTGGTTTGAAACCACAGGTAATGGTAATTTCACCAACAAATCGTTTACTAATGTCAGAATAAATCCTACAACGAAAATGTATATGTGAGGAATGTTTATTTTAACGATTGAAAACAGATAACGCTACATCATAGACCACTGTAGTATGTGTTGCCGGGCAACACAGGCTAATGTCATGATGCTAATACTTCAGTGAAATAGTAGACTACTGTTTCCGAAAGTAGATTTACTTCCTTAATAATATCAGCTTATACTGTACATTACACATCACAATTGTGTGTCATATCACAAAGTAAAATGAGTAAATAGTTATCACCCTGGCCTCTTTGCTTGTGGCGTTTTTGCAGCTGCCTTGCAGTAAAGCTATAGTTAGCCTAGCTATCCCCCAAGTTAACAGATGCGAAACGAATGTTCTGCCAAAGGTAGTCACGCGTGTTTTCGTGACGTTAGTGACGTTAGTAACGTCAGTGACTGTGGCTAGCAAATTAGCCACCGTTAGCTTCACTTTTCGCCACAAAAACTTAACTTCAGCCTAAACCATGCAACGGAACGCAAATTCCAATAGAAGCAACTCAATCGCTACCAAGACGAAACTTTTGACACCTACGTTGTCTATGTAGGCCAAATATTGACTGAGTTTTAGGGGGGCAAAAAGAAATAAAAATAATAATAATAATATATATGTGAGAGAACAAAGGTTGTGCTCTCGCCGAAGGCTTGAGCACACCCAATAATAATAATAATAATAAGAAGAAGAAGAAGGACTACGGTCGTAAATGCAGTGTTCCAGCCTGTACAGGGAATGCTGACACTTTTCAGAGTCTTCCCAAGGAACCAAACACTCGACGGGCTGTGATATTTGTCTATGAGAAGATCCCTGTGGAGTTCGACCCTCAATTACACATTTGCTCGAACCATTTCACCGAGGACAGTTTTGAAAACCTGGGACAATGTAAAGCATGATTTGCTATGAAGCTGTTGCTGAAAAGAGGTGCTGTTCCGACTTTATGTTCATCACAGCCGAAAGCTGTAGTATGATGTTGTCGCTAACAGATATTAGCAATGCTAACGTATCCTGCCTGTATCTAGCATTGGTAGAATGTGTGATGATTTAGCCTAGTTTATTGGCAATCGGGCTAACGTTATTTCATGTTCCTGACTGTGTTTCATTCAAATAAATAACCTGTGTTATCATGTAAATCTACAATTCAAGATGCATGTTTGTCCAGATCTATTTTTCAGCAAGACAGCTAGAGCTAACTGAAGGTGAGTTGAATCACGATAGTTTGTTTGCTAAGCTGTAGTGCTAACGTTACCCACCTGCCGATCCTGTTTGCTTTGACAACAGAAGTGGAAACAACTAACATAATCATTTTAAATGATATCTACTGTATTTTCCACACTATAGGGCGCACTGGATTATAAGGCGCACTGCCAATGAATGGTCCATTTTCTACCTTTTTTCATATATAAAGCGCACCGGACTATAAGGCACATTAAGCGAAACAAAACAATCAGATAAGTCAGTCAGTTCACAATAACTCAACATTGTTCAAACGTTAATGAGCGTTCATTAATGTTGAATTCTCTCGCAGCTGCTCTATTCCCATGTTCTACTGCGTGACTGATGGCCTTGAGTTTGAAGTCCGCGTCGTAAGCGTGTCTCTTGACAGGTGCCATTTTGGGGTCCTTATACACACACACACACACACTGTAATATTATGGTGAAGCAGAGTATGTATTACTCCGCGACGCTCCTGACTACGGTAGCCGTAATGCTGCAAGCGGAGCGGCTTTGTAGTTTACCAAAGGTCGTACTAAAACATTTTGACAGAGTGCCGTGTACCACACAAAATCGCTTAGAGGTCAGTAAGCACAACCAGAATTAATCCATATATAAGGCGCTCTGGATTATAAGGCGCACTGTCGTTTTTTTTTTTAAATTCAAGGCTTTTAAGTGCGCCTCATAGTCCGGAAAATACGGTAGTCAATCTGTTGAAAACAGTGTTGTGTAGACACAATAGATGTATTTGTACGTTTTTATTTCAAGTCTCCACCTTCCATGTTTCAATGAGTGCTGTTGGCCGTGTTGCGTCTTTGCTCGCAGCTTCACTCGTTGTAAATCAACCAATCAGCGCACAGATCATCTATCAATTCACGAGCATACCATAAAAGGAGAAAAACTTGCGTTTTTTCCCGGGACAAATTCACTGGAAGCATCAGAACAGCACCCGGGCCATTTTCAGCCCAACCAATGTTACATACCCTATTCGGAAACCTTAAGGAACAGTGTGAAATACCCCCCAAAAAACTCAATCACCCCTTTAAAAAGGGGTCTTAATAGTCTTATTATTGTCATTTGGTGACAACTGCTCATATACTGTAAGCCTAAATAAGTATATTTATTATCTTGAACAAAGGTTTAATGTTATTTCACAAGTTTCAAAAAGTGCCCCCAATATTTTTAAATGCCCCTGGATTTCAGTCAGTGGAGTAAAAATGTCCCCCTACAAAATATGTAAATGTCCTACCGTGTCTAGTGTTGCCAATTGAACAACTGTCGCTAGATTTCAAGATTTTTCTCCCTCGCTAACAACAAAGTCTCATCTAGCGACAAACCCAGCAACTTTTAGTGACTTCAGAGAGCCACCAATGACTTCTGGTGAGATTTCTTTGGCAAAACTGTGCTTGTCAGCGTCCGACTCTGCATGGGTACCAGGTACTACCGTAACTTCTGGTATCATAAGTTTTTTTCCGTTTGAGTACCGGAGTATCTTTTTTTGTGACACTACTATAGAGAGGGATTAGGCGGAGATTCGTAAATAAGGTACTTGAGGGGCCTGAGAAAAGTGTGAAATGGCGTTGTCGTACCTGCTGCTGGTGCTGCTTTTGGAAGCGGGGAGGAAGGGGCTTGGGTGGTTGGTGGCGACCATAGTCGGCCAAGGGAGAAGTGGGCTCGGGGAAATCATCCTCACTGCGGTAGGCAGGTAAGCCCTGGTGTGCTTCATCTCTGTAGTCCTGGCCGGGGGAATATTCCTGGGGATAGTCACAAGGGTCTGAAAGGGGGAGAGCATAGAGACGTTAAAGACTAACAAGTTTCTAAAAGCACCATTTTAAGTAGTAGTTACTTTCTTCAACCCATCTTAATCATTACGGCAGATAAACAGACCAACATAGGTAATTATACCTTTCGTCCCGTACTGCCAGCTCTCCTGGTGACTTTTGCTTGGCTCCCTCCCAGGGGAGAGTGCCAGCTCCTTGCCCTCTGTCTCCTTCCCTTCGTCCTCAGACCTCAAGACCTGCCTCTCTGTCTTTCCAAACTTCTCGTCCAGTTTCTTGAGTTTCTCTGCGCATGCAGCCAGTCTTTCCTCACGGGCCCGTCTCTCCTCCTCCTCACGGCGCCTGCGTGCCCTCTCCACTGCCTCAGAGAGCTCAGGCGACACAAACTTTGCCCTAGGTGGAGCCTGATTCTGGGGCTGGCGCTGAACCTCTTCCTGGTCATCAAGGGTTTCACCCTGGTGGATCGTCCCTGACCCAGAGCTCTTTTGCTGGGACTGGAGAAAGTATAGTAGAAGGGGGTTGGGTATTAACCAGCATGGTACAGGGGGAAATTATGGCTACACTGGTATTAAAATAGTGAACTATAAGAGCTATACAATTTGTGGCTCCGTGTCCCTCTTAGGCAATATTAGTCTGGCATAAAACACAGCATAGTCCAAGGAAAGATGTGATTCTATGATTTATATTCCCATCAGTTTCTCTGTCTTGCTGTTCAGGGGCTCATAATTAATATCCACTGCTCCAGCATCACCCTAGTTACTTTTGAGTGAATTTGTCAAGCAAACATTCACAGACACAATTAATTCAAAGTGATGAAGGGAGCCGACATTTTCTGCTTGCTTTTCATCTAGAATCGTACTCCACAGCAACCAAAACGTTATGCCCTCTATATCTTTAGCCTACCAAGACATCTGGGGGACATTTCAATCAAGTTAAGAAAAGACTAACCTAGCAACAGTTTATTAGGTAGGTTTCAAAAATAGTTCTGAGGGCTATTGGTGGTTTTTAGTTGGTGGTCTTACTTGGGCCTCAGTGTATGGGAACCTGCCATTGGTCTTCTTGTGAGCCAGTGAATCCCGGTGGTATAGGTAAACCTCCTCATCTGTGCCATCCTGGGGGTAAGCCCCCTCCCCCGAACTGAGGGATGACTGGCGCTCCCGGTGTTTCTCCCACTCAGGCCTGGATACAAACGCATAACATGGCTGTCAAAAACACCACTGCCACACTGTGGGTCATTAATTTTAAGTTCACAACCCACAATGAGATCATGCTCAATTTAATCACTAGTCAATTTACAATGCTAGACAGCAGAGAGATCTTACCACATCTGGTTCTTCTCAATTGTAGAGTGGTCTTCCTCATCGTCACTGAATTTGAGTTTCTCGCTGTAATCCACTTCTTCATGGAGACCTAAGAGGCAGAGGGAAATTATGCTATCAGGGGTTAAAGTGGAAAAAAATCCTGAGCCAGAACTTTGAGGGGATGGAAACGCTTTTTTTTCTGCTAGTTTTCTACACAGGGTGACCAGTGGCTAAGAAATTGTGAATGACAAGTTATGTTCCTTAATAAATGTGCACAAACGTATTTCTAAGTCGCAGACATGGTCAGTCATAGACAACGGTGTGTCAGCTGTAACAGTTGCTCCCGGCAACGTTGTGGTAAGTTTGAGTGCACGGGCAGCGGCTCTATGACCAAGGTCTAACTCATGACGAGCAAGCACTTTTTGTAATTTATCTATGGGTAGGACATCACCCCATGCTTCATGAATTTGCGCTCCATGCTTTCACCGACAATGCAAACGTGATGTATGGATCTCATTCACACTGTGTTGCCATGACCCGCCCTGCTCTGCTTCTGATAGGTTTGTAACGTTAGTTATAGCTGTGTTCCTCTCACATGATGGTAGGGGAAATCAATTGACTTACAGTTAGGTCCATAAATATTTGGACATTTTTCATCATTTTGGCTCTGTATACCACCACAATGGATTTGAAATGAAACAATCAAGATGTGCTTTAAGTGCAGACTTTCAGCTTTAATTTCAGGGTATTTACATCCAAATCAGGTGAACGGTGTAGGAATTACAATACATTTGATATGTGCCCCCCCCCTTTTTAAGGGACCAAAAGTAATTGGACAATTGGCTGCTCAGCTGTTCCATGGCCAGGTGTATGTTATTCCCTCATGGGAGTTTGTTATTTCATTGACAAGGAGCAGATAAAAGGTCTAGAGTTCATTTCAAGTATGATATTTGTGTTTGGAATCTGTTGCTGTCAACTCTCAATATGAAGTCCAAAGAGCTGTCACCATCAGTGAAGCAAGCCATCGTTAGGCTGAAAAATCAAAACAAACCTATCAGAGAGATAGCAAAAACATTAGGTGTGGCCAAATCAACTGTTTGGTACATTCTTAAAAAGAAAGAACGCACTGGTGAGCTCAGCAACACCAAAAGACCCAGAAGACCACAGAAAACAACTGTGGTGGATGACAGAAGAATTCTTTCCCTGATGAAGAAAAACCCCTTCACAACAGTTGGCCAGATCAAGAACACTCTCCAGGAGGTAGGCGTATCTGTGTCAAAGTCAAAAATTAAGAGAAGACTTCACCAGAGTAAATACAGAGGGTTCACCACAAGATGTAAACCATTGGTGAGTCTCAAAAACAGGAAGACCAGATTAGAGTTTGCCAAAAAACATCTAAAAGAGCCTGTACAGTTCTGGAACAACATCCTATGGACAGATGAGACCAAGATCAACTTGTACCAGAATGATGGGAAGAGAAGAGTATGGAGAAGGGAAGGAACTGCTCATGATCCAAAGCATACCACCTCATCAGTGAAGCATGGTGGAGGTAGTGTTATGGCGTGGGCATGTATGGCTGCCAATGGAACTGGTTCCCTTGTATTTATCGATGATGTGACTGCTGACAAAAGCAGTAGGATGAATTCTGAAGTGTTTCTGGCAATATTATCTGCTCAGATTCAGCCAAATGCTTCAGAACTCATAGGACGGCGCTTCACAGTGCAGATGGACAATGACCCGAAGCATACTGCAAAAGCAGCCAAAGAGTTTTTTAAGGCAAAGAAGTGGAATGTTCTGCAATGGCCAAGTCAATCACCTGACCTAAATCCAATTGAGCATGCATTTTACTTGCTAAAGACAAAACTGAAGGGAAAATGCCCCAAGAACAAGCAGGAACTGAAGACAGTTGCAGTAGAGGCCTGGCAGAGCATCACCAGGGACGAAACCCAGCGTCTGGTGATGTCTATGGGTTCCAGACTTCAGGCTGTCATTGACTGCAAAGGATTTGCAACCAAGTATTAAAAGTGACAATTAGATTTATGATTATGTTAGTTTGTCCAATTATTTTTGGTCCCTTAAAAAGGGGGGGGCCACATATAAAATGTGTTGTAATTCCTACACCGTTCACCTGATTTGGATGTAAATACCCTGAAATTAAAGCTGAAAGTCTGCACTTAAAGCACATCTTGATTGTTTCATTTGAAATCCATTGTGGTGGTATACAGAGCCAAAATGATGAAAATTGTGTCAATGTCCAAATATTTATGGACCTAACTGTAAATATTAAACTGCATGCAAGTTCCAAATTTTTTGTTCTCATGGTCGTACGCAGGACATCCGGCACGGTGCCAGAATACTTTAAGCCCTGTGCTATCCTTTGGTGCTTGATATTGAATTTGAGGTTTTATGTGAAATTAATGTGTTTGAGTGTGGTGTGATCTGTAAGGCTCCTGTGTCAAATTTAGTGTTCGATTCTGAATATTTGAAACGGTTTCAATACTCATTTTCCGCACTACCAATACTCCAGCTGCTCCACTTTAGCCCCGCTTCCTCTCACTCACTCACAGTGCTGTCTTCTTCTCGTCACTCGTCTAATTTTCTCCAGTTGTTATGGTATTAGCTCACTAACGATGGCAAGTGCAGAGCATCCGCGACCAGTTTTGGTTGACAAAGAAAACAGCAGGAGTGCTGTCTATAAATACTTCGCATTTGAGGCAAATGAACACGGAAAGGCAAAAGCTACATAGCACAGCAAGCCCATATGCAAACGATGCTACAGAGCAGTGCTAACGAAAGGTGCACAACAAACTTAGCAAAGCACCGGAAAGGACCGACACGCTGACCTCTATAAAGAAATTAGAGGTTGATGACAGCTCTGAGTTTCGGGTGATAGGAAAATACTTTCACTACGGCAAGAAGTAAATTAACTTGGATGTTGTTGTGCTTAGCGCACAGTTCTATTAACTTTATTAAATTTCTTTAATTAGGAGTTATTTTTAAAGGCCTGATCTAAAGACAAAAGAAACTAATGTTTCTAAAAAAAAGTGTGATATCTCTCTCTCTTATAGTATCAGCTCGACCCATTATTGTTAGTGTTTACAACAGTCATTCTGATGTTCTCGGCTACTAACCAAGGAAAGAAAAGTCGTCATGTTATAGCCTTTTTATTAGTGCTGTCAAACGATTAAAATATTTAATCGCATTAATGTCATAGTTAACTCGCAATTAATCACACATTTTTATCTATTCTAAATGTCCCTTGATTTATTTTTGTCCCATTATTTTTCGTCCTCCACAACGTTAACAGGCCTACATTTAGCTATGGCTGTAGTACGTTTGTTCTTAGTTGTGGTATCCACGTGCTTCTGTCTGAAGTCATCCATTGTCGCCTGGCTTTGATGACAAAACGACAAGACACAGATCACTTTGGTCTCGTCAATGGAAACATTTGGCAACTTTTTAAAAGTAAACTTTCCATTCAGAATCTTATTGGCATCCATTTTGGCGTCTCGCGCTCGCCATCCACTCAAAACATAACGTTAGCCTACTACTCTTTGGCCGGCTCGCAAGCCCAAACAAGTGTGCGGCGTGCCTGTTTTGTTTCCGGTCTAGCTAGATCCGGTGTGGTGTTGTAGTATTTCTAACATTACTAGTTGTTGCAACAGCATGTGAAAAAAACTACAAAGTTTGCTCGGCCAAAAAGAACATTAATCTCTCAATTAAAAAAATTGACGCCGTTAAAATGGGTTTGCGTTAACGCTGTTATAACGCGTTTAACTTGACAGCCCTACTTTTTATATTTATCTTCGTACAAGTTATGCCATCAATGTTGTTACTATTATTCCCTGTGGTATCGAAAATGGTATCGCATATCGATATTTTTCAAGGTATTGTATCAAAGTTAGAAATTACAGTATTGTGACAACACTAGTCCAATTGTCATTCTGTGACTAACTGTAGCTGCTTACAGGATGCAGGTGGTTGGACAATTAAGCTGAGTTAAGGGTTGTAAGAGTTAATTGATCAATGGAGCAGTCGTTGTGGTAGGACAGATATATATCAGAACAGTATAGATAGTATTACTCTTAGTGATGACCCTACAAGGGAAATTCAACATTTAAGATATGGACATTTCCTGGTGTTTATCATGTGATGACCTGCTAAGGGGTGATTTTAGGGGAAACCAGAGACTAAGTGAGACAATTGGTCTGAGGGTTAAGGATAGTTCAACTCTGATTGTACTGAAAGATTGTATTAGGAGTGAGCTAATGATAAGGGCCATAAGGCAGCTGCATATCTGTTCACTGAGTTCATTATGGGGAAGGATGTGACTGACGTACATACGGATTGATTATTGCTTAGAATGACCAGATGTTAAGAGCCTAGGTCTATACAAGACTGTTTTGTGACCAGCATCACTATCCTGAGGCACATCGTGCACTAGTGTGCTGCCTCTTGATAGATGGATCACAAGGATCTTTGTGAAAGTACTTTCGGTATTAATCAATATTTGGTATAACACAGCATCCTGACTATTTTCCTTATACATTAGCAGCAAAAATTCCACCACAGTGCCTAAAACAATAGGTTTTTTAAACATAAAAAAAATAAATACAAATATCGCAGAAAGCTTCTCACCTGCCCAGCCATCCTCACAATCATTGTCAAGTTCATCAAGATCCTTAAGGTCATCTGGGTTGATGATGGTGGGACGGGGAGGTCGTTCGCCAGGACGACGAATGGGGCGGGATGAGGGGCGAGTGGGTCCGCGGATGAAGCGGTTTTCTCGTCTCATCTCACCGCTGGAGGAGCAAATGATAAGCAATGCTTCTTTTTGTCAATCAGCAAAAAAGTATTCCAGTTATATTGTAGTTAAAGAAACACTTCTTTTGTAGAGAATAAATATCATCTAACTAGACAAGCCACAAAAAATGGTGAATTGTTTTATGGCACTCCAAAACCATGAGGTGACTACTTACTTCACAGGCTCTGGGTTGGGCTGTCTGAAGGTGGGCCTGTTGTCAAAGCGCACTGGGGCCACTACAGTGGCAGGAGGGTGCTCAACAGAGCCTGGGGCATCACGAGTCTGTTTGGGGCACATCTGAAATAAAATATGACAGAGGGTCAAGACCAATACTGCAGGGTTATATTTTTGGCTTTGTGAGCAATGACATGTTGAGTAGAGTAGAGTGTGACATCGGCTGATAAGTCAAGTTGGAATAAAAAGGTAGCTAGGGTAGAATACTGCACAGATACGAGGTGTGTGTGAGGGAGTTCAAGCAGTACTCACAAAGGCAGGCAACATGTCATGGTAGACAGTGGTGGGGGAATGGTGGAGCTGATACTGCAGGGAGGAGGGGGTGGATCTGCGTAAAGGCTGGGCAGGCCGGAGAGAGGGCTCCTTGAGGTCAGGGGATGGGGGGGCTGCAACAACCATTGCAGTAACCAAAGGACTAGCGGAAAGGGGGATGGAGGCAACGGAGGCGTGAGAGGGAGGGGGGGGGGTCGTGGTCTCAGCCACACCGCTGGACTTGCTCTCTGGGTCGGAGGGCAAGGCAGATGGCAGGGACAAGGGCTGAAGGTTCCTTCCTCCACCCTCCCTCCAGCTCGTCACATCTGCGGAAGAAAAAAGAAAATACATTTTGTGAGAACCCTAGGTTAGCAGAAGCTGACAACTATGTCATTCCACGCTACCAATCACACATAATGAAGGAAAAAATATTTATATGCAAGCGATTTTACCGCTTACCCACAGCAACGTTTTTGCCTGGCCCACAAGCAGACATGCATGAGCAAATAGTAATAATAATAATAATAATAAAAAAGGGGGGGTTCTCACTCTGGGGGCGGAGGCTTGGTCCGGGCCCATACGACGGATCGAAGGCGCTTCTTTCCTTGCCAACCTTGTCCTGTTCCCCGGCTGCCTTCAACGTTGGAAATTCCTCGTGAGAGAAGGGCTGCAGTCGGTTTGAGGCCCTTGAACCTGACAAAGAAGTTGCTGTGGTTAAAAAAAAACAGCAATGGTCTTAGTTAAAGGTGACTGGACACTATAGGTGCAAGAGAAAGGATAAAGCCTTCAGTAATAAGTTTAGTAGGGGGTACTGACCATCTTGTTCGACTGCCTTTCCATTTAGTTGGGCCCATTGCTTTGGTCCACCCGTGTTTGTGCTCTATAAAATTAAATTGAACTCTGTCAACTTAATGCCTATTAATAAAGACTATAATATCCGGACGGCTGACTAAATACAATGTTGGAATTTTTTTGTCAAATAAACAGGCATCTTCAAAACATTCAAAATCAAAAAGAAATTCTAATCTTCGGCCCACCTCCTGGCTGGTTGCTGGTGTGGGCTTCTGAAGATTGGAGACAGACTTCTGTAAAGCCAGCTGCGGCTGCAACTCCAGCAGCTGTGTTGTTGATGCAATGGAACTGTGGGACAAAAAAAAAAGTGTTTTACCATATGCACCACTAAATGTGTGTGTCAGCTACATTGTGAAAACGACACTGGTAACAATTTGGCATGGAGTTATCCGTTTTCATGAGTCATATGTTTTATGTCCTTGTGGCAAACCATTCGTTTGCCTGTTCTTATTCCTGCCACCCACCTACATAGTGAAACAGACACAGCATCACTAAATCAGACACACACTTACTCTCCATTTTCTAAAACAGTTGGGAGCACCCACCAAATATTAAGGAGCCCCACAACTACAATTTTATGTTCTAGATTTACAGGGCTCTCATGTTTTATCTAAAGTTTGCGTGAGATCACCATACCACCATCTCATGTTTTAAACAGTTCAGGAAGCCCCGTCTGAGCAGGGCATCAAAAAAATGGTTGATACTCGTAATGTTCCTCTCCACGTAAGTCTTTAGTAAAAGGAAAAGCCTTGTGCGTGCTGGGGAGAAACCAGAGTGTACTGTGTACTGAAGACTGAAGGAAATGTTTGTTTCTGATTGGCTGGTAGGGGGCGTTTAACTCGAGACACTTCAGTTCCGTATGCCTGAGCCTCGTCCATTTATTGTATATAGCAGGACAAGTTATTTCTTACTTCTCAGCATGAGAAATACTAAGGTGTTGCGAGAGAAATAGCTGAAATGTGCGAGTCTCACAGCCAAAGCGTGAGAATTGAGAGCCCTGGATTTATTTTGCATGCTAGTTAGCTCCCTGTCACGTGACAACGGAGCAGAGTGACTAGTAGTGGCTGACGGATAATATTAACCAATCTAAAATCTGCATTAAAGTTTCGAACGTAAAGATTTTAATTGAAGTTTAATTGGTTACATAATGTTGGATAGATTGGTGGACCGGTCAATGCATCAGCTCACAGCAGGCACATGCTGTGCAGTAGGTTAATTAGCGAGCGTTTTGTAAAGAAATTAAAACAGGTCACAACCATAACGATTATTTGCACTCACAAATGCTCACAAATTTTGAGGTCGCACAGACCCAATTTCGGGAGCATATGCGGCAAAATATTTCCCAATTCATCCCTGTAAAACCACCTACACTTTGGAAAACCGAGTGTTCACCTCCAACCACTTAACAGCTCAAAAGCCTGCATCGCCAGCTAACCTTGAGTTAGCTTAGCACAAACACGCCAACCTCTCCACAGACTGTCACTAACCTTGGGCAAGTTCTCATGTACACAAACACACAGTCATGCAGCACTTGGCTTTAAGGCACCCATAAACACCTTATGTTGTTCATATTGAAGTAGTGTGATCTAAACTAACACTACTTCAACAACCCTAACTCTACCCACCATTACTCCACATCTTGCCTCTTTATCTCTGGAAATTGTCAATCTTTCATAGTTACCGTCAGACTATAGCCCACCTCTTTTGATCGGGTTGTTCCTGCTTGTTTGCCCATCCTGTTCCGTCTTTGGGAACGATAATCACGTTGGGATCGTTTCCTTTGTTCTCTGACTTCAGACTCGGCAGGTGAGCAGGTGGGGGCATGCGCCGGGCTGCAGCCACTTTGCCAAGACTCTGTAAGCCATGTCGCGGAACTACTGGGAGATGTAGGAAGGGGTGAGAAAGGTAAACGGGATGGACAACCGATAACAGACAAAAAAGAGTGGCAGAGAGATGGAGACATGAAATGAAAAACATGAGCGAGTAAATGTATTTTGTGTAAAAGGTATAGCACCCAACCCCTTTTCAATCCCATGCCCATAGATAGTAGCAAAAAGCATGAAAACTTTTGTTAAAGTTTGGCTCTTACCTGTGGTTTTTTGAGTTTCTATAGACTTTCCCTTGTACTTATCAAATAGGCTGAGTGAGGAATACTTGCTTTTCCCATCCTTGGACTTGGTTATTTGCCCCAAACGATCGGACATTGCGATGTAATGTCATCGAGTATGGAAGTTTTTCTTTGCGCCTCTTCCCGTGTGCCTTCTGTGTCTGATTGAGTTAAAACAGACCACATAATTCTAGACAAAATAATGCTGTAATATTCAAATCAACAGTGAGAAGGAGATTTAAACATGTTGATGGTAACTGAATGTTACAACTAAAGATTGGCACATGCTTGAGTTTTGAATTTTTACAGTCAAATGTGGTTTAACTTCATACATATCTTATATACTGTGCTAGCAGACCATTTACTTCAAGCAGCGCAAAAAAGAAAAAGGAACAACAAGGTCAGGCACTTAAGACCATTGATAAAAATCCCTACCCACCAAGCCAAAATGGATACTATCCACCACTGACAACAGGAGTTTAAAGCCACTATTAGGGCCGACCATAGAGAACTGCCAGAGGTGGTAAAACTGAGCATACTCAGACAGGACTCAAGAGTTAGTTGGTGTATGTGCAAATACTCCTCGGTATTTTACTCTACTTCAAGATTCCTGACAGCCACAGGAAGGCCACGGCACCATACATGTAGGCAAGAACTTAAAAGTAACTGGGCTATCCATTATGCATATTTCCGGTTTCTTTCTGCATTGCTGTGCAATAGCCTACATGCAAGAGTAAAAATAATAAATACTAGTTTAAAAAGTCTGTCCCATTTTGTCATGTTGCGTTAACTAGAAACTTTGCTAATCTTCTGTCACATTCACTAAGCTAACAAGAAAATAAGTTATCTGCAGTCAACTGAAGATAAAGCATTGGAAAAGGTTGCAGGGCTAAATTGAGGGAAACAGTTTCCTGACTGTGGGTGTTTGTGTGATAGATTATTATTGCAGAGGTGGGTCTGATATTTTTGGTCATATGTTTTAGTTTGGTTAAATAAACTACCAGTATTTATTTCAGTGTAATTTATGGATTTAAAAACGGCTTACCCTCTGAAGCTGTTATAGGCCTAGTTCGCTGATTGAAGCTATTAAATTACAGCCCATTGTTGTAACGCCTATAATCTAGAGTCTGCAGCCATAAGAGATTTTGTGTTCTAATGACAGGTAGAAACTTAACATAGCTGAGCTATAAATTGGGTGCCAAAGATTTCAACGTGCTGAGCACCAAGAATCGAAATGGTGACTGACAAAGATGCATGTCCACAAAGACTGCGTCATTCTACTGGATTTGAAGAAAATCCATTCCTAAATAGACCGCAACTACTCACAATACAACATGCAAGGCCTTTCAACCGTTGCTATCCAACCTTAACTGTGAACGTTTCAAGATGTGCTTATATCGGTAATTGTTATTGCAGGCCTAAATGCAAGACGATAACCGTTTAAAATGGTTACCGTGCCATGTTAGCTAGAGTAGCTTACCTTCCATCGCCATAACCGTCTAGCATAATATAATAATAGTAGTGTTAGCAAATATGTGATCAGTTTGATGCGTTGACGTCGTTAGCCTAGTTTTTAGTCAGTGCACAATTAAGTACAGTACAGTAGAGTAGGCCATTTATGTATTTACAAAACTATCTGGCTATATTGCATTGATAGCTAACTTTATGGTAGGTAGAGCTACACTGCTACAGTAACAGAAGTTTTACACCCCGCCCCCCCCCCCACACACACACACACACACACACAAAAAGGCTAATTGCCTACGCTTAGGCTATGCGAATATGAATGTAACATTTTTGTACAGGAATCTGCTCCTTGTTTTGACATTGTAATCACAAAACACCAAACTAGGTCCGTCAATCCATTAGCTAGTTGCTACTTGTTGTCTACACGGTAGCTGATCATGCACCGAGTCTCCAGTGTTGCGCAAGATGAGTGAAAATTAATATGGCAAACGTTTAGTCAAATATTACTTGAAGTCATACACAAACATAAAACGGTTACAACACATGTGCAAAATAGGATTGGTGCAGGTAAACGTAAGATGTGTTTAGCTTTTGACACTGAAAGCACAAAGGCCTGAGTGCTAAGGCTAGCTGGTTACTCTAACTTACAGCAGTACTAGAGAGCTACAAAGGGGCTAGCTATGCTACTGTAGCCTGCATAGACTGGGTGATTCAACTGGTTAGGTAAACATTGCATTGTTTATGTCAAGGAATAGCCTATCAAATTACTAAAATTGGTTAAAAAAAAAAATTATATACTCGTAAATCACACTTCCATATTAAAATGATACTTACGGACACTTAATTTCGCAAGCTTGATTATGGCTAGCCTAGCTACACAAGGTTGGTAACAACATAGTGGCTCAAAGACAACCTGCTACCTAGCTAGCAATAGCACAGCTGAAGTTAGTCTGAAATTCTAAAATACAGAGCTAGACATTAAATTAAGCATTTAGTCGCACTTCGCAATTCTGCAAGCCCTAGTCTATGACGTCGCGAGTATACAGGAAATATTGCTCAAAGCCATAAAGAGCATTTCAACTAGCAAAACCTATGAAGAAGGCTAAATATGTAAGACAAGGCGATTAAAAATGGCTGCTACTCAGAACAAAGCAACAATAAAACAGGGCAGTCAGATGAGTATCTGCTAAATAAAATGAAAAGATCCATAGCTTACCAAATGTATGTCTTACTCTTTCTTCTGACTTATTATTGTGATTTATTTCTACAAAGATTATTTATTTCAACGGATGGATGGCGATTGTTCTGCCGATTCTATATCTATTTTCCCGTTGACTACTGTTGTTGCAAGACCTACCCGGCCTGAAAATGAAAATCCTTGCTTTAGTCGACTCGACGGGGGCTGTATACGGATGTGACGTATCAAACTGAATCGCGACACCCTCGAAAATCTTAAATATTTTGCTGAAGCTTCAGGTTTATCTCAAAATTATAATTTTTTTATCATTTAAAGAGAACGGCATTCCTTTAACCGAATTTGAAGGTCGGGTGGAAGTAACTCATCTTGCTTACATTTTTACAATCTAATCTCGACAACCCCTTATGTTGAAAATTAAAAATACATTTGATAAGTGGGTCATGAGGACATTGTTATACAAAGGTAGGACTCTTTTGTCCAAAACCGAGGGATTATATTGTTTAGTCTATCCTGCGAAAATATTAGAGGTACCAAAATCTTTTCTTAAAAAGTAAAAATGTTCCTTAAACTCAGAGTTCCTTAAAATAATATTGGTTGCACAAAACACCCTTAAGAGTTCTCCTTATCTTGGTCTTATATTTAAGGAATCCAGGGTTTCCCGCAGAAAATTGGTTAGTTAAGGTGGTAGGGTGGGGTTTGCGGTCAGACCGGAGTGGGTGGGGGGGAGTTTGTGAAATAGACTATTGCGATAACGGCGGATATCAATATTTAGGACAACAGCGGATATCGCTATGAAAAAAAAAGACGCAGAGAGGGGCAAAAATACATCAAAATGTATTTTGATACAAAATACAAAATACCCCTCAAATAAATGTATTAAAATAAACTACAAAATACTGGTGCCAGAAAATGTAACAAAATACAATACATGTATTTTGTATTTAAAATATAGGATATATTTTTTCTGGATTTTCCGTTTTGTAACAATTTGGTATAGCAGAGCATTCAGGTTTGGGCTATATAACGTACACAAAGCTCTGGTGAACCCCACAAAAAGAAAGAACAGTCACAGAATGTCAGTGTAACTTGGCTATGTTTCCTCTACGCCTTCTTTCCCGCCTGTCCTGTCTCCTGCCTGTCCTGTCCTCCTCCAGCGCTTCCATCCCGTCTTGGCACACCTGACGTCAGGTGTTACGGTCAGCAGCCAAGCCCTCCAGGTCCCCAGGTCTGATTTTACACCTCTTTAGCGCTGTTTTTATGTGATCTTTATAGCGCTTCTTCTGCCCTCCAGCAGAACGTTGGCTTTGGGCGAGCTGGCCATACAGAACTTTGTGAGGCAGCCGATTGAGGGGCATCCTTATAACATGCCCCAGCCATATGGATGTATGGAGATATAAGTTCTTGTTTTGAAAGACCCGGCGCCTGAGTCTCCCAAAGGCAGCTGATGCTTGTTGGATTCTGTTCTGGACCTCATTGTCGATGTTATTGTCCTCAGAGAGGATGCTCCCCAGGTATTTGAATGATGGTACTACAGACAGATGCTTTGGATCAGTGATGCGGAAGATGGGTGAAGTGGATGGGATGTTGTTGCTCCACTGACAGACCACCTCTGTTTTGGTGATGTTGATAGTCAGCCCCATCCTGCTGTATGCCTTCACAGCTGCATCCAGGACAGCCTGGAGGTCTTGTGGAGTGTGAGCCATAAGAGCGCAGTCATCTGCATACTGCAGCTAGAGGACCCTCACTCTGTGCAGCTTGGTGGTTGTGGTTTGCAGCCTTCTGATGTTAAAGAGATTACCATTTAGTCTATAGGCTACTGTCACCCCGCGCTGTTGTCCCCAATTTCCTAAAGAGCACTGGTGCTAGTACACACCCCTGCCTGACCCCTGTGCACACAGGGAAGGAGGCAGACTCTTGTCCTGCTATTGTCACCCTAGCATTCATACCATCATGAAACTGACGGAGGATGTTGACAAACTTGCTAGGGCATCCAAACCGGAGCAAGATGTCCCACAGTAGGTCTCTCTGCACAGTGTCGAAGGCTTTGCAGAGGTCGACAAAAGCCATAAACAGGTCTTGATGTTGCTCCCTGCACTTTTCCTGAAGTTGCCTGGCTGTGAAGACCATGTCGACTGTACTCCTGTTCTTTCTAAAGCCACACTGTGATTCTGGGATCAGTGACTCTGTGATGTTGTTGAGTAGCCTCTGCAGCAATGTCGGGGAAATAATAATCTAAGTTTTTAACCAATATCAAAATGTAAAACAGCACGGAAACGGCAGCAAAGTATGATGCAAAGTGTTTATTCGAATCTAACACAAAGGATTGATTCCAACAAACGTGAGTAGACCCCGGAGTCTGACTGTAATTTTTCTTCGGACATTCGCTTATATATTTACTCTCCATTATTTTGTGATATTTTGTCATTGGTGCATTATAGTTGGTCACAGATGCATTTATGTATTCACACCCGGTTGGTCAATTGTCACAGAATTTACATTGCCAGTACTTTTCCTCTATCTTCCCCTTCCAGGGCCCTCGTGAGGCCTTGCGGCCCAGCTGCACAGGGATACTGAGTATAAGGACATAAATCTGTCCCCTGATATCAGGCGCTTGTAGTTCTCAATATCTGGGCTTTGTAGTCCTTCATGGGAGAGGCCTACACACATACTTCTCTCTCTTGCACTCAAACTCTATCTCTCTGGTCTTCCACATTTGGCCTCTATTTCTTCTATGTTTTAGTGGTAATACTAATCAGTCAACAGCTTTGCATCTGGTTTTCAGTAATAAAGCATATAAAAGTAACAAAGGTGATTAAGAGGTTCATTTTCAATCATATAATCCATAATCATTTCTCCATATTCATAATTACAGCAGTGTGATGTTTTTTCCACAACAGCAACACCTTGGCCAGGACCTTACCAGCAACAGCAAGGAGTGATATACCCCTGTGGTTGCCACATATGGTCTTGTCACCTTTGTTCTTGTATATGGTGACAATTTTGGCATCTCTCCATTGCTGTGGGATGTTTTCATCAGCCCATACTTTCATAACGTGTTGATGTAACGCTCTTGTACAGAGGTAACCACCCTGTTTAACCCTTGTGTTATCTTCGGGTCATTCTGACCCATCAGTCATTGTGACCCACCGTCGTATTGCGACAAATTTACCGCATACAAAAACAAAGTGAAGCATTTTCTTTTAACCGTTGGGCTGTCTCAGACCCCCCACATTGCAAAGGTTAAAAGAAAATTATTTTTATTTGTTTTTGTATTGGGTAAAATTGGGTAAACACAACGATGGTTCGTTATGAACCTTTGGGTCATGTGACCCGAAGGCAGCACGAGGGTTAAGCAGTTCTGCAGGGATATTGTCAATGCCCGGAGACTTGTTGTTCTTCAGGGAGCGGACGGCTGACAGAACCTCTAGGAAGGTCGGGGGCTGGTTAAGGTTGTCAATCGGTGGAAGTTCAGGCAGTTGATCCAGGATGGTGTGATCTGCTTCAGAGTCCTGATTCAGCAGGGTCTTAAAATGTTCAGCCCACCTCTCCAGTACACTGGTCTCGTCTTTTAGGACTCTGAGCCCATCTGCTGTATTCAGGGGTAATGCAGTGGTTTGTTGGGCCGTAGATAGATTTGGCTGCATTGTAAAAGTTATGCATATCATTTCTATCAGTGAAATACTGGATTTCCTGTGCCTTGTCTGTCCACCACTTGTGTTGCATTGTCCGCAGGGTCCTTTGCACTTCACGCCTTGCTCTCTGCCATTGCTGTCTGGCGGTGCTCGATGAGAGTTTTTTCAGGGTTGCCTGGTGTGCTTTGTGCATGGCGTTCAGCGAGTTACGGATGGTGTCTGAGTTATTGTCAAACCAGTCCTGGTGATTCTTGGTCTTATAGCCGATTGAGTGGGCTGCTGCTTCATGAAGGGCTGAGCTGATAGTTGTCCACTGCTGGTCTGTGGCATTCTCTCCACTAAAAGTGAGCTCTAGCCATTCAAGTTTTTCAGCCAGGGAGCATCGAAACTCATTTCTTGTGCTGGTATCTTCCAGACGGTCGCTGTCTAAGCGTCTCCCACTGGACCCACGTTTCCGCGTGGGGTGGCGTACGCTCATGTGGACTTTGGCCATTATCATCCGGTGGTCTGTCTAGCATCCTGCACCTCTCATGGCCCGGCACATGTGAACGTCTTTGATGTCGCAACGTCTCATGATGACATAGTCAATCAGGTGCCAATGTTTAGAGCGTGGGTGCATCTATGATGTTTTATATTTGGTCTTTTGCTGGAAGATGGTGTTGGTTATGGTCAGGTTGTGCTCAGAGCAGAGAGTAAGTAATCTCATGCCATTTGAGTTGGCCTGACCAATACCATGCCTGCCAAGCACTCCTTTCCATATCCTGTCACTCTGCCCCACAAGAGCATTGAAGTCCCCAAGGAGGAGGATCTTGTCGGTCTTGGGGATCCGGTGGAGAGCCTCATCCAGTGACTGATAGAATGAGTCTTTAACCTCAGTGTCGGATGGCAGGGTTGGCGCATACACACTAAGGAGTGTAGCAAAGCGGCTCTTCGCCAGGGGGATACAGAGGGTCATCAGTCTTTCACTGATGCCCACAGGTGTTTCAGTGAGTCTTGGTAGCAGTGTGTTCCTGATGGCCAGTCCCACACCGTGCAGATGTTGTCCACCTAGGGGATAGCCTTTCCAGAAGAAGGTGTAACCGGCCCCTTTCTCTATCAGCGACCCTTCATCAAGGAACCTGGTCTCGCTAATCGCAGCGACATCGATGTTGTAACGCCTCAGCTAATCCGCAATCAGTGCTGTTCTGTGAGGTCTTTCGGTCCTGGGTCAATGACGTGGCATGTCAATTCTGGTGTCCAAACCATATTCATGATATAAAACATATTTAAATTTTTAAATACACTACATAAAATGACTCAATCTTCCCTTCTTAATTAGTCATATGAATATTCAATATAAATAAAACAATCATTAAGGAATTATTTAGCTCAAAAGTCCCAAAATGTCATTCTGGGTAACTGAACAGAAAATATAACAAAAATGTAAAATATATTAATAAAAGTATTTCAAATATGCTTGGGCATAATAATACTGATGTTTTCAATGATCAGAATCAGAATTCGGTTTATTTGCCATTTATGTTATACAAACACAGAATTTACTGTGGCAGGGAGGTGCAAAACACTAAACATATACAGATCTTAAATTAAGTAAAAGTACAAAAGTTTAACTATTTCTAAGAACTAAAAAATCTAAGAATACAACAATTTAAATATAAAATAAAATATATATAAAAATAAGAATAAATATAGCTGCAAGCAGCAATGGGGTGGCCAAGCAGGTCAGATGACCCAGAAGAAACTTTCGACATCCTCAGAAGAGTGTTCCAAGTACATGCAGCAAGTTTGGCGTGAATCCATCAAAGATTTGCTGAGATACGACACAACTTTCTGTTTGGCGGCTCTGCTGCCGATTTCGATTGGCTGTACCGGACAAACGGTTTCGAAAATCTAAAATCATTTTGATAGTTTGTGTGAGGATTGCATTGACTATAGCTTGTAGCTTGACTACAGGTAACTAGCGACTGCGGTGTACCTGGCTTCCTTTGCAGTGGCTTACAGTCTCGCTAAACAGAGAATCAGAAACATGACAAGCTCGTCGGCTTTGGCTGGATTCAAACCTCTGACGTTGCCATTGCCAGGACACCAACTTATCCTATTGAGCGATTCTTAGTGCTGCAAATCACAGTTCAGTTACTGGGTAAAATATAAGCAGTTGTTCCTGTGGCAAGTGGTTGTCCGATTTGGCCCAAGTTTAAACAGCTGTAATTCAGTCCTATTTTGACATGTCAAGGTGATTGTGGTCTGAAGATAATCTGTCCCAAATTTGGTGAATATTTGATACATTTTGTAGGAGGAGTAGGACAAAAACGTTTTATTAATTCATTCAAAATGGCGGCATCAATTCGGCTGGTATCACAAGTTAACATGTGTCAGACATGGGATCGCCCCCCTAGAGGTTAGAGGACACATATCTACAAAGCACAATAAATCTGACTCTTCTTGAGTATAGATCCCCTGAGAATGAAACATGATCATTACCATTATACTGTTAGACAGCTACTGTGGCATACCTGGCTTCACTAAACAGATAAACCAGTATCATGACATGCTTGATGACTGTGGCTGGGTTCGAACCTATGACCTTGCACTTCAGATGAAGATTTGACCCAAGAATAAAAAGCTGTAATTCAGTCCTATTTTGACATGTCAAGGTGATTGTGGTCTGAAAATGATTTGATTACATGTCCATGAAAATAGGAGCAACGGCGAACAAGGAGTTTGTTTTTATGAAAATTCCAAATGGCCGACACCCAAAATGGCAGACACGGGACAGTGTGATATATTTCGACTTAGTATGCCAGGTAGAATCAGAAGAGACCAATCTTGTGATTTATGACAAATCTGTTCAGAAGTTATGATGCAAGAAATCCGATGCACTGGCTAGATGTAGCATCACTATATCGACAAAGCACAATAAATCTGACTCTGAGTATAAATCCCCTGAGAATGAAACATTATCGTGACCATTATGATTATACTGCTCGACAGCTACTGTCGCATACCTGGCATCACTAAACAGATAAACCAGTATCATGACATGCTTGAGACTTTGGCTGGATTCGAACCTACGACCTTGCACTTCAAAGGAACCCGTCTTATCCCAGTGAGACATTTTCAGCGCTGGGAATTGCTGTGTACAGTTACTGTATACAAAAAGTAAGCCATTTCTCCTGTGGCATGCGTGGTCAGATTTGGCCCAAATTGTTGCCCCAACAGCTGTAATTCAGTCCTATTTTGACATGTCAAGGTGATTGTGGTCTGAAGATAATCTGTGCCAAATCTGGTGAATATTGGATACATTGTGTAGGAGTAGGGAAAAAAGTTTCATTCATTCATTCAAAATGGCGGCCTCATCAATTTGTCTGGTATCATGCGTTAACATGCGTCAGACACGGGATCTCCTAAGATAAAACGAGACATAGGAATCACTTAAATACGACAAACAAATCAACAGTTATTGCCTATTGTAGCGCCCCCTAGAGCTCAAATGACCCTACCTTTTTCGGACCTCTTAATAACAGGGTCATGAATCCATACACCAAGTTTGGAGTCAATGCATCAAAGATTCACTAAGATATGACCTCACTTCCCTTTTTCCAGATCAGTTGCTGAATTTGATTGGCTGTAACTAACAAACGGTTGCGAAAATCAAAGCTCCAGGGGATAACTTTTGTGAGGCTTGGTCTGAAGATCATCTGTGGCAATTTTGAAGAAGATTCGACAAGAATTGTAGGAGGAGTAGCGAAAAAACGTTTCTCCTTAACATTCAAAATGGCGGAGAATCTATATGGGTATGACGTCATAGTGTGTGTTGAACTTGTCTTGATCCAGGGAATCCAATGATACCTCATTTTGGAAAATGCGGCATATGGTTCAAAAGTAACGTGTGTAAACACACCTTCAACTTTGACCCATTGGTGGCGCTAGAGGGTTGAAATGGGAGACATGAAACTTGGTGAAAGTGATGAGGGGACAGGTCCCAAAGAGTGTGCCAAATTTCACAACTTCTGAGCATGTGGTTCTAGGGGCTGCCATAGACTCCCATTGCAGATGTATAATAATAATAATAAATATAGCTGCAAGCAGCAATGGGGTGGCCAAGCAGGTCAGATGACCCAGAAGAAACTTTTGACATCCTCAGAAGAGTGTTCCGAGTACACGCAGCAAGTTTGGCGTGAATCCATCAAAGATTTACTGAGATACGACACAACTTTCTGTTTGGCGGCTCTGCTGCCGATTTCGATTGGCTGTACCGGACAAACGGTTTCGAAAATCTAAAATCATTTTGATAGTTTGTGTGAGGATTGCATTGACTATAGCTTGTAGCTTGACTACAGGTAACTAGCGACTGCGGTGTACCTGGCTTCCTTTGCAGTGGCTTACAGTCTCGCTAAACAGAGAATCAGAGACATGACAAGCTCGTCGGCTTTGGCTGGATTCAAACCTCTGACGTTGCCAGGACACCAACTTATCCTAGTGAGCGATTCTCAGTGCTGCAAATCACAGTTCAGTTACTGGGTAAAAATATAAGCAGTTTTTCCTGTGGCAAGCGGTTGTCCGATTTGGCCCAAGTTTAAACAGCTGTAATTCAGTCCTATTTTGACATGTCAAGGTGATTGTGGTCTGAAGATAATCTGTCCCAAATTTGGTGAATATTTGATACATTTTGTAGGAGGAGTGAACAAAAACGTTTTATTAATTCATTCAAAATGGTGGCATCAATTCGGCTGGTATCACAAGTTAACATGTGTCAGACACGGGATCGCCCCCCTAGAGGTCACATATCTACAAAGCACAATAAATCTGACTCTTCTTGAGTATAGATCCCCTGAGAATGAAACATGGTCATTACCATTATACTTTTAGACAGCTACTGTGGCATACCTGGCTTCACTAAACAGATAAACCAGTATCATGTCAGGCTTGATGACTGTGGCTGGGTTCGAACCTATGACCTTGCACGTCAGAGGAACCTGTCTTATCCCAGTGAGCTATTCTCACTGCAGGGAAATGCTGTGTTCAGTTACTGTGTAAAAAAAAGTAAGCAGTTTCTCCTGTGGGAAGCGTTGTCAGATTTGACCCAAGTATAAAAAGATGTAATTCAGTCCTATTTTGACATGTCAAGGTGATTGTGGTCTAAAGATAATCTCTCCCAAATTTGGTGATACATTTTGTAGGAGGAGTAGGACAAAAACGTTTTATCAATTCATTCAAAATGGCGGCATCAATTCGGCTGGTATCACAAGTTAACATGTGTCAGACACGGGATCGCCCCCCTAGAGGTTAGAGGACACATATCTACAAAGCACAATAAATCTGACTCTTCTTAAGTATAGATCCCCTGAGAATGAAACATTATCATTACCATTGTACTGTTAGACAGCTACTGTGGCATACCTGGCTTCACTAAACAGATAAACCAGTATCATGACATGCTTGATGACTGTGGCTGGGTTCGAACTTATGACCTTGCACTTCAGAGGAACCTGAAGGATTCTTTTTCTATGTGTCTATTCCAATATGTAATGATGGTTCTGGTTCACGAAGTCCAACTGGCTATCTTTCCCTCCCCAGCATATATTCATACAGTGCAATTGAAAAACAAGTATCAAAAAAGGGTTGAGCTTGTTCTCTCGTGCATCAGGGAGTTGTTCTTGCCTACGTGTCCCACCTGCTCGGGTGCCGTCTCCACCCGGTTTCAAGGTTGTTTCTGAAAATGAAGAGATAGAGACACAGAGAACAGCCTGCTTCCCACACTCAGTGAGACCCTATGTTTAAGCCTGAGCACACTTCTAAGTTTCATAAGACATAACTTTAATAAGCACAATACATAACTTTAAGACATGCATCCTTCATAAATCCTGTTGTTATATTCACTCGTGCACAGTGCCCGTGATGCATTCAGTGATTAAAAATGCCACACATATAAATAACTGGGATTATAGTTAGTGCCGTGCCTGATATGCAGCTGGTGATTACAGTTCTAGAATATGTGTTATAATGTATTATACATTCTTTAATCCCTCTTTTGATCTCTGAAAACACCAGAGATCAATCAACATAGCCCAGACCAACCACCGCCTCCTCGTCCTGGTCAGCCAGCCCCAGCAACGGCATTTGGAACCCCTTCGTCGGGTTCTCCACAGCCGAGACAATGATCCTGTTAAACAGGGACCTGATACATGGGATACAGCAACAATCATGTTGATATTGATATAGCACACTCTTAAGTAAAATAGCGGAAACCTACTTAGTCCAGTACAATTCTAGTGTGGTCAAGCAGTATCACTCTTGACCTAGTCGTAACCCTCTTTTCTGGACTCTCTTCGTAGCAATAGCAAAAGGTTCACTGGCCCTTCTCCACCAACTCCTGCAACGTACGGCTGGATTCTGGAGCAGCACAACACATGCTCCAGTGGTACCACGTACTTCCTTTCCCCAGCACCCTTATGGCGTGCAAGGTTCTCTCGATGACTTTGAATGGTCCTGTCCATAAATGTACAACAGGCTTCCCCGAACATCTGATGATGTATTGGGGCAGGTGGGACAGGGTCTTCAAGGGGAAGGGGGGGGCCAGACCACTCCTAGGTCTGATGGGGCATAGGGGCAGATGGGGCAGGGTCTCCAGGGGAATGGGGTCTTAGAACAGGGGTTAGGTAGTCAGACCCGCCGGTCTGACTCGTCCTGAAGCAGAAAAGAGTTACAGTCCCAGCATCACCTTATCTCCCATGATCAAGCAGTAACTGAGTCAAATGAGATGCGAACAGTCGAACACCAATGATTAAACACAGATATTGAAATCAAGAACCCATTTCAGGATTTAAAGTGGATATTTTTAAAGTTCAAATAAATCCCTCCTTTTACACCCTTATAGGGTGTGACAACAAACCCAAATTAAAAAAATATCCCATTACCGATTACACAATGTTGACATACAATAATGATGAGACTATGCAGCGTTATAGCCAAGTGGTGTGGACACACTGGACACAGTGGGAAAACCCTAATGATGTTATAGGGGAAAACCCACCGTCACTCCAGAGTGGACATTCGACATCCATGTATCCACGGCAGACCTGGACATGCTCACAGGCCCCCTTCACCACATACATACAACTTTAGCCAAGCTTTTAGAATTGCAATAAAATAAAATAAATTCGAAACAAATAGAAAAACCAGAAATTAGACAGGATATTTTTAAAGTTCTCATAAGATCCCTCCTTTCATTGATAACTTTAATCAATACCCAATCTCCTCGTTTGACTCCTCCACTCTTTGGTTTACTGCTTCACCTGGAACAGAATTTAGCAGAAGACATCTCTTTTCTAGTTAGCATTTTTTTATAAAATTGGTTAACCATTTGATTCGCCTCTTCATCATGCTATGTGAAAGGTTTAAGTTGTGGTATTACATATGATCTCCAATAAATCAATTCAAATGGAGTTATAGGACTGGGAAAGACTTCAGTTCACATAGTAAACATACTGTATCTATAATTACCAGGCAGTATTTTCCCTTCAGTTTTCTTATTGTTGAGCAAACACATGTAACAGCATCTAAAAAACGAGCCCCCATATTCAACTCCTATTAGTCATGCCTAGAAATGACAATCTGTTTCTTTGTTCCCTTCTTTAGAAAATCAACTGTTAGTCTAATTTATTTCACTCCAAAAAACCTTTTCTGTCTTTTAAAACAGTTAAGTTTAAGACCAATATTGTTTTAGATTCTCTATTTTACCAAATCACACCTCTTTTTATCAAAGATATGATAAAAGCAATTTTCATTATGCCAAACCAGAATCTGTATGCGTCTTAAATGAAATATAGACCAAATAATGTTCTTAATGTAGCTATTAACCAAACATTTTTCCCAAATATATTTTCTATAAAGGTCAGATAGGTAGAACTTCATAACTCGCTTTGCTGCAGTTCAAAACGAGCCAATTAGCTCAAACCATCATAACCACAATTTATCAGACTTGATGAGTCTTCCCAAATTATTTCAGAACTGAATGTTATAATAATCCTCTTCATGCACTAATACCATTTATCAATACAACATTATTACAGCCTAACTGTTTATCCCAAACAGTATGCCAGGCTCTGATAAAACTCTCAAATAAAACTTAAAACCAAATTACAATTAAACTCCAAATAAAAGTACATTTAGTTATGTTCTCTTTCTCATTTTTAACCAAATTATATCTAATACCTTTATCAAACTCTTAAAAACCCTAGATTTTACTATTTTGACTTAAAATGTTATCCCATATATCTTTCCAATTGCTTCCTCATAATTTTTCACATACATTTCCTCAAACCATTCTTTGACCAACACAGCTAGTTTGCTCTTCCAATTGTATTAGAACCAATTTATAAACCAGGGGTTCAATTTCTGCATTTTTACTGAATACCATCACACATTCCAGATTTTCCGCCCATAAATACAAGTTCTGGTCGGAAAGGCTTCAAAAAAAAAACCCTCCCTGTTTGGCTAGGAATTATAACAAATGTTGATCACGCATTTGTTAACCACCAAACTTGGGATTCATCTAAACGAACACATCTATCAGCATTAATACTCACATAATTATGCAGAACTATACCCTCTGGGATCACCTTTGTAAGATCTCAAGTAACAGGACTCTTTTAGCCCCCACCTTTCTCCAACTCTCCTCGGGATTTCTGTAACTTCTTGGTCAAAGAAAAAAGCACGAGATTGATAAAAGTGAGTGATCTCACAATTTGACAATTTGTTAGATTTTACACTGAAGGCAATTATGGTCCTTGGAGGACACCTAGTGGATCTTTTTATTTTTTCTAAAGAACGACAGATCTGTTTAAAATACCAACTCAACCCGACTCCACACAAATATTACTTTTTCACATCAATTCAATTCTGTAACCCTCTTGTACCGGAGAGGACAAATAAAAGACACACCACACTCCTCTCTATTTTTATTAAACTCAATCTGACTCCACACAAATAGACAGTGAAAAAGACAAAGACAACGAGTTTAGGGACTCTAACCCCTGGAAAGGACTCGAACCTCCCCTTGGACAAGGACAACGAGTTTAGGGACTCTAACCCCTGGAAAGGACTCTAACCTCCCCTTGGACAAGGACAACGAGTTTAGGGACTCTAACCCCTGGAAAGGACTCGAACCTCCCCTTGGACAAGGACAAAACACAAAAACGGTTGATTTCCCACCACTGTTGGTTTGACTAGGTACGATGAAACATAGTAATCGTCTAAATTTGGTTCTCAGTTCCGAATAGCAGTACTTTGAATTAACAGGTGTCTGCTTACCTTTTTTTATGTTGAGGCCTCTGACGATTACGTCTGTCTCCTCGCACCGGTGTATGGGTCTCTCCCCCGATCCGTCGGTCGGGCCGGAACCCTCTGGACACCCTCTTTTCAGCGTCGGGGTCACCAGTTGAAGGATTCTTTTCTATGTGTCTATTCCAATATGTAATGATGGTATTCAATGACACAAATCTGTGTTCTAGAAAGAGTGGTCTGGAGTCGCAGAGGTCCGATAATATCAGCTTTAATGCAGCAGTTGGAAATCAACAAGTACAGAGCTCTGGGATTGTCTAAGTTTCCCTACCCGCAACAGAGTTTGGGCTGGTTCACGAAGTCCAACTGGCTATCTGTCCCTCCCCAGCATATATTTATACAGTGCAATTGAAAAACAAGTATCAAAAAAGGGTTGAGCTTGTTCTCTCGTGCATCAGGGAGTTGTTCTTGCCTACGCGTCCCACCTGCTCGGGTGCCGTCTCCACCCAGATTCAAGGTTGTTTCTGAAAATGAAGAGATAGAGACACAGAGAACAGCCTGCTTCCCACACTCAGTGAGACCCTATGTTTAAGCCTGAGCACACTTCTAAGTTTCATAAGACATAACTTTAATAAGCACAATACATAACTTTAAGACATGCATCCTTCATAAATCCTGTTGTTATATTCACTCGTGCACAGTGCCCGTGATGCATTCAGTGATTAAAAATGCCACACATATAAATAACTGGGATTATAGTTAGTGCCGTGCCTGATATGCAGCTGGTGATTACAGTTCTAGAATATGTGTTATAATGTATTATACATTCTTTAAACCCGTCTTATGCCAGTGAGCTATTCTCACTGCAGGGAAATGCTGTGTTCAGTTACTGTATAAAAAAAAGTAAGCAGTTTCTCCTGTGGGAAGCGTTGTCAGATTTGACCCAAGTATAAAAAGCTGTAATTCAGTCCTATTTTGACATGTCAAGGTGATTGTGGTCTGAAAATGATTTGATTACATGTCCATGAAAATAGGAGCAACGGCGAACGAGGAGTTTGTTTTTATGAAAATTCCAAATGGCCAACGCCCAAATGGCAGACACGGGACAGTGTGATATATTTCGACTTAGTATGCCACTTAGAATCAGAAGAGACCAATCTTGTGATTTATGACAAATCTGTTCAGAAGTTATGATGCAAGAAATCCGATGCACTGGCTAGATGTAGCATCACTGTATCGACAAAGCACAATATATCTGACTCTGAGTATAAATCCCCTGAGAATGAAACATTATCGTGACCATTATGATTATACTGCTCGACAGCTACTGTCGCATACCTGGCATCACTAAACAGATAAACCAGTATCATGACATGCTTGAGACTTTGGCTGGATTCGAACCTACGACCTTGCACTTCAAAGGAGCCCGTCTTATCCCAGTGAGCTATTTTCAGCGCTGGGAATTGCTGTGTACAGTTACTGTATACAAAAAGTAAGCTGTTTCTCCTGTGGCACGCGTGGTCAGATTTGGCCCAAATTGTTGCCCCAACAGCTGTAATTCAGTCCTATTTTGACATGTCAAGGTGATTGTGGTCTGAAGATAATCTGTGCCAAATCTGGTGAATATTGGATACATTGTGTAGGAGTAGGGAAAAAAGTTTCATTCATTCAAAATGGCGGCCTCATCAATTGGTCTGGTATCATGTGTTAACATGCGTCAGACACGGGATCTCCTAAGATATCACGAGACATAGGAATCACTTAAATACGACAAACAAATCAACAGTTATTGGTCAAAACACAGTTTTGCCTATTGTAGCGCCCCCTAGAGCTCAAATGACCCTACCTTTTTCGGACCTCTTAATAACAGGGTCATGAATCCATACACCAAGTTTGGAGTCAATGCATCAAAGATTCACTAAGATATGACCTCTTAGATATGAATTTGATTGGCTGTAACTAACAAACGGTTGCGAAAATCAAAGCTCCAGGGGATAACTTTTGGAGGCTTGAAGATAATCTGTGGCAATTTTGAAGAAGATTCGTCAAGAATTGTAGGAGGAGTAGCGAAAAAACGCTTTTCGTTAACATTCAAAATGGCGGAGAATCTATATGACTGGGTATGACGTCATAGAGTGCGTTGAACTTGTCTTGATCCAGGGAATCCAATGATACCTCATTTTGGAAAATGCGGCATATGGTTCAAAGGTAACGTGTGTAAACACACCTTCAACTTTGACCCATTGGTGGCGCTAGAGGGTTGAAAGGGGAGACTTGAAACTTGGTGAAAGTGATGAGGGGACTGGTCCCAAAGAGTGTGCCAAATTTCACAACTTCTGAGCATGTGGTTCTAGGGGCTGCCGTAGACTCCCATGGCAGATGTATAATAATAATAATTATAAGAAAAGGTAGAAACCCTTATGGTGGCTTCGCCGCTTCGCGGCTTGGCCACCAATTATAAGAAAAGGTAGAAACCCTTATGGTGGCTTCGCCGCTTCGCGGCTTGGCCACCAATTATAAGAAAAGGTAGAAACCCTTAAGGTGGCTTCGCCGCTTCGCGGCTTGGCCACCAATTATAAGAAAAGGTATAAACCCTTAAGGTGGCTTCGCGGCTTGGCCACCAAAAAGGTAGAAACACTTGAGGTGGCTGCGCCGCTTTGTGGCTTGGCCACCAATTATAAGAAAAGGTAGAAACACTTGAGGTGGCTGCGCCGCTTCGCGGCTTGGCCACCAATTAGATGTCCCATGTTTTGATGGTACTAGCAGAGACCATATTAGACATTCTCTGGTACTAGCCTAGTGTTTATTTAAAATTGATTTCAATGGTCTCTAAGCGGGCTTTGGTTGGTCATCTCCCCAACGTGACGTCATGCAATGCATTGTGGGGGAAAGAAGAATCATTGCAAAAAGTAGCTACTTTTTCGTATTATATTCCGTTTTGTGACACCCAACAACATCAAATACAATGGATAAGTTAAAATGTTTATTACCAACAAGCAAATAGCACAAATTCGTTGGAAAAATAAAACTGCCATATGGCCTTTAAATCGTCACTGTGAACCCAGACAATAGGTTATGATCAAAATACGCTAAACCAGGGGTCCCCAAACTACGGCCCGCGGGCCGAATACGGGCCGCCAACGCATTTGGACCGGCATGAATATGAAAAAAGGTCATTACAATAGTAATAATGCTCTTTTAAAAGGCTATATATCCCTTGATATGTACGGATGTATTGAATATTGGGGGGGACACATCCCCCCCAATATTCAAATCTGGTCAAAATGTCCCCCCCAATATATTGATATAAAAATAAAATATAAATGTCCTACACTACAACAGGCAACCAAATATACAAATAAATACATTTTTAACAAAAGTTCTCAGGGCAGGACCCTCAGACTCCCCAGCAGATTTCGTCCCCTCCAATGTTGACTCCATGGCTACGGCCTTGCTCCGGCCCATGTAATTTTCTGTTACAGACCGACCCGGCCCCACATTAAAGAAAGGAAAAATTATCTGGCCCTTGCAGAAAAAAGTTTGGGGACCCCTGCGCTAAACCCTAAAGGAAGATTCTTGTTGTGGCTTTCTACACTTGCCGTCTTGCACACAAACACGGTGTTCGATAAGTCTCAAACCATTTAAGACTTTGTGGTCAATGTCTATGTTCTGTAGAGCACTTATCCGCCCAAGTACCTCTACAATGTGTGCCAAAATAATATATCCTGATAAGCCATGCTGATCAATTTGATCTATAAGGCCAGCATGCGATCTCTGACACGACTAATGTCTTCCATCATCTGCTGAATCTAGTTGTCCCTATCAGGTTGGATCTTGTGCAGCTGCGTTGGTCTGAAGATAACCACGCCCCTCTCGTTTGCATGTGACACTGGAAATAAATACAGCACAGAAATAAATGTGGTGCTCGGAAATATATGTGGCGTTAGGAAATAAAAGTCGAAAAAAATAAAATAAATGTGGCATTAGGAAATAAAAGTCCCATTAAATAAATAAATTGTTTTTTCAAAAACGTCATTTTGAAATAAATAAATGTATTTATTTATTGATGTCGGTAAAGGGATTCAGCTATATAATTATATAATGCTATATTTATATATTTCTATAAATATCTTATTTTTTCAGAATTTATTTCAAATACATATTTATTTATGTATATATTTATCTATTTATTTATTTTAATAAATTTTGACTAACTCAGCGTACCATATGTCTATACCGTAGCGTAGAAGATCCTTGTGCAGTTCGACCCTCGACACATTGAGTAGCATGTACCTGCAGGACACATTTGCGCGAACCATTTCACCCACAACGGTTTTGAAAACCTGGGACAATGTAAAGCAGGATTTGCTATGAAGCTGTTGCTGAAAAGAGGTGCGTTCGGAACTTATGTTCATCAAAACCGCAAGCTGTAGTATGATTTTGTCGGTAACAGTTATTAGCAATGCTAACGTATCCTGTATCTAGCACCTGCCTTTCTCCAGTTCTTTCAAATAGATAATCTAGACAGGCGTTAGCAATAGGCTAGACTGCTATTCGTTTTTTGGCTATTTTTTCGGAAGCTTCCCTTCTAATGTCGACTACAGCTAGTCTAGCTAGACTAGTAACTCTAATTTGCTAAGTAAGGTAGCTCTAGCTATGTTGATGTGTTTAGAAACATATTTAGCATTCTACCTATGGTAGATACAGGAGACGTTAGCATTGCTAATAGGCTAAAGGCCGAATTATACTACTCCGACTCTGTTACGGACAGACAGACGGACGGATTTGTTGAATTTATAGTACTCCGAAGGCTGTGGGAGCTGAAAACAATTCACCGCCAGAAGAGTAGGTGGCGCTGCACTGCGATGCTAGCTAGGCTATCAAAAAGTCTGAGCAAATTTACAAATTAGCCGTTTCATCAATAAAATAAGCACATTTTCAGCAACTACACTGCCCATTTCTCGTCACATTTTAATGCTGATTTACATGTACTGTTTAGCTGAAATATGAATTGTAAAAACTTACAGCAATGGCGGTCAAAGGATTCTGTTCGTCTTGTTGGTCACGGCAACCCCGCCCTCGCCCCTGACGTAAGCGGTTCTTAATACGGACCAATCACAGCCAAGGGGTATCCGTAAAATGACGGACGGATAGTCAGGAAAATCAGGTGGTGCATGTAGAGCTCTCTGAGGGGCTCGGAGAGGGCGATCCACGTTGGAGAGGGCGTTTCCTGGGTCCGTGTCCGTGAAAACGGAGTAGTATAAATCGGCCTTAACTGTTAGCGACAAAATCATACTTACAGCTTGCGTTTGTGATGAGCATACAGTTGGAACAGCACCTCTTTTCAGCAACAGCGGCTTAGCAAATCCTTCTTTAATTTGTCCAAGGTTTTCATTCAAAACTGTCTTTGGTGAAATGGTTAGAGCAAATGAGTGAGTGTCGAACTTCACAGGGATCTTCTCATATAAAAACATCAGCCATGCCCGTCGAGTGTCTGGTTCCTTGGGAAGATTATGAAACGTGTCAGCATTCCCTGTACAGCCTGGAACACTGCATTTACCACCGTAGTCCACTTTCAATATGCTAGAAAAACGCTCTTCTTTGTAATTCTGTGGAAGTACACTAGCCTTGTCCTAACCAGACCCTCGTAGATTTCATTTGTACAGAGGGTCTGGGATCGCTCCATTGACAAGCGTTAACTTCCTTGAAGGCGGGTACTCTGTTGAAGTTTAAAACTATTGGATCTGCCCAGAGTCACTCTGATCTGCCATAACCAATCGCTAGCGTTCGCCTTAGCCAACTCCTTCACCACGGAGCTAGCTGCCGTAGCTGGAAAATCAAGCTTTTCCCGAACCCCGTGGGGAGGAGGGCCACAACATCACCAACAAAACTCAGCAAGGATTGTTCTTGCTCCGACTTTAACTTATGGATATTCGGCAGCGTTGCCACAACCGCAGAATAGCTTCGCTCGCATCTTTCTCCGCCGCCATTAGTGAACTACAACTCAAACAAGTGCACGACATCAACGTCATCGTTCTCAGCCTCTCCCTCTGTTCGCTGATTGGACCTACAAAAAATGTGTTTCTGAAAACGGACTGATGCACTGAAATCCCAGACCTAGTACAGAAGCAAAATCCAAATTGAGCGGAAGTACGTAGGAGGGCAGAGCCAGGCTAGAAGTACACAGCAGCGCACAGCAAATTTTGGGGCGTGACCAAGGTACAGACCAGAGCCAAAAAAGGTGGAGCCACCGAACTGTCGGTGGCTCCACCTACTCCACCTCTACCACCAACGGGTGGTAAAAACTGCGGGGAGAATCATTGGGACGACTCCCCCCGAGATCAGTACCGTCTACGCCAATGGTTCCCAAACGGTGTGCCGCGGCACACTGGTGTGCCGTGAGACAAGGCCAGGTGTGCCGTGGGATTTTGTGACAGCCATACACATTTTGCAATAAAATATCAAAATGTATGGCTTAGCGCCAGTAAGATTTGTAACAAAATATCAGCCTTGGTGGTGGCACATACAGCGTACAAGTTAATGAACTTGGTGGCGCGTTCGAACCGCTCTCGCGCAAAGAGCGAGAGCCGCAACACAGACGCGCAAAGAATGTTACCTCAGAATGTTCTGTCAAACAACAATAACGGCTTGCGGTTAGCTAGTTTTGCTCAAACGTCATTAAGAAAGAAAGAAAATGGATCGCTTTATTGTGAGGAGCAAACCACAGATAGTCAGCGTAGAAGAACCACTTAAAGAGAAGAAAAGAAAAACTGTCAGCAGACAGTATCATGAAAGCTACCTGTCTTATGGCTTCACCTGGACCGGGGATGTCAACTGCCCCCATCCCGAGTGCGTCATCTGTCGGGAGAAGTTGGCTAATGCTAACATGGTGCCAAGTAAATTGAAGAGGCACTTGGAAACCAAACATCCCTTTCATGTTGAGAGAAACTTGGCCTTCTTTAAAAGAGCGAGGGATCTGAACCAGAGGCAGCAAGACCGTTTGTTGGATTGTGTAAAAGTGTCTGATAAGGCTATGGAGGCAAGTTATATGCTAGCAGAGCTTATTGCAAAGCAGAAAAAACCACACACAATAGCGGAGACGCTCATCCTCCCCGCTTAAAAGAAATTGCAGGTGTCATGCTGGGTCCAGATGCCGCAAATGCCTTATCAAAAGTGCCTTCCTCAGATAATACAGTCAAAAGAAGGATCGACGACATGTCAGATGACATAGAACAACAGTTGACGGAGAAACTGCAGGTCAGCGGCACATTTTCTCTACAGGTAGACGAGTCAACTGACATAAGTGGGGCTGCCCAACTTCTGGCAAACGTCAGATATGTTGATGGTGATTCAATCAAAGAGACTTTTTTATTCTGTAAAGAAATGGAAAGCCACACAACAGGGGAAGAGATATTCAGGGTAACTAATGACTATTTAAAAGAGAAAAGTCTGACCTGGGAAATGTGCGTCAGTCTTTGTACAGATGGTGCGGCATGCATGACGGGGAGAGTGAGAGGTTTTATTGCCAAGGTGAAAGAACAAAACCCAAATATTGTGACAAACCACTGTATTTTACATCGAGAGGCATTAGTTGCCAAAACCATGCCCCCGGAGTTGGCTGAGGTGCTGGATCAGTCTGTGCAGGTCGTGAATGACATAAAATCAAGGCCCCTAAAGTCTCGGCTATTCTCCTAACTGTGCGCTGAGATGGGAGCTGACCACCAAAGCCTACTCCTCCACACAGAGGTACGTTGGCTGTCACGGGGAAAAGTCCTGTCCCGTCTTTATGAGCTGCGAGAAGAGGTTTTGGAGTTTTCGAATGAACACCCTGTCCCTCATAAGGACAAGCTCGCGGATCCGAGGTGGTGCGCCAAGCTGGCTTACCTTGCAGATATATTTGGGCATCTCAACGAGTTAAACACCAAGCTTCAGGGCAGGAATGAGAACATTCTATCGTCCACAGACAAGATTCAGGGGTTTATGGGAAAGCTTATCCTATGGCAGGAGGCTTTGGAACAGGGTTCCATGGAGATGTTCCCACTGGCATCAGCCGCGCCACAGGCAGCTAGGGAGCGCGCTTTATTTGCTGAACACCTTCAGACATTAAAAGAGAGGTTTGAGCGCTACTTTCCACGTGTGGCCGACATCGAGGACTTTGACTGGATTCGAGCCCCATTCAATCAGGAATCCTCAACAGAAAAGCTAATTTTGAGGGAGAGAGAGGAATGTGCAGAGCTCCAGATGGACCGCACAATGAAACTCAAATTTAGTGAGCTCCCACTGAATCAGTTTTGGTTGGCTTCTGCATCAGAGTACCCAACCATCTCCCGCCACGCAATTGAACAACTTCTTCTTTTTCCCACTACTTACCTGTGTGAGTTGGCATTCTCTACTCTAGTTTACATGAAGAGCAACAGGAGGTCACGCCTCTCCGTTGAACAGGACTTGCGAGTGGCCCTCTCTTCAGTACCACCAAGAATTAAAAAAATCTGCGAGCAACGACAGGCACATGTTTCTCACTAGCTTGTAATCAGGCAAAATAGCAAATGTTAAATAGCAAATGTACAATATAAAATGTTTAAATGCTGATTCAAATATAAATTTGTTGTAAGTTTACAAACTTTCAAATTAATTATACAATTATTTTGTCAATAAATATTTTATGAGTAATATAGTTTTTTGACAAATTGTATTTGGCATTAGTTGTTAAAAAAGGCCATAGTAAGTTGTTAAGTTGCCCAGTTAAGGCGTGTCTATTTAAATGACCATATATGGAAATCACGTTGGTCACATGACTCCACTCCGCACGTTACAAATGTTTTTGGTTGGCTTTACGGCACATTCGGATGGAGTGGGAGCTTGGTCCGGGCACTTTTGCACTTTCTTGTACTTGGTTGTCTTTAAAGGTTTTTATAGTGTGGTACCCTTGTATATAGGTCACTTCAGTCATACATGGAAGTCACGTTGTATGCCCAGTGAAACACCGTCATTGTTGGCCTCACAAGGGCTAGTTCCCTGTATAATGTATTATTCAAATGGTACTACAGAGTTATGTATTAATGTATATTTTCTGTTTGTGCTTTACCACATACACCTCAATGAATTCATTGTTTTTACAAGTATTTAATACAAAGAGTTCTACTGGATATCCAAGTCTCCCTTTTTTTCTTCATTCTAATTGGATGACCCTCAGCGATGCACCTTTCCCTATAACATCAGTAAATAAAAATAAACGTTTACAGAGTGATAACACATGTTATAGAGGCACTTTGCACAGATATGAATACAGGTGTGCCTTGAGATTTTGACTTGCCTTTTGGTGTGCCTTGGGCACAAAAAGTTTGAAAACCACTGGTCTACGCCACCCGCTGTCTGAGGAGAGTGCACAACATCCTGCGGGACCGTCACCACCCAGCTCACCATCTGTTCCACCTGCTGCCCTCAGGTAGAAGGTACAGGTCCATACGGGCCAAAACATCCAGACTGACCAACAGTCTGTATCCTCAGGCTGTGAGGCTTCTGAACAGTGCCCCCCCCCCCCCCTTTCTGCCTCCCACTCATGGACAGTAACCACACCCACCAATACAATAACAATGAACTGGACTTTGCATTGTTGCACAAATGACAAAATACTCCACATATCTTGACTGTACCGCCCTTGTTAATGTTATTGTTAGGTCGTCTATGCTGTTAAAGCCCTTCACGATGCTGCTAATGACTGAAGATTGTTACTGTTTAGAACACGTGTCTTGATTGTGCTAAGGTTTACACAGGGGCTATTTATTGGAGGGATACACCTTTGTATTGCACTTTCTATGTCAAAACTATGCAGTGTTTGAATGCTCTAAACATAATTTCATTGTTTTTCTATGACAGTGACAAATAAATATTGAATGAATGAATGGACTTTGAGGTTCACTGTATGTCCATTTTACCAACTGAACTGTCGTTATTCAACTGTGACAAGGTAAATTCGGTTCTGCAATCAATGACCCCTTCAAGGGAAATATACGGTGATTATGAATTTAATGGCAGCAACACATCTCAAAAAGGTTAGGACAAGGCCATGTTCACCACTGTGTATCATTCCCTCTTTTTCAATAACAGTCTGTATCTGTCTGGGAACTGAGGAGACCAGTTGCTGGAGTTGTGAAGAGAGGAATGTTGTCCCTTTTGTGTCTCATACAGGATTCCTGATGCTCAACGGTCCTGGGTTTTCTTTGTCATATTTTGTTTCATGATCCACCAAATGTTTTCAACTGGTGAAAGTTCTGGACTGCAGGAAGGCCACTTTAGCACCCGGACTCTTCTACTACGAAGCCATGCTGTTGTAACAGATGCAAGATGTCGTTTAACATCGTCTTCCTGAAATATGCAAGGTCTTCCCCGAAAAACATGTTGCCTGGATGCAAGCAAATGTTGCTCTAAAACCTGTATATACCTTTCAGCATTGATGGTGCCTTTCCAGATGTGCAAGCTGACCATTGTATAGGCCCTAATGCACCCCCATACCTTTAGAAATGCAGGCTTTTGAACTGAGCGCTGATAACAAGCCTACATCAATTATGAAATAGTAGATGCACTAAATGAAGTTGGAAGGGCGAACTCCTAAGTCAATAAAGAGTAATTGGCAAGTTTATAAACTTGAATAACATTTTACTGATAGATAACCTATGTTAGGATAATCTAGTTAGAAGGGGGAAACTTTTACTTTGAAGGAACAGGTAGTACTGACTACACATTTGGCCAGTGACAGGCATTTTCTTATTTCGCTCCACCCACGTGAGAAAAATGGAACTATCAAGTCGTTTATGTGTAAAAAATGAGATAACTAAATAACAAGTCAAAATCAGTTTTTACGTTTTTGCAAAAATTTGAAAAACGGACTCACAAAGTTTTTCTTATTCCTGCTTGTTGATAGGATAAGGAAATAAACTCATGTACACGGACCAATGAGCTACCATTTAAAAATAGGAAAACGGAAAACGATCCATTTTCCGTTTTTTGTTTTGATAATAGAAAACTGAAAACGAAAAAACTACCCATTATCTGATTTTCTTTAATGTGCTTAGAGATGGAAATCGGGAATAAAAAATAGTGGGTGGAAATCTTCTTTCTCAATTTTGCGTATTTTTTTTTTGTGACCCGGAAGTTGCTCCCACGAGCTTGACAGTCACGATAAAATTGCTCGCAGAGCAATCGAGCCTCAATGCAAAATGTGATCACATCGGACTCACCGAAGCATGGTTTCAGCCACCTCCAGGGCCGTTGCTAGGAATTCTGGGCCCCCTGAAAGAATATTGGTGTGGGCCCCCGCCATAGCCACGGGAACATATTTTATCAGGGGGGTGGGTGGAATTATTTTTTGGGCTCGAATTTGAGCAACCTGAATTTCCGAGCCTTGATTTTTTGGATCTGATTTTTTTTTACATTGAAATAGGCTATATATTAAATTCGGTGTTGTTTAAATGTCAATATTATGTATTCAATGCCTTTTAAAATTCCAAACATTATGTCACTGATTTGCTTCCATTCAAATGGCAGCGCGCCCTCTGCTGACATCCTGAATATGTGGACCAGAGTGACTGTCAAGCTCGTGGGAGCAACTTCCGGGGCACAACACAAAAATCTACGCAAAATTGAGAAAGAAGATTTCCACACACTATTTTAATTCCCGATTTCCATGTATAAGCACATCAAAGAAAATCAGATAATGGGTCGTAACGTTTATGTCTGATAAATCTTTCTTTCTAGTTGAGGTTTGCAAAAAGAGACAAACTACAACAGTGACCTTAGAGAACTACAACTCTGTATTAACTGTCGGACACCCCCCGAGCGTGGTGTACTGTGGGAAGGCAAGCGGTGTAGACCGTTAAAACGATGCTGTAGTGGACATGCACCGTAACGGCACTACATAACAGCAAAACTGGGAGGACAGAAAAGTCAGCAGAGATATCCAAACATGAGAGCCCACGTATCTGTCCACAAAACACGTCTCCACAGCAGCTGGTTCCTGCCCAGATGTCACGACGACCAAAAGTGAAGGATCCAGTAAAAATGGTCTCCTCCAGAACAAATCACACCCACTCGGGAAATGCAGAGGCTTCCGAGCAAAACCCCTGGAAGAAAAAAAGGCTTTTCTCAAAGAGAATGGAATCTGCACATCTTCTATTCACCTCGCCAAGGACTGTAAAATTGAGGTGAATTGTAGTGAGTGTGGAAGCAACAGTCATAGCACAGCCATGCATCCTGGACCACCACCTTGGACTACAAGGTCTCCTACCCCCACACCAAAGGACGTCAGGGAGGGAGAAGACACAACCTCAGCCGCAGTCAGCTCTCTCTGTACTGAAGTGTGTGGTAAAGGCCAAGCAGCTAGATCATGCACTAAGATCTGCTTAGTTAATGTGTATCCGCAAGGACAGCGAGAGAGAGCTGTAAAGATGTACGCCATGCTCGATGACCAGAGCAACCGCTCACTGGTCAAGTCGGACTTCTTTGAGTTGTTTGATATCCAGAGCCCCAGCACACCATATTCACTCCAAACCTGTTCTGGACTCATAGAGATGTCAGAGAGAAAAGCAGATGGGTTTCAAATAGAGGCATTGAATGGTGAAGTCAGTCTTTCTCTACCACCACTAATAGAATGCAATCACATACTCAACAGGATGGAAATACCTACCCCAGAGGAAGCTCTTCATCACCAGCATCTAAAAGCTATAGCTAGTTGCATCCCAGAGCTAGATAAGAACGGCAAAATCCTACTCCTAACAGGGAGTCAGGTGGCTGAGCGGTGAGGGAGTCGGGCTAGTAATCCGAAGGTTTCCAGTTCGATTCCCGGTCCTTTGGGCAAGGCACTTCACCCTACTTGCCTCGGGAGAATGTCCCTGTACTTACTGTAAGTCGCTCTGGATAAGAGCGTCTGCTAAATGACTAAATGTAAATGTACTCCTTCTAGGAAGAGAGATTGTTAGAGTGCATAAAGTAAGAGATCAGGTCAATGGCCCACACAATGCCTCCCTTGCTCAGAGGCTGGATTTGGCCTGGGTTCTGGTGGGTGAAGTATGCTTAGGGAATGTTCACAAACCCACTGTGACCACATTTAAGACCAATGTGTTGGTTAGTGGACGCCCTTCCTTTCTCACGCCGTTCATTACCTTCATGGGAAAGATCTTTGACAATGACCACGCTGAGCCAGCACCTCCACTGGAAAAGGGAACAGAGTGCTGGTACCTGCCGACCTTCGGAGTCTGATGGTGATATAGAAAAATAGTACTGAAATATAGCCAGTACTAGACACTTAATATACTGTGTCGTGCCTCTTAACAAATAAAATGTTGCGTGTGTGAATAACCTGGTTGGTCCAAATATGTGTAGTGTAACAGAGCATCATTGTTTGGAACAATGCTCAGGTGCTAACTAAGAGCCCTCGTGAGGGATATGTGGTTACAAGCTAAATAAAAGCATAATAAAAGCAAAATAACTTTCGGAAAATCCCTTCGGATGTAATACAATCAGACCTTTTCCAAGTTTCTCAGGTTCAGTTGCATCTTACCAACAGAACCTTTAAACAAAACAGTTAATGAATAAGGTCACTCAACTAAGGTCATCATGCACATAATACTCCAATAGCATCACATACATAATCAACACAGATTGACTTAAACCCACAGTTCTTAATGAACTGAACATATCTTGCACAAGATTTCTGGACTAAAACCCCATGGATTCAAACCACTTCGTTTGGGCAAAACCATGAAATCCAGTCACATTCAATGAGAAGGGCAATCCTTCTCGTACACTTCATGTACACTACAAATGAATATAATAAAATGTAGCAGAAATCAAAACACATGAATGTAGTGAGGTGCATCAGAAATCAAAGAAATAATAAAACAATCAAAACGTAGGTGGACGAGGCCTCACCCCCCTCAGGGGCTTGATGCAGTTCTTCAGCCTCAGACCTGACCCCCCCTCTCTTACTCCATTCGCCTTGCGGGGGAGTTCATAGAAACTCAGATACAACTGGGCGTCCAGGTCTGCGAGAAAGTCAGAGTTAGTTTTGTAATTCTATGGCGTGGATCCCAGCTATGGTGGAGGGGCGTTGTGAGACCACCAGGGATCGGAATATAGGAATGCAATAACTTGAACAGCATTATCATTATCAGTATACCTAAACAGATCAACACAGCTACCCCAATTCTGGCAAACTGAAATCCTCATTTCTCCCAATTCTTCTACAGCCCGGAAGAAACAATCTTGCCCATGGGTGGCATTCTCCTTAACCTCCTGTCCGAATGACTTCAGTTTGATCATGGCTAGTGTGAAACTTTCACCTTGGGAAGTGTGATCAGGTATATAAGTGCAGCATACTCATCGAGTGCCAGTAGTGCATTTATCTGTGTAGGGTATTACCCTCTACTGTATAACCCTCTACTGGTTGTAGTAGACGTAGTTAACCCTTTCAGCGTTCTTTGTTTATGGCGATCCATGGAAGAATGGATTCCCAACCTAATGCTATCTCATTAGCTTAAACTCTTCAGAGATCCCTCGGGGATGGCTTATTGCATCAGTCACTATGCTTGACATGTTAGGCTTGTTTTAAGCAGCAGGGCCCTTGGAAGGGTTGTCAGGGGTTACTTAAACTTTAAAACATCTAGTTACAACTTTCACACCTCCATTGGCAGGTTTTAAAGTTACATTCAATTACTCTTACTGGTTGGCATTAGAAATTACTTTGATTATACATTCATAGAAACATTGCTGTGCATTCATTCTTCCACTACAATCCCCTGGCTCTCACTAACCTCCACCTCCAGCCACAACGTGGCCAGAGAAGGGTCAAGCTGTATGGAAGTTGATGGCCAGGAACTCAAGAGGTTGAGTCTCCGCTCTCTCAGCTGGCCTGGTAGTTCCTCCGGGCACCAGCTCGAGTGAGCCATTCGTTGACCTTGAAGGGGGACTAGTTACTAGTCATCAGACAGTTGTTTCTTTAGCCCGCATGGCTTCCAGCAGTTGCGTTGCCTGGTCTGCCGGCAGAGACTGATGGTGTCTCTGACTTTAACTATGCCTCGGCCCTCCAGCACAGAGATTTTCCAGATTCAGTGCAGATCTGGTTCCTCCAACTTGGTCCTCCTATCAATTTATAAGTCTGGGATTTTTTGGAACACTTGGAATAAACAGTCATATTGTTTTTCCTTTCCCCAATAGTGGCTTCTTTTGACTTATTATTGTTTAAATTCATTTTTTACTTAACAAATCCTAATTTGATTTCCCTTACCTCTTATAATATACCTCTCCCCTTGGGCACTGGCCTAGCCATGCGCACTGAGGATTATAAGAGACAATAAGTCGACAATTAATCCCTAACAATTAATCCTTCATAAACTCTCCAAAGGTCCTCTGACCGCCCCCCTCTCACCCCATAACTGTTTCTCAGCTATGGTTGCTGGTTCATGACTCTCAGCAGAGTAAACTCAGCCGTCAACTATACACCTGTCATCATGACAGCAGTGGGTGTGGCCCTCGCTGCCTATTTTTCCCTCTCCTCTGCCATGCTGTTACCAATAGTCTCTAAAACGTTATCTTTTTTGTGTGCTCTGCACCTTACCATAGCTATTTTGTGGTAACATCCTGGCCGAGATTAGAGAAATATCCTAGGCATGGTGTTGTATGGGGGATCGAACAGTTTGTATAAATCCCTGGTTTCCCAGAGGGATCCAAACATGTGACACACCCCATAGGTATGGCAGAATCTGTAAATATAGCTCCTATTTTACCTTGGGCCAATTTCTATGTTTCAGTTAGTGTTAGGGAGGGGTGAGGGAGTCAGGTGGCTGAGTGGTTAGGGAATCGTGCTAGTAATCTAAAGGTTGTTGGTTCGATTCCCGGCTGTGTCAAATGACGTTGTGTCCTTGGGCAAGGCACTTCACCCTACTTGCCCCGGAGAGAATTACCCTGTACTTACTGTAAGTCGCTCTGGATAAGAGCGTCTGCTAAATGACTAAATGTAAATCTAGGTCAGAGACAACAATTTCTCTGACCTTTCCACTGAACTTGACTCTTGGCTCTAGCCCCCGTACGACCATCTGCGGCCCGCACGGTGGCAGCTTCTTTGGGGGTATGGGAGTAGGTAATGTCTTAGGGTCCTGGAGGCTCTCTCGGCATGCCTTGGCGGCGGCTCTGTAGTTTGTTCCTTCGTTGAGGTAAAGGGCGAGAACCCCTAGCTCCTCCTCCTTCTTTCTCCGTCGCCTCACCGCTCCTCCTTTCCCAGGGCGGTTCTCAATGAGGACCTTCAGGTCCTTGCAGAGACTCACGTTGAAAGTGCCACCCTCAGGCCAGGAAAGGGCCATGTCACGGGTCCTCTTTCTCCATTTCTGGCTCTAGACGGAGATTCGCTCCTTCGGCAGTGGATTTTTGGCCTTGAGCACCTGATCAGCAGTGGATTTGGCATTGGCTGTAGCTGACACTGTGGGCAGACCCTTCTTGGCTCGGGCGTGGAATGGCATAGTTCAGGTGGGCACCTGCAGTCCCCCCCTAGGCGTGGTGATCTAGGTTTAGACAGAGATAACATGATTATATAGAACTCTCACCTAGTATCTCCTTACATGGTGATTGTTCAGTCTCCCTGCTTTATCACGTGATGTGGTGGGGGAAATGCTTTATGTTCATATGCTAAAGGTTTATCATGTTCCTTTTATCATACCTGTTTCTCAGGGGATCTATCTAGTCACCTTGTTCTGCCCCCACAATTTGTTTTTGTGTTAGACACCTGGTGGTTACAAACGGCATTGCATGTGTGATTTGTGTTTTTTGACCGTCCTGTGTTACCTTAGTTTAGTTTTGATGCAACCAGCAAGAGAGCTCAGCATACAGTTAATTCTCTCCTTTGTTGTCCTGAGAAAGTCTCAGTCTGTGAGTATTTATGTTTAAAGCTTCTAAATAACTTGTGTGGCATAGCAACTATGTTTGTTTAGTTTCTGAGTGTTCAGTTTTAACTTAAATTTGGCGATGCTAATCGCGGCAGCATTTTACATTAAGAATACACTGTAAAACCCTCGTTTTATATGTTTTTCTACAGTTTTACAAAATCATCTGAAGTAAATGGAACCTTACCAAAGGCCTAAACTCTACACTGTATCCTGGACTTTATTTCAAGGAACCTGAACTTATTGTTAGCTATCTGCTAAGCTATACTAATCGAGAGCGAGCGCAGAATAGTAAAAAGACTCAACTTTACGTCTTCAATCAAAGTGAGATATACTGCATACTATACAGCTCAGCATAGATTCAATAATCTATCATGGAGAATCAAAAAGAAGAAAATCCTCTTGCGCACACACAAGATGGGCAGTCTCAGCACTCATCATGTGCAAGACATTCTAGCCGTTCTTCAACACATTCCAGCCGTGCTTCAACAAACAGCTCATCCGCAGCTAGAGCAAGAGCTAGAGCTGAAGCTGCTCGAGTAAAGGCTTCATACGCTCAAAAAGAAGCAGACACGCTTATCCAGCAGGCAAGATTAGAAGCTGAAGAATTTAAGAAAAAAGCAGAGATCGAAGCCGAACAGAAACGTAGGGCAGCAGAGTTAAAGGCTAACCTGAACGCACTAAAAATGCAGGGTGCTGCTGAAGCAGCTAACACTGAGGCTAATGTTCTAGAGGCAGCTTATGAGGATGAAGAACCACTCAGACAGAATGTCACAAATATGGCTCCTTATCCCTCATCTCAACGGACTGGTGAATACGTGCAACAACATTCTCGGGACCACGGTCAACAACAGCCCCAACTCGTGGATCGGAAACCCATCTCTACACCAGAGCGCCAGCCAAAAATGGACAACGGTGATACAGATAATTGTGGTTGTCACACACTGGACCAAGCCACCTACGCTTCATTCCAAGAATTACCAGCACAACGCCAGCATGTGAGTACAGCCTATGCACAGCAAAGCCATTGCAGCCTTCCAAAGTTCCCTAAAGAAGAACGCATTCCTCTTCAGACTCACTTCACACCCACTGAAAGTAAACTTAACTACAAGCACGCTGCAGCGCCTCCACGTGATCAGTCAGGCATGACAGACTTAGCTAAGTACCTGATACGGAAAGAAGTGGTTAGCTCTGGACTCCTCAAGTTCGACGACAGGCCAGAGAACTACTGGGCCTGGAAAGCTTCCTTTATCAACTCCACTATTGACCTGAACCTTTCCGCACGAGAGGAGATAGATCTACTGACCAAATGGCTCGGGCCACAGTCTGCAGAGCAGGCCAAACGCATCCGTGCAGTCCATATCCATGATGTCAGCTTGGGACTTCAGATGGTGTGGCAGAGATTGGAAGAAAGCTACGGCTCAGCTGAAATGATAGAAAACGCTCTGTTGAAGAAACTAGAAGAATTTCCAAAGATCACAAACAAGGACAACCTGAAGCTCCGGGAGCTAGGAGACCTATTGCTAGAGCTGGATTCAGCGTTGAAAGATGGGTTCTTACCTGGGCTATCCTACCTTAACACACCTCGTGGAGTCAACCCCATCGCTCAAAAGCTCCCCTACAACCTCATGGAAAAATGGATCTCAGTTGGTTCAAGATATAAAGAAAACTACAGGGTTCAATATCCTCCCTTCAGCGTATTTGTGAAATTTATCCAAGACCAAGCCAAGATACGAAATGACCCTAGTTTTTCAGAACTCACCATAGCTGGGTCACTCAGGACAGATAAACCTTTGAAGCCTATGAAACCATCTGTGTTCACCAGGAAGACCGAAGTTTCACCTGGAGCTGAATAGAAGCAAAGTGCCCAGAGCAGAACAGCTGAAGATCCAGATAGACTGTGTCCTATACATAGTAAGCCCCATCCTCTAAGAAAATGTTGTGGCTTCCGCAACAAAACCTTGGATGAAAGAAAGGCTTACCTTAAAGAGAAACACATCTGTTTCAAGTGTTGCGCCTCAACCAGTCACTTAGCCAAGGACTGTGACAAAGCTGTGCTGTGCAAGGAATGCAACAGCAACAGACACCCATCTGCACTTCACCCAGGGCCAGCATCATGGAAACCAGTTGGCTCTGCTGTTATTGAAGATCAAGGCGGGGAGCAACAACACGATGAGCCTCCAGAGGTGATGTCGAAATGCACAGAAATCTGCGGGGACTCATTTGGCTCACGATCCTGTGCTAAAATATGGTCAGAGTTTACCCTACAGGTCAAAGAGAGAGAGCCATAAAAGCATACGCTGTCCTTGATGAACAGAGTAATCGGTCCTTGGCCAAGACCAAACTGTTTGACACCTTTGGCGTTGAAGCAGGTGCTGCGCCATACACCCTTAAAACTTGCTCAGGGGTAGTGGAGGCATATTGGCGACGTGCAAGCAATCTTGTTGTGGAGTCAATAGATGGTGACATGCAAATCCCTCTTCCTACCATCATAGAGTGTGATATGATGCCTGACGACCGTCTTGAGATCCCCTCACCTGAGATAGCACGCCATTATCCACACCTCAAGGCACTGGTGGATAAAATCCCACCTGTCGATCCCGAAGCAGCCATTCTCCTTCTCCTCGGCAGAGACATACTACGTGTACATAAAGTGCGTAAACACCACAACGGACTTGACAATGCACCCTATGCTCAACAACTCGACCTTGGCTGGGTTATTGTTGGAGATGTATGTCTGGGGGGAGCCCACAAGCCAAGCACCATCAATGTTTTCAGGACCAATGTTCTACCAAATGGACGAACATCTTTTCTTAGTCCATGTGCCAGTGTAATCAACGTCAAAGAGAAATTGGACAAGAAAACTGAAAATCAATGCTCCAGAGAATCCAACCTCCTGGACGACAACACAGATGAACTTGGAGTCAATGTATTCCAAAGGACCAAAGATGATGAGAAAGTAGCCTTGTCAATAGAAGATGAAACATTTCTAGAGATCATGGATAGAAATGTCTACATAAATGATGCAAACGGCTGGGTAGCTCCGTTACCATCCCGTAGCCCGAGGCGTCATCTCCCAAATAACAGGGAGCAAGCAGCAAAACGTTTGTTTTCTCTCAGTCGCACTTTAGAAAGAAAGCCAGACATGAAAAAACAATACATCGACTTCATGCAGAAGACGTTTGAGTCTGGCCAGGCAGAGCTAGCACCACCGTTGAAGAAAGATCAAGAGCGCTGGTACCTACCAACATTTGGTGTCTACCACCCCCAGAAGCCAGACCAAATACGGGTGGCGTTCGATTGTAGTGCCAAGCACGAAGGTGTCTCTTTAAACGACGTCCTCTTAAAGGGTCCAGACCTAAATAACACTCTTCTCTGTGTCCTCATCCGCTTCCGCAGAGAGCCGGTTGCAGTTTCGGCGGACATCCAACAGATGTTTTATTGTTTCACTGTCTGTGAGAACCACCGTGACTTTCTGAGATTCCTGTGGTTCGAGGATAACAACCTCACAAAACCAGTGACCGAGTACCGGATGACAGTACATGTTTTCGGTAACAGCCCTTCACCAGCTGTTGCCATCTACAGCTTGAGACGAGCAGCACAAGAGGGACGCAAAGAGCATGGTACAGATGCTGAGAAATTCGTCATGAGGAACTTCTATGTGGATGATGGACTTACCTCTTTCCCCACTGCAGGAAAAGCCATTGATGTTCTGAAGAGAACAAGGGAGATGTTAGCAGAGTCAAGCATCATGCTACATAAGATTTCCTCTAACAGCAGCATTGTTATGAACGCATTCCCATCAGAAGACCATGCTAAAGGTCTGAAAGATCTTGACCTTAAATCTGATCCTCTGCCTCCCCAACGCAGTCTCGGCCTCAGATGGGACCTACAAACAGACAGCTTCTTCTTCTCTGTGTCCAACAAGGAAAACCTGTTCACTAGAAGGGGCATACTCTCAACTGTAAACAGCCTTTTTGATCCCTTAGGTTTTGTATTGTCGAACGATCGTGTGGGGACTCGAGGTCGCTGACCGGGGTGCTGGTCCCCCGGCAACAAATGTACTGTTACGCCTCGCTACGCCACCCAACTCTCGCACGGGGTCTCACGAATTTGCATAGGCTACGTGTGCGGAGAACACACGCTTGGCTACGAGTTAGTCCGAGGCTCCCTCCCTCCCGGCAAGGAATCTCCGCGCCCAACCAAACCACGGTGTCACAGACGCTCCCCGGGGCCTCCTGACGCAAACCTGGAGGGATCTTTTATAGCAGCAAACGTTTATAGGCCCTTTTTTGGGCAAAACATCATAATTTATCGATCACTTATTCCTATGGCTACGTTTCGCTCCCGGTTACCGCGCCCTTCCCACCCGATAACAAAAACGTTCAAGGGCCCTCGTCCGCCCTTATTCCCCCCGTTAGTTTATCTGTGAGACGCAACACCGCACCTATCGAGAGAGTATATGTGTCTGAGCAGATGAACACTTCAAGACCCTGTTTCGCGTAAACACCAGCTGGGCAGTTTTCGTGCCTAAATGACTGGTCGCGATTCCCGGGGGACTCACCTGAGTATCGGTGTGGGGCGCTGAGTGGATCCCTTGGTCTCGAGCGAGGGGCGCACAAATGGGCGGTAGAGCAACGACTGTCTTTTCAAATTTTTATTGGCAGATTATTGGAACAGATACAAAAGTGTAAAAAGGAAAAGAAAAAGGTAAGCTAAAGCCTCCTTGATTAAGGCACGACAAAAAAAAAAGGAAAACGCGGACCCTGGGTCACTAGTAAAACAGCAGTACAAATGACAGAAAAGAAACTCTTTGCTAAAGTAAGCACAGGCGGACACTCTACAAAAACAGGCTCAGGAAAAAACAACCTAGACTACTCGACTCACGAAGTACAACTCCCAAGAGCTTTTTCTCTCTACCCCCAACTTTCATTCTTATTTCTTTTAACACGTGATGGCCCTGTCTAGACTTTGACGCAGGTATCGGTCTACACGTTTCCTGTATTCTCCAAAAAGTTAAATGTGGTTCCATCTATTCAAGCATTTCCTAACCACATCCTCTGCATCTATCATACTGAAACACTCTGTCTTAAAAAACTTTTACACATTAGCAATACTACATATCCATTTTAAGATGCACATCTACAAAGTTTTTAAAATTCAAAAAAGGTAAAAAAGGTTCTAAAACATTTTCCAGCTATTTCTTAACATTCTTTAAAATATTATGCAAGCACTTTCTTAAAAAACATTTGCCAATGCACATTCTTTCTAATAAAACACATGCGTATGCTAGAGGTCAAAACTCCTCTTAAAAACACCAAACTTAAAATTGCTAAACCTTTATATATGTATGCAAGCATCTACAACTTTTTAATGCACAACTTGGATATACGTATGCACAAAGTCAAACACATTTGCCAAAATGCACACTTTTCATTATTAAGCATTATTTGTTTTTCTTTTCTTCAAAATTGTTTCTCCAAAGTCCATCAAAATGAATGCTCCTTCAGGGGCGTTCGACAGTATCACCAATCACGATACAAGGTAAGGCACTCATGAGAGAGATATCCACAGGAGAGTATGACTGGGACACTCCACTGCCAAAAGAGAAAGAAATACAGTGGAACGCTTGGAGAGACTCCCTAACGGAGCTTTTACAGCTTCAGATCCAACGGACCTATGTGCCTGTTTCTCTGCTTACCACTGGCCGCAGAGAAATCTGTATCTTCTCCGACGCATCAACTCTAGCCATATCAGCTGTAGCTTACCTCCGAGTTGTCGACACAGAAGGACACATCGGCTTCATCATGGGGGCTAAGCTGGCGCCACGTCCTGCACACACAGTTCCTCGTTTGGAACTATGTGCAGCTGTTCTTGCAACAGAAATGGCAGACTTGATAATGGAAGAAATTGATGCAGAGATTCACGCAGTCAAGTTCTACATGGACAGCAAGATAGTACTGGGTTACATCTACAACACGTCCAGGAACTTCTATGTCTACGTGGCAAACAGAGTGACAAGAATCAGGAAATCTTCTCGACCAGATCAGTGGAACTACATCAATACCAAACATAATCCAGCAGATCATGGGTCAAGGTCAGTTCCAGCCAAACTTCTCAAAGATTCCAACTGGTTTTCAGGTCCAGCTTTTCTTACCAAACCTGATGAAAAACAGTTTGAACAGCCAGAGACATCCAGAAACCGATGTAGAAGTTCGCCCTGATGTTACAACCTACGCTACAAAAGTCACCAATGAACTTCTTGGATCTCATCGGTTTGAAAGATTCTCCAATTGGAAATCACTTACCCGTGCAACAGCCAGGCTCATCCAAAAGGCCAGAGCTTTCTCCGGAACATCCGACTGTAGTCAGAAAAAAGATGAACTTCTTCAAGCAAGACTCGTCATCCTGAAAAGTGCACAACACGACTCCTTCAAAGAAGAAATAAAAAACCTGGCTAAGGCGGAAGAAGTCTCAAGAAGCAGTCCACTCAAGAGTTTAGATCCCATTCTTGATGATAATGGTTTGCTGAGAGTCGGGGGACGTTTATCGTCAGCAGACATGTCCTGGGAAGAAAAGCATCCTGTCATTCTCCCCAAGAACCATCATGTTTCCACTTTGCTGGTAAGACACTATCACGAACAGGTTGCTCACCAAGGTCGACACTTAACAGAAGGTGCAGTTCGTTCAGCTGGACTCTGGATTCAAGGAAGCAAGGGGTTGGTGTCGAGTGTACTACAGAAGTGTGTGACCTGCAAAAGACTAAGAGGGAAGTTAGAAGAGCAAAAAATGTCGGACTTACCTGTGGAAAGACTTACTCAGGATCCTCCGTTCACTCACGTTGGACTCGATGTTTTCGGACCTTGGACTATCACAACACGCCGGACCAGAGGTGGCCAAGCAGAAAACAAACGCTGGGCAGTCTTGTTCACCTGTCTGTGTACACGAGCGGTGCATATTGAGGTTATAGAGAGTATGTCAACATCCAGTTTCATTAACGCCCTGAGAAGATTCACTGCTATCAGAGGACCTATGAGACTATTGCGCTCTGATAGAGGCACTAACTTCATTGGAGCGTGCAAAGAACTGCAGATAAACGCAGAAGATCCTGAGTTTAAAGCTCATCTGCAAAACAAAGGATGCACCTGGTCGTTCAACCCTCCACATTCCTCGCACATGGGTGGGGTGTGGGAAAGGATGATCGGTGTGGCTCGTTGCATTTTGGATGCCATGTTTCTCAAGGAAAACTGTCGCCTCACCCATGAGGTCCTTGTGACACTTATGGCAGAAGTCATGGCAATTATGAACGCAAGACCTCTAGTTCCAGTCTCTTCTGACCCTGATATGCCAGCTGTCTTCACACCTGCCATGCTGCTCACTCAGAAGATTGACACAGTGTCTGCTCCACAAGGGAACATGGAACTTAAGGATCTGTATACAAAACAGTGGCGACAGGTCCAAGCCCTTGCCGAGACGTTTTGGAGACGCTGGAGGCAAGAGTATTTGGCAACCCTTCAGTCTCGCAAGAAGTGGACATCGGACAGATTGAACCTGCAAACAGGAGATATTGTACTCCTGAAGGATAGTCAAGTTAAAAGGAATGAGTGGCCAATGGGAACTATCGTGGAAACCATTCCCAGCCGTGATGGAAGAATTCGGAAGGTTGAAGTCAAGATCATCCGACAGGGTACCCCTAAGGTGTTTTCAAGACCTGTTTCAGAAGTGGCACTGCTCCTCAGTAAAGAGACTTAGTGATATTATCAAATATCAGGCGGGGAGTGTTCTTCCCCCACAATTTGTTTTTGTGTTAGACACCTGGTGGTTACAAACGGCATTGCATGTGTGATTTGTGTTTTTTGACCGTCCTGTGTTACCTTAGTTTAGTTTTGATGCAACCAGCAAGAGAGCTCAGCATACAGTTAATTCTCTCCTTTGTTGTCCTGAGAAAGTCTCAGTCTGTGAGTATTTATGTTTAAAGCTTCTAAATAACTTGTGTGGCATAGCAACTATGTTTGTTAAGTTTCTGAGTGTTCAGTTTATTTATCAGTATGCGTGCAGTGTATATCAGTCCCCCTCATTTGGCACAGTCCGATCAAGAATAACAGGGAAACAAAACCATTTGAACACATTTCAATCTTTATTACTTTGCTTCTTATTTTATTTAAGCTAAACCAACTTTAGTATATTGATTTCATTAAAACCACCTGTACTCTCCGTTTCTCCCTCCACCTACAACTCGGAAAGAACGAGAGAGAAAGAGAGAAAGAGAGAGAAACAGATAGGGAAGCCAGGATGCACTCCACTTCCTGCGGAGCGCCCAATCATGCCTCATTTCCTTAATTCTTGATCGGTGGGCCATCCCTGACAAACAGAAATTGTATTATTATTAAATGCTCAATCATTCATTTTATTTAACAGTGTTCCCAGCTAACACATGACGTTGCGGCAACGTTGCCAGTAAGTGCTCAGTTGGTAACCCGCGACGTTACCTTCTGGCAACGTCGTAGCAACGTTATAAAGGGAATGTTGCCAGTTGGTCCCATGGACAACGTTGCCACGACGTCGTACCTTGGTCGGCTGGTTACGTTATTTTTGGTCCCCTGGACAACGTTGCCGCAACGTTGTACCTTGGTCGGCTGGTTACGTTATTTTTAGACCCGTGGGCAACGTTGCCACAACGTTGTACCTTGGTCGGCTGGTTACCTTATTTTTAGACCCGTGGACAACGTTGCCGCGACGTCGTACCTTGGTCGGCTGGTTACGTACAACGTTGCCGTGACGTTGTACCTTGGTCGGCTGGATACATTAATTTTGGTGCCATGGGTTAAGATGCGGTTAAGTCTCTCTTTGGTCGCAGGACAACGGATCTCGAGTGCAATATAGTGGTTTATCCAGAGATGGAGAGATCACACTGGACTGCTCTCAGTTCTAACACTTTTGCAATGTAGCCATAGTCTACATGAATTTCAATCACACACAATATTAACCCTTGTGTTATCTTCGGGTCGTTCTGACCCATCAGTCATTGTGACCCACCGTCGTATTGCGACAACTTTACCGCATACAAAAACAAAGTGAAGCATTTTCTTTTAACCGTTGGGCTGTCTCAGACCCCCCACATTGCGAAGGTTAAAAGAAAATTATTTTTATTTGTTTTTTTATTGGGTAAAATTGGGTAAACACAACGATGGTTCGTTATGAACCTTTGGTTCATGTGACCCGAAGGCAGCACGAGGGTTAAATGTTGCACCCAGCACGTATAAATGTAGACAATGCATATAATTCATGTGCAGCTCAGCCCCAGCATGTCATTGGTCATCAATTTTCTCATATGCAGAAACATAGCTTTAATAAATAAAAGACTGAATTTTGAATATAATTTAGTCTTTCATTCTTTACTATAAACATGTACAAAAGCAATCGATGTGTGATGTGTAACATGATTAAGCAAACATTCTTTGTATAGCACACCAAAGCTGTATGACACACAATGCTAATTTGTGCTCCAATAATTTTTGTGAGGTAAGCGACTCTTAAGAGTTTCATTTCCAAAGACAAGTCATCACAGAATATTACAATTCTTCCTTAGCAAACCTGCCCCTCAGTCTGCCCCTGAGCAACAACTTTGCGCATGCCCATTTCAATGCATCGCTGAAACTGGGGTTTCAGAAGAGATTTTGCAGGGGTTCAACACCGTCTTGTACGCATTGGATTTCAACTGGAAATTAGCTACTTCAAAGGTGAATTTCTTTACAGAAATAGTTTAAATATATAAACATATTTTCAGAAATTGGATGGGGCATGCTAATACGTAGTTATATGTTTGAAATTTAGGCCATTTAGCCTGTTTATGTGCTCTCAGATTCACATTGTTTACGTTAGGATTTCGCTAGCTACAGTACAGTAGAGCTTAAAACCTCCAGAAAGTTATGTTGAAATACTGAAAATGCATAGGCCTACATGTTATCAAAGTTTAGCGTCTCACAAATCACCCACAAAAGAATCAGTGAAAATAAACCTTCAGAACTGTTAAAAAACCTTGTCCCAAAATAGTTTATTTAGCCCGGAAGACTGTGGAGCTAGCGTGGCTGATCACGTTTTAATCACAGTCGGTCATGGCATGCACAGCAATGGCGTCTATAAAAGTATCATGTCACTAATTTTTCCAATTTGTACATGACATCTGTTTTTGGATAAGTTTATTCGTTTTAACCTTTAGATGCGTGAGTTCTAAATATTTACGACGCTTCCACCAGTTATTTTTCCAAAACGGCAGCTAGGTAGCTTTAATTAGCTTCCGTTACCTAGCAACCTAGCATAATACTCGTAGCAATGCTACTACCTGCTAGTGTTACTTGTTAGCCTACTAATTGTAAATTTTGAAGCCATACTATAGCGTTTGTCATATAGTTTTTGTCTATCGGAAAACAGTCGGTTGGAATGTTCAGAATCACACATGTGCGACGCTACGATGTGGGGCCCTGCTTTCGAACGATCACATATGTGCAATGATACTCCTTTAATATCAATATGCTATAACTATGTACATAAACTACATTCCATTTTCATTTCTGTACAGATTATCCTACCACCGTCACACGGCCTAGCACTGTGTCCCTGGGAAATGATGGTAAAGTAATGAATGACCGTTTAAAACAGTGACAATAATTGTATGAGCCATGGCAACCTAAAGGCTATGTTTTGAAGCAAAAGCATGACTTAAAACTTTTGCATCACCAGATTCCATACCCCTAGATGTCAACTCTGGTCTGGTGGAGGTGAACCCATTGGGGGCCCAGGAAAACAGCTGGCAGCCAGGCAAGTGCAAATATAAGACACTCAAAAAAATATATGCTTTGTATACAACCATTCAAGGTAACATTTGTTATTTACATCAATGTTACAGCTAATCTAGAAGAACCACAGTGTATGCCAATCATGCTAACTCTTGTAAACTTGTTTTACTTGTCTTTAATGACAGAAACATTACAGGTTATGCTCCGGAAGATGGAGACATTGGAGGAGAACCAGCGAGAGGCTCTCCTATTCAGGCGACTACAGGGCAGACACACTGAAGAGGTGCCAGTGATGGACCTACAGGTGGCCCAAACACAGGCTGAACTCCAAGACCTTGAGGAGCGCCTTAAGGTGCTGGAGTTGCGAAAGAGAGTGGTAAGTGTTTGGAGATGCCATGAACTATGGCTTACACACAGCGTTCAACGTTCACATTGGTGCTGACAATAAGTTCATGACTTCTAATTCCAGACGCTGTGATGAAGTGGAAGACGGGACTGGGAGAGAAAGCTGTGGAGCTCCTCATAGAGGAGACACTCAAACACACCCCGGCAGCCCATTCAAAACAAGCCAGGTGAATGAATCATGATTGCAGCTTCCATATCCAACCTTTCACATGGCTATGTGACAAAAATCTAGAATCCCATATTTTTTTGATGATGTATATTATTTTAGATGTGATTTTTTTATGACTTGTATAGCGCCTTTTTACACGTGCAATTATGTTGATAGAACACTAACTTATTTTGTGCTTCATTGTCAGGGCCAACAGACAGGACCTGTAGCGGGGACTGGCAGAAGATTTTAATTCACTGTTTGGCACTTTGGCCCCTCCCTGAGTCACCACCTTACCGCGGTGGAGGGGTTTGCGTGTCCTAATGATCCTGGAAGCTATGTTGTCGGGGGCTTTATGCCCCTGGTAGGGTCACCCAAGGCAAACAGGTTCCAGGCGAAGGATCAGACAAAGCGTGGCTCAAAAACTACCATGAAACTAACAATGGTTCTCAGTTGCCCCTGCCCGGAAGTGGGTCACCGGGGCCCCCCCCTAGAGCCAGGCCCGGGGGTGGGGCTCGATGGCGAGCGCCTGGTGGCCGGGCCTTTTCCCATGGGGCCCGGTCGGGCACAGCCCGAAGAGACAACGTGGGACCCCCTTCCAGTGGGCTCACCATCCGCAGGAGGGGTCATGGGGGTCAGGTGCAGTGCAAGACGGGTGGCGGACGAAGGCGGGGGCCTTGGCGGTCCGATCCTCGGCTGCAGAAGCTAGCTCTAGGGACGTGGAACGTCACCTCGCTGACGGGAAAGGAGCCGGAGCTGGTGCGCGAGGTAGAGAAGTTCCGGCTAGATATAGTCGGCCTCGCCTCGACGCACAGCATCGGCTCCGGAACCAGTCTCCTTGAGAGGGGCTGGACTCTCTTCCACTCTGGAGTTGCCCTCGGTAAGAGGCGTCGAGCTGGGGTGGGAATACTTGTTTCCCCTCGGTTCGGCGCCTGTACGTTGGGGTTCACCCCGGTGGACGAGAGGGTAGCCTCCCTCCGCCTTCGGGTGGGGGGACGGGTCCTCACTGTTGTTTGTGCTTACGCACCAAATGGCAGTGCAGTGTACCCACCCTTTTTGGAGTCTCTGGGAGGGGTGCTGGAAAGCGCTCCTCCCGGAGATTCCCTTGTCCTCCTGGGGGACTTCAATGCTCATGTGGGCAATGACAGTGAGACCTGGAGGGGCGTGATTGGGAGGAACGGCCCCCCCAATCTGAACCCGAGCGGTGTTTTGTTGTTGGACTTCTGTGCTAGACACGGCTTGTCCATAACGAACACCATGTTCAAGCATAAGGGTGTCCATATGTGCACTTGGCACCAGGACACCCGAGGTCTCAGTTCGATGATAGACTTTGTAGTCGTGTCGTCGGATCTGAGGCCGAATGTCTTGGACACTCGGGTGAGGAGAGGGGCGGAGCTGTCAACTGATCACCACCTGGTGGTGAGTTGGCTACGATGGTGGGGGAAGACGCCGGTCAGGCCTGGCAGGCCCAAACGTAATGTGAGGGTCTGCTGGGAACGGCTGGCAGAATCCCCTGTCAGAAGGAGCTTCAACTCCCACCTCCGGGAGAGCTTCGATCATGTCTCGGGGGAGGCCGGGGACATTGAGTCCGAATGGGCCATGTTCCGGGCCTCCATTGTTGAGGCGGCTGACCGGAGCTGCGGACGCAAGGCGGTCGGTGCATGTCGCGGCGGTAACCCTCGGACTCGGTGGTGGACGCCGGAGGTGAGGGAAGCCGTCAAGCTGAAGAAGGAGGCCTATCGGACTTTGTTGGCTGGTAGGACTCCAGAGGCAGCTGATGTGTACCGGCAGGCCAAGCGGAATGCGGCTTTGGCGGTCGCGGAGGCAAAAACCCGGGCGTGGGAGGAGTTCGGCGAGGCCATGGAGAATGACTTCCGAACGGCTTCGAAAAGGTTCTGGACCACCATCCAGCGACTCAGGAGGGGGAAGCAGTGCACTGTCAACGCTGTATATGGTGGGGATGGTGCGCTGCTGACCTCGATGGGGGACGTCCTGGATTGGTGGAAGGAATACTTTGAATACCTCCTTAATCCCACCAACACGCGTTCCGACATGGAGGCAGAGTCTGGGGACATTGGGGGGGGCCCTTCTATCTCTGGGGCTGAGGTCGCTGAGGTGGTTGAAAAGTTCCGCGGTGGCAAGGCCCCTGGGGTGGATGAGGTCCGCCCGGAGTTCCTTAAGGCTCTGGATGTTGTAGGGCTGTCTTGGTTGGCATGACTCTGCAACATCGCGTGGACATCAGGGACAGTGCCTCTGGACTGGCAGACCGGGGTGGTGGTTCCCCTCTTTAAAAAGGGGGACCGGAGGGTGTGCTCCAACTTTAGGGGGATCACACTCCTCAGCCTCCCTGGGAAAGTCTATTCAGGGGTGCTGGAGAGGAGGATCCGTCGGATTGTCGAACCTTGGATTCAGGAGGAGCAATGTGGTTTTCGTCCTGGCCGTGGAACTGTGCTCTATACCAGCTCTATACCCTCGGCAGGGTTCTGGAGGGTGCATGGGAGTTCGCCCAACCAGTCTACACATGTTTTGTGGATTTGGAAAAGGCGTTCGACCGTGTCCCTCGGGGGCTCATGTGGGGGGTGCTCCGGGAGTACGGGGTACCGGACTCCCTGATCGGGGCTGTTCGGTCCCTGTACGACCGGTGCCAGAGTTTGGTCCGCATTGCCGGTAGTAAGTCGAACTTGTTCCCGGTGAGGGTTGGACTCCGCCAGGGCTGCCCTTTGTCACCGATTCTGTTCATAACTTATATGGACAGAATTTCTAGGCGCAGCCAGGGCGTTGAGGGGATCCGGTTTGGGGACCTCAGGATCGGGTCGCTGCTTTTTGCGGATGATGTGGTCCTGTTGGTTTCATCGGGCCGTGACCTCCAGCTCTCACTGGAGCGGTTCGCAACCGAATGCGAAGCGGCTGGGATGGGAATCAGCACCTCCAAATCTGAGGCCATGGTTATCGACCGGAAAAAGGTGGAGTGCAATCTCCGGGTCGGGGAGGAGCTCTTGTCCCAAGCGGAGGAGTTCAAGTATCTCGGGGTCTTGTTCACGAGTGAGGGAAAGATGGAGCGCGAGATCGACAGGCGGATCGGTGCAGCGTCCGCAGTGATGCGGGCTCTGCATCTGTCCGTCGTGGTGAAGAAGGAGCTGAGTCGAAAGGCGAAGCTCTCTATTTACCAGTCGATCTACGTTCCTACCCTCACCTATGGTCACAAACTGTGGGTAGTGACCGAAAGAACGAGATACAAGCGGCCGAAATTAGTTTTCTCCGCAGGGTGTCCGGGCTCTCCCTTAGAGATAAAGTGAGAAGCTCATCCGGGAGGGGCTCAGAGTAGAACCGCTGCTCCTCCGCGTCGAGAGGGGCCAGTTGAGGTGGCTCGGGCATCTGATAAGGATGCCTCCTGGACGCCTCCCTGGTGAGGTGTTCTGGGCACGTCCCACTGGGAAGAGGCCCCGGGGAAGACCCAGGACACGCTGGAGGGACTATGTCTCTCGGCTGGCCTGGGAACGCCTCGGGGTCCCCCAGGAAGAGCTGGTGGAAGTGGCCGGGGAGAGGAAAGTCTGGGCCTCCCTGCTTAGGTTGCTGCCCCCGCGACGGTGGATGGATGGTTTGGCACTTTGTTTGAAATAAAATGACAATGTTACATGGAAATGCTGCCTTGTTTATGATTAGCTGGAGTTAGGCTACACATCACACAAACATAGTCCTCCTAAAGTTTGCTACCATGTAGCCTATTATACAAGAACAAGTAGCATTTTGGGCAAATGAGGTCTGCATATGAACCGCCCCAATATAAGCAGTAGAATTGAGAAATATAGGTTACTTAGTTAACGTTGCAGTTACGGACTGGCAACGTCACAAAATTACGTTGCTAGGAGGTCGCGGTTACGGACTGGCAACGTCGGAAAATAACGTTGCCACAACGTCGCGGTTACGGACTGGCAACGTCACAAGATTACGTTGCGGTTACGTTCTGGCGTCCCACAGATGCACGGTCCCGCAACGTCGCCAAAGACGTTGCGGCAACGTATGTTTGGTCATCGAGTGACGTTGCGGCAACGTAAGGGCAATGTAACTGTGTTAGCTGGGTTATCCTCTGCTAGCTTACAGGCCTCTGTAAGTGCAATCAACTCCCAATTGAGCTGAGCACGGTTGGCTATAGGGGCCCGCCTTCAACGGGGTGGCTTCCATACCTTCCTGCATCTGTACCACTGCACACCCAGCTCTTAGCCTGTCCACCTCTCTATTACAAGAACCATCCATAAACAAGGTTAATTCCAGACAGGTGAGCAGCTCCGCACTTATCTCAATCACTTAAGAGCGGCTGCTAAATGACTAAATGCAAATGCAAATCTCAGCACAGATCTTAACTCAGACCCTCCAGGAATTCGCGATGTTGCGATCGCACCAATTCACGCGAATTCAACGATTCCCCGCGAATTCAGCGCGACGTTGCAATTTTAACCAATCACCGCAATTTTCCTGCAACTTTGACCAATCATCGTCGTCTCCCACAACTCTCTCCAGTAGGGGTTAAATCCAATGTTGTGCCTGAACGCGTTCATTGAACGAAAGTTCATGAACTCGTTGATCATTTTGGTGAACGTGAACTGAACGTACTGTATTACTGCCTGATGAACGATACTGTGAACGCGTTCATTCTGGTGTCTGTGAACTCTTTCACTCTTTTTAATTTAGTTCAATAAGGTGCCAGATTTCGAGAGACTTCCAGGCAAAAAACACACCGTTAACAGTCCTGTATACTATGGCGTGAAATTTGTGCCAGGAGAGCGAGCTCTGTAAAAACGATTTGTAACTTGCAAAAAAGATTTGTGTCTCTGTAGAAAATGATTCGTGTACTTCGAAGAAGAAGAAGGCAAGATTTGTGTACTTGCAAAACAGATTTGTAACTTGCAAAAAAGATTAGTGTACTTGTAAAAAAAAGTTTTGTGTCTCCGTAGAAGAAAAAGATTTGTGTATTTGTAAATAAAAGTTTTGTGTCTCCGTAGAAGAAAAAGATTTGTGTACTTGTAAAAAAAAGTTTTGTATTTTTTCCCTCCAACGTCAACAGCTGCAAAGTTCCATAGTCTTTGGGTCTTTTGCCAAATGATGGAGTGGAAAGGGGGAAGTGAACGTATGGACCAAAAGACTGGGGGTGGCATGTTTTGGATGGGAGATTTATGCCAATAATGACCATCAGGTCATTAGCAGAAGGATGATTGGATGAAGATTGGGCCGATGTATTTGTCATATGAATGGTGTTTCTGCCTATTCAAATTAGAGCATATTCAATAAGTGTGGAGCTCATGTGCATATTCAAATTACTTTCAAAATAAAATTGTAATAAAGTATAAATGAAAAGTAACTTTTTAACTATGTTAAGTTTTATTGTGGTATGAGTAAAGGAAAAAATTAAGCCTATTTGGCTGTATTTTGGGCATATTCGATTAGTGTATAGCTCATTAACATATTAACATTCATTTTTAAAGGAACTTGTAATACAAAAATGTGTACTTGTCATGGGTAGTTTCAGTGTGTAAAGTTTCATTTTGATAGGAGTAAAGGAAAAAAATAGCCCCATTGGGGTGTAATGTTGCCTGGCCTTATTGGCCTTATCTCGGATTGATGAGAATTTAACATATTTCCTCCACTAGGATTTCTTAGGACTTTTAGTATGTTGTTCTGGACACTTCATAGAAATGATCTAAGCTGCATTTTTTTTTTTACAATTAGTCTGTTGTAAAACACTACTTTGCCTGGACTAATAGTAACAAAGTTACATACTAGCTAGTTATAACAATTACACAGAAAGAGACACAATATGACAACGAAGTCCAAGTGGACTCAAAGAACGCAGTGTTCGGCAATCAACTGCAACAACTACCAATGTGACAGTATTTATGCCTTTCATCGCTTTCCCAAAGACCCTGACAGGTAAATTTTGTCTGTAGCGTAATGTTATGCACCTGCTAACTAGTAGTAGGCTAGTAAACTTAATTCCTTCTAGGAACTGCAGGTCCTAGCCATAGAAACCAGAATAATGATTTATATGGATATGACAGTAAATTAAAATGAGCTTCTTAAATTAATTTGCTGAATTAATATATTTCATTGATAACTTATTTGTGTTTACTGTAGGCTAACGTTGTAATGTGTACTGTAGAGCTAGCGTTAACGTTACCTCCTGGGAAACGGTCTAACGTTAGGCTATTATAACGTTATATAAACTCATCACTTTATTCTTACCTGTCACACTTAGCCTAATATAGAGAGTAATATAATTTATAAAATGCTTGAACTTCTCTGTCAATATAAGTTCTTTGCATCACCAAGCTCTGCAGATGTGTACGGAAGTGAGAAGCGGAAACGATTACATCTGTTTTCCGGTTCGAACGCTGGGCGCTCCGCATAACCCCTATTGCTGCGTGTGCTTTCTTCTACTGTCTATGCCTGGCAAGCGTGAGAGCGCCGAGTTGCGTAGAGGCCGAGAGCGGTATTGCAGACAGATAGAGATTTCAATCGTTTTTGTTAACCCTCGTGCTGCCTTCGGGTCACATGACCCAAAGGTTCATAACGAACCATCATTGTGTTTACCCAATTTTACCCAATACAAAAACAAATAAAAATACTTTTCTTTTAACCATCGCAATGTGGGGGGTCTGAGACAGCCCGACGGTTAAAAGAAAATGCTTCACTTTGTTTTTGTATGCGGTAAAGTTGTCGCAATACGACGGTGGGTCACAATGACTGATGGGTCAGAACGACCCGAGGAGAACACAAGGGTTAAAAGGGAGAATCCTCCCTTCAATGTATGCAAATGTAAATCCTGGTTGGATAAGGATTAAAAATGGGATATGATAAAAATTGGTATGTTGGTAAGGTTATTTAGGGGACCATTTCTCAATGGTTTTATTCTTTGATGAATGTTTGTTAATTACTTAATTTTCAACCAATAACTCAATTAAAATTACAAAGAGGGAAATTCGCAACTTTTTATCGCAACTTTCACTTGCTCCCCCAATTTCATCGCAACAAACACCTAAAAAACACCGCAACTTTCATGACAACTTGACAACAACGGGAAAAGCTCCCGCGAAATCAGGAATTTTAGCCCGCAACTATCACAAAAAAGGCCCGCAAAATCCTGGGGGGGACTGTTAACTTTACATACTCCGCCAACTGCATCTCACAATCATGAGGCTCTCCCTCATGCGGAAGAGGTGTGCTATCGGCAAAGTTCACAGTGGTACATGCAGCTATTGTTACATCGGGGTACTGCAATAGTACCGAATATGCCCTGATTCGCTGTACGGTGAGTTTTTTCCCACACCAATTTTATTTCAGAGGAGCATATGCCGGATGCAACAATCAGGCTGGGTGTTTATCTAAACACTCGTGATCTGACTCAATTTTTTCCCTTTTTTGCTCTCTGCGGACCTTTCAACAAACAGAAAGGATATTATTCTCTGCTCTTAGGCAAACATGCAGTTTATTTATCTTCAAACCCATATTCATTCATACAGATATATCTAATGACGTTCATTTGCTGGGGCAAAAACAATGTTACTTTTATTTATTAGTTCCACCTGACATAATTTTCCTTGAAATTACCCCTTATCTAATCAATTTTTTTAACATCAACACATTATTCCTAAATTCACATGTTAACTGTCCTATTAGGTACCTCCCCAGGCCTCAGTTCAGTACCCTCTAGTACACCCCCATGGTTCTCTTATTAGCCTACACCGTGTTGACATTCTTCCCTTACACTATCACTACTTTACAGCCTTAATGCTATACCTGTTGCTAAGGTTTTCTCAAATCATTCCTCATGCACAGTCAGTAGTATACATGGGTTTCTTTTCAAATGAATTTTTTCAGTTCTTACTTCCTCATGCAAATTAACCAATCGCAACATTTTTACAGTTATTTGGTTATTCATACAATAACAAAAAAAAACACAAATGTTCCACATACATCAATAGCATCGTGCATCCATGCAGTAGCAGACGACTTCCTATTGGTCAAACAGTCTGTTAGTCATTCATCATGCGATTACTCATTCATTCATATAGCCGATGTTAGCTATGACACAATGTCAATCTTGGCAGTGCCACTCAATTTCTCCCAAACATTGTGCTTTTACTGAGGACAGTCCAGATGTCTCCAGTATCTGCCATAACACCCAAGAACTTCATGGCATCTCGTTCTGTTAAACTAAAAGGGAAGGGAACCCTACCCCCTCTCCTAAGGCACACACACTAGCTCTGAGTGTGTGCCGCCAGGAAACTTATCAACAGGCCTTGGACTCCAGGTCCCCTTGGGATTTCAACTTGAAGCTACCGCTTTCTCAAACCAAAAGCCTGCCCATCGCACGTGATGGAACAGGGAAGAATTAAGCCCATAGCTCAAAGTTGTGGCTACTGTCAACAATCAACACATCACTGATCCTCAGACTCCAGGAAAGGACCACGTGACTGGTTGATTTGAGCTACTGTTGAGTTAGACTGCCCGATTGAAGATATCAGTATTTAGGCAGTACTCATTATTGAGCTCACTCTGTGGGTTGTCTCACAGTCTTATGGACCCAAAACAAAACCCCACCTTCAAATAGAAAATACTTCCAGTGCTACCAAATGGAAGTTCCCGAGATTCTTTTTTATGAAAAGACTCCCTTCTCTCATCCCTCTGAGGTTATAACTTCCGAAGAAGGCCTGACTCCTCACCCAGGAATGTCCAACTGACAATTCATGCGATAGCCAGCCCCCTCCTCGGCGTTCCTTGCGACCTGCAGGGATGAGCGCATAAGAGAAAGATGCTTAAACAAAACATGAGCTTGTGTGTGAGTATTTATTTTCCATAAGTAAACTATTTTCCATAAGTCTTTGCGTTTTTTGACATGCCGCACTGCATGCTGGGTACTCAAGAGCGCTGACAGCTGATTATCTAGCTGTGCTCCGACTGCATGATATGACGAGATGCTAGTGACGCGTTAAGGTCTCTGAGTCTCCTGCATTAACAAGTTCTGCTCGATTAGCAAGCTATTTTTACTAATGTTTTGTTAGCTATTGAATGGTAATGCAAGCTAGCTAAAAACAATGTTAGTTAGCTTGGCTAAACTGGTTTTCATAGCAACAGAAATCAACAAATCAGATCAGTCGAACTTTATTCAGAAAGGGGGTGATCAGTATTTTTTACTCTACTCTTAACGCATGACTATGTTTAACTTATTGTCTGCACCTCTCTGTCACCAACTGTCTCTGGAGTGGAGGGTGGGGGCTTCATATCCAACAAATTACACCCCTGAACTTTTAAAACAGATCTAATGGCCTATTACAATTGTAAATATCCTATGGCTTCTTCTCCCATTGGGCCTCGATACAATGTCATCTAATATTTTCTGCCCATTCTGCACAGTTTTTGGGGACTTTCCACACCAGCACCCTTTGCCCAGTCCCTCTATTCTGCCCTACTACATGTGTTTTCCAACACCAGTTACAATCAACCCTGGGCAGGGACGGTGCCAGAGAATTTTTAATACAGGTGCTGAGGAGGCGCTAGATCATTGACAGGGGGAGCTGCGCAATTATATATACATAAATACTATTAATAAAGAAGCGGTACTTCTCTTGAGTGGTTTTTATTCAGATGAATAATCATTGGATTCAGGTCAAACATCTGTCACAATTTCCAGTGATAGGACCCAAATGCAGACCGGGACTGGTAGGTGGTGAAAAAACAAAGGTATTTATTGGTGACAGGTGGGTACAGGTGATGGTGGTAACAAACGTGCAGGTCGGTGGTGAGGGTGGCTAGGCGGGAGTGAATGGTTCTCCAGGGTGCAGAGGCTGAAACAGAGGAGCAGGAGTCCGGTCAGAAAAATAAGGTACATTTTGCAAAGCGAACAGGATAACTAGTGGTATACTTCTATACAGGCACTAAAGCGCAACGTACTGGTACGTCTAACGATCCGGCAGAGACTGGATGTCAGGCCACAGTTTAAGTAGTGGTAACGGTAACGATGATCAGGAGCAGGTGTGTAACGGAAACAAGCTCAGGGGGGTGGGGCCATGACAGTACCCCTCCGACGGACGCCTCCGGGCGGACCACCCGGCGCACCCGGATGGAGACGGTAGAAGTCCCTGTCGAAACGAACGAGGCCGGGCTCACTGCGAGCATGCATGCACGGCGCCCTTCCGACGCCCTCACCTATCTCGCACGTGACCCTACGCACTCGGCGCTCGGGGTCTCTCGAATTTACATAGGCTGCGTGCGCGGAGAACGCACGTTTGGTTCTGAGTTGGTCAGAGGCTCCCTTTCGAGAATCCCTGCACCCAACCTACCACGGTGTTGCGCTGGGCTTTGAATACAACATCAAGAGATCTTTATTACAGCAAATGTTTTTGGCCTTCCCTGGCAAACATCACTCTTTGTCGATCACTTATTCCTTTGTTATATTTCTCTCCCAGTTAACAGTTCCTTACAGACAAAACGATCAAGAGCTCTCTTCTCGCTCTTATTCCACTCGTTGTCTCTAGGACACAACACCGCACCTATTGTTTTTTGAGAGAGAGCCTGAACAGCTGAACACTTCCCGGGGACTCACCACGGTTCCAGGCGTGTGGCGCTTTGCGAATCTCCCGGGTCCGGCGAGGGGCGCACAAGGGAGGACAGAGAACGACTTGTCTTACATATTTTGTATTTTATTTTTTATTATTTTCAGGATATATGAAAATAATTGACTAAAACTGTTAACAGAGTAAGACTTCGACAGCTATATCCTGTCTATCGCACTGACTTCTTCTGTGAGCCCGCTGCCCCAGATGGGGCAGCACTCGAGGTGCTCTCTTCTCTTGCTCTTGTCTCTGAAGTCTCGTGTTCTCCGTCACACAGACATACAAATCATTTTATATGCTTCAAAACTGATGACAAATGTAACTTTTGACTGTGCTATGACGCACGTATCCAGGTATCGTGCAAGTTTCCAAGTAACCTGCATCTAAAAGGTAAAGTGGGGCTTCCTCTATGAAAGTTCTCTAACCATGCAGGCAGTTTCTAAGAAATCATACGCAAACAGTGTCTAGCTGTCATACAGAGGCCTCCTATCTGAAACTTTCCGCAAGACGGTTTAACACATCTTATCTTAGATGCACATCAGCAAGAAGTTGCTAATTCATAACAAAATGGAAAAGAGTTCTAAAACATTTGCAAGCTTTTGCTAATCCATCCCGTCTCAATACACATATGGAAGCAAGTTCTAACACATCCTATGCAAATACACCAATTATCTAGTAAGCATTTCTATTCATTATTTCTCCAAGGTGCATTCAAACAAAGGAGCCTTGAGGATCCTTTGACATCCCGCAGCAGGCCAGCGTCCAGGACCTGACGCCGAGGGATCCAGCACCTCTCCTCCGGCCCATAGCCCTCCCAGTCCACAAGGAACCGGAAGCCCCGGCCCCGCCGACGGGAGTCCATGATGCGGCGCACCGTGTAAACAGGACCACCGCCGATCATCCGAGGAGGGGGAGGCCGAGGGGGAGGAGGAAGCAGGGGACTGAGGAGGACAGGCTTGAGGCAGGAAACATGAAAGGCAGGATGTACCTTGAGGGCCTTGGGCAACTTTAGCCGTACGACTGCGGGATTGATGATCCTCTCCACCACGAACGGACCGATGTACCTGGGATTCAGCTTCCTAGACTCCGTTCACAGTGGAAGGTCCCGGGTAGCCAGCCAGACCTTGTCCCCCACAGAATAGGAGGGTGCAGGAGTACGGCGACGGTTGGCCTGGACTTGATATCGACCGGAGGCCTTCAACAGGGAAGCCCTGGCACGCTGCCAGGTCAGGTGGCAGCGGTGGACGTGGGCTTGGACAGAGGGAACAGCGAGATCCTTCTCCTGTGAGGGGAACAAGGGGGGTTGATAACCGTAAAGGCATTGGAAAGGGGACATACCGGTGGCGGAGGTAGGAAGCGTATTGTGAGCGTATTCCACCCAAGGCAAATGGGAGGTCCAGGAGGTGGGGTTTGAGGAGACAAGGCAGCGAAGCGTCGTCTCCATCTTCTGGTTGGCCCTTTCAGCTTGGCCATTAGACTGGGGGTGGAATCCAGACGAGAGGCTGACAGTAGCTCCAATGGCTGTACAGAAGGCCTTCCATACCGCCGATGTGAACTGGGGACCTCGGTCTGATACGATGTCTCCAGGAAGACCGTGGATCCGAAAAACGTCCTTGACAAGGATCGCAGCAGTCTCCGTAGCCGAAGGAAGCTTCGGGAGGGGCAGAAAGTGTGCAAACTTGCTGAATCTATCAACCACGGTTAGAACAACAGTGTTACCTTCGGACGGGGGCAGACCGGTTACAAAGTCCAGAGCCAGGTGAGACCAGGGCCGCCAAGGAATCGGTAGCGGGTGTAAAAGTCCTGCACTGGGTCGGTTGGTTCCCTTGTTCTGAGCACAGACAGGACAGGCAGAAACAAAAACCCGCGTATCTCTTCCCATGCCAGGCCACCAGAAGCGTCTGCGCAAAAGAGCCATGGTACGGGCAACGCCCGGGTGACAAGCAATCTTAGCAGTGTGTGCCCACTGGAGCACAGCAGAACGGACAGAGTTGGGCACATACAAGCGGCCCGGTGGGCCGTTACCTGGACCAGGCTGATCTAGAAGGGCCGTTTTAACCTCTTCCTCGATCTTCCAGACAACTGCCCCCACTACGATGTCCTGGGGCAGGATGGCCTCGGGTTTGGCTCCTGTCTCCTTTGTCCTAGAGAACACACGGGATAGGGCGTCTGCCTTGCCATTCCGAGAGCCTGGTCGATAGGTGAGGGTAAAGTTAAAGCGCCCAAAAAACAAAGACCATCTGGCCTGACGGGAGTTGAGTCGCCTGGCCGACTGCACGTATGCAAGGTTCTTGTGGTCGGTCCATACGATAAACGGTTGCTCCGCTCCCTCCAGCCAGTGGCGCCACTCCTCCATGGCGAGCTTCACGGCGAGTAGTTCCCGGTTCCCTACGTCATAGTTCCTTTCGGCTGGGGAAAGACGACGTGAAAAAAAAGCACACGGGTGGAGCTTACCATCAGCGGGGCTTCGCTGGGACAGGACGGCGCCAACTCCCACATCCACAAACAAACTGTAGAGAGGGGTCCGGCTGGGTGAGGATGGGGGCATCGGTGAACCGGTTCCTCAAATCCAGGAATGCTCTGTTTGCCTCGGAATTCCAGCAGAAGGGCCTGACACTAGACGTCAGGGCTGTCAAAGGGGCGGCCACCCGGCTGTAGTCTTGGATAAACCGTCGATAGAAATTTGCGAACCCCAGGAACCTCTGGAGCTGCAGTCTAGTACCAGGCTGAGGCCAGTCCAGAACCGCCCTCACCTTCTCCGGATCCATCTTCACCTGTCCCCCCGTGATAATGTATCCGAGAAAAGAGGTGGTGTGTGCGTGGAAGTCACACTTCTCTGCTTTCACAAAAAGGCGGTTCTCCAGCAAACGCTGGAGGACCTGCCGGACATGCTGGGTGTGGACAAGAATGTTCTCAGAGAACACGAGAATATCATCCAGGTAGACAAACACAAAGCGACCAATCATGTCTCCAAGAACATCGTTTACCATACTCTGGAATACTGCAGGGGCGTTGGTGAGGCCAAACGGCATGACCAGGTACTCGAAGTGGCCCATGGGTGTGTTTAATCCGGTTAGCCATTCGTCCCCCTCTCTTATACGGACGAGATGGTAGGCATTGCGTAGATCGAGCTTGGTGAACACAGTGGCACCCTGCAGGGAGTCAAAGGCAGAATTCATCAACGGCAGAGGGTATTTGTTCTTCATGGTTATGTCGTTTAGCCCCCGGTAATCGATACAAGGCCGCAAGGACCCATCCTTTTTACCAACAAAAAAGAATCCTGCACCCAGGGGGGATGACAAGGGACGAATGAGGCCTGCCGCCAGGGAATCCTTGATATAGGCCTCCATGGCCTCACGTTCCGGTCGTGAGATGCTATAAAGGCGTCCCTTGGGAAAGGCGGCCCCAGGAATCAGGTTGATCGCACAGTCGTAAGGTCGGTGAGGGGGAAGTGACTGTGCTTGTTGCTTACTGAACACCTCACCCAAGCTGTGGTAGACCTCCGGCACCAGGGACAAATCCGGGGGGGCAGAGGGCTTACTCTGGCTGGGAACATATAGGGAACAGGCAGATTTGAGGCAGTTAGCATGACAGTCAACACTCCAACTGGTTACCTTGCCTGTCACCCAATCGAAGGTGGGGTTGTGTTTCCTCAGCCAGGGGTAACCAAGAACCAGGGGAACGCGTGGCGAGGACAGGATGTAGAAGGAGATGACTTCAGAGTGGTTGCTTGATAACAGCATCGTAACTGGTTCCGTTCTCACGGTCAAACGTGCCAGCAGTCTGCCATCTAGGGTAGTTGCTTCTATGGCCTCCGGGAGTTGCTCCTTGGAGAGCCCCAGCTGTTCCACCAGGTCAGCATCCATAAAGCTGTCATCCGCTCCAGAGTCGACGAGGGCATTAACCTCGACTGACTGGTCCTCCCTGATGAGGGTGGCAGGAAAAAGGGTTCTGGCTCGGGGTGAGGGAGACTGAGGAAGGTGGCTCGCTAGAAGACCCCCCATACCTAGCGAGCCTGGGAGTTTTCCGGGTGCTGAGGACAGGAGGAGATGTAATGGCCCGTGCGTCCGCAGTAGAGGCAGCTGTTGGTCTCCCGTCTACGCTGGCGCTCCTCAGTGGATAACCCGTGTCTTCCCACCTGCATGGGTTCAGGGTCAGGCAGCCTCACCTCTCTTCTGGATTCTTAGGGAGTTGAACGATCAGGGTGCTCTGTTCCTTCTACAGGCTTATTCGGTCTCAGGTGTGGCGGCTGGTTAGGAGACCCCCCATCGTCTCTCCCTCCTTCTCTCCCGGCACCTGTTATCCACCCGGATGGACAAGGCTACCAGGTCGTCCAGACCTTAGGCTCAGGATAAGAAATCAACTCGTCCTTGAGTTGGTCGGTCAACCCCTGGTAGAATACTGCCTGTAGGGACTCCTCGTTCCATCCACTCTCCACAGACAGTGTTCTGAATTCGATCACGTATTCTACGACGCTGCGGGTTCCATGACGAATAGCAAACAAACGCTTAGCAGCGTCCTTTCCTCGTACGGGGTGGTCGAATAGTTTCCTCATCTCAGCCGTGAACTCCTGGTATGAGGCAATGCAGGGGTCCTGTCGCTCCCAAACAGCTGATGCCCACTCCAGGGCCTTTCCCCGGAGCAGCCCAATTAGACAGGCTATCTTGGCCTTGTCCGAGACGTAGGTACGGGGCTGCAGGTCAAACACCAATCCACACTGCATGAGAAACGAGCGACACTTTCCCAAATCCCCCTCATACCTCTCAGGTGTAGGAACCTTGGGCTCCAGAACAGACATGGAAGCAGGTCCTGCTTCGGCAGGTGCGGGGGAAGGTGCAGGTGGTTGCGGGTCCGCTGGAGCACTAAGCTGGTCCCGGATACTGGACACGCTGGTAGAGAGGTTTTGTACTAATGCCATTATCTCCTGCAAAGCCGTGCTGTGTTGGCCCCAACAGATTGCCTTGTTGGGAGACGGCATGGCGTACAGCGTCCAGGGCTGCTGGGTCCATTGTCTGGCCGGATCGTTCTGTCACAATTTCCAGTGATAGGACCCAAATGCAGACCGGGACTGGTAGGTGGTGAAAAAACAAAGGTATTTATTGGTGACAGGTGGGTACAGGTGATGGTGGTAACAAACGTGCAGGTCGGTGGTGAGGGTGGCTAGGCGGGAGTGAATGGTTCTCCAGGGTGCAGAGGCTGAAACAGAGGAGCAGGAGTCCGGTCAGAAAAATAAGGTACATTTTGCAAAGCGAACAGGATAACTAGTGGTATACTTCTATACAGGCACTAAAGCGCAACGTACTGGTACGTCTAACGATCCGGCAGAGACTGGATGTCAGGCCACAGTTTAAGTAGTGGTAACGGTAACGGTGATCAGGAGCAGGTGTGTAACGGAAACAAGCTCAGGGGGGTGGGGCCATGACAACATCTATGACTTGAACTGGTTTCATCACTTAAGACACTCAAAGTCACCAGCTTGGCATACTGGGACATGGAAAGGATTAAACATTTAGACTTTCATCAAAGTAAAAAATGCTGGTTTGTCCTTTTTCATCAATGTCCTCAAAAAAGCAGTCTGCAGAGCTACTGTGTCTGTGGGGTGACTGTCTGTCTCTGGAGGGCTGGCAGGCAGGGGCAAACAGAGCCTGCAGGCAGGCAGGGCAGGCCAGCTGAATGAAGCTGTCCAGCTAGAGAGGGATAGTCCAGCAAGGGGTTTGTGATGCGCTCAGCATTCTCTGTTGTTGCTCTCAGCATCCTTTATTGAACTCTGTTGAGCAGGCCTCTGCATCACCCTCCAGACCTGTAAAAGTGAAGAAAGGATCCATGTCAGTTCAGTTGTGAAAAACGCAGCTTTTTCCATCTACACTTGACATAAACTACAGTTTTGACTGTGTAATGCAGTGGCATTACTTGAACTTGAATCCAAATGTGTTGACCTGATGGAGACCCATGCAAAGTCACTCAAAACACGGGTTCGATTCCAGGCTCTGGCAAGAGTATTAAGCTCTAAACTGGTCAATATATACACATCTGACAAAAGACCAGCTCGACCTTTGCCTGTAAACAGTGATTCTGACTGTCAGAGACCTTTAAATAGCCTGACTTACTGAAATTGGCAAAACTAGCCTGGCTAACGTAGGTCGCTTTCTCAGGACATATGACGAATGAAACAGGCTCGCCTTGAAAAATCAGATACACTGGCTATCTTTAGCAGGCCCTTGTCTACAATAAGCAGTCCTGCCTGCCTGTTTTTGGAGTAGAATTGAGTGAAATACAAAATTGTTTACACACTGCCAGTGGGCGAGCTGAGTCTGACTCTGAGGCTAATGTCAAAACAATGTACCCCCGGGACGCAGTATCACTCCAATTGCAAGTCCACAAATTACAAAAATAATCAGAGCATCTGGCTAAAAGAACAATTCCCACATCTCCTAAAGGCTGCCCTCCTCGACCTTTTTCATGTAGACCTAACTGTAAAATGGTGAACTTATGAACATGACGCGACCAAAACATGGCTGCCGCCTAAGCCTATGCGGTCTCCCTGGCGCATAGGCTTATTACAAAGACTTTCACGCCCCAAATCAAAATTCTGAGCCGACAGGTCTGTGGGGAATTGCTTGAAAAACCATCAGTCAAAATAATATTTGATTTATTAACACAAAAATATTGTGGAAACTTGGACATTTACATAAATACACTTCTTTCAGCCATTTTGTATTGCATTCCTTATTCAATTTCACCCTATAGAAAGACATGTATTCTACAAATCTGTAACAATTTTCAAGTCGATTGGGTCTATGGTTCATGAGGAGAAGGATTTTGAAGGTTGTACCAAATTTGGACAGTACAGCAAAATCTATCATGGCGGACCTTTTTCGGTTCTTGAGGCTTTTTTGTTCCCCATGAGAAATAAGGCATGTATACCAATTATCAGGCATTTTGGAATAATGGGGCGCTGGGGAAATCATCATCTAACCCTAACTTTGGGCGTGGCTTATAGCGCCACCTATGGGCATACATGGGCCATTAGCGGTCTGGGAGTAGTGAGTGACCTGGTGTATCATTGGGCCAAATTTGAAAAAATCGGGTCAACGACTTTTTGAGCTATTTGGCCATTTAGCGGAGAAATATAATAATAATAATAAGAAGAATACTAACCAAAACAATAGGTTCCCTCCTACCGGAGGAACCCTAATAAGAAGAATACTAACCAAAACAATAGGTTCCCTCCTACCGGAGGAACCCTAATAATAGGAATACTAACAAAAACAATAGGTTCCCTCCTACCGGAGGAACCCTAATAATAGGAATACTAACAAAAACAATAGGTTTCCTCCTACCGGAGGAACCCTAATAATTTTCTTTTAACCTTTGCAATGTGGGGGGTCTGAGACAGCCCAACGGCTAAAAGAAAATGCTTCACTTTGTTTTTGTATGCGGTAAAGTTGTCGCAATACGACGGTGGGTCACAATGACTGATGGGTCAGAATGACCCGATGATAACACAAGGGTTAAGGAGGACAGTACACTCCTCATTTACATAAAGTTGAGAATCCAGCTTGCAACCAGACCCCCACCACTCGGCCCTTGGCTTGAGGCAACGACCCTGGTGGATGTAGGTGGTATTGCATTTCCGGTTAGGCACCCGGCTCGTCCGGTCGTTTTTATTCTAATAGGTGCGTTCGACTTCATGCAGCGCCGGCGTCGCATGCAGCCGCATGTAGCCCGGCTGACTTGAAGCAACCAATGGCATTCTCAACTTCAAGGCAGCCGGCAGCAGCCGGCTGTCGGTGCTGCATTAAGTCGAACACACCTATTCATAGATGCCACCTACGTCACTTCCAAACAGACCGCCGCCATATGCACTACCGATCTCGCCCAGTATGGCCGCCCACACTGCCGATTTCAATGAGAAAGTGAGACAGAGATATGTCGGAAAAAAATATATTTTAAGCTCCGATCCTTAGCCTATTTGTTACCCCCAGATTTCTTTGGTTCCTTATTATCTGCCCCAGGCTTGTGCCAATTGGCTTTCCATGACATAAACATTTATCTTGTACATAACCCTCCCCATACAGTGGGGATAGCTTGAAGGCTTTCAAGAGTACGGATGCAGACATCCCAAGTCTCCCGGAAGGTCCGGGAGTCTCCCGCATTTCAATAGCGGCTCCCTGACGGCCGCAAATGCTGTACAATCTGGGGGGGGGGGGGGTGGTATGAGCTACGAGCTACCTCCCGGAAATGAATCTCTGCAGGTTGGTATGTCTGCGGATGTTTACCAATATTCTGTGGCTGGATGGGTGAATGACGTGAAAGTGCGGCACATGGCCACCAAGGACTTATATTTAATCATGGGAAAGTTATTTGTTATTTGAAAGAAATCAAATGTATGTTTTTGGTGGTAGTTTACTCTGACTAGGTAGCGAGTTGCTAAGTAGCTACAGCTAGCTAGCACTCTTAGTGCCACTTAGCTCACGGCTAGCTGTCATTAATCTTGACAATGTTCTTTAATGTCAGATGCAGGGCTTGACATTAACTTTTTGAGGCGCTTACGTTCTATGCACAAGTCATTTGTACGAAACCTTTAAATAGCCTGACCTAGTGAAACGGGCAAAACTAGCCTGGCTAACGGAGGTAGGTTTCTCAGGCAAATGACGAATGAAACAGGCTCGGTTAAAGAAATCCAATATTCTGGCTATCTTCGGTAGGCTCGTATCTACCAAAAGCAGTCCTCCCTGACGTTTGTGGTGTAGAATGGAGTGAAATACAACATTGTGAACACAATGTTCACAATGTGCCAGTGAGCGCTCGAGTCTGACTCTTAGGCTAACGTCAAAACCAGGGGACCAAGGCATGGCTGCCGCCTACTACTATGCGGGCGACGCATTCTCACTCAAATTGCAAGACTTTCGTGACCCAAATCAAAATTCTGATGCGACAGATCAATGGGGAATCGTGTTCTCTCTTAAAGGCTGTCCTCCTCGACCTGAGCAGAATTCACCGAGATGAACTTCACCAAAACAGAGGAAAAAAGCAGGCATATTGCAGGCATTTCTAAGGCCGAGTAGGTAGGTAAGATGGCGGCGCAAAGCTACAGTGACGTCATGTGAATCAAATCAATTAACTCCAGTCAACATATCCAAAACTATCTCCCCCAATCATTTTTGTTCGATTCTCGAACCTGGCTCATACTACTAACTGGTACTTCTAATCTTCTAATCTACTTCTAATCCCACTTAGTACTGCTAGTTTATGTACCCTTAGTATAGATAGTCCACATATTTAAATTTTAGGTATATGTTTATTGTATGCACCTTCCTGCCAAAGCAAATTCCTTGTCTGTGCAAACATTCATGGCGAATAAATCCCATTCTGATTCTGATTTTCATAGAATATTTGTTCCTGATTTTTGCTAAGCCAAATAAACCAATCCGAAATGGGTAAACTGCACCCCATTTATATGCTTACTTACAGAAAAGTTGCCTGCAAATGTGCTCGCGGATACAAACAGGGCACCAGCACAAAAGGGAACATTATTAGCCGATCGCTGATTTACCTGAGCTGAATGAGCACAAGGAGAAAGGGCTTGATAATCTAGTTGCCTGCCTTTGATGTAGCCAGTTTTACAGTAGGGGCTAAATCCCTCAGAGCATCATGGACGTCCATATGGACGTCCTCGCTAGGGGGAGTTTGGCTGCCTGATCTTTGTATGGATGGACGGACGGCGATGCTGTTCAGAGTGCCGTCCCTGATTAGCAGGGACGTCCGTCGCTAGGGGGAGCATAGAGCATGGATGGTGATGGACGGCGACGCTGTTCAGAGTGCCGTCCCTGATTAGCAGGGACGTCCGTCGCTAGGGGGAGCATAGAGCATGGATGGCGATGGACGGCGACGCTGTTCAGAGTGCCGTCCCTGATTAGCAGGGACGTCCGTCGCTAGGGGGAGCATATATTATGGACGGCGATGCTGTTCAGAGTGCATAGAGCATGGACGGCGATGCTGTTCAGAGTGCCGTCCCTGATTAGCATGGACGGCACTAGTACTTGAACGGTTGAGAAGGACGGCCATGTTTAGCAGGCTGTTGAGCTAAACCAGAACTGTCGAAGGCTACCATAGCATGTAGCTAGCTACAGCAACTTTGGATGACTCAATAACTTTTGTCACGTTATTTTGTATGAATTGTTCTTAAGTGTAGGCTATATATTTACGCCTTTATTTATTTTTTTACATACAAAAGTATGCCAATCAACAATAAAATCTCATGACAATATAGACTTGAAAAACAACATATTATGGTTAGAGTTTGCCTAGATATAGGCTACATATATTTTAATTATTTCGAGAATTGTTAATAAAGACTTGTTTAAAGATTGAAACATTGTGTTATGAACCTTTGATATACATTGACCGGTTTTATTTGTGTTTTATGGGTGGATTTGGAGCCGCCAGTCAGTCGATCCAATTTTGCGCACGAACCACTAGAGCAGAGACAAATGCAAAACACAATACACTCCAAATTTGGGCACGAATCACTTTGAGCGGAGGCAAATGCAAAACACAATACGATGTGTTGAGCTAAACCAGAGCCGTTGAAGTCTACCATAAAATGTAGCTACAGCAACCTTGGAAGACTCAATAACTTTTGTCACGTTATTTTGTAGGGTATGAATTGCATATGTGTAGGATACACCTTTATTTCCTTTTTTACATACAGAAGTAGCCCAATCAACAATAAAATCTCATGACAATGTAGATATGAAAAACAACTATAATATATATATAGGGTTATGGTTAGCCTAGATATAGTCTACATATATTTGTATTATTTCGTGAATTGTTAATAAAGACTTGTTTAAAGATGTAAACATTGTGTTATGACCCTTTGATATACATTGCCCTTTAGGTCTTTTAAGCTGTCAGTTTAAAGTGTTTTATGGGTGGATTTGGAGCCGCCGGTCAGTCGCTCCAATTTTGCACACGAACTTTGCGCAGAGACAAATGCCAAACACATGCGATGCCAAGTGACAAGTGAATGTTTTCTTTGTACAGTTAGGCTAGGCCTATTGTCAGTTTTTTGAGACACAATGGGTGAGTGTTTGAGCAGACTATACTCCATTTAAATGTAGTTCAAAAGGTCACATTGTATGTTTCCAAAATATGTACTTAGTCTGCAGTAGTAGCAACAGTTGTTTTTGACAATGTATCCGGCGACATCTTACTCGGTAAAGTTAGCATCGGGCCAGATGTATCCCTAGTTATTTAAACATCATACATTGACATGGCTGTTAAAGATAGGCTATTTAATGACATTTTTAATAAGTTCAATTATGATGGCAGAAAGAACTACACCTTCATGAAGTCTACATAAATTGTTAACAGTTATGGCGTCGTAGATTGTTCTTCAAAATTGTCAAATGAAATGTATCGAACGGTAGCATTAAAAATACATTTCTTTTGTATATTACATAGAGCATACATTTTTGACGAATGAAGATTTTGTCAAGAGAGTTGACGGGCTTGACTGCCCATATTGCCCTAAGCAGACCGTATGTTCGTCGACGCATCTGCAGAACACCCATCTGAAATTTGCTGTTCACTTTCAAGACAGTGGGATTGGTAAGTGTACTTTTTGGACAATGTAGTGAACATGCTGGTTAAATTATGTAGCCCACTTTAAAACTAATTTAACTCCTTTGGTAGGCACTTCAAGACATGCGCCCCCGTGTTTTATTATAAAGGCTTTTGCTGGGTAGTGTGAGTAGTTAACTACAGGCCTAACCCATATGTAACTACGGTATTTGGAAAATAAGACGCGGCTTGTACAACGATTTAACAGGTTTCTTGTGCGGCTTATATTTCGAAGCGTTTTATACTCCGATTTACAAACTCAAAGTCCTCATTCTGGGGGGGGGGGGGGGGGCGATGCAGCTTATTTTACGTAAAATACGGTAAACATTTTGCCGTATAGCTTGCTGGCAGTTCAACTACAAGTATATTTGCGTAGAGTAGCCTAGTTTAATTACTTTGTTGACATGTAACTGCTGAAACTACAAAGTATTTATGGTCATAAATGGAAGGTTATTTTACCATTAACTCCATTATTTCTCTCTCCGTGAGAGAATGGCTGGCATTATTAGAGTTGGATTGTGCGATAAACCCGCCCCTTGCTTCCAATTGGTGGCGCCCCTTCCAAGACGATTTTGTCCCCCCGATTTCGTTTTCTGCCATCAACATCGCTGAATTATACAACAAAAATAACCAGTCAGAGTCAGATTGTGCCTTATGGCGTGCCTACTTCCAGCTTTGATATCGTACATCAGCTCTTGTATTGAAACGAGCAATTGTTGGAAATCAACATATTTGGTCAACGGTTGTGCTATACAGCTATAGTTAGTTTATTATGCATGTGCATGACTTCCTAATGTAACCTGTTTTACAGTTTGATTGACTGAAGATAATAGAAGTAATAACCTTTTCCTTATTTGAAATATCTTTTGTTTTTGATTTTAGATAAATACACAATTTGATCCTATTGGACAAGTAAACCTCACTGGCATTGTCCATCTTGCAAGAAACTGTCACGGCCACAGCCGTGCCCCCCCCGGTTTCAGTTTTTTGTCCTGCCCTAGTGTTTCCCTGTCATTGTCTTCACCTGTTCTCGTTAGCGTTATTGTGTCCACCTGTGTGTCGTTTGGTTCTGTGTATTTAGGTTTCTGTTTTGTGTCCAGTCTTTGTCTTGTCCTTACAATACCTGTCCCTGTGAGTGCCCTATCTGTTCCCCGTTTTTGAGAATTAAAACCCTTGTTTCGACCATGCCTCACATCTCTCGTGCATTTGGGTCCTACCCCTCCTCACACCCTGACAGAAGGACAAGACCACAAATGGACCCAGCAGAGAGTTCCCTGAACCCTTTCCTAAGGACCCGACTTGCCCTTGGTGGACCCCGAAGCCTGCAGCGGAGGGCCCACCCAAAGTCTGGGTTCCTACCCCGGCTCCAGCCCCAGCCTGAACCCTGACTCCAGCCTCGGTCCTGCCCTGGGCCCCTGCCTCGATCCTGCCCTGTGCCCCTGCCTCGTCCTGAGGTTGTGCCGCCCTGCGCCCGGACGAACAAGGTTGTGCCGCCCAGCACCCAGACCACCGAGGCTGTTCCTGCCGGGGAGTCTTGGCCGCCTGCTGCCGGTACCCAGCCCCGTTCCTGCCCTGTACTCCAGCCTCGGTCCTGCCCTGGGCCCCTGCCTCGATCCTGCCTTGTGCCCCTGCCTCATTCTGAGGTTGTGCCGCCCTGCGCCCGGACGAACAAGGTTGCGCCGCCCAGCACCCAGACCACCAAGGCTGTTCCTCGTTCTTGCCCTGTGCCCCAGCCTCGGTCCTGCCCTGTGCCCCAGCCTCGGTCCTGCCCTGTGCCCCAGCCTCGGTCCTGCCCTGTGCCCCAGCCTCGGTCCTGCCCTGTGCCCCAGCCTCGTTCTTGCCCTGTGCCCCAGCCTCGTTCTTGCCCTGTGCCCCAGCCTCGGTCCTGCCCTGTGCCCCAGCCTCGGTCCTGCCCTGTGCCCCGGCCACCGCCTCCTCCGCCAGAGGACGTCTGGCCACCTCCTCCGCCCGAGGACTGCTGGCCGCCTCCTCCTCCGCCCGAGGACTCCTGGCCGCCTCCTCCTCCGCCCGAGGACTCCTGGCCGCCGCCTCCTCCGCCCGAGGACTTCTGGCCGCCGCCTCCTCCGCCCGAGGACTTCTGGCCGCCGCCTCCTCCGCCCGAGGACTCCTGGCCGCAGCCTGCCGCCGTGCCCGCGCTCCCAGGCGCCCCCTCGTCCGCGCTCCCAGGCGCCCCCTCGTCCGCGCTCCCAGGTGCCCCCTCGTCCGCGCTCCCAGGTGCCCCCTCGTCCGCGCTCCCAGGCGCCTCCTGTCCCCTGTGCCCGTCCCCTGTGCCCGTCCTGCGGGCCGCCGGCCTTCTGCCCTGCCTCCGGGTCGACCCCCGGACCTGCCCCGACCCTCTGCCCTGCCTCCGGGTCGACCCCCGGACCTGCCCCGGCCCTCTGCCCTGCCTCCGGGCCGACCCCCGGACCTGCTCCGGCCTTGTGGGACGTCCGGTGACATCCCTTGAGAGGGGGGTACTGTCACGGCCACAGCCGTGCCCCCCCCGGTTTCAGTTTTTTGTCCTGCCCTAGTGTTTCCCTGTCATTGTCTTCACCTGTTCTCGTTAGCGTTATTGTGTCCACCTGTGTGTCGTTTGGTTCTGTGTATTTAGGTTTCTGTTTTGTGTCCAGTCTTTGTCTAGTCCTTACAATACCTGTCCCTGTGAGTGCCCTATCTGTTCCCCGTTTTTGAGAATTAAAACCCTTGTTTCGACCATGCCTCGCATCTCTCGTGCATTTGGGTCCTACCCCTCCTCACACCCTGACAGAAACTAATAGTTAAAAAAGGCAACTTAATAGTACATCTAAATAACCATGGTAAGTAAAACATCTAACTATTTAGGCATGATACACAATAATAATTCAGAAAATTATTATTTGGGGGTTATAATATATTTACTTTGGCACAAAGGTTACAGTGACATAGACCCCAAGAAAATACCCACAGGAGAGAGCAGCAGTACCATAAAAGGCCCAAAATGTGAGTGTGTGGACTTTTAAACAATTTCCATTTATTTGCTTTAGGTTGAATACATGTGTATTATTCTTTTGTATAGTTTCCCCAAAAAGAAGTAGAGCCCAGGAGGACACTTCCAAAGGAGATGAACATAGCTGTTGTATACCATGCAAAAAACATTCACATTGCAGAGCAAATGTCATCTTCGAAGACATAACCTCAACATTCATGGTACCACCACTGAGCCAATTTTTTGTATAGACAGGAAAAGAGGTGTTTATTTTACTGCAAAGGACCTTAAAAGTCAATGGGTACCGATTCATGTTTGTAAGTCCACTTCCAACCAGACTATTTCCTGTGAGGTGGACACATGCTGTGAATTCATGTCAATTGCTGAACGGAGTGGCCAACCAGGAAAGGAATGTGTCCACCTGTGCCGTGTTCAAAATGCAACAAACCATCCACCTCCAGCTTTGTTGAACCAAACCACACTGGAGGAAATGGTCAACAAAGGGTTAGTGTCCACAGCCCGAAGCAAAGAGTGTCTGGAGTTGGAAAAGAAGGCTGGTCTGGACGGTACCCTTTGTGTTTACCCGGTTTTCTTTGCAGACCATGGATTTTCAGGAAGATTTGTCTACTACTCAGTTTTTATTGGAAAGACTGATTCATGGTGCTTGTTTGGACGGACCTGGGTCAGCTTTGACAATAACACTGGACAGTGGCATTGTCAATGCAGGGAAACTCAGAATCCTTCAAGATGTATCCACCGAGTTTTAGCCATGTAGTGGACATTTCAAGAAAAGCCACAGATGCTTGTCAATCAACAAGACTGTTCTACTAATTTCAGCCAATCGCAGGATGACGAAATCAAAGAAGCGGGCAGTGGCACAGCACACGACTTTGTGCACACAGAGGCAATACATGTTTCAGAAATTGAAAAGATGACAAACTACCTGTTCAAGAAGAAACGGATACCAGAAAACATTGATGGAAACTGGAGAGTACAGCCTGATGTGCCGGTACAGTTTGAACCTTCATAGAAAACTTGTCCTTACTGCCCTGGTCCAACTCCTCCAGATCTGTCGCCGCCAAAATTGGTGACTAAAAACGCTGTCGTTTATGGACTCTGCTACATCAAGAAAGGTTAGTACAGTATGTACCAATGTTATGTATTCAATGTGCAATGTTATGTCAATGCAATGTCATTTAATAAATACATTCCATGTGTTCTTTCAGGGATCCATCTGCTGAATAAGGAGTGCCCTGTCTGCAAATCAATTGTCAGATTTCAGGATTACCAAACAGGATTCCATAATTACGATGACAAAGTCCTACTCAGCATCAAGCTTTGTAAAGTTCTTACATCTTCCCTACAGGTCAGTGTCTCTGTCACAATGTATACAGAGTTTAATGCATGTATTCTGTTGATAAAAGCGATGGTTTGATTTAATATTTTCTTTCATTTCATTTCACACAGAATCACACTGCAGTTGGGAGAAGTTTATCAATACTCGAAGAAACCATCGGCACAAAACTACCACATGACACGTTAAGGAAGGCTTTTTTCCATTACTTGGCAATGACTGCCTTTGGTTATGAGTTCTTCTGTTTACAGTGTGGACACCACCCAGCAGTGACTGGCAGATGCTAATTGGAAAGTGGCTTTTGATCTTCCAGGTAGATATCTGATTTGTTTGTTCATTATTGTAATCTTGCTTGGACAATTATTCTTGTCTTCAATGAAAATATGTCCTTGCACGAAAAACTATCTGATAATATCAAAACCAACTCCTGTATTTTGCATAATTTGCAGTAAACCTCCTGACAAGACCTGAAAAAACAGACATAAAACCAGAAGACCTGTGCATTGATATTCAGAATACGTGGCAGAGACTAGAGAAAGAAATTATAGCCACAGGAATTTGCCATGGTAACATTTTTGGCTTCAATCTAGTTTGTAACCATATTTTTAGGTGTGTTACACATGTATCATTGCACTTGCCTTACAGGTACAAGATCTGTAAGCACTTGCCTTACAGGTACAAGATCAGGAAACACCTTGGATCACTGCTACTCTACAATCAGCAAAGCATACCATGCGGTCCCCCGAGCAGCACTGGGTCACTTTGACCACGCCATGGTCCACCTGATTCCTGCATACAGGCAGAAGCTAAAGCGCTGTAAGCCTGCTGGACCAGTGAAGCTATGGAGGATCTGCGGGCGTGCTTGGACTGCACTGACTGGGACATGTTCACGACTGCTACCAATAGTCTGGATGAGCTCACAGAGGCTGTGACATCATACATCAGCTTCTGTGAGGACTGCTGTATACCAACACGCACCAGGGTAAGCTACAACAACGACAAACCCTGGTTTACAGCTAAACTCAGAAGGTTGAGGTCAGAGAAAGAGCTGCGTTTAGGAGTGGGGACAAAGAAAGTTTCAAGGAGTCGAAGAACAGGTTTAGCAAGGCGGTGAGGGAGGCTAAACGACTGTACTCAGAGAGACTAAAACACCAATTCTCTGCAAACGACTCTGCTTCTGTCTGGCGAGGGCTTAGGCAGATTACCAACTACAAGCCCAGAGCCCCCCACTCCACTAACGACTCCCGCCTGGCCAACGACCTGAATGAGTTCTACTGCAGATTTGTTTCAGTCACTCCCCTCCGGCAGAAGGCTGCGGTCCATCAGGACCAATACCCCACGCCATAAAAACAGTTTCTTCCCTTCCGCTGTTGGCCTCTTCAACAAGGCCAAGGGACCACACTGACTCTAATGACTTCTTGCTTAAAACACACTGCTTTTTGCACTGCATTACAAAATGGTATCTTGTACATTTGTATTTTTTGTAATATTTGTATTTTTATATTGTAATTTACGGCAACTTAGATTTTATTTTATTGTATATTTAATTCTATTCTAATCCCACTTAGTACTGCTAGTTTATGTACCCTTAGTATAGATAGTCCACATATTTAAATTTTAGGTATATGTTTATTGTATGCACCTTCCTGCCAAAGCAAATTCCTTGTCTGTGCAAACTTTCATGGCGAATAAATCCCATTCTGATTCTGATTCTTCAGTGATCAGTTGTCATACTCCGACTTTGCACCCTGGATGGGTGCACAGACAAGAGCTAGCAATGCGCTCCCCAAAACTGAGCTTTTAAAGGGGTTTTCAAGGAAAAACTTCTGTGAGAAACCCACCACTACTTCAGCTACAGTGAATGAGGACATCCTTCTGGAGCTCTTAGAGTCGAAAAAGGTAAATACAATGTAATTTGAATGCAAAGCAACTGATTGAAGATGATTCAATAGAAATATTGTCCACTTGTTGTGAAATCCTATGTAATACAAACTTCTTACAGGCAGCCAAGTCAGAACTTAGTTCTATGTGTGAAAAATTGGGCGTCTCATCTGGGGGAACGAGAGAGGACCTCATTAATAGACTGAAAGAGCTTATGCTCTACAAAGACATTTACCCAAAGATGTTTGTCAAGCTAATGAAAACTGGAGTTCAGTTGTTGTTGTTAGGTGGAGTATTGCACTTTTCCTGCCCTCACTCAGTGGTGTATTACTCCTCAACTCTTTGGTGGCAAGAGTCTGCGAGGGACCACACAGACGGTCTACTGAGTTTCAAAGACAGACCTAATGTCCACATATCAGACATTGCTGGACGGGTGGCTCGCCATACCAACAACAGAACTGAGCAGAGCTACTTTTCTCACAATGACGGAAGGCTGTGTGAACCCACACAAAAGAACTTTGAAAAGGCCAATCTCAACGAGCTCACAGTTGAACTACCGTGGTTGAAAAAAGGAGGAGGCAAAGAAGAAAGCACCCACTTAGACATGCCACACCCTATCACTGGCTCTTCCCACCATTATTCACTGTATGACAGGTTCCACCAAAAGAACCAGAAAAGAGAGGAGGAAAGACTGTGTAGTCTAAACTTGGTTCCTGAGTTGGCATCAACAGTAAACTCATCAGTGGCTGAGCAAATAAATAGAGAGCTGTCATCAAGCAGGTACTTCCTCTGCTCCATGAAGGACAGCCATTTCATGTTTTCTCTGAGGCTCATATTTCACCTGCACAACCAGAAAGTGAATAACACTTATGGGGAGGCAATAAAAAGGATGACAGAGGATCCACTAGAGATTGGTCCAGATGGGCGACTCTGGCTATCAGGATCGGGTATGAGCAATTTGTCAAATAGTTTGTATATTATTTTGTGTACTTACAATGTGTGTAGTAACACATTTTCATCCTATTTTTTATAGTCCCAGTAAAGGTAGAGAAAGTTAGCGTGGTCCTAACCAGACTCTTGTACATTGCATTTGTACAGAGAGTCTGGCCTCGCTCCATTAACAAGCGTTGACTTCCTTGTAGGCGGGTACTCTGTTGAAGTTTAAAACTATTGGATCTGCCCAGAGCCACTCTGATCTGCCATAACCAATCGCTAGCGTTCGCCTTAGCCAATTCCTTCACCACTACTGTAACAGAGCTAGCTGCCGTAGCTGGAAAATCAAACTGTTCCCGAACCCCGTGGGGAGGAGGGCCACAACATCATGGCCACCAACAAAACTCAGCAAAACTTGTTCTTGCTCCGGCAGCTGTTGGATATTCGGCAGCGTTGCCACAACGGACCGAATGGCTTTGCTCGCATCTTTCTCCGCCGCCATTACGGAACTACAACACAAACTAGCTCACGACATCAACGTCATCGTTCTCAGCCACTCCCTCTGTTCGCTGATTCGCCGGTAGAAAATCAACCTGAAAAATCTGACTTACGTACCTCATGGCCAGACCTATGTACAGATGCAAAAATAAAATTGAGCAGAAGTACATAGGAGGGCAGAGCCAGGCTAAGAGAAAGTGGAGATGGTTATGCCATCAAGTGGAGGTGATATGACATCGGCTGACAGTGGAGTTTGTTTTTCAGTGTCTTTGTTTCCGGTTGTGGATAGACTTAAGGTTGGTTTTTGTTATGGTTTAATGCCAATGTATTACTAAGTAAACACAGATTATATTGTACACATTTATGTACTTTTTACTGACTGCTAACTATACATTGCACGGTACACTATAGCAAATGGGACAGTACATGTGATACAAAGAAATGACATGCTGCATATATCATTATTTTTGATCATGCAAATCCTGTACCCCGTATACATTGTTTTTCAGGCAAAACTGACACAGATTTATGCTGAACAAAATGACCAAACAGTCCTACTTATGGTAGGCAACAACCATGTCACTGTCAGTGACCTTAAAAGAATCTGCCCACCAGACCTTTTGGTTTCAGACACATCAACTTCCCCCTCACCGTGGTTAAATGATGACCTAAGTAAAACTGTTACATACTAGTTTTTGAGGCCCAGTAAGTAACACATTTAATTTCAGACAGCAGTGTAATATTGTTCCATTTAATGTGATTTTTTTGTTTAAAGGGGTTCAACACCAGAATTTCCCAACTTGCTGAAAATGTCCACAACGTGAGTTAATATGAATTTGTTGTCACATTTTACTGAAAGACAAATATGCGGTCCATTTCTACATTGATATCTAATTTATGACCAGGTCCCGGTAATCCCATCCTTTATGTTCCCTTACTGGTGGCGGGATTGGAGAGCTCATCAAACATTTGGGGATAGGCGCCTGTCCTGCATACAGGTAAAATGCATGTCCTACATTTTCAACTAAATCAGCTAATCATAGTGCTCAGATAATAGCATTTGCGAGACACAAAATGGAAAGAATAAGGAGTTAACATGTATGTATTGAATTTGCATGTGTCATTTTAAGACAATATAATAGATTACTTAAGGATTCCTCTTTACTATTCTTAAGGATGTACGGGCAGACTCAAAGGTCATCTTCCCTAGATGTGTTGGCGGCAACGATGTGGAAATGGGGAACCATTTCATTGTTGGGTAATACAGCTTTATCAAAAGCCTTTTGAATTGATCTTTAGAAATCATAGTTTCTGCATATGCAACATCAAGGCAAGTTTGAGAATTCAATGTAACTAGAGTAACTGAAGTCATACCAATAACCACAATATTTCTGCATGACAATGACAGATCCACACAGTGAAAAACTGTTGCCAATGGAAAAAATCGATAAATGTTCTTAATGTTTCTATCAAATGTCATGCATTTTGTTGTAACAAACATAATTTGTTGTACCTGTAGCGAGGAATGAACAACAATAAATGACTGGTCTAGGGAATGGAACACAAACAGCCATCAGCATCCGAATTATGCCTTAAAATTCCAGCATTTACATTGTCTTGTGTTCTACACAGGTTTTCGATGGACCATCTAAACAAATACGAGTGTACGACTCTCTGGGCTTGTACAAAACAATCCCGAAAAATGTTGCTAAGGTGCTTTAATATGTTATATACTGTATAATGTTGTGGTTGATCACAGAGTGAAGCTTAACATGACAACTTTGTCCACACAACATTTCAGTGGTTTCATGTTTAGAAGCATGCTTTCATCTTTTAAACCCTGAAATGGTACCCTAGTGTTAGTTACGAGGTAGTCATCATTGGCAGATTTACTAATTTCTTCAGCCAAAAAAAGAATTAAAGTTGCTATAAGTGTGTTAAGTTTAGAGTTTGAAGCCTATTGAGACTGAGACTACAAATATAATAAATAATTTTACCAGGTCTGTCAGTGCATTAACAGTTACAATTTTGATTTGGTTAAATTTACAGCTTTGCCTTTTCCAAAATATGGGACATAACTGTATGGACACAGAAATACCCAGCACAGTGGACGCAAAATGATGGAAATAACTGTGGGGTGTTTGGCATGACGGTAGGGTACACTGTCTTAAGAAATGTTATAAAACAAATCCCAAATTTTGATATAATAAATTTTTATGTTTAACAACAAATAACGTTTTAATACTAAGAGAAAATATGTATGGTAATAAATGTCATTGATCTATATTTCACCCTGATTTGATTTGAATGCAAGACATTCATGAACATTACTGCAGGATATTAATAATTGTAATTACACGTCAATTATGTGCCTTTTTATGCTATAAACTAAGGCTCTCTTAGTGTTCTTACTGATCATTGATTTTTCTCTGCAGATGGCACAGATTGAACTGCAGTCCTTGCACGTTAAGGAGGAGGGTTTGGGACACAACCAACTACAGCACCTTCGCCTTTACCACGCCACAGAGATGATGGCAGATGTGAAAGTATTTATTTGTATATTCCTTCATTACGCAACATTTAGGCACACTTTCACACATTTTCCAAATATAAGAATGATGCAGGTTGTGGATATAAGCACTGATTCTTTTCATTGTTCTGTGTTATTTTCATAAACGTTTGACAGGTAGAAAAGCCAAACAGGAAACAGCAGTGTATGGCCAGTAACATCCATGTATGCGTGTTCCAGGAAGGCTCATCCGGACAACAGTATGATATTAATTACATACAAAAGAAAGCAACTGCTGTTACTCCAATATCTGACAGCTTAATTGTCAATTTTTATTAAGAACATAACTTTATAATATGTTTAATATTTGCTTACGATGTGCTTACAATAATATCAACAACTTCATAGTGTACTAACATCCAGTTATACATGAAGTGTGTAAGCTATGAAATGTTATTGTATAATGTATGCATTGATATATTTTCAGAATACTGTATCCTGATGTCACTATACACCAGTGGATACAGTGTGACAGCTGCAAAGAGTGGCTGCACTTGGAATGTTCAGGTTTAAAGCCCGCTGACCTACAGACATCTTCAGTTTTTCAATGTGGCTGCCTGAACCCAAAGCTATGGGTCTTTGACAGGTAGCTACTACTAGTATTGCTGCTTGCTAAGGTTTTTCTTCTCACTGAAAACGCTTAAATGCTTTAGTGAATGTAGAAAATAGTAGACCAGTGCCATCTAATTCATGAGACTGAAAGGTATTACATTCAGTAAATGTCTACCAGCACTTTTCCAGGGTGTGCAAATTATACTGTATAATGTGTGCAAAATATAATGTGTAGACTGTATCACATTATTATTTTGGTAAAATGTTATTGGTTTTGTTATCAACAGACTCTGTGCTGTAATAGAGGAAAAAGGAGTCCTGGGCCTTGTAACAGAGGAAGAAGTAAAGGTATGGTTTTTGTAGTTTAGTCTTGGTGTGTTTCACATACATTAATTAACTTTTACCAATAGGAAATCCTGGTTGACTTGGAGAATGATACAATAAAGTCCCCAAGAATGTTCCTGTGGAGGAACCCTGGTGCGTCCCTGCGGAAGCCTGTATGTCATTGTAATAAAGATTTCTTTAGAATTTGTTAGCCAAAAACTAAGCTTGTTATGTTATATTGATAACTATGTTTAATTAAAGGGTGATGACTTAATCGAACTGCTAGAGAGGGCAGTGGGAGGCAAACCAATGGTCATCAGGACTGTGGACTTACTTTTTGATGTCATGATGCCAGAGGTAAATGTTATATTAATTTTTATGAAATCCAAATCCAATAACCAAATGTATTTTCTCAGTTTTATTTTAAATTGAAATGTTGTTTTATGTTTGTCTTATAATGACCTTGTTTTAGGTCATTATAAGAATACTGTTCAGGCATCAAGGGATGTGCCGCTACATGGCTGAACTGTTTATCCACAGCAGAAAAGCCATTTAGGCTGCTTTTATTTGTTAGACTACATAGTTAGATTAATATTGTTGGTGGGGTTTTGTATTTAAATAAAACATTTAAGACCAAACACAGTTTTTTTCTTTATTTTATTGTAAAGGTTATTATGCTTTTATTGTTTCGGTGGTCCTATTTTCATGCATATAATGTCAAGTGCAGTTTTATTTACTTACGTAAAGGGAGGCCCTCAACATCCCTGCTGTCGGCCGTCCGTCCATGCGAAAAAGGGCCTATAAAGTTTTGTTTCTGCTATCATAATTGAACAGCCATGTCAATTTATGATGTTTTTTATAACTGTAGACCTTCTGGCTCAATGCTAACTTTACCGTGTAAGATAACATGTCGCCGGATCCATAGTCAAAAACGACTTTTGCTGGTGCTACAAGACTAAATGCATATTTTCAAAACTTGACTTGTCTCTGCTCTAGTGGTTCGTGCGCAAAATTGGAGCGACTGACTGGCGGCTCCAAATCCACCCATAAAACACTTTAAAAAAAATAAAACTGACGGCTTAAAAGACCTAAAGGTCAATGTATATCAAAGGTTCATAACACAATGTTTAAATCTTTAAACAAGTCTTTATTAACAATTCTCGAAATAATTAAAATATATGTAGCCTATATCTAGGCAAACCCTAACCATAATATATTGTTTTTCAAGTCTATATTGTCATGAGATTTTATCGTTTGATTGGCCTACTTTTGTATGTAAAAAAATAAATAAAGGCGTAAATATATAGCCTACACTTAAAAACTATTCATACAAAATAACGTGACAAAAGTTATTGAGTCATCCAAAGTTGCTGTAGCTAGCTACATGCTATGGTAGCCTTCGACAGTTCTGATTTAGCTCAACAGCCTGCTAAACATGGCCGTCCTTCTCAACCATTCAAGTGCTAGCGCCGTCCATCCTAATCAGGGACGGCACTCTGAACAGCATCGCCGTCCATGCTCTATGCACTCTGAACAGCATCGCCGTCCATGCTCTATGCACTCTGAACAGCATTGCCGTCCATAATCTATGCTCCCCCTAGCGACGGACGTCCCTGCTAATCAGGGACGGCACTCTGAACAGCATCGCCGTCCGTCCATCCATGCAAAGATCAGGCAGCCAAACTCCCCCTAGCAAGGACGTCCATATGGACGTCCATGACGCTCTAAGGGATTTAGCTGCCTCTCCAGTTTTACAAATGGTTGTACACATACATGACGGTTGTTTGTAGTTTATTTACGGTATTTTAAAGCATTTAGATTTAACAATTTTGTAATGAACGTTATTATGTACATGGCATGACAAACGTAGGCCTAATTATAGCCGAATATAATAAGTGATATTGTGGAATGTTAAGGCGTCATTATAGATTGTTGACGTCTTCTGGAGCAAAGACGAAGATGAAGTAGAAAGTGCATTTCCTGCAGAAAATGCGTTGGAATGCTGAAAGCTGAAATCATTTTTTTTTTATTGCTGAAAATACAGAAATGAGAAAATACCCGAAAGCTGAAGTGAATTTCAAAAATGTGTGTCACACAAAAGAGGCAGTGTGGAAACTGAACTGCATCATCTAACAATGCTAAGAGCTGAAATACAATGCGGGAGAAGCTGAAAGCTGAACTGTTAAACTGTAGAAGTAGTAGAATATTCGTTTTAGTAGCTGAAATTATAGTGCTCTTATCGCTTTTAATGAGACGAGTTGACTGAATAGCTCTATCTTGTGACTCCACTAATCAGCTAATACCAATCACCTGTGTAAGAGACTGAGTGGCGTGTCTGTGTGGTTGCCACTGTGATGGTGCAGCTATGATTGCTAACGCTCTGAGGGCGAGAGAATAACAGAAATTTACCTAGAATCCACACCTCAAACATGTTAACCTAGACGCAAAACTACAAAAAATAAGGATATTTTCCGAAACCCAAGACTCTGCCGAAACCATAGATATCCTTTATATGTCTGTGCGGTCAGAAATACGACTCTACCGGCAGTTTCAAAAACGTGTAACTTCTGCTTTCTCTGAGAAATGTGTCACCAGATTTGCATTGGACTTTGGGGCAAGAGTTGGACTTTGTCTCGCTTTCGTGGGGCTCTGAACAAATGTGTACGTCTGTTGGATTCCACAGACAACTGTCTACGACCAGCACAAAATTAGCTATCTATTGATCCAAAAACGAAGCATGAAGAGCGAAAATTGTGGCAATGCTGGCAAACTAGAAATATTTTTTCAACGACATCCGAAGCTCCCCTCCAATCTAAGCGTTTCAGTCAGCACTCTAGGCTCTCACATACACACCCATGTAAATCTCAGAAAGGGTTTGAAAAACTCATTAAACATAATCAGTGATATTAAAAAAAGTTGAATAGATATCAAAAAGCTGAATTTAAAAAAAAGTTTAGGGTTTTGTCAACATTTTAAAGTTTAAATGGTGGCTGTAGCTCAAGGATTGAGGAAGAAGAAGGATTTGAAAGTTGAAGAAGTTTAAGAGGATTGAGAGGATTTGAAAAAAAACTCATTTGGAAAACCATGTTAACCCTTAGGTTATCTTCGGGTCATTCTGACCCATCAGTCATTGTGACTCACCGTCGTATTGCGACAACTTTACCGCATACGAAAACAAAGTGAAGCATTTTCTTTTAACCGTTGGGCTGTCTCAGACCCCCCACATTGCAAAGGTTAAAATACATTTATTTTTATTAGTTTGTGTATTGGGTAAACACAACGATGGTTCGTTATGAACCTTTGGGTCATGTGACCCGAAGGCAGCACAAGGGTTGAAAATATTATGAATATTGATTTATATTAATTCAAGCATAAGAGGTACAAAGCTGAAAAGATAAAGCAGTCATAGCCTGAAACTGCTGAATTTTTTGATATCTGAACGGTTTTAATAGCTGAAGATTTGGAGGCGCTGAAAGGTGTCGCGGAAGAAATAGAATAATAATATTAATATGAAGAAGTTGAATAAAGATTCAAAGAACAATACTTGGAATGCTGAAGCAGCATTCCAACAATAAATCATGTCTGATAACCACAATATTGTTATGATTATGTAACGTTATGCCAGTTAAAACCACAATGATGGCATTAACAATAACTGTAAGCTAGTAATAGTAAAGCAACACTCATCATTATTATAATAGTAACATATTTATGGGCTTATTTAATTTAGCTTGCTTTGCCGATCGAGTGAGAACATTGACGGAGCCAGATATTCAAGTGTACAGTTTCTTTAATCCGACACATACTTAAGCAGTCATACTAAAAACACAAAGCAAAAAGAACAACGTATATTTGGTGAGTCTGAGTCGTATGTTGAATGTAGGCCTATGTCCGTCTAGTATAGGACTATATTTCTAAAAACCAAGTGTGTTGGAGCTACATTAGTTAGTGGTGATTTGTTAATTAAATTGTTTATTATGATTTTGTTTACATATATGTATTTGGTAATGTAGTTTAATAAATACAATGTTTGACTTAGACCCTTGAGGGCAGTAGTGGGCACAGGTGAAGGTGTATATAGGTAGGAAGTAGGAGGTGGCCTGTAGCACCTGGGTTATGGGCATATGGTTTTTTACCAGTGTGAGAGATAACATATTGTTTTGCTCAGTTGGAACAAATAAATCAGCCACAACCTCTGAATCCAGCCTGGAATATATTTTTGTCTTGCCTGCGTACATCACCTGCCCAGGGTGCTAGAAGTTGTCGTTTGAAGTATTAATTTAAGTTTAATTGATATTTTGTTAGTGACAAGCGGCCACTACATCAAGTAAAAAAACGGCTCATTGGTCAAAGGGAAGAAGAACTTTCCTTGGAATTCGCTTTGGATATTATTGGGATACCCGATGGGAAATCAGCATGGATTGTTTTAGTTACCGTCTATGGATTATTTGCTGATTTGAGACAGAGGCCTGGCCCAAGCTACAAATCTCCAGTTGGTATGTAGGCTACTCTTAGAACTGCCGTATAGGAAAACGGTTTCATAAATAAGCACACGTGAACTTAAAACTTGGACTGCTTAATGGGCTGTGCGCCTGTGAACATTCACTGATATTATCAACAATTAGGCTATAAATTGCAACAAAATGACAGACGTGGAGAGGCCGGAATCAAAGCGGTCAATTAAATTGTCTTCTAAAGGAATGTGTTTTTACATACAAACTTGTCAAGAAAAACGCACTACAAAAACTAACCAGGCTAAAAAGGTTATGGATAAAATCCAGGCCTTAATGGAATTAAATGAAAATGGCGACGTAGTGAACACACAGCTTGCTTTGCTCATTAAGTGTTGTGAAGAAGCACTCGATATACATGAAACATTTTTGGATTTGCCTCTACCAGAAGATAAAATACTCACCACTAAAATTAAAACCTTTGAGGATAAAATGAAATCATGTCATGCATTCATTGAAGATGTGAAGGAGTGGCTGTCTAACCCTTGTGCTGCCTTCGGGTCACATGACCCAAAGGTTCATAACGAACCATTGTTGTGTTTACCCAATTTTACCCAATTCAAAAACAAATACAAATTATTTTCTTTTAACTTTCGCAATGTGGGGGGTCTGAGACAGCCCAACGGTTAAAAGAAAAAGCTTCACTTTGTTTTTCTATGCGGTAAATTTGTCGCAATACGACGGTGGGTCACAATGACTGATGGGTCAGAATGACCCGAAGATAACACAAGGGCTAAAGCTGGTTATCCATACTCGCAGCCAAAGGAACCTATCGACACAGGATGCGTTGATGATGGAATACAACCTGAAGACAGTATTTCTAACGTCTCAAGTGTAAAAGCAAGTTCTGTAAAATCACGCGCCACCGGCGTATCAAATGTTTTTGCAACATCTGCGGCGCGCATTAATGCGGATGCCGAGAGAGCAGCTCTTCTTAAACGCGCCAAAGCTTTAAAAAGGATCATATAGAAGTGCAAGAGGAAAGGCTTCGTAGGGAAAAGGAGGAATTGGCGCTTGAAACGGATTTGGCAGCTACAACTGAAATGAACTCATCACAGCGTGGTTCCGGACGATCTGATGGAATGAACTCTTATTTGGAGAGGAGCAAATCTCAAGGACTCATTGGCTTAGATCCTCTTGTTAAAGCTTTTGTCCCAAATAAAAATGATGTTCTTGCTGAACCTGATCCTGCACCAGTTGGTAGGCCAAGACAAGGATTTGCTGAGCAGATGTATGGAAGGCCGTTTGGGCCAGAAGCTCAATATCAAGAAGTACAGAATGCAAATGGGCGTCAAATGGGATATGCATTAAATTCTCAAACTCAAAGCGGTAACAACCAAAATGACATGGTGGGCATGGTGCAAAAACAAAACGAAATCACTGCACTGTTGGTTCAGCAAAATATATCTTCTGTTCTTCCTCCAAGAAATTTTGAAATTTTTGATGGAGACCCTCTTCAATATAAATCCTTCATTAGAGCCTTTGAAAATGTAGTGGAGAAGAAAACGAATAATCCTCTCTTCATGGTGGAAGCCATAGAGGTGGTGACACTGCATGGGCTCCGCAGGAATACCGCATGAAGGTACATCTATTTGGAGCTGCATCATTGCCAAGCTGTGCCAATTATGCATTGAGGAGAACTGCAGATGACAACGCAGAACACTTCCTTCCAGAGGTTGTGAGCACAGTGAAAGACAATTTTTATGTTGATGATTGCCTCCGTTCAATGGCTTCAGAAGAGGAAGCTATGAAAATTATCCAGGATTTAACTGCACTTTGTCAGAAAGGAGGATTCACTCTGTCAAAGTGGGTCAGTAATAGTCGTGCAGTATTGCGCTCTGTCAGCGAAGGTCACAGAGCAAAAGACATGAGGGAGCTGGATTTAGATACAGATCAACTTCCTGTTGAACGTACATTAGGACTACAGTGGTACGTTGAAACTGACCAATTTGGATTTAGCCTCAGCACAAGAGCAACCGCGGACGAGAAGAGGAATGCTTTCGGTGGTCAGCTCCCTTTATGACCCGTTGGGCTTCCTTGCTCCGTTCAGCATGGTGGCAAAGTTGTTACTGCAGGAACTCTGTAAAAGAAACCTAGGATGGGACGAAGATATTCCCCATGTTTTCGCTGAACAATGGGCTGGCTGGTTGGAAGATCTCCACAAGGTGGCAAGGTTCAGGATTGATCGTTGCATTAAACCTAATGACTATGGCAACCCTGTCACTTTACAGCTTCATCATTTCTCTGATGCCAGTGAGTTGGGGTATGGAGCTGTCTCTTACTTAAGATTGGAAAGGGATACTAAAGTACATATTGCGTTTATGATGGGGAAGGCCACAGTTGCTCCGCTGAAGCAGACCACAATTCCTCGCCTGGAGCTAACAGCTGCAGTTCTCGCTGTTAGAGTAGACCGCATGCTACGGAAGGAGTTGCAACTTGGGCTGGAGAAGTCAGTTGTCAGACAGTACAACACTCCTTAAATATATATCAAACGAAAACCGGCGATTCTATACCTTTGTGGCCAACAGAATTGCAGTCATCAGGGAGGCAACTGATATTGACCAGTGGAGATATGTGGGACAAAGGAAAACCCAGCAGATGAAGCGTCAAGAGGAATGAAGGCAGAAGATCTCCTGAGGGGAAGGAGATGGATGATGGAACCTGATTTCCAAAGATGGATGGCCTAAATCAGATGTAGACCTTCAGGTGATTCCTGGCGTGGACCCTGAGATGGCGGACTTACCTGCCGAAAGAGTGTTGCCTGATGAAGCCCCTTTCACTCATGTTGGCGTTGATTACTTTGGGCCCATTGAAGTTAAAAGAGGCAGAAGTATTCTCAAAAGATACGGGGTGCTCTTCACCTGTATGACCAGCCGTGCTGTACACTTGGAAGTAGCATACACATTGGATACAGACTCCTGTATAAATTCTGTGAGAAGGTTCATCTGCAGACGAGGCCCAGTTTCAACTCTCAGGTCTGACAATGGAACTAACTTTGTTGGAGCCAGCCGTGAGCTCAAGGAGAGTCTGACTGCTCTGAATCATGGTAAAATTCAAAGGGCCTTTCTTCAGGACGGCATGGAATGGAGATTTAACACCCCATCAGCTTCCCATCAAGGTGGTGTTTGGGAGCGCTTGATTCGCTCAGTGAAGAGTGTTCTTACCTCAGTCCTTAAACAGCAGACCCTGGACGATGAATCACTCCAAACAATTTTTTGCGAAGTTGAAGCAATATTGAATGATAGGCCTGTTACAAGAGAAGGGTAAACCAATTAGGCCACCAGGTTTATTTGACAGAAATGATCTGTATGTCAGAAAAAGATGGAAGCAGATACAGTACATGGCGGAACTCTTCTGGAAGAGATGGATTCTTGAGTATCTGCCATTGATGCAACAGAGACAGAAATGGACAGCACTAAGAAGAAACCTTATGCCTGGAGATGTTGTTTTTGTGGCAGATGCTACAGCCTCAAGAGGGTCTTGGATGATGGGGAAGGTTTTGGATGTCCGAGCAGATGTGAATGGGGTTGTGCGCTCTGTCCGCCTTCGAATGAAGACCAGCATCTTGGAGAGGCCTGTGACGAAGCTGTGCCTGCTGTTGGAGGCTGCAGTGTGATCAGATTGACTGACTCTCTTTCTCTTCGTCTGCCTCTATTATTTTCTTTCTTTCTCTTTTTTTTGCAGGTGCGGCAAGACATCCGTGCCTGATATACTTTGACTACATGGTGTAGCTCTGTTTTGAGAGTTCAGTAATTGTGATAATGCACAATTAGGGGCCGGTGAGTTGGAGATACATTAGTTAGTGGTGATTTGTTAATTAAATTGTTTATTATGATTTTGTTTACATATATGTATTTGGTAATGTAGTTTAATAAATACAATGTTTGACTTAGACCCTTGAGGGCAGTAGTGGGCACAGGTGAAGGTGTATATAGGTAGGACGTAGGAGGTGGCCTGTAGCACCTGGGTGATGGGAATATGTTTTTTTACCAGTGTGAGAGATAACATATTGTTTTGCTCAGTTGGAACAAATAAATCAGCCACAACCTCTGAATCTAGCCTGGAATATATTTTTGTCTTGCCTGCGTACATCACCTCACAGGGTGCTAGAAGTCGTCGTTTGAAGTATTAATTTAAGTTTAATTGATATTTTGTTAGTGACAAGCGGCCACTACACCAAGTGAAAGGATTACTATACAGTAGCTACTAATAACATTGATTTTCGTAAAATTCACATGATGTATCTTCTTGATCGGACTTGTACCCCATTCTGCCACTGCAATGCCTTGGCTCACACGCTCGCGACTGGTTGTTGCAAAGTATGACGTGTACAGCTAGTTGCAAGCGTGCACGAGTCTCGGAGCTAGGAAAAAGGCGAGCCACTGTTCTGTGCAAGACCGGACGAGCCGGAACTGGAAAGATGGCGCTCTCGCTTGCCTCACTGCGCCACTGAGCACTTCTCATAGAAATTAATGGGGACGCCATCTTGGAAGAGAAAAGAAGCTGTGTCTACTAAATATAAGTCTATGCTTGCAATGCTCAGCTCGCCTTTCCACAATGCCCTACACGAGCGTTGACAAGCGTCAACGCCGGTTCAGAGGCGTTGTTAGACATAAAACTGTAGTGGGGCACAGGCCCCTATTCATATCCCTTTTTTTTCTTTCAAGATTGGTGCGCACAATGCACTACTAGGCTATAGACACTCCCCTTGCTTAATTCACTATACAACAGTTCAGGGACGCAAGTTTGATATCAGCTTTGGCAGGGACATCAATAGTTAATGTGAGCTCGCACATTTTTTTCGCATTCATTTGAGCGCAAATAGTGTTTTTTTTAGCTTCATGTAATAATGTCTATATGTTTTAGTCAAAATAAGATGATCGGTAGGTCTCATTTAGAAACTTTCTTTAGTTTTGTAATGTTTTCTTAGCATACCTCAATTCTGACTTGTGTGCCGAGTCAGACACCTGGACTTCTGTGTGCGTGCTGCAGTGGCTATTCGGCAAGCTCAGAAGAGCGAGCTGATATGGAATTCTGCGTGCATCGGTTTGTGTTTTCGGTTAAACACTTTTACGAGCGTTGATTGGGATACTGCGTTTATTTTTTCCGGGATTACCAATCTAAATTAATGCACTGACTAATAAAGTAAATTGTTAAAACTCAAACTTTATATTCTACTGGGGCACAGCAGATTTATACTGGGGCACATGCCCCAGTAAAAGGTGTCTATCGACGCCCATGGCCCGGTTTTATTGACAATGAATTGGAAGCTGACACGCCACGCCGCCTGCTCCGCTGTTGTGGACACGCACCGTTAGTATCTCATAATTATGACTTAGTATCTCATAATTTCGATTAAGTATCTCCTAATTATGACTCACTTGCATATCTCGTAATTTCGACTTAATTTGTCATATTTTTTTTTACTGGCGGAAATGGGCTTCCATTAGGGGTGGAACGGTACATGTATTCGTACCGTACGGTAAGGGCGTCACAGTTCGGTGCATGAAATTACACAGAGAATACACAGTATAAAAATAAATAAAACTTGCGTGCAAATTAATTAATGTAATGCAGAACTACTGTTAGATACTCGTGTACTTTAGGGACATCTAATCTGTATCTCTGAAGCTCTGATTGGCGCCGCCGTGAGAGATCAGAGATAGGATAGCTAGCACCATAAGGACAAGTATGGCGAGTGGTGGCGACCCGAGAGAGATAGAGGACCCGCCGGCATTTTTAAGATTGCAAGTTTAGGAAAACTTCGGCACTGCCTACCCTGCCAAAATTCAAACGTAAACATTTTTATTAAATAATTTTATTTAATAAACTTGTATTTGTATTTTTACTGTTTATTCTTGTGATTTATATATGCAATATGTGTGTTATTCCAATTTTTTAGACGTTACGATGACGAATGTAGCAGTTACGCATAATCAAATACCATTTTTTTTTTAGAATAAGCAGTGCTTTTACTGTCCGGTCACTGCGGACGACAAGCGAAAATCTCACTTGCACACTTCGATCCTGTATTCTTCAACATGTACAGTACCAGTCAAAAGTTTGGACACATTTTCCCATTCAAGTGCCTAGCCTCTTACTGACATCACCGCACGTCACTGGTTGTGGGGTATGTGTAAGGATATACCAGACTGGGTTGGATCCAAGCGCAGAGCGCAGATTTATTAGAATGGTCGGACAGGCAATGATTGGTACATGGTAGACAGGGCAATACAGGAGATCCAAAAACTGAGTTAGAAAACTAAGGTCAGTAACAGTATAAGTATACTCGACAAGGCTCGGACTGAACTGCAAAACAAGATCAAGACTTCGCACCGGACAATCCACAAACAGACACTTAAATACTAAAACTAAACAAGACACAGGTGTAGCCGATTGTCCTAATACTCCGGGGATGCCGAGCGTGGCAGCCAATTAGCTGCAGAAGGCTCTGGCGTTACAGTACCCTCCACGGGCGGCTCCGGAAGCCAACTTACGAGAGCCCCGAGTCCGGCCACGCCCCCGCGGAGCGGGGAAGGGAAGGCAGGATGGGACCGATGGAAGTCCGCGATGAGGGCGGGATCCAGAACATCACAGGCGGGAACCCAGGACTGCTCCTCGGGACCATACCCCTCCCAATCCACCAGGTAATGGAGCTGACCCCGCTTACGGCGAGAGCGCAGGAGAGCCCGAACCGCATAGGCCGGGCCGTCATCCAGGAGCAACGGGGAGGAGGAGCCACCGAGACCTGCGACGTATCCGAGGCATCAAGGTCCGAAACCGTTGCAGACGGTTTCAACAACGAAACATGGAACGTAGGCGAGATCCGGTAATGAGGGGGTAACTGCAGACGGTAAGAAACAGCATTAACCCGCTTCAGGACAGGAAAAGGACCAATGAACCTGGGACTAAGCTTCTTGCAAGGCAACCGCAGCTTGATGTTTTTCGTGGAGAGCCAGACTCGTTGCCCTGGTTGATAGACAGGAGCCTTGCGCCGCCGCCGATCAGCCTGTATCCTTTGGCCGCGCACAGCCCTCTGGAGGCGAACATGTGCCGCCTGCCAGACCTCCTCACTGCGTCTCAGCCAGTCATCCACCGCGGGAACAGTTGTGTTCTCCCCCGACCATGGAAACAACGGAGGCTGGAATCCAAGGACATATTGAAAAGGCGTGATGCCCGTTGAGGAGCTTGTCAGGGAATTTTGAGCATACTCAGCCCAGGGGAGGAACCTGCTCCACTCCGTCTGGTTGGCGCTGCAGTAGGAGCGGAGAAACCGACCGAGTTCTTGATTTAACCTCTCCGTCTGTCCGTTCGATTGAGGATGGTAGCCTGAAGAGAGACTGACGTTGACGTTAAGGCGTTTGAACAAGGATGACCATACCCTGGAAGTAAACTGTGACCCTCTGTCCGAGACAATGTCCTCTGGTAGCCCGTAGAACCTAAACACCTGGTGGAACAGGGCTTCGGCCATCTCCATGGCCGTAGGGAGCTGTGGCAGAGGGTGTAACCGGCATGATTTAGATAACCGATCGATAACGACCAGGATAGTGGTGTTACCCTGAGACTTGGGCAGGTCCGTGACGAAATCAATCGCTATATGAGACCATGGACGGTGAGGTATTGGGAGCGGTTCCAAGAGACCGGCAGGGAGCTGCCGTGGTGTTTTTGCCTGAGCACACACAGTACAAGCACCGACAAAACTGGTCACATCTTTAGCAAGAGATGCCCACCAGTAGGTTCGCTCCAGGAGGGAACGAGTCCGCCGAATCCCCGGGTGTGCTGAGGCAAGTGTGGCGTGAACCATAGAGAGGAGACGAGAGCGAACTGACTCAGGGACGTACACCTTCGATGGAGGACATGCAGACGAGGTCGGATCTGAGGTCTGAGCTTGACGGATGGTCTCTTCTATGTCCCACCGGACCGGAGCTACTAGGCTGGCACGTGGTAGGATGTACTCCTCAGTGGGCAATGACAATGGTGCATCGAACTGCCGGGAGAGAGCGTCCGCCTTAGTGTTCTTGCTTCCAGGTCTGTAGGTCAGGGTGAAATCGAAACGGGTGAAGTACAGAGCCCAGCGTGCTTGACGTGTGTTCAGCCTCTTGGCGGTATGAAGATACTCAAGGTTGCGATGGTCAGTAAAGACCGTAAAGGGGTGTTTACTTCCCTCGAGCCAGTGACGCCATTTACCAAATGCCAGCTTCATTGCCAGTAGTTCACGGTTGCCAACGTCGTAGATCCTTTCAGTGGGTGTTAGCTTCCGTGAAAAGAAGGCGTAGGGGTGTAGTTTTGCTGAGTTTCCGCCACGTTGGGACAGTACAGCTCCCACCCCGGACTCAGAGGCGTCCACCTCGATTACAAAAGGGAGAGAAGGATCCGGGTGAGACAGGATGGGTGCAGTAGTGAATAACCCCTTGAGCTGAATGAAGGCTCCCTCCGCCTCCGCTGTCCAACTGAGATTGCGCGGTGCACCCCTGAGAAGGGCAGTGAGGGGTGCGGCCACAGAACTGAAGTTGCGTATGAATCTCCTATAAAAGTTTGCAAAGCCGAGGAACCTCTGGAGGGCCTTAACACAGTCAGGCTGAGGCCACTCAGTGACAGCGGAAACCTTTGCCTGGTCCATGGTTATCCCCTTCTCAGAAACGACCAAGAAGGCAATCTCTGATCTGTGGAACTCACATTTTTCGGCTTTCACAACCAGGTTGTTGCGTAATAAACAGGACAGAACTGTACGAACATGCTGGACGTACTCTTGTAGACATGAGGAATAGATGAGAATGTCATCTATGTAAACGATTACGAACCTGTTGAGAAAGTCTCTGAGGGTGTCGTTGAAAGGCTTGAAAGACAGATGGCGCATTGGCCAAACCGTAGGGCATCACCAAGTATTCGTAGTGCCCGCTGTTTGTTATGAAGGCGGTCTTCCATTCATCTCCCTCTCTGATTCGGATGAGATTGTAGGCACTCCTGAGATCCAGTTTGGTGAACACCCGGAGTTGTTCCAGAGCTGAAGGTACCAAAGGAGGTGGATACCTGTTCTTAATTGCGACTCGATTGAGACCGCGGTAATCGATACACGGCCGAAGACCGCCTCCCTTTTTCTCCACGAAGAAGAAGCTCGCTGCAGCGGGGGAGGTAGATGGACGGATGAATCCCTGAGCTAAGGCCTCCTTAATGTAGCTGACCATAGCCTCGGATTCGGGTATCGACAGCGGGTAGACCCGTCCTCTCGGGGGTGTTATACCGGAGAGCAGCTTGATGGCACAGTCCCCCGACCGGTGAGGGGGCAGCACGGTCGCTCGGGCCTTGTTGAACACTTCTGACAAATCCTGATACACTGGAGGGACGGCAGTTGGCTCTAGATGTGCGGGACTTTCCACCTGAGTTGTGTGGCATGGCAGAGTGAAACAGCGGTTGAAACAGTCCTTACCCCACGCTGTGATCTCTCCCTGGTCCCAGGCTATGGAGGGGTTGTGATTCCGTAACCATGGGTAGCCCAACACCACTTGCAAATCAGGGCTATCAATAACTAAAAAGGGCAGGGTGTCCTGGTGGAGGGCTCCTACCTGCAACTGAACAGAAATGGTATGATGAGTGACGGCTCCGGAGCCTATGGGTTATCCGTCGATTGCCTTAATCCGGAGCTCAGTGGAACACGGAACGAGAGGTAGGTTCAGTTCCGTGGTGACGGTCCGGGAGAGGAAGTTCCCGGCCGAGCCCGAGTCTATAAGGGCAGAGACGAGGCGGTTAGAACCTCCCCAGGATACACATACTGGAATCTGGAACTGATGACAGGATATGTCTGGACCAGGGGTGGTAGGCTTATTCACCGCATCTCGGACAGACAACCTGTCTCTGCCTCGCCGTGCAGGACAGGAGAGACGCAGATGACCCGGCTCCCCACAGTACAGACACAGATGGTGGTCAATTCTATGCTGTCTCTCTGCTGGTGAGAGTTGAGTACGACCCACCTCCATGGGCTCTGAATGGTATGACACTGGTGTTGCTTGTGGAAGCATCGGGGCGTGAGACACACCTCGCCGGGCTCGGATGATGTTATCCAGACTGCAAGGTGGTATTAAGCCCTCGTCGATATGCCGTACGCAGTGCCGTCTCGTTCCAGCCGCTGCCAGCAGCCAGGATGCGGAAAGACATGGAATACTGTGCAACTGGCTGATCTCCCTGTCGCAGAGTGAACAGCTTCTCACCATCGTCTTTACCCTGGCTGGGGTGATCGAAGACCTGTCGAACCTAGTCCAGGAATTGCTCCAAGGAAGCCCCCTGGCGGTTCCATGCAGCGGTTGCCCACTTCAGCGCATCGCCGGTAAGGTGAGAGATGATGAACGCCACCTTGGCTGTGTCATTCGGAAAAGCGGATGGTTGGTGGGTGAATAACAGGGAACATTGGAGCAGGAACCCCTCACATCGGTCAGGCGTTCCGTCATATCGTTCTGGGGTTGCCACACGGACGTGCGTAGCAGCCACAGGAGCCGGGGGAAGAGGGTCGGGAGGAGGCGCCGACATGTCCGCCAGGCGTTGAGCGACAAGGCGTAACTGTGCATCGTGTTCCCCGAGTAACCCTCCCTGGGCGGTCAGGGCAGCATGCATGGCAGATGCTTCTGCTGGATCCATGGTAGGCGAAGTCTTCTGTAAGGATATACCAGACCGGGTTGGATCCAAGCGCAGAGCGCAGATTTATTATAATGGTCGGACAGGCAATGATCGGTACACGGTAGACAGGGCAATACAGGAGATCCAAAAAAAAGTATACTCGACAAGGCTCGGACTGAACTGCAAAACAAGATCAAGACTTCGCACCGGACAATCCACAAACAGACACTTAAATACTAAAACTAAACAAGACACAGGTGTTGCCGATTGTCCTAATACTCCGGGGATGCCGAGCGTGGCAGCCAATTAGCTGCAGAAGGCTCTGGCGTTACAGTATGTGAGTGGAAATACAACATGCTAACGCATATAACGCATCTGGGGTGTGCTAGCTAAATGACTAAAAATATCCGACGCCATCACCCAGGTGTGCCAATCACTGGAACGAGACCAAAAAAACTGTTCAACTTCTCCTCCCTACAGTGCTTAACCAACCATTAGATACACATACAAATAGGGCCAAAGAAATTATTGACGCAATTGGAATTTACATGTCATCTTCAATGCGCCGTATTCACACATAGAGGAACCTGGTTTGTTTTGCTTTTCCCTCCGTTGTACCGAACTCGTACCGAACCGTGATGTCTGAACCGCGGTATGAACCGAACCGTGACTTCAGTGCACCGTTCCATACATCCGCTATCATGGAGGAGGAATAACTTATGACCTATACTGCAGCCAGACACCAGGGGGCGATCAAGACGCTTTGGCTTCACTTTGGTTGCAACCGGAGCTGTCATGCCGTCCATCTTTATATACAGTAGTGATGGGCATTCCGGCTCTTTTTCGTGAGCCGGCTCGTTTGACTCAGCTCACTGAAAAGAGCCGTCTCTTTTGGCTCCCAAACGGCTCTTAAAAAAATTTATGTTTTAACTATGACTTTGACTATGATAGGTGTGAAAACAATTCTAATTCAATTATGAAATTTACTCTACCTTAACCACAATGTCTTTAAAAATGCATTGATTTGTTATAGCTCTCCTCCGAGTTTCGACTACTCGTCTGACTGTGTGTGTGTGTGCGTGAATTGGGTCGGCTCTCCCTGATGCAGTATAATTGGTTGACATTGCGTGTATGATTGACAGGAAAAGAATGTGAGGCTGATCAGACAGTAAACTATCTAAAATTGGTCGGAATATAGACTCTTAGTTATTCTCCTAGCTATGTAGGCTATCCTGTTGTTGATTATCAGATGACGGACTGTATGTCATAATGGTCTCTACCTCATAGTTTGCTTTGCAAACATTCACGCTATGAATAGATTAACCATGTTGTACAGCCACGGCCAAAAGTATTAGCCTGGCTCTGCCCTCCTACGTACTTCCGCTCAATTTTGATTTTGCTTCTGTACTGTGTCTGGGCTTGAGGTACGTAAGTCAGATGTCTCTGGTTAACTTTCTACTTGTCCAATCAGCGAACAGAGGGAGTGGCTGAGAACGATGACTTTGATGTTGTGCGCTAGTTTGTGTTGTAGTTCCGTAATGGCAGCGGAGAAAGATGCGAGCGAAGCCATTCGGTACGTTGTGGCAACGCTGGCGAATATCCAGAGGTTAAAGCCGGAGCAAGAACAATCTTTGATCCCCACGGGGTTATTTTGATTTTCCAGCTAGCTCTGTTAGTCGTGAAGGAGTTGGCTAAGGTGAACGCTAGCAATTGGTTTTGGCAGATCCAGAGTGGCTCTGGGCAGATCCAATAGTTTTAAAATGCAACAGAGTACCCGCCTTCAAGGAAGTTAATGTTTATCAATGGAGCGAGCCCAGACTCTCTGTACAAATTCAATGTACGAGAGTCTGGTTAGGACCAGGCTAATATAGGCCTACAGTTAGGTCCATAAATATTTGGACATTGACACAATTTTCATTTTAGCTCTGTATACCACCAAAATGAATTTAAACAACCAAGATGTGCTTTAAGTGCAGACTTTCAGCTTTAATTTGAGGGTATTTACATCCAAATCAGGTGAACGGTGTAGGAATTACAACACATTTTATATGTGCCCCCCCTTTTTAAGGGACCAAAAGTAATTGGACAATTGGCTGCTCAGCTGTTCCATGGCCAGGTGTGTGTTTTTCCCTCATTATTTCATTTACAAGGAGCAGATAAAAGGTCTAGAGTTCATTTCAAGTGTGGTATTTGTGTTTGGAATCTGTTGCTGTCAACTCTCAATATGAAGTCCAAAGAGCTGTCACAATCAGTGAAGAAAGCCATCATTGGGTGTGCTCAAGCCTTCGGCGAGAGCACAACCTTTGTTCTCTCACATATATATTTATTATTGTTTATTTTCGCCCCCCTAAAACTCAGTCAATATTTGGCCTACATACACAACGGCGGTGTCAAAAGGTTCGTCTTGGTAGCGATTGCGTTGCTTCTATTGGAATTTACGTTCCGTTGCATGGTTTGGGCTTAAGTTACGTTTTTGTGGCGAAAAGTGAAGCTAACGGTGGCTAATTTGCTAGCCACAGTCACTGACGTTACTAACGTCACGAAAACACGCGTGACTACCTGTAGCAGAACATTCGTTTCGCATCTGTTAACTTGGGGGATAGCTAGGCTAACTATAGCTTTACTGCAAGGCAGCTGCAGAAACGCCACAAGCAAAGCGGCCAGGGTGATAACTATTTACTCATTTTACTTTGTGATGTGAAACACTTATGAAATGTAATGTACAATATTAGCTGATATTATTAAGGAAGTAGGCCCACATCTACTTTCGGAAACGGTAGTCTACTATTTCACTGAAGCATTAGCATGACATTACCCTCTGTTGCCCGGGCAACACATACTACAGTGGTCTATGATGTATCTGTTTTCAATCGTTAAAATAAACATTCCTCACATATACATTTTCGTTGTAGGATTTATTATGACATTAGATTACAAGTAAACGATTTGTGGGTGAAATTATCATTACCTGTGGTTTCAATCCAGTGTATCACTGCAACGCTGTAGCCTACGCGAGACACACAACAAAAACATCTAACATACACAGCTGTTTAGGAAGTCAAACGGCGACAGAACATGTTCGGCACTCCCCTTACTTAAATCAAAAGTCTATCTAACTACTAACCTGAACTTCATTGCCACAGCCTAAACTTTGTCAATCTGTTCATGAAAATAATTAATTTCAGCCTAAACCGTACAACGGAACGTTTAATCGAATTCAACCAACGCAATCGCTACCGAGACGAACACAGCAGTAGTCTAGTACTGTACCGTAGTAGTAGAATTTACCGGGGCAGCTTCTCCACACAGGGCTATATCGCATTTTGCGTTGTTACCTTACAATGATCGCTACCAGTGAGCTTTTTATGAATGAGCGATTTTCCACTAAATAAATGTCAAGCTTATTTACGTTTTGGGGGGCATATTTTCAGTTAGCAGATGGTACTGTTTGAATCGCGATTCCATCTTCTACTGCCGGGTAACGTCGTAGAATAATCTTCAAAGGGGGTTCTTTATTAATGAATGAATGCAATGAGTAGGCTAAATGCATGAAAATATCACGAGAAGGGAAAGGACGTTTAAGTCATAGAGATTAGGTCCATTTGTACACCGGTCTGCCAAATGTATTCTTTTTGATTCAACGACGAGGCTGCCTCTTGCAGGGGAAATGAGAAGACATCCATTTCATTCTACACTTCACTCGTATTTTCAGTTGTAAATGAGCAGCAAAAAAAAAATGCTTTTAAATCTATGTAATCTTTATAAATAATAAGTATGCATTTTTATATAAAATACAGAAATATCAGTTGTAAAAATGTCATTAAAAAACGGACCCCTGTCCAACCGACGCAAGCAAGCACACCCTACAATTTCCCCAGAAATTGTACCCTCTCTAGTTAGGCTATGGTATGTGGTGATGCATGGAATTTGACCTGTTTAATACAGTTTTTTTCAGTGCAGTTACAGTATATTAAAACATGCAGAAACACAGACAGTGCAACTACACACACACAAAAAAACTTGTTCAACGAAGTTGTATACATCATCCTTTCTGTCATGTAATACAATTATAATCTGGGCCCAGTTGTTCAAAAAGTTTAATTTGGATCAGAATTATCTGGATTTTGAAATCCCATGTTTTGCTATCCAGGATCAAGTAATCAATCTTACTTCTGTGCTGATTTTTCAAAGTAACATTGGATTGGATAACCCAATCCAATGTTGACCAAATTCAGATTCCCAGTGTTATAAATGGGACTACATATAACAATGTACGCTATTAGCTACTTAAAGAACAAGTTCAATAGCCAGCATGGGGTCACTTTTAAGTGTTTTGATTTGAAGAGACAGAAAAAGGCAAACTAAAACAATCCAAACTGTCAGAGCTACCATCTGACCCACAAAAAAAAAATTGTATACATTCTGTACAAATACAATGTGAATATTTTGAACGTGTGTTTCAAAATCAGAAAAAGGGCTAAATGTCCAATAGTTAACTAAATTAACCCTTGTGCTGCCTTCGGGTCACATGACCCAAAGGTTCATAACGAACCATCGTTGTGTTTGCCCAATTTTGCCCAATACAAAAACAAATAAAAATAATTTTCTTTTAACCTTTGCAATGTGGGGGGTCTGAGACAGCCCAACGGTTAAAAGAAAATGCTTCACTTTGTTTTTTTATGCGGTAGAGTTGTCGCAATGCGACGGTGGGTCACAATGACTGATGGGTCAGAATGACCCGAAGATAACACAAGGGTTAAAGAACTTTCAGATTTCGTCTTCTGTTGTAGAGAGACCAGATTTTTGAAGCTCTCTTATTAGGAGGCGGATCTCAAGTCTGGTTTTGGTTTGCTGAAGTTGGGTAAAGAGTGATTTGTTCCTCTGCCAGACAAATCTGTACTTCTGCTCTTTCATATTATTAAATGTATGTACTACATGATACAAATATAGTTTTATTTGACCAATTTCAACTTTTATTACATTTTGTTCCTGAAATCCACTATGAATCCAACCTTCTGCTGGGATCAGAATGATCTAGATCTTTTAGATCAAAGGTATCCCAGTCCTACTAAAAAGTTTTTCACAAAACATATTGGAAGGTTTTATCCAGACCAAAACCAAAACTGGATTACGTGATCTAATCCAATTTCAGAATGCTTTTTTTATTTTGAACAACCCATTTTAAAGATTTAATCCAATAGCTGAAATCCGATCACATCACTTCTGAACAACTGGCACCAGAGGATTCAGGTAACTGTTGCTAAGGGTTGGTAATTAAGAGGAAAACACAGAATGGCACATATTAAGGATGGATTTGAATATGATCAGTTTCCATTTTCTGAAAGATTGCCACAACACCAGAATACCGCAACACAGTAAAAATAGGTTAAAAATTATAATAATCTAAATCAAAAGTAACAGTCAGTATCTGGCCACCACCTGCATTAAGTACAGCAGTTCATATCGACCTCATGGACTGCACCAGATTTACCAGTTGTTGTTGTGAGAGGTTCATCTCCCATTTTTGTACCAACCTCTTCCACCAAGCCACACTAACACGTTCCTTGACCTTTCTGGGGGAAATGGCCCTGGCCCTAGCCCTCACCTTCCGATCCATGCTCAATGGGACTGAGATCCGGGCTCTTTGCTAGCAATTGCAGAACACTGACATTCCTGTCTTGCAGGCACAGAAAAAGCAGTATGGTTGGTGGAATTGTCATGCTGGAGGGTAGTGTCAGGATGAGCCTGCAGGAAGGGTTAGAGTTATCTAACCCTAACCACATGAGGGAGGAGGATGTCTTCCCTGTAACGCACAGTGTTGCCTGGAATGACAACAAGTTCAGTCCGATGATGCTAAGACACACTGCCATGGACCATGACGGACCCTCAAATAGCAAATTGATCCTACACCAGAGTACAGGCCTTGGTGTAGCGCTCATTCCCTTAACAATCAAGGCAAGTATGACAATCAACCTAGATGAGACAACTGTGTTGAGATGTCAGTGAAGAACACTTTTTTCCAGTCCTGTCTAGTCCAGGTGGGTTTGTGCCAATAGGTGAAATTTTTCCTGGTGATGTTTAATAAGGACCTGCCTTGCAACAGACCTACAAGCCCTCAGTCCAGCCTCTCTCAGCCTATTGCAGACGGTCTGTGCACGGGTGGAGGTATTGTGCATTCCTGGTGTAACTTGGGCAGTTGTTGTTGCCATCCTGTACCTGTCCAACAGGTGTGATTTTCAGATGTACTGATCCTTTGCAGGTCTTGTTACACGTGTCCTGCCACTGGGAGGATGATCAGCTATCCGTCCTGTCTCCTTGTAGTGTTGTCTTCTATGGCATCTCATAGTACGGACATTGTCATTTTTTGCCCTGGCAACATCTGCAGTCCTCATGCCTCCAAGCAGCATGCCTAAGGCATGTTCACACAGATGAGCAGGGACCCTGGGCATCTTCCTTTTGGTGTTTTTCAGAGTCCGTAGAAAGATCTCTTTAGTGTCTTAAGTTTTTATTAATGTGACTTTGATTGCCTACCGTCTGTAAGCTGTTAGTGTCTTAATGACCATTCCACAGGTTCAATAATTGTTTTACGGTTCATTGAACAAGCATGGAAAACATTGTTTAAACCCTTTACAATAAATATCTGTAAAGTTATTTGTATTTTTACAAAATTATCTTTGAAATACGTTATCCTGAAAAAGGGACGTTTCATTTTCAAGTGCATAACAAAAACCCATGTAGCTGGCTGTCCAATTGTTTTTACTCTTCGGTTTGAGATACCACAAAACTGTAAAATAAATAGTTTAAAATACACAATGTTCAAATCATTGCATTATCAAAGAGAATGCAAACTTTTCAATCTACAAAAAAATACAATAAAATGTATAGCAAAAGCTTTCTTTATGTTTTCATGCATAAACAACCTCAGAAATAACTAATGGAGTATATCCACCATTCACAGCTTGTAAGGCTTCCTTTTGAACATTTGATTGGAAAATTTGCATTGCATTAAAATACAATTTGTCACCCTTGTACAAAAGAAACATGCTGACTTGCTCACAAGCAATATACAAACTGGTCCAACTCACTCCAATCTTTTCATTGTGGCAAAAAGGGTAAAATTTCAACATGTTGACTAAAATAATCAATAGGATAAATCGCAATATGTATTTTATGTGATGGACATCGATGTTCCGTAAGACAACAATAACCCAAAATAATATAGTAATGATTTCAGAACAGCATAGCTTGTCAAAACGTTTAAACCTAGAGTAGCAGTGCTAGCAGTGCCCCCCCCCCCCCCCCCCCACACACACACACACACACTGTACCATTGGTAAATTCAATCCCGATGCAAAGAATGATCTTTACATTCACATAGACACGACTTATTGACTCAGTGAGGCATAAAATCAGCACCATCAACAAACGGACCATGTTTATCTGTTTGGTTAATGCTTTGACAAACAATGTGTGATACACATTAATGCCTCAGATAAATTAGCTAGAAAGGTGCAAACTCAGCTCACTATTTGACATGGATGAACATTGTGTAATCCAGTAGTAGAATCCCTGATCTACACAACAGCCACTTATCTGTTTTCACACAAACCAAATGGAATTACAGCAAAAACAGAATTACATGTTGTCACCATGTTTTGGAACAATTTACATTTCCCAGTGGAAATATATACAGCTCATGTCCATATCAACAGGTGATTGTATATTATATTACCGTATTTTCCGGACTATAAATCACACTTTTTTTTCATAGTTTGGATGGTCCTGCGACTTATAGTCAGGTGCGACTTATATATCAAAATATATATAATTTAACATGTTTTTAAATGTTAATTCATACTGACTGACAAGAACCAACGAGTTCAACGAATTCAGTGATGTGGAATGAGATCGGGAGCTTGGTGAGCTAGCTTACCGGTAACTGGCTTGTTGGACTCGCTAGCTTGTTATGTTAATTTAGCCTATTCAGCCTTCCAAGTATGTTCTTAATGTTATTGTGTAGCTGAATAAATGTTAATGTGTTATGTTAACATACCGGACCTAGACCGTTGTTTTGTGTGCCATTGTGTAGTTGAATAACTTGCCTTTCCAGATTAAATGTCTGTTCTTGGTCTTGGATTTTGTGAAAAAAAATCTAAATAAATGCGACATATATGTTTTTTTCCTCTTCATGACGCATTTTTTGACTGATGCGACTTATAGTCCGGAAAATACGGTACTTTGCACAGGTTGTACATAAATGTGCAACGAAGCTTCACTGATCATTGTCATACATTTCACAGTCCAATTTGTACATCAACTATATATATTCTTTAATTTAAATTTTTTTTTGAAAAGAGAGGTCGGTGTAAGAGTTAGCTATTTGTGTTGGGAAAAAAAGGAAGAGAGGAAAAAGTGAAAGAAGTGACCCTAGGTGCAGTCTGAGGAACAGGAAGAATCGGAACAGGACCCGACAGCATTGGGGCTCAAGCAAAAGGAGTGACACACTCTAGTCAAAAGTGGGAGCATAGATCAAACACATACAACCACGTTTCCTGTCCTGTTGAACTATTGCCCTGTTAACCTTTTTCACATGCTGCCATTAAAAAAACATTACTCATGATCAATGTGCAAAGATTTTAGAAGTGTGGGTGGTAAATATTCATCAGAGATATTACAGAAAAGCCATACTGCTGTTATGAAGCCCTTTTTCTTTTTTCAAGACAGGCATATTTACAAGGTGGCATATTGTCTATATTCTCGATTACAGAGCATCATATGAGCTTAATAACATTAACCTAGCAGATGTTTTCAGTAAAAGGGGCTCCAGCTCAGTGTGCCTATAGAGATGAGCGTCTGACAGGCACTGGAGGACAGCCACACCGTCTCCACCAGACTGAAGTGTAGCAGGCCCAGTGCAAAGCCACAGGCTATGTCGGTCAGGTGATGCTTCCCCAGCAGTACCCGGGATAGGCCAACTAGGAAAGCCCAGAGGACCAATAGGATGCGAAGGGGCACGGCCAGAACCAGGTGCGACAGAAGGAACTTAGACACCATGGCTGCTCGGCTGGCATGGGCTGCAGGGAAGGAGTAGACATCCATGGCGACATAGTCCATGAAACCCGGATTCATCTCCCATGGTCCTTTACGCTTGACCAGTTTCTGGACTCCGGCCACAGTCATGATATCCAGTATTAGGGCTGTGATAAAAAGGAGAAGCAAGAGCGGAGTCGGTTGTAGTTCATGTTGATATTAGCAAGTTACATAAAAAAAGTTTACACATAAGTGTGTATTTCGTTCTACAGTTTTATGCATTATGTAAGTGAAAACCATGTGCCTCAAATAATATAACATTAAATCTCCTCCCTGCTCAAAATGAGCTAGAACTGACAGCAGGCACTGAACAGAATCACACATCTGCACCTGGGCAAAATCCAAAGAGATCAACTACATCATTTGGTTTGCGTTACTTGTTAACATAAATGCTATTCTCCCCTCCCTAACTCAATCCATCCCTGTCCTCTCCTTACTGTGTGCATGATCATAATCTACCAGTTGCAGGATAGCTACGGCCCTGCTTCATCTCCCTATGCACATTATCAGGTCCTGTGATTTTATTAATCGGTCTGGAAGTAGTCAAGCAAAACTTAAATGTAAATGTAAACAGTGATGTCCTAGGTTAGATTTGATCTAAATTAGAAAATATGACAACATTTGTCTTAAAATAATTCAAAATGAATGCACTTGAGTTTGCCCTCGAAGTAGGCTAAGACGTTTAATATGCAATGTTGCTAAATGTTTACAATATTTTGTCTAGTCTACAAAGAATATGACCTGAAATTTAAAAAATGCCAATAGAAAATAAATAATCAGTATCTGTCAACATCCAAGAGGTTAAGATGTTGTTTATTATTTTTTTAATTACTCTATCAAGTATCAACCTTCGTTTTTTTTCTAAAGAAAACGCTCAGGGCCCCAACTCTACCACTAGCATTAGGACTAGTGCTAGCTGAAGTTTTTAGCTGAAACATTATTTCACGATTTGGCCTAATTAAATATGAATAATTAGTTTCCCATCAACATAACAAACATTACATTGCGAATATTAATTTAAACAGTAAAATATAGCTAACTTCATGACAGCTAGCTAGTTAGGCCTATTACGTTGTATGATGATTTATCCTCTGTCCCGTGTTTGTCACTGCCAGGCTGAGCAGAGAGGAGAAAGTTCTCCGCTGTAGTCCTACTCTCTATTTTGTTTATTGTCATAACTTTGTGAGTGATTGACTATAGAAGTTTATTAGACTCTTTATTCAAATGGCAATGCATTTTTCAAATGGCAATTCAATGTGCAAAGTGGCAATGCGATCCGCAATTCAAATGGGAAAGCAGTTGTCAAATGACAATGCAATCCGCAATTCAGTTTGTTTTATTTTGAATTTTAAAAATTATGAATGTTTATTGCTTTGCATTTCATATGGACAAGGTTTTTTCGACTCTATTCAAATGGCAATGCATTTGTCAAATGGCAATTCAATGTGGGGCAGCGAAATATGGAAGCAAATCGTGACCAAAATTCAAATGCATTTGCAGAAATGCTTTTTAATTTTAAGAATGTGGCTGCATTATTTGACTCATAAATGAAATTAGTAATCAATCATCCTATTTGCATTTTAATTTTCTTCTTCAAGAGTGCTCAATCTTTCAAAATATGCCCCAGCAAATAGATACCAAAATTCAATTTGAAATGTAAAATTTGAAAATTAATTATTTCCAGAAATGCATTTTCATTTTAAGAACGTGGCTGCAAAATCGTGACCACAATTCAAATTCAAATGCATTTGCAGAAATGCAAAATGAACGAAAAAGCATTCTGAGCGGCGCAGCAGAGTGACGTCAGTAGCCGCTCTTCTTCAGCTCCCTGCTGACCGAGCTACCCATCTTGTTCGGTAGGGGGCGGTGTGCACATCTGCATTGCATTACATTGCAAATGTGCAGGGAAATTGATTGAATTGCCGGGTCTTTAGAGGACGCATCACAGACTGAGCAACTTGATGTCAAACAATGACTAAAACAGTGGCAGAGCTACTATTAATGTGTAAATCTGTGACGGCAGAGTATGCAGCCAAGCTCTCTATGACTTGTTCTACTCGGTCACGGGCATCAGACTCAGATATATTATTAGATTCTACATGCTCAGCTAATTCTAACAGTGTTTGCACAATTTGAGGGAGCGCCATGATCTGTGATGTGTCGTCTAAAGCAGCGGGCCCCAACCTTTTTTTGCGCCACGGACCGCTTTCATGTAAGACATATTTTCACGGCCCGGCAGGGACGAACTGGGAGGAAAGATAGGTCCTGGACAGCTGCGCTGCTAATGCATGCACATTCTGGGTTTGATGTGATCCTAGTTAGTGACTTCCACACCTAATGCGAGCACGCGGAGCGCGCGAGAAAAATAGTTTAGCTGATTTGAGCGAAAAATAGTTTTGGGAGTTTTATGTAAAATAAACAGCCGTTTTTTCAATTGACAAAACCATGTCTAGTGAATGTGATGTATTTTGGTCTCAATTTTTCAACCCCATCTTTAAGTTTCTTAGCCTGGTTTTCCATCGTTATATTGTTACTAGCTAGCTTTCGATGTGTCAGTCCCACTGTTGTGTGTGACTATAAGCTACGACAGTGACACACGAAGTGCGTTCCTTATATCCAGTTTAGGCCTATTCCATAATTTTGTTTGATTGCTGTCACGGCAGAAAATCCCGCTTGATGTTGGAAATGGAAGCAGGGTTTTCAGTGCTTTAGTGGCGATCTCAGGATAGCCTTCATCCAAAACACCGATAGAGTTGTTGTCTCAAACAGGCTTCATTGAGTGGTAACTATCACTTGTCATGTGTCAAGAGGAAGAGACGCGCATGATACCGCTCAATAAAGCCCACAAACTTGCTAAAAAATGAGTAAACAAACGTTGATACGCAGATTTTCTATACATGTGTGAGGTTGTCTCTTGCTGTGGTCAAGAGGTCACGGAGCAGGCCTTGGACAATACACATATAGATCAAGGAATGTGCTAGGGTCAACTTAGGTTAAGTGCAAGATGCAGAGAATAGTACAAGCAATGATTGATGACAGCATCACCTGTGTGTTGTTTCTTCTGTGCATCAAGTTGTGGAATGAGTACCGTTTACAGAGATGTTGTGATGGTAACTATATTTGTACAGTCCAGCCATATATAAAGGACTTCTGAGAGACATGTTTTCTCACTCATGCCAACCACTCTGCCTGTCGTGGTGACGTGATCCGAGCAGCTCGACTTAATAAACAAAGTCAACTCTTTTCATTGTGGTGCTTTCCTTGGCCCCTCCTCTGACAGAAAATCATCTAACAGTTGGCGTCACGGAACATTATCTTCAGCTAGAACCCAGGTGAGCAGACTGTGATTATCATCATTAAATGATTGTGTTAACTTCTGCTTACCTGTGGGTACTGGTTGCTGGGGTAACGAACCTGGGTAAATTTTAAAGGGGGAAATGATGATTTCTGTACAGGAGAAGGCAAGAGGCACGACTTTGAGCTAGTCAAATGAATTAATAGAAAATTGGAAAACTATATCTTATTTCACTTGATGACTGATAATTGATTGTAATAGGAGAAGGCCTAACAGTTGCTTGGGGAACGGAAAACCGCGGAAACAGATACAGGACACAGACCGTGAGCAAGGGCTAGACCGCTTGGCTTCTGATTGGTTAAATAGTTTTGTATCTGCGCAGGTCATATGATGCGGTGAAAGGCTGTTGTGTTAAATGATGTGTCATGGTAAGACGTATGGACCGTAAAATCCTCTAACAAAACTTGGTTAGAAGGTCAGTAATTTAAGGGCAGGATTCCCGGTACTGTAAAGTCTGTTAACAAGTCTCGTTGCTGGTGTAACGATATAAAAACTTAGGTTGATGGTTGTAGATACGCACGTGATTAGTAAAACGTTGAAAGACACGTTGAATTGAAGTGTAAGACTCGAGCAATGTTTCCCAAGGACTAAGAACGTATTATGATAAATTACAGTCATTCAAGTGCTAAATTTCTGAGTATAAGAATATCTGCTTAAAAGATAATTACATATTAGATATAAATAAATAATTTAAAGTGAGATAAAAGACTTGACTCTGGATATAAGTATACTAACCTTGTTTTATAAACGTGCATGTAAACATGGGGTGCCAATCCAGTAAGACAAATATGCCACTGGTAGTTAAATTTAAGACTGAAAAAGATCTACCACGAAAAGAGCGTAAGGCTATGTAAAAAATGTTAAAGACCAATCCACATTTGAAACAAGTTCCGAATAAGAGTTTAGCAGAAATGTCCCCGAGAGAATGGATGCTCACTAAAGTCGGATTATTTTACGTGGAACCCTATTTAACTAATCTATATGAATGGACAGACGGACAAATACCGCTTGAGGGCACATTTGATAGACACCAGTTGCAGATTGCGCAAAAATATCTTATCGATAATCTAGCTGTCAGCAATTCGGATTGGGATACGGATTACATGCGAGAGGTATTTATTGCCTGGGAACTGATGAGTGAACAGTGGCCAGCAAATATTGCTAGAAAAGAAAGAAAAAATAAAAAGAAGCTAAACAGGTTCACAAACTTTGCAATGGAGCAGAATAGTTCTCAAACTGAGATGTCTACTGGTTCTCTGTTTACAGACAAGAATTCCACAGGCACTGTTAACTCTCTGTATCCTCAGATACCAAGTTTCGACGGCCCCCCCGCTTATGACGAGGAGATGTATAACGACATTTATGACTGGCTATTTTTAGATTGCGGCTTTGTCGGACAGTCTAAAACACAGACCCCCCGAGCTACTGCTACATATGTTTTCCCTAGAGGTGTATTAGGACAATCAGTTGAGAAATGGCGGGATCAATGTATTAACATGTGGCTTGATAACTGCAAAAAGGCTTTTGATACTGCAGATAGGAAATTTAAAGGAGACACGAAACGGATAAATGCTGAACAATTAAGATATACCAAAGAGAGTTTGCAGGCGGAATTCAAAAAGATATTTCATCTTTTGAGACAGGGTAAGAATATTGACGTTTATTGTGATCGGTTTACAGAGGTATTGATGGACACTTTTGTTGGAGCCGTAGAAGCGTATCAACTCCAGCATAACGTTAAATTAGATCCTAGGTCCCCAGTTTCCCCTAGAGATGTTAATGGAGTGTTGACGTGCATCTCAGAGAATGGTTTGCGGAAATGTCAACATGAGATTTTGGACTTGCTACAGCTCAGAACCGGGGAACATCAACCTAGTGGACGAGGTACATTTATGGGCCCATTATTGACTCTTGGAGATAAAATTTTAGACCGCCCTTTATCTTTATCTGAAATTTCTCGCATTGCGCAAGACGCCCCAAAGCCATTTATACATCCAAAAGCATTCATAAATTGGTACACGGCTGTTTTGATGCATTCAGGTTTAAGTGGAAAAGATTCCCGATACATTCTAACTACGTTAATGCCAAACGTGAAGTTGGAGACATTGATAGAGGCCTGTCCAACTTTATCTGTTGAATTTGACAGCCCTGAATATGATGACAGTGCCCATCCATGGTTGACGCATGCGCATAAACAAGCCCACATTGCGGAAGTGTCTGAATTCTTACAGAAACACGCATTCCAGGAACGTGATGTGACTCAGGTACTAAATTGCAAACGTAAATCTGATGAGACTGTTTCTGGATATGCCAATCGCTTTCAAAAAACGTGGAAAGATGACGCTAAAATAGACATTAACGACTCTGAAGATACTTTCTTTGTTAGCATGTTCTTAAATGGATTGGATCCTAGATCGGCCTATACACTCAAATTGTCTGCACCAGATTTGTTTTCATTGAGTCCAGTGAGATTGATGAGAAAAATAAGGGAACTTGAGGCAGTCGGATTGTTTAACGTTCAATCGTCACGATTTCAGGCAGTGCAATTAGATCTACCCCTGACTAACAATACTGAAGCAGTATATCAAAATTCTGAGGATCAAAGGAATGTGCATTTTAACATGAACAATTCCACCCCAAATAGAGGTCGTTCCAACTTCAATAGGAATGGACAAAGACCATTTCGAGGAAATAAAGGCACATGTCGCTACTGTCGCAGACCAGGTCATTGGTTCAGAGATTGTCTCTTAAGAATGCAAGATGAAGAGAGAGGTGTTCATGATCGAGAAGTACCTCGCCCCTCCCAATCATGGAATGCTACTCCCCAGAGGCCAACTAGGGTACCACAGGCCACACAGCACACAGACACCCCAGCCAATTTGATGTGGGATAAGTGACGCTGTATATCGATGGATCTGGACAATGTTAAATGTATCATTAATGCCCCACAATTTCATATTTCAGATAAACCCTCTGAAATACCACAATTGAGTTTGAGTATTGCAGGAAAAAGAATTCCCTTTTTGGTTGATACTGGAGCCACCATTTCCTGCTTAAGGAAAACAGATATTGATTGTCCCCTGAGTAAAGATACTGTCCAGTCCGTCAGCATCAGTGGTAAGCCTCAGATAGACCCTATGTCACTTCCATTACAGATTGATTTTGATGATTATAAATTACAACATTCTTTCATAGTTAGCGCAACTTCTCCAATGGCATTATTGGTAGGAGACTTATTAAGTAAATTGAATGCAACCATCTTATGTTCGCAGGATGGGATCGAGGTCCACATACCCCCGAATAATGCTTATCAGCTTTTCTCTGGTTGTGTTGAGACATACCATATAGCTAAGTCTATTTTAGAAGACGTTGAGTTTGTGAAAACTTTATCTACCATTAGTGGTATTAAGAAATTGGCCTCTTGTAATGTTGCTGCAGCGGCTAGGATTGTTAATCTGAAATCAGTTGACGTTCCTTTTTCAGATAAATTTATAGATCCAGACACCTTACAGGAAGTGCCAAGGAACATATTTATCTCACCACATGGGATTCTGTTATTATGGAAGACTACTTCTGATAACATTGAGACCTTTGTGTGTGCAGTAAGGAATGATTTTTCGGATGTCCCGCATTTGGTTGATTCTTTTAATCATTATTTATTGAAGTCCCCTGATCATGAGGAGACTCATAAAAGTTGTGTCATCTGGACGTATGGCTTAGAACCTACTCACTTTTTTATTAAAGACGTACAAACTGATGTGAAACCACAGATTCGTAATGATGGTAATATTAAGATATCATTATGTGCACCATCTGTGTTGCGTGAGGTGCCTTCTACTCTATGGGCACTACATGCAAACCATGTGGGATTATTGGATGTACCACCTTATGAAGCTAAGGTTAACATGAGTAAATATCCGGTTTACATTAAACAATATCCTTTATCCAAAGAAAAAGAAGAGGGGATTAAACCTGTTATTGACAGTTTATTACAGCAAGGCGTTATATGTAAAGCCCAGTCCCCAAATAACACTCCTATTAATCCCATATTGAAACCAGGTACTAACAAGTATCGTTTTACACAAGATTTAAGGAAGATTAATGAAGCAGTCATACCTATTTCACCTATAGTACCTGACATTAATTCAATACTAACAGCATTACCAGCTGACTCTCAATGGTACACAGTGGTCGATCTCTCATCTGCATATTTCTCAATCCCTATTCATAAAAACACTCAACCGTTATTTGCATTCACATTTCAACAACAACAATATATTTGGACACGCCTTCCAATGGGTTATGTTGATTCAGCAGCTGTCTATAGTGCAATGGTTAATAGGCATCTGGCACAATTATCACTCCCATGTAACTCGACCTTATTGCAATATGTGGACGACATTCTGGTGGCGGCCAGAAATGAGACAGAATGTGTCTCAGATTCGATAGCCCTGCTCAAACATTTGGCAGCAGGTGGACACCGGGCCTCACTTGCTAAACTTCAATTCTGTCAAGAATCGGTGAACTATCTGGGATATATTTTAAAGGATGGCTGTCGATCTCTGTCACAGGAAAGAGTGAACAGCATTAAGGACATTGTACGACCAAGGAACAAAACTGAGATGTTGTCTTTCCTAGGATTGGTGAACTATTGCAGAAATTGGATTGCTGAATACGCAGTTCATGATGCAGAACTACGCAAAGCCACCCTCAAAGACTCTCCAGAGGTCATTCAGTGGAATGAGGAAATGAAACATGCTTTTCGTCACATCAAGTATCTTTTGTGTACTGCACCTGCACTGGGATTACCCGACTACAAACTGACTTTTCACTTATACGTTGCAGATAATGGTGAAGTAGTTTCAGCCATTCTGGGACAGGAACATGGAAATGGAGTTAGGCCAGTAGCCTATTACGGTAAAATGTTGCCACTAATAGTTAAAGGCATGGTTCCCTGTTTAAGAGCTGTTGCATCCGCTGCTTTGATGGTGGAAAAGGCACAAACTATAGTTCTTGGACATCCCATGGTATTACACACTTCACATACCGTGAACATTATCTTAGTGAATATTACTACACAACATATGACAAGCCAAAGACGTAGCAATTACGAACACATTTTGACAGGAACTCAAAATTTGACTATTTCCACGGCCACACACACTAATCCAGCTGTGCATTTAAAAGCTTTATTGCATGGAACAGAGTTAGATGATGTAGTTCCTCATGATTACATGGATATCATCAATTCGTCATCCAGTGTAAGGACAGACTTACAACAAACAGCTTTGGAACATAGTGATTTTACTTTATTTTGTGATGGTTCATCAATGCGCCCAGATGATAAAACTATTCTTTCGGGATATTCCATAGTGGATAATTTTGGAAATTGTATCGAAGCACATAGATTACCTGTGTCTTCTGCACAAGCTGCCGAAATAGTAGCGTTAACTAGATCTTGTATATACGCCAAAGATAGATCAGTTACCATATATACGGATTCCAAATATGCATTTTCAGTGGCACATGATTTCAGTAATATTTGGGAGAATAGAGGCTTTGTAACTACTGCAGGTAGGCCCATACAGCATGCAGATTTAGTAAGAGGATTGTTAGATGCTATGATGTTACCAACTAACATTGCTATAGTAAAATGTGCGGGTCATTCAAAGGCAGATTCTGATATTGCAAAAGGTAATAACTTGGCCGACAAACATGCAAAGGAAGCAGCGTTAAATGCGTCCTTCCCACCATGGATGAATCACTCTTTCGTGAATATTCAAATTTCAGAGCCTCCGTTTACTATTGATGACTTAATATCGTTTCAGAATCAGGCGACGCAATCTGAAGTTCAACTTTGGGAGAAGAAAGGATGCGTGAAGCGCGATGATGGTTTATGGAAAAATGTGGATGACAGAATAGCATTACCAAAAATAGCATATGAATCCTTAATATCCAATGTACATGGCGTTACTCATGTAGGGTATAAAAGCATCATGCACTATATTTCACAATTGTTCTTCACAATTGGATTGGAACAACAAGTTAGAGATTTTGTTAAGAGATGCTTAATCTGCGCTCGTTGTAATCCACATGTCAATCCAGCTAAAAGAGATCATTTGCCAAAACCTGAAGGTCCTTTCCAACAATTACAGATAGATTTCACTCACATGCCCAAGTGCAGAGGATTTTCGTATCTTCTAGTGATAGTGGATCGATTTTCAAAATGGCCAGAAGCCTTCGCAACAAGGAAAGAAAACGCTCAAACAGTAGTCAAGTGTTTGATGGAACATGTTATTCCTCGCTTTGGGCCACCAAATGGAATAGATTCTGACAATGGAACTCCTTTCACGTCTAGAGTAACTAAACAATTAGCAGCTGCATTGGGGATTAATTGGACATTTCATATTCCTTATAACCCTCAAAGCTCAGCACAGGTGGAAAGAACGAATAGGACCATTAAAGAAAAATTGGTGAAACTACATCAGACTAAACAGACGACGTGGATAGACGCCCTTCCACAGGTGCTTCTATCAATCAGAGCTATGGCTAATTCAGGTACAGGATTGGCCCCCCATGAAGTTTTAATGGCTAGACCTTTTCCTTTAGGTGTGCTGATGGACAAGACACCAGCGAATGATTTAACCTTGTTGCAGGAGACTCAACAAAATTATGTGAAGCAGTTATGGTCTTTTGTGTCTGACAATAATCAACATGTAACAAATTCTCTTCCAGCTCCAGGTGAGCAGAGTATTCATAGTCTTAAGCCAGGGGATTATGTTTTAGTACGCAGTTTAAAAACATTGGCACAGCAAGATCAGCCAAGGTTTGGACCTCCAACTCAGGTTCTTTTGGTAACCAGAACGGCTGTTAAGGTTAAAGGTCAACCACAATGGATCCATGCGTCACGACTACGACAAGCACCTCCTATAGCAGATGCGATATAGGACTTATAGAATGATGCAGACAGAACATCAAAGGATTGGTAATATTTCTCACCTCAGCATAAATATTTCATTATCTTGAGTGTGGATATGGTGTTGTTTTTCTCTTTCTATTTCATGATATATAGAAGTGGAGATATTGGTGGTAATACCAAGCAGTGAGCACCACAAGACCAGAAAAAAGGATGGGGGATACTCCACAGAGAATTCGGATCAAGTTCATGGTCGTGCGGAGCATCATCTTCATACTAGCGTTGATCACGGTCAATTATGCGGTCATGCTCGAACACCCTACTAATTCGGATGACGATTCATGGGATGATACCAAGGCAGGGATAGTGGTTCAAAAAGAATTAACTGAACATTCTAACTCTGATCAGCATGTTCATACACATGTGCGTCGTAACGTTCCAACACCTACAAGTATTCTTGGAGTGGAAGTACAGAATCATATTCCTATGAATGAATCAGATATGATTTGTTTAATTTATCCATTGATGACAACAGGAAGAAAACCATTCTATGTTCAGAAAGTGGAATATCTTATCATGACGGAAACAGCGCTAGCAATCAAGGCAGAATACGAATCACTTGACGGTGAAGAAGTGTTAATACTAAGTCAAGCACTTATGTTTACCGAGCCCAGCACAGTTACTGTTGAGTACTGTAATGCATTCTGGAAGAAGCTCACTCCTAAGTTTCTAGTTCAGAGAGATTTGGATGCTTATGATAATATTCAACCGATAGTTATTAGAGCTACACGAATGAAGGCACCTCTAACTTGTCTAAGTTATACACAAGGCGTTAAAACAGTGCATAAGATGGGTTTTACTCAGGGTTGTCCAGATAAGAGGATCTTCTTTAGCCAAATCTTATGATTTGGCTTTGTGATAACAACCTTTACACTTATCTTCCACTTTATTGGAAAGGTAGATGTGCTCCTTATTGGATACCACCTAGTACTGTATTTGGGAGAGTTCCAATTCCCACATCATGGCCAGAAAGTTCACCTGATGATCTATCTGGGACCTTTAAAGAAAATGATGAAGTAAAATATACCGATGAGGATATGCCAGTCAATAAGGATCATCCTTTTGTATCTAATCTATGGTACAGCGCTCTTAAAGGTAGGGTTCGAAAACTAACACCTAATTCTTGCTATGCATGCTCCATGCTACCTCAATCAACAGAAGAATTGTTTCCCTATTGGACAGTTCCACTTCAAGGTCCTGAAGGATTACCATCCATGTGCCTTCTTGCTTATCAGTATGTATTGCAAAAGCATCCGTTGTTAGGTGATCAACCTAATTCAAAGATTCCATTACGACCAATTATTGTGCTGAATAACATCTACGTAGCCAAATCTAGTAACATGGTAGTCAAAGCCAAAGGATTATTGAATATGATGTCACAGTATATAATCTATACAAATATTTCCATAAATCAGGGAAATGAGCCGGATTTACAGAATTCTCATGCTACTATATTCTCTGTACCTGAGGATTTGCCGTCATTGGTAGGATGTACAATATTCTACAAGAAACATATGGTTTCCGTGCCTAATGATTTATCTGTAGTTCCTACTAAAGTATCAGCTAATATCAATTTGTCCTCAAGTTATGAAGTTTGCCTTAGAGGAGTAGAGAAGGATTCTTTTGGAGCAAAAGAAGTAGGTTTCTTGCGAATCGCTCAGTGTCAGAGCATCTTTGAGTATCCGGGGTTAGGATATCACGTTACATCAATGGGAACTCCGCCCACCCCAGGTTTTAATTGGTGTTGTGGTGATAATGTATGGACAAGTCTACCACCGTTATTCAGAGGACTTTGTGGAGTATGTACGTTGAACGATCTATTATATGTAGTCGAACCTATTGAATTCATGACACATCATCGTACTGGTTCTAGAGCTAAGCGTTCCAATGTTGAAACTATGGGTTATGTACATTTGCAAAACACTGATGCAACTGATTTGGCTGATAGATATAGTGCTTTACCCCGTGATTTCAGGATATTTACACGTACTCAGCTAGTGTTCAAAACAATCTTTTGGAATACTGAACTTCAATATTCTAATCATTACATGATAGCATTAACTCGTCATGATGTTGCTAGAGTGGCTAATGCTACACTTATGGGATTTCAGGCGTTGGGAGCTGAAGTTGCTGCAATTAGAGAATTTACCATAAATAATAGAATTGCTTTGGACGCAATCACTGCCGTTCAGGGAGGTGTTTGTGCTATTGTAGGTGACGATTCATGTTGCACCTATCTTCCCTCAGAATCTGAAGGTCTTGGTAATTTGTCTAAAGCTATTGACAACATTAGAGACATACAGGAGAACATCGTTAGGACCAATCGAGATGCCAGAATGTTGGGAGGATATCATAATAATCAGATCCTGGATGTCATAGCTAACATGTTCAAAGGCAATTCTCTACTGACATGGATTGTAGGAATTTTGACACCAGTGTTTCTGGTAATCATACTTGTTATAGTGATCATGGGTTGCTGTTTTCCAATATTTCAAGCACTAATGGTGAGATCTCTGCACTCCATTACTAACATGCCGGTTATTACTACGGGTAACATAGCGGTTAACATCAAGTCCATTAGAGGACGTTCTGATACTTCTTCTGAAAGTTCATTCTCGTCCATAGATTCCATCGACAATGTTGATTAATAGAGATAGTGTTGCATGTCATGAAATGTCTAATTATGAGTGCAAAATGAGTCGGACAGATGGAGATGGAGAAGGAGAGGCCATACCTAGAGAGGAATTCGAGTTCGGCTGAACCTCGGATGAAGTCATCCTCTTTCTTGAAATTTGTTTGTGTGCAATGTTGATTTAAGTTCACAGCCTTCCTTACGTTAGGGATGTAATGATGTGATAATGAATAGTCGTAGTAATGAATTGTGTTGAGAGTTATGTATATTTAGCATGTGAGTGTTGTGAACTTAGCATTGTCACACTGACAGATGACATTTGGTGATTTTATCCTTGCTCGGATGGAGTTTTGACCAAATGATTGTCTAAGTGTGAAATGTAGAGTAGATTAGCCGCATGATCTTTTACTCATTCTTTGTCAAGTGTGGAGTGAGGTTTTGTTTGTGCGAGTATAGATTACGGGTGACTGATAACTCATGCATCATTGATAATTGTGATGGGAATTCAATTGGATTCCAGTGTGATTTAAACGGTGTAGGCTTCTCAGACATTTGTACAGTGATTCGTGTGTTGAAAATGGTAAAACCATTTCCAAAGATAGAAAAGGGAGGACTGATACGCAGATTTTCTATACATGTGTGAGGTTGTCTCTTGCTGTGGTCAAGAGGTCACGGAGCAGGCCTTGGACAATACACATATAGATCAAGGAATGTGCTAGGGTCAACTTAGGTTAAGTGCAAGATGCAGAGAATAGTACAAGCAATGATTGATGACAGCATCACCTGTGTGTTGTTTCTTCTGTGCATCAAGTTGTGGAATGAGTACCGTTTACGGAGATGTTGTGATGGTAACTATATTTGTACAGTCCAGCCATATATAAAGGACTTCTGAGAGACATGTTTTCTCACTCATGCCAACCACTCTGCCTGTCGTGGTGACGTGATCCGAGCAGCTCGACTTAATAAACAAAGTCAACTCTTTTCATTGTGGTGCTTTCCTTGGCCCCTCCTCTGACAGAAAATCATCTAACAAACGTCTTTGCAGAGCTTTTTTGCTCAGGGGAAAAGGCCCGCAGAGAATGAGAGAATCAGGTCATTTTTCAGAATAAAACGTCTTTCAGACTCCGATAATCAATTAAAAGGAAATAATGTTATTAATAATTTTTTGTGTGGCCCGGTACAAAATGACCCGCGGACCGGTGGGCACCGGTTGGGGAACGCTGCTCTAAAGACCCGGCAATTCAATCGATTTCCCGGCACATTTGCAATGTAATGCAATGCAGATGTGCACACCGCCCCCTACCGAACAAGATGGGTAGCTCGGTCAGCAGGGAGCTTAAGAAGAGCGGCTACTGACGTCACTCTGCTGCGCTGCTCAGAATGCTTTTTCGTTCATTTTGCATTTCTGCAAATGCATTTGAATTGTGGTCACAATTTTGCAGCCACGTTCTTAAAATGAAAATGCATTTCTGGAAATGCATTTGAATTTGAATTGTGGTAACGATTTTGCAACTACGTTCGTGAAAATGAAAATGCATTTTTTCATTTTCAAATTTTACATTTCAAATAGAATTTTGGTATCTATTTGCTGGGACATATTTTGAAAATTAAATCTCAAATGTCTATTTCTTTTTCATTTTAATTAAGTCAAAGATTGAGCACTCTTGAAGAAGAAAATTAAAATGCAAATAGGATGATTGATTACTAATTTCATTTATGAGTCAAATAATGCAGCCAAATGAAAAAGCATTTCTGCAAATGCATTTGAATTTTGGTCACGATTCGCTTCCATAGCGATACAGCGCCGCCAGTGTATTGCATTACCATATATGTGTCACCACACTCTTTTAGGTGCAAAATTCAAATGGAAATGCAATCTGTCAGTGGATCGTCAAGGCGGGTCTTCAGTTTGGACTTCACTTCCTCGTTCAGTGACTTGGATAACGTCAGAGAATGTTTAATATTACATTTACATTACATTTAGTCAGTTAGCAGACACTCTTATCCAGAGCGACTTACAGTAAGTACAGGGACATTCCCCCCGAGGCAAGTAGGGTGAGGTGCCTTGCCCAAGGACACAACGTAATCCCCCTAATATGGGGAGAACTCCCACTCTCGGGAAACTTCCGGGTTCTGAACTGGTTGCAGTTCCACTCTAGTTCCATATGAGGGTGCTAACGGTCCAGTGCAGAATGAATGGAGGTCTATGGGGCTTTACCCCTCAAAATCCACTTTTCTCAGGATATCATGTTTTGTCTAATAATTTGAATGTTGAATTCGAAAGGGGAGGCAAAAAAAATACACACTGCTGGGTGTTGTCTTAAAAAGCCTTTTGAAATGTCAATGACGTCATACACATTGTACGACCAAAGATACTGCTTTACGGCAAGCACTGGTCACTTCCTTTTTTCTCTCGAGGCATAGACAATACAGCTGACAGGTTAGGCTCTCCCTGTCAATACCAAGCCCCCACCCCTCACCCCTCGGCTTGAAGCAGCGGCCCCGGTGGATGTAGGTGGTATTGCATTTCTTGTTAGACTTCCGGCTCTTCCGGTAGTTTTTATTCTATTAACTCCAGTCAACATTTACAAAACTATCTCCCCCAATAATTTTTGTTCGATTCTCGAACCTGCCTCATACTACTAGCTTTTTCATAGAAGAATTTTTCCTGATTTTTGCTAAGTTTGAAACCAATCCGAAATGGGTAAACTAGCACCCCATTTATTTGCTTACGTCAATAAAAGTTGCCTGCAAAAAGTTCACATTGGCCGATAGACGATTTACCTGGAGCTGAATGAGCCATATTGAATGAGCACAGGGAGAAATGGCTTGAGTTGCCTGCCCTGTTGTAGCAAGTTTAGCAAATGGTTGTCAGACATACATAAAATGTTGTTAATATAGTTTGTTCCCGTTATTGGGTGTGCTCAAGCCTTCGGCGAGAGCACAACCTTTGTTGTCTCACATATATATTTATTATTATTTATTTTTGCCCCCCTAAATCTTTGTCAATATTTGGCCTACATAGACAACCTAGGTGTCAAAAGTTTCGTCTTGGTAGCGATTGAGTTGCTTGTATTTTTATTTACGTTCCGTTGCATGGTTTAGGCTGAAGTTAAGTTTTTGTGGCGAAAAGTGAAGCTAACGGTGGCTAATTTGCTAGCCACAGTCACTGACGTTACTAACGTCACTACGTCACTAACGTCACGAAAACACGCGTGACTACCTTTGGCAGAACATTCGTTTCGCATCTGTTAACTTGGGGGATAGCTAGGCTAACTATAGCTTTACTGCAAGGCAGCTGCAGAAACGCCACAAGCAAAGAGGCCAGGGTGATAACTATTTACTAATTTTACTTTGTGATATGACACACAATTGTGATGTGTAATGTACAATATAAGCTGATATTATTAAGGAAGTACATCTACTTTCGGAAACAGTAGTCTACTATTTCACTGAAGTATTAGCATCATGACGTTAGCCTGTGTTGCCCGGGCAACACATACTACAGTGGTCTATGATGCATCTGTTTTCAATCGTTAAAATAAACATTCCTCACATATACATTTTCGTTGTAGGATTTATTCTGACATTACATTACAAGTAAACGATTTGTGGGTGAAATTATCATTACCTGTGGTTTCAAACCAGTGTTGCTCACTGCAAGGCTGTAGCCTACGCGAGACACTACAAAAACATCTACACAGCTGTAGGAAGTCAAACGGCGACAGAACATGTTCGGCACTCCCCTTACTTAAATCAAAAGTCTATCTAACTACTAACCTGAACTTCATTGCCACAGCCTAAACGTTGTCAATCTGTTCATGAAAATAATTAATTTCAGCCTAAACCGTACAACGGAACGTTAAATCCAATTCAACCAACGCAATCGCTACCAAGACCAACACAGCAGTAGTCTAGTACTGTACCGTAGTAGTACAATTTACCGGGGCAGCTTCTCCACACAGGGCTATATCGCATTTTGCGTTGTTACTGACAATGATCGCTACCAGTGAGCTTTTTATGAATGAGCGATTTTCTATTAAATAAAGGTCAAGCTTATTTACGTTTTGGGGGGCATATTTTCAGTTAGCAGATGGTACTGTTTGAATCGCGATTCCATCTTCTACTGCCGGGTAACGTCGTAGAATAATCTTCAAAGGGGGTTCTTTATTAATGAATGAATGCAATGAGTAGGCTAAATGCCTGAAAATATCGTGAGAAGGGAAAAACTTAAAATGACGTTTAAGTCATAGAGATTAGGTCAATTTTTACACCGGTCTGCCAAATTTATTCGTTTTGATTCAACAATGAGGCTGCCTCTTGCAGGGGAAATGAGAAGACATCTATTTCATTCTACAATTCACTCGTATTTTCAGTTGTAAATGAGCAGCAAAAAAAAATGCTTTTAAATCTATGTAATCTTTATAAATAACAAGTATGCATTTTTATATAAAATATACAGAAATATCAGTTGTAAAAATGTCATTCAAAAACGGACCCCTGTGCAACCGACGCAAGCAAGCACACCCTACAATTTCCCCAGAAATTGTATCCTCTCTTAGCTCTCTTCGTGACAACACACACACAGGTCGGTTCTTTTGAACGGGCGTTTATTGTTTTGTTCTTCTGCTCTTAAGGCATCCACGTCACGCCGTGAGAACTATGTGAACGAACATAGTAAGCACGTCAAATACATTATACATTACTGAAGAAACAAAAATACAAATTGCGCTTAGTACCAAATATAAATAAAGCTTCAAATGCAAGATAATATACCTCATTGGCTGCTTGTCTTGAAAAGAGGTTCTTAAATCTGTTTAACTGTTATTGTTCTTCTTGGCCTTAACAAAGTGTAACTGTCAGCTTAATTGGCAGAGCGCTGAAACGTGCTAGCTTTCTCTGGTGCATTAACAAATTCAACAGCAGTGGAAACCACAACATAGAACTTTAGTTCCGAGAGGAACAAAAAACACGATAAATAAATCTAACTGTTACATCACATTCATTTTAACCAATACGTTTCCTATGTATTTACTGTATGAGATTTGAACATAAATTTCGCATTAATTATGCATCATAACACAGCACATATTTAAACGGCACTTACATCTCTAGTTGGGTGTGCTCAAGCCTTCGGCGAGAGCACAACCTTTGTTCTCTCACATATATATTTATTTATTTATTGTTTATTTTCGCCCCCCTAAGGATCAGTCAATATTTGGACTACATACACAACGGCGGTGTCAAAAGGTTCGTCTTGGTAGCGATTGCGTTGGTTGTATTTTTATTTACGTTCCGTTGCATGGTTTAAGTAGAAATTGCGTTTTTGTGGTGAAAAGTGAAGCTAACGGTGGCTAATTTGCTAGCCACAGTCACTGACGTTACTAACATCACTACGTCACTAACGTCACGAAAACACGCGTGACTACCTGTAGCTAGCAGAACATTCGTTTCACATCTGTTAACTTGGGGGATAGCTAGGCTAACTATAGCTTTACTGCAAGGCAGCTGCAGGAACGCCACAAGCAAAGAGGCCAGGGTGATAACTATTTACTCATTTTACTTTGTGATGTGAAACACAATTATGAAATGTAATGTACAATATTAGCTGATATTATTAAGGAAGTAGGCCCACATCTACTTTTGGAAACGGTAGTCTACTATTTCACTGAAGCATTAGCATCATGACATTAGCCTCTGTTGCCCGGGCAACACATACTACAGTGGTCTATGATGCATCTGTTTTTAATCTTTAAAATAAACATTCCTCACAAATACATTTTCGTTGTAGGATTTATTATGACATTACATTACAAGTAAACGATTTGTGGGTGAAATTATCATTACCTGTGGTTTCAAACCAGTGTTGCTCACTGCAACGCTGTAGCCTATGCCGCTACCAAGACGAACACAGCAGTAGTCTAGTACTGTACCGTAGTAGTACAATTTACCGGGGCAGCTTCTCCACACAGGGCTATATCGCATTTTGCGTTGTTACTGACAATGATCGCTACCAGTGAGATTTTTATGAATGAGCGATTTTCCACTAAATAAATGTCAAGCTTATTTACGTTTTGGGGGGCATATTTTCAGTTAGCAGATGGTACTGTTTGAATCGCAATTCCATCTTCTACTGCCGGGTAACGTCATAGAATAATCTTCAAAGGGGGTTCTTTATTAATGAATGAATGCAATGAGTAGGCTAAATGCCTGAAAATACCATGAGAAGGGAAAAACTTAAAATGACGTTTAAGTCATAGAGATTAGGTCAATTTTTACACCGGTCTGCCCAATTTATTCGTTTTGTTTCAACGATGAGGCTGCCTCTTGCAGGGGAAATGAGAAGACATCTATTTCTTTCTACACTTCACTCGTATTTTCAGTTGTAAATGAGTATTTTCAGTTGTAAATGAGTTGTAAAAAAATGCTTCTATGTCAATCTATGTCATCTTTATAAATAATAAGTATGCATTTTTATATAAAATATACAGAAATATCAGTTGTAAAAATGTCATTCAAAAACGGACCCCTGTGCAACCGACGCAAGCAAGCACACCCTACAATTTCCCCAGAAATTGTACCCTCTCTAGTTGGGTGTGCTCAAGCCTTCGGCGAGAGCACAACCTTTGTTCTCTCACATATATATTTATTATTGTTTATTTTCGCGCCCCCTAAAACTCAGTCAATATTTGGCCTACATAGACAATCTAGGTGTCAAAAGTTTCGTCTTGGTAGCGATTGAGTTGCTTCTATTGGGATTTACGTTCCGTTGCATGGTTTAGGCTCAAGTTAAGTTTTTGTGGCGAAAAGTGAAGCTAACGGTGGCTAATTTGCTAGCCACAGTCACTGACGTTACTAACGTCACTACGTCACTAACGTCACGAAAACACGCGTGACTACCTGTAGCAGAACAGTCGTTTCGCATCTGTTAACTTGGGGGATAGCTAGGCTAACTATAGCTTTACTGCAAGGCAGCTGCAGAAACGCCACAGGTAAAGAGGCCAGGGTGATAACCATTTACTCATTTCACTTTGTGATGTGAAACACAATTGTGAAATGTAATGTACAATATTAGCTGATATTATTAAGGAAGTAGGCCCACATCTACTTTCGGAAACGGTAGTCTACTATTTCACTGAAGCATTAGCATCATGACATTAGCTACACATACTACAGTGGTCTATGATGCATCTGTTTTCAATCGTTAAAATAAACATTCCTCACAAATACATTTTCGTTGTAGGATTTATTATGACATTACAAGTAAACGATTTGTTGATGACATTATCATTACCTGTGGTTTTAAACCAGTGTTGCTCACTGCAATGCTGTAGCCTACGCGAGACACACTACAAAAACATCTACTGGTACACAGCTGTTTAGGAAGTCAAACAGCGACAGAACATGTTCGGCACTCCCCTTACTTAAATCAAGTCTTTCAATAGGTGAAACTATCTGACTACTAACCTGAACTTCATTGCCACAGCCTAAACTTTGTCAATCTGTTCAAGAAAATAATTAATAAAAATTAATAATTAATTTCAGCCTAAACTGTACAACAGAACGTTAAATCGAATTCAACCAACGCAATCGCTACCAAGACGAACACAGCAGTAGTCTAGTACTGTACTGTAGTAGAATTTACCGGGGCAGCTTCTCCACACAGGGCTATATCGCATTTTGCGTTGTTACTGACAATGATCGCTAACAGTGAGATTTTTTATGAATGAGCGATTTTACACTAAATAAATGTCAAGCTTATTTACGTTTTTGGGGGCATATTTTCAGTTAGCAGATGGTACTGTTTGAATCGCGATTCCATCTTCTACTGCCGGTAACGTCGTAGAATAATCTTCAAAGGGGGTTCTTTATTCATGAATGAATGCAATATGAGTAGGCTACATGCCTGCAATATCACGAGAAGGGAAAACTTAAAAGGACGTTTAAGTCATAGAGATTAGGTAAATTTTTACACCGGTCTGCCAAATGTATTCGTTGATTCAGCTATGAGGCTGCCTCTTGCAGGGGAAATGAGAAGACATCATATTTCATTCTACACTTCACTTGTATTTTGAGTTGTAAATGAGCAGCATTTTTGTCTGTTTTTTTAATCTATTTAATCTTTATAAATAATAACTATGCATTTTCATATAAAATATACCGAAATCAGTTGTAAAAATGTCATTCAAAAACGGACCCCTGTGCAACCGACGCAAGCAAGCACACCCTACAATTTCCCCAGAAATTGTACCCTCTCTAGTTTTAAAACAGATTTGATTTTTCTGTCAAGAAAGTTTTTACGTTCTTGACATGATGGCAAATAATATTTATTTATTTGCTTACGTCAATAAAAGTTGCCTGCAAATGTGCTCGCGGATACTAACAGGGCACGAGCACAAAAGTTCACATTGGCCGATGGCCGAAATGGCTTGAGTTGCCTGCCCTGTTGTAGCAAGTTTAGCAAATGGTTGTCACACATACATGAAATGTTGTTAATATAGTTTATTCCCGTTATTTTAAAATAGATTTGATTTTTCGTAAAAACGTTCATGACATGATGGCAAATATTATATTATGTTAAGCGTGAGCATAGATTGTTGACATGTCTATCTGGAGCAAAGACGAAGATTAATACTTTAACTGATAACCACAATAAGAAATGATATAAATATGATTAGTCTTGCCTTCAGAAGCTTTTGTTAAACACACCCATTATTCTTTTTTTTGGTCGTGTCATCAAGCCAGACTGCTTTTGTGGGACAATGAAGGTCCTCAGTGACTATGTTTCACCCCCACTTATATCTGATGGAAACGTCTTGTATAAAGGCCTAGTTCTGTTAATATGCCCCTTTCAAAGGAAAATGTTAAATAAAGTATATTTTAGACACACTTCTCAAGCTTTCATTTATTACATTATATCCAAGTCTTATTAGATCACGTTATATCCATTAATAGGCGTTTGATTTTGTAGGTTGAACATATAAAACACAGGCCACATTTCTACACTGATATGTAAATTGAAGGCTGTGAATTTCGTGGCATTTCATTTGAATATACAGTTGACAGTAAGCTATGGTAAGTCTGCATTATGAAAGATTTCTGTTACCAAAATAACTAATAAGCTTTCTTTGCCTGGCGAGAACAACGACGGAGCTAGGTGTTCATGTTAACAGTTTATTTAATCCGATACAATGCGTTGGAAATCATACTCAAATCACAAGAAAAAAAGCAACATATGTGATGTGTTCCATCTAGAATAGCCCTATATTTAGCCCTATAGCCTATTTAAAAAAACAAGTGAAAGGAATACTATACAGTGACAGCATACATTTCCGTAAAGTTTGCATCATGTCTGATTCTTATTGAGTTGTACCCCATTCTGCCACTGCAATGCCTTAGCTCACACGCTCGCAACCATATAAATCTATGCTCGCGACTGGTTGTCGCAAAGTATGACGCGTACAGCTAGTTGCAAGCGTATAATAGACCATAGCTCTATGGTCAATACACATGCTAGAAAGAGTTTTGGCTTGCTAATGTTGTTGCTAATGTTGCTAATGCTCTGACATTCTGGTTCCGCTTCGGATGCCATCAAGCGGGATCTCTGGTCGTAGTTAGTCCTTCACTTACCAATCAGCATTCATTAGCAGAATGCTAGCGTGTTATGGGCAAAAACGACTCACCCTGTAAGAAATCGAAAGGACATAAGTACTCGTTCATTCAACTTTGACCTATAATCCATGTTGAACATGCAAAAACTACAATCAAATCTGAGATTTCTTAACGACAATCAGGCAAAAGAGACACATTTATCAGTTTAGCTCCATTGACTCCCATTCATTTTGCACTAATTGCCTCATGCCGGCAATCGCCCCCAGTGGAACTCTTGTGGAACTGCAACCAAATTCGGTACAATGGGCTTAATAGGGAGTGGATAGGCTCTTCTTTCGGTGCGTGTCCACTACAGCGGAGCGGGCGGCGCGGGGCGTCGGCTTCCAATTCATTTTCAATTAAATCGGGCGTTGACACTCGCATAGGGCATTGTGGGAAGGCAAGCGGAGCGGAGCGTTGCAAGTTGGATTTTCTCAATTTTATGTAAATGAGGAGCGTGAAAACGCTAGCGTTGGCCAATCGGATTGGTTTCTTGTTTCTTGTAACGTAGCAACTGTTGGTCATGGTAAACATTTCTAGGTTTTACAATTTCAAGATGGAGGAGAAACTTATCGTATGTGTCTGCACACCCAGTTCTGTTCAGAACAAAGTTACGTAATGTGACGAGCCTGAATTTAAAGATTACATTAAAATAATAATACATGGTGCAGGGTTGCCGATGTTGTCAGTGTCCCTGGTGTGTTTTTATACTTTTAAATTCAATCTCGTCACATTACGTGACTGTTCTGTGCCACTGCTAGCTCGCTAGCCCAGCCTACAAACGACTGGTTGAGACCGGTGGCGTAAAATGTATTCTCTTGTAATCTTGCACTCTTAAAAATTCTGTATTTTTACACAAATGTTGTGTGAAAGTGGTATTTTTATCGATATTGTGAGTACATGAACCCTAGTCTGCACGCTTGGCCATGACTACAACAGTGACCTTAGAGAACTACATATCTGTATAACTTGTCCAACACGCCCCCGAGCGTGGTGTACTGTGGGAAGGCAAGCGGTGCAGAGCGTTAAAAAACGCTGTAGTGGACACGTACCGTCAGACAGGCTCTGATGTTATCCAAGTCACTGAATGAGGAAGTGACATCCAAACTGAAGACCCGCCTTGACGATCCACTGACAGATTGCATTTCCATTTGAATTTTGCACCAAAAAGAGCGTGGTGACACGTTAATGCAATAGACTGGGGTCGCTGTCCCACATTGAATTGTCATTTGACAAATGCATTCCCATTTCAATAAAGAGTTTATAAAAAAAACTTGTAATGTAATATGATATGATAAGTGTTCATTCAAAATGTTATTCAAAATAATACTCACTGAATAGCGGATTGCATTGTCATTTGCACATTGAATTGCCATTTGACAACTGCTTTTCCATTTGAATTGCGGATTGCATTGCCACTTTGCACATTGAATTGCCATTTGAAAATGCATTTCCATTTGAATAAATAGTCTAATAAACTTCCATTAAACACTGCGGTTTGTGTGAATACGTTACAGAGTTGCACAATAGTTTGGTGAGTGCTGAGTGGAAGGCTGTATTTACCAAGCAGTAGATTGACCAAGACTTCTTGTCCAGCCAGCGTATTACTCCTAGTTAGACACACGATAGTGCCAAAGATCCACGTGATGCCATGCCCAGTAAGCGCGAGCAGGGTGACCATGGAACGGACGCTCCCCCAAGACGAAGACGTGTAAGCGCAGACCCCCATGCGCTTGGACAGGCAAATGTCAATGGCGAGGAGAGAATTCATTGCTATCTCCTTGAACGAAGGGTTCAGCAGCATGCAGTCTTCCTCTGGAAGTTTTGCGGGCTCTTTCCGATCCTTGTTGGCATTGTCGGTAGGTTCTTGCGAATGCTCACTTGACTGGCTTGCTTGGTGCTTGGCTTGACAAGGTCTCCTTGACGTGCCCCGGCTGTCAGAGTTGACACCTCGCAGGGGTTGGTTAAGGGATATAAATTCGGGTCTGCTCAGGACGTTGTTCCGATCCCGCGTCCTGGTTCTGGAATTCTGATTTGACGGCATCTTGGACTCGTTCCCACCTTGCCTCACTAATGAAACAGTCTTTATGGTGCGTTTTAAAAGACAATTTATATATCTCGCACACGACGGTTAAATCTTCCAAGAATTGGCTGTCGTCCTGCCCTTCCCCTCTTGCAACCCTCACAGATATATTTAGACTGGTTGGAATGCGCGCTGCCCATGCTGCTGTTTACAACGCAACCCATGCAGGCTTCAAAAGGGCTTCACTATATCGGCCAATCTTGCGGAAAACAATCTGTTGGAAACACAAAAATATCATCATTTATTATACATAAAACGATGCAAACACAAATTACACGGAATTGCACGTTTTAATGTTGTGATGTGTGTTGTCTCTATAATGCTGTCTTGTCTAAATACACGCATGTTATCGTTTGCTACCTGAAAAGGCTATGAAAGATAAATGTAACATACAACGAGTGAGACAAATGTTATAATTTTACCATTTCGACGAACAAGAATGGACCATCCTTGAGATCTCTCGCGTGCATTCAAGGAATTCAGGTTACGCATACCCTTTTCCCCACCAATCAACTCAACTATCAAACATCTATAAACCCTGTAAGTAATTTAATAATGACCCTTCAGAAGATAAGAAATATTGGCTATCGTTGCAGTCCTTTTTTATGTAGACATGACGTAACATACACAACCCCAATCCAAATGTGCTTCTTCCGTGGCACGTTCTTCCGGATGGGAGTTCTCCAAGGTGCTTAAATGGACAGCGACGGAGCAGAGGACTGATTCTCGGACTTGAAGCGCATAGGCTACTTTTAAATGTTTCGTGAATGAGATATAACATAGCGAGATAGGCTACATGGATATGATGGGGAAACAGGATACCATTTAGATAACAGGTAGGTTGAGGAATGAAAGGTTTTTATTTTCTGTCTTCTGTCAACGCATTGGTAAAAACAAAAAACAAACCTAAAGCCAGAACATATTATGAGTAGCCTAGTCTATAGAAGTAGGCTATTCAACAAACAATAATTTTAATATAACCTAGATGTATGGATGTCCATTATGAGCAAGCTATTTAGTTTTTAGATCAAAACTTAGCCTCTAGGCCTAGTACATACCGCTTAACACCATTACAATTACGATTTAAGCTTGGCTAACTGTCCACACCACTTTTTTGGCAATTATTTATTCAGCCTAAGCATAGTACCGAATTCATAGCCCTGTACCAGAATTCCAACGTTTCACTAACAAAACAAAATCACTACATTTCCCAGCATGCAAGCAAACGAAAGGGGAAGTGTCGTTACAGAGGTACTTAAATAAAGGGGCAGATGCTCAAGCCGTTAAAATAGACCAGTGCGGGAGGGTGAACCTGCAGCGGCCTCGATGGGACGAGCGCACAGAAACGACTGTCTTTCCTGGAATTGTGACTAAAATATATCCTGTAGCCTACTGCTGGAATCGAAGAGTATTCGTGTCGGATTATAGGCAATTCAAACGAAGTTTTGATTATTTCTTACAAGAAAAGGACAATATCCAGATGGAGGAAGCAAAGTTGACCTGGTTACCTTTGGATGTCACGCTGTTCTTTCTGAACCTCGATGAACTAAACCTATGTTCAAATGATACCTCTTCAAGACCTTGACATTCTCTCACAGCAATACAAGGGAAGGAACCGACGTAAAAGATAACGGTATACCATTCGGACCACGCGAGCAGGCGCGCAAGACAGACCAAGGAACTACCCAAGAAACAATTTATTCAGATTTAAAACATCTAAAAGTATTTAAGGCCAGTTTTCTTTAAATTGTAATGCTTTAATCCACGCTACACCGTTTCATCATACATTGGGGGAGTCTAGAACGTCTTTACGTTGACTTATGAGCTGGGCAGTAATAGGATATTCTTCCCATTAAACGCCACCCTGAATTATTTAATTTGTTTCAGCCAGGTTTGGCAAGTTTATAGCCAATTAAGGCTAATTGAACTTTAATTCTCAAGAATGTATTCTATTTATAAATAATTATACGGTCAATGAATTAAAGTCTAATTTGCATTTGATGCAAATAGTTTCTTCCTGCATAATTAAGACATTACTTAACGCAGGTTCCTGACTAGTCTCCCCTATTCACACAAAAAACATAATCTTGAAAAAGAAATGTTAGTTAGCCTACTGCAACCGAGAAACATTTGATTTCACGCACAACAGGAAACGCAAGTTTAACCACACTAAACATGGAGAAGCACATCTATAGGCGCTAAGATAGTCCAATATGACGTCGAAGTGTTACGTTAGCAGTTTTTGTAAATTATGTTTAGGTCACAATTGTGTTTTGTCACAAAGTGAGAGCGAGCCATAAGGTGAATCTCCAGTGGTCTGTTGTCTTTTTGCACTGCCCAACCCTCAAGACAAGGAACACAAAGTTGCATCTTCACTTTTAGGGGAAGTGTTTTGCTTGTCCATCAAAAGAAGAAAGCATGCGTCTGTGAATTTTGCCACATTATTGAGTTGCAAGATGAATAGCTTTAAACAATGAAATCTTCCGCAAACAAATAGCCTACGTAGGACTTTTTCATTTTCGGTGGCTTTTTTGACTATTTGAAATGTGGATGCAATTGTGGTGAATTTGCTACTGTTTCCATGCGTCTTTCTTCTCCAGACCTCTGGACGTTGTTGTGGATTGTGTTGATATTTAATGAAATGGGCTGTATCCACAGTATTAGGTGTAAGCCAAAGAGTTTCCGTGAAAGTATCATAGTTCTGGAGGTGAACTCCTCCATTGACTCCAACCCTACCAGCATCGACGAGTCATCCAGCGTGGTTCTGCGCTATAGGACACCGCACTTCCGAGCCTCTGCTCGAGTTCTGGTGCCACCTGTAGCCGGGAAAGAGACGTGGACCGTTGGCTGGATTCAAGCATGCAATCACATGGAGTTCTACAACAAATATGGAACCAAAGGGATGTGAGTATCAACCACATAGACTGCATTGAATCAGCAGAGTCAAGAGCAAAGGTGTCTAAGTTACCTAGCCCCATTTTACTAAACAACCCTGTTGTCCAACCCTCTTAGATAATCATCAAGTTGCTGTAGGTCCAATTGAAAAAGACGCAATAAAGGCCTGACAACTTACTCACAACCCTTGTCCTAATAATAACTCAATCATGCATGCCCTATAATAACACAGTCTACCTATTAATGGCACTGAAGCTCGGACACCTCAAAGATATTTTGAGACAGACTAGGTGTGAAGTACAAAACGTCAACACACTCTATCACACAAGAATGTCACGAGCACCCTTTCGCTATTATTGCCAAAAGAGAACAACTGGGTGTTTCACAACTTCTACTGACATTGTTGATGAATTCTATACTCCTTGCAATTAAACCACAGTAAACAAAATTCTTTGGTGAATGTCAAACAGAAGAATCTCACAAAACATTCCATATTTTACTTTACTTCTCAAATATTTATACACTTTTAAAGGTACTTTTTGATCATAACAAACTTAGTATACTGACATCCAATGACAAAAATGTATACTTAACATAGTGTGATTTCATACTAGTCTAAGATTAGTTCTATAACATTTTATAGGCCTACAGCTGTTTTCAAAGGACTGCATAATCACGCTGAGTTTTATTAAGAGAAATGAAGGGATCAAGTTCACAGAGAAGACAAAATGAATATCTCTTTACCTGAGAGGGTCAACAGTAGAATGTATTTTCTATCGCTCTGGTACATATAAAGTTTAACTGAGTGAGTGTCCTATTAGTACTGAATTTTAAACACATGTATAGTCACAATTTAGTTTCAGTTGTCAATCCGAACAAGGCAATGGTAAAAATCAAACATGAAGAAAAACAAAGATATGTGTGTGACTTGCAAATGTTAAGAAAATTATTTTCATCCCACATCATCCCCTTTGGCAGGGGACACTATTTGACAGGTTGCGTACCCAGAAGGCAAGAAGAGGGTTTTATCTTTACTCGTTGCAGCGTAGAATGTTTCTGGGCTGCATGTTGAAGATTAGAGACATCATCCCAATACTATCATCCCCTCCCTACGATAGTGCCCCCACCCCTGTCCCAGTCTGGCTAGGTTTGTGTGTGTGTTAATCTCTTGGTGGGGCCTAGACACTGAATAGGGAACACAATATTAATGTGGTGTGTGGAGATTAAGGATGGATCATGTCCCTCAGCAAAGGAAAAAAAGAAAGAGAGATACAGTAGCCTTTTAAACCCAAATGGTTACACCAATTAATTAGTTCCCTAAAAAGAAGACCCAGATTGCAGTACCTCACCTTTAAGTGACATTTCATTACCTTTTAGGGCATACACTGTACCATTTCACAGCAGTAAAGGAAATGCAACAGTATGCAGCCAATTCTGTCTAGTACACTAATTGCATTAAGTACATGTTGGCATTGAAAGCATAGGTACAGAATGGTGATACTGAATTAGTTTTGCAGCCTTGAAGCATTGTAGCCTAGATTTTGGAGACAGTCAAGATGCAGGATATGGTACCCACTTTCTACCAAGACATCTCAGAGTAATACCTATTACGGCAGTAAACTTTCAGTATTCTGTCATTGAATAGAGTGACTCAATCATATTGAGGAGTGTGTGTGTGTGTGTGTGTGGGGGGGGGGGGTCGTGCTGGTGATGTTTTTTGATTGGCATTTAACTCAGTACAACTCGAGACAACTATCATCCTGACCGTGTAAGAAATTCACCCTAAACCTAAGCTCTTAATGTGCCATCAGTTTCCTTTACAAACACAGGGAAAAGCAGGTAATTAATAATACTTAGCTCAGTGAGAAACTCAACAACAACAGGGACAAAACACAATCCACACACTTTGATAGCACACACTCAATCACACCCACCCTTACACACACCAACACTCACATAACAACCTCCTCTTTCACACACACACACACACACACACTAACTTCCACATTACAACCTACTACTCTTTGATTCTTTCTTACACACACACAAGCACACACAAACATGCGTGAGACTCACCATTATTGTAAAAAAATTGTCATCTATTATCAGAGTGGGATGAATGCATGCCAATGCAGAGCCTGTCATGGCTGCTGTTGGTTATACTATTCTGCAGTCTTTTCTGCTGATTCCCTTTCGGGAAAGAAAGGTCATCTTTTTCTTTGTTGATCAGGGGGGTGAGGGCCGGGGTCCATAACTGGACCGACTACAGTTTATGAGGCTCCTGTTTCTCACAATGTCACCTACTGGGTCTCGATACTCAAATGGCTCACATTCCTTTGTGAGTTATAGATTCTTGTTTGTAGGTGCCTATTTCACATCCTGTTCCTTTGAGTGAATTGCTCACACCTATCTTATGTTGTCAGATCAGTGAAATAGGAAGAAAAAGAGATGTGTAAGAAAGCCACGTTTGACTTTTGAGATGCACTCTCAGTCTGTTACTGTTTAAGTGACTTACTGCATCGTGAGATGTCTAGAGTCTAAGAAGACATCACTGAAAGTATCAAGATAACCCCATGGTCTGTGTGCTTCTGTTACACATTGTAAGATGGTGAATAATCAGTGAGGCTCTTAACAAGTCTTTTGATGCCATGTTATTGTATTGACACAACCTCATTCTCAGCATCCATCTGATGTTTGCAAAGCAGTCTCTTGGTCAAGCTGTTAGGGCCTCTTCTAGATGTTCTGTGTGTGTGTGTGTGTGTGTGTGTGTGTGAGAGAGATATATTGTAATAATTCAGTAACTGGTTAGCTCATAAATCAATTCCTTTTAAAAAGAAAGGTGATGATTGTGGAGTTAAGAGAATTCACTCCTGTTTTCTACTCCTGGGTCAAGACTCACCCTTCCTCTGCTTTACCCCCAGGTCCAGTTGGGAGCTGCCTGACCTGCGTGATGGCAAGATTCAGGCCATCAGTGACTCGGACGGTGTCAACTACCCTTGGTATGGCAACACCACTGAGACCTGCACCGTGGTGGGTCCTACCAAGAAGGATACCAGGTTCACCGTCAGCATGAATGACAATTTCTACCCCAGTGTGACATGGGGCGTGCCAGTGTCAGACAGCAACATACCCCAGCTCAGCAGCATTCGCCGTGACCAAAGCTTTTCTACCTGGCTTGTGGCCATCAACCAGGCTACGGCCGAGACTCTGGTGCTGCAGACCATCCGCTGGAGGATGCAGCTTCATATCGAGGTGGACCCAGACAGGCCCCTGGGCCAGAGGGCCACCCTAAAGGAACCTGTGGCCCAGGAGCAGCCCCATGTCCTGGTCAAGAATGAGTCCATCCCCCCCAACGCCATGGTCAAACCTAACGCCAACGACGCTCAGGTGCTAATGTGGCGGCCAAAGAGCGGTGATCCCATTGTGGTGATCCCGCCAAAGTACTGACTAGAATGGCAGCTGAAATGAATAAGTGATGGATATTGACAGTATCTACGGGAAGCATTGATAAGATCAGCCTTGCTTTCGTCGTTAGTTTACTTTTATCTCTCTCATCCTTCTGCTCTTTGCCTCTATATGCCTTCCCGTTACGTTCCCCTCGTCTTTTACTTAATAATTGAGAGAAACAAGGAGGGAGAGAAAAAGTGAAACAAGGACAAAAAAGAGGACATTTGTTGCCTATATGTAGAGCTGGAACATACTTATAAAAACTTGAGTGAACAAACTGCAACCATTCTACCTTTGAAACTGGGTCGGGCTTCACTGTGCTAAATTAATCATTGCTAAAACAACAAAAGACAGAAACTCTTTTAGGGTTTATTTTGGGAGTCAGAAGTTAGGGGCCGGGGTGGGCTGGGGAGTGTGTGTGGGTTGAAAAAGATTGTCCATGGTTATGTACATGTTCCATACATGTACATGTTCCATACATGTATAAATATATGCACTTTGTGTTTTTTGCATTGACCTGTTATATTTTTATGTAATGGTTGGGATTTATTCTTGTTTGTGAATAAGCCGAAAAGGCATTGAGGAGACAAATGTAGTTGGTACTACTTTTTAAACATGAAAGACATTCAATCCATGCTGCCTTAAGTTTACATCGTTTTCCATGGCAAACTTTTAGCCTTAAACCACGTTCAATGCAGTATTTGCTCATTGTCCCCTTATCTTCCAAATAGTTGGTGCTGGTGTGTGTGGGGTTTGGAATTATGGCACAGAACCAGAGGCCAAAGGAACCCAAATGGTTCATCCGCATTTTGTAAACCAACCTTCCCTATCGCAAATGTTCCTTCAAAAAGATAACATTTTGGTCACATCAGGTCAATTATCAATATAATACATAGATAATGCTTGATCAAATATTTTGTGATATCAACATCAACATTTGTGCTACAATATCCTCTATACCCCTGCTGACTACCTACTTACATTCATTGTTATAGAGATTGTCCACAATCTCAATTTAAGAGAACCCCACACTCCCTTTCATTGGCCCTTGTCACTATAAGTGTCTTTCACACACTTCTTCTTCCCTACCTCCCTCCATCTCTCCTCTCTGCAACTGTCAGAACAGAGTGCCCACAAGCAGATAGGCAATACTATTATCAATAAGCAATCAAAATGTGCAGCAGATAGGGGAAATAGAAACATGATGAAGGTGGTGATTATAGAGGGCTGATCAGAAAAAACTCCTGTGATAAAATTTGGAGATAAATCATCAGAATTTTACTGCACTTGTGTGTGTGTACATGAGAAGCCACTTATGACAGGAATGTGGAAAGAGGTTGGTGCATAGTGTGAATATGACTGTGTCCACACTTCAGTCATCTTTACTTTCTCTGTTTCCACATCTCCAAATGGCCTTTTGTCCTTTCTCACTTACCGTATCTGTTCAATGCTCTCTCATTCCACCTTCTTTTCAATTTCCTTTTCCTTGCTTCCATCATTCTCTTCTCTATACTCTCTTAACAACCCCCTCTCTTTTCCTTTATCCTCCATTTTTTTCATAGTGCAGGAGGAAGGGCAGAGCAGTAAGCATGCTTGATTGGCATATAGATGACCCACTTCTTTAGGTTGGCTCCCTGCAGAAATGTTGTACTCCCTTCCCCCCATCCATTCATTTGTCATGGGCTAAAACACACACACCAAATACAGTTGTGATGCAAAACACCTTCATAACCAATGCAATAATGCCCGGTCGACTTGTTTGTTAATCCATGGGCAGAGTTTTTGCCTGAGCTGAAATCTCTGACACATGTAGGGGGAGGGGAGAGGGGGTAGAAAGTGTGTGCGTGTGTGTGTGTATGTGTGAGTGGTGAAGGGGGTTTGAAAATAGCATCAGGGCTTTTTTATCTTCTTACAACATCATCCTCCTTATCAGTAGAAGCATTGGAAGCTAAATCTGGAACTTGCAATTTTGGGGGGGGTGTGGCTAAAGCTACCATTATGAAGCAGATTAGATTGCTATGTCAGCTGCAAACCAGTTTGTGATATTGTTTGATAGGGTCTGGTAGTTGCTGAGATTCAGGATGCTGTGCCCAAAAATTGCTCCTTGCAAAACAAATATACCAATGTGGTCAACAAGGTTTAGTTAGCTGTAATATGTGGTTATTTCAGAGTGAAGAGTCCATTAGTAAAATTCCGGGTGGAAGGTGGGGTGATATGTGACTGACAAGAGCTTGATGGTGGTTGCAAATCATCACCAAAGCATGAGTACATTTCATACCATAACCTGATGGCTTGGACATGTCTTGGCTTGATGTCACAGTCTGTAGCCAATGGCGTGGCCTGAGGTAACTGACAATTTGCTTGGTAGCATGGTATTGGTTGAACATTTTGACAACAAGTGTGCCATTTTAGTTTTGGATCAGAGGCCTTGACATTCTGATCATGTGAGAGCGCCTGACTAAATCCCTCAGCTTGTCCCTGCCAAAACAGATTATGTATTCCATGTTATATTATGTGTGTGTACCATGTAATAACCCTTGACATGTGGAGTTGCCCTGACTGACGCTGTATGAGTATGTGTGAACAATCTAATTTTATGACATGAGCAAGGGGATTTTATTTATCAGGTGCTGTAGTTTAACTACTCTTCTCTCTTATGCTGACATGTTTAGACACATGTGCATAGTTGTGTGGTCTTGCACAAACACATGCATGTCACAAGACAGTAAACAGAGGGCCCAAGGAGAAGCTTAGCTTACCATAGTATCTGATGGTCACAGAAACATCCTGACAGCGAGTGTGAATGTTGTTTTGCAACACAGACACACTGTCATAAAGAGAGCTGTTAAAGTGTGTCAGATGTTGATTATTATGTAATTCACAAGTGCGTGCCCTATTATGATCATGTTCTAATCGAGAATGCCTTGGAAGGGTCCTCATTGGCCCTGGTAAACTTTTTGGCACAAATCACATAGTTATACTTTACGTAAGATCACATTGTCATGGGCATTATTACATATAGTTTAATATATGTAGCCCTTACACGCTTACAGTGTCACAAACATACTATGTCAGAGAACCAAGTAAGCACTCTATTTTTTTGAGTACAATTAACCAAACCTTCCCAAACCCACAATGCATAGTTCTGTTTCTATGTTTCTATGGATCTCTATGTAGACATCCTCTAAAATAGCCTAAGGGAACCCAATACACCAGCACTCAAGGTCACCCTTTTGGTTAGATGAACAACAGACCAAGGCTAACTCTCAGGACTGTCCACCATTGTTCTATAGCCTTTGTTATGGGTTGTATTCCTTGTGGACTAAAGATTAGATTTGATACTTCATCTGTCAATCCATTTGGCTGTCATCTCGTAGTTTTCAGTATATTAGTCATGTTGTGAGCAGAAGACAGGACGAAATAGAATACCGGTAGTTTTGCGTTGACATTGATACTTGAAAAGATTTAACAGTATTGGTTAATTAAAAACTGTGAAAATATATGTAAAAATACAGATAAACCTTGCAACCTCCACATCATTTTATCACTTATGCACATCATAAATGCAATTTCGCATTATTTATAGAAATTGGCAATACATTTCATGCAAATGCTTATGTAGCCTACAATTGTCTGCTGTTTCTTGTTATCAATTTATTATGTCATGTTAATCAAAATGTATTATGTTGGTTCTATGTTAAATTACCTTACCCCCACAAACATCTGGACATTTAGTTCACTGTATAGTCATTACATGCACAATGGTTGAGCCAGTTGTCATAATTGACAACCGATTGACAATAAGACAACCAATTGACCAATTGACAATAAGACACAACCCACCGAGGAGCAGTAAAAAATCAAATTTTAAAAGTATCCACTTTCAATATTGTCTTTCTTTTAGTTACCGAGTCAGCATTTCATCCATAAAGACAACCCCGTTAGATCAGTTCTTCAAGTGCTTAGTGTAGCTCAGCTACACAATGTGTAGCCTATAGTGCTGCTCAATGCTATGTATAGTGCCAGCTCTGAAAGAGACAAATTACATTATTTAGTCATTTCATGCACAATGGTTGAGCCAGCTGTCATAATTGTAGGCCTAATTCACCATACAGTGCATACAATTCTGTTTAAGGGGTGTTTGCAATGTTTACATGAACATTTGTATTTTTTCCTATGTGCTATGCAGTGCTGTAAAATAGTCTTGTATTTTCTGCATCGCATTGACATAAGACACCTACAACCAACCGAGGAGGCTAAATTCGTAAGAACATTATTCTTGTTTTAATACCCGTTTGCATATCCATGCCTCAATAAAACAACTAAGGAGCAGGCCCAAATCAACAAGTTACAGACCCCATGCGGTATACAACCAGTGATTAAGATGTTGTTTAGTTGATTCGGTGGCACATAGAGATTCCTGAAATTATAGTGCAGTGCCCAACCCAGTGATGCAGATGGTGATTATAATGTTGGTGAGTTGATTTGGTGTTAGCTTAATTGGAGATTGCAATGTGCAGGCTGAATATATTAATCAGTAAACGCATTAATTCATATAAATAAATTCACTGATCTATACTGAAATAAAATATCCACTTTACATTTACATTTACGCATTTAGCAGACGCTTTTATCCAAAGCGACTTCCAAGAGAGAGTTTTACAAAAGTGCATAGGTCACTGACAGTGTGCGAAATACCCGTCAATATTCGGGGGGGTCCCCATCTCTCGATTGTTGCGCAATACCGATCTAAATTTGCTCAATATGCAGTAGGCAGGGACGGACTGGAAGTAAAAATAGGCCTTGGACTTTGATCCAGACCGGCCCACCAGAACCGGCCCCGTATACGCCACCAAAGTGCCCTGCTAACGCATGCACATTCTGGGTTTGATGTGATGCTAGTAGGGAGTTCTTGCGCCCATGGCGCTCGCATTAACGCGCAAGCAAAATATTGTGGCTGATTTGAGCGAAAAATTGTTTTTGGAGCTTTATGTAAAATAAACATGGCGCTACCGATGGTCAGTCCGCTACTGGCAGTAGGTATAACATTACAGTCAGTGTGCGAATTACAGGGGGGTTTGGGGGGGGTCTGACCCCCCCGATTAAGGCTCGGACCCCCCCAAAAGAGGTAAAAACCACAGGTCGGGGGGGTCGATACATTTATATATCGTTCTTACCTGTAATTGTAAATATCACAATATAGTATAATATACCATATTCATTCAATAACAGGTTGGCGATACACAGAAATGTTGACTTTATGGCAGGGAATATCACACACTATTACACTGACCGCCATAGTCAAAATTCACTCAATAAACACAGCGCGAGTGACCAGTGCCCAATAAAACGCAAGAAACACCACGCGCGAGTGACCAGGCAGTGTGCAATACAGAAACTTGTTGAATCACCTCAGTGTAGCGGTGCGTTCTGCGTTGTGAGAAAGTGCAAGAAAGGCAAGTTTGCTATCTAATACCCCAAAAATCTGTCACGAATGTATTTGTAATGGCAATTGGCTGTAGAATATTCACAAGAACGTTAATGATAGAACATGGTTAACCACCAACTTAAAAGATAGCTATCGCTAGCTCGGTATCAAGCAAGATAGCTTCCTTTGTCTGTCTCATTGCTTGTCAGAATCTTGAGAGATTTCCAACAACTTTATTTTGTGAGGAACAGTCAGATATGTTCTTCTGGTAATTTTGTAAAGATCAACTTTTTTATTTCAGAAAGAAATGACTACAAACAATAGTGTTTGTAGTTTTAGTAGTGCGTTCGTGTGTGCCATTGTCGTGCCGTTTACTTGGTTGGGGCGGCGGCAGGGATCAACTTCGTCCCGAGGGGGGGGGGGGGGCCCTGAGTTGACCCCCCCGATTGTCATTGTATAATTCGCACACTGATTACAGTAACTATTTTATGGATGCAAGCCAAGACAATCAGTCTATAGCCTACATGACAACACGCACACACGTTTTTGATAATCCGATATGCTATTATTCGACTATTCGACTATTATTCTATATGGTAGGCTAGTATTTGTAAAGCAACACTGACATAAGAGGTTGCATTGGCTAAAGTTGTTTGAATGCACGTTGTTTCATAACAAGGAGGCAAAGTTGTGCATTACAGTGCAGACATGACAATGATTGGCACCAATCTGGCGCACTTACAAAAGCAATTAACTGAATAAATGCCAGGTATAGCCTATCGGAGACACTTGCAGTCTTTCCATGCGCCCACCTGCTTCGTTGACCAACCAGCCGGCAAGTCACTTGTGCTAGCAGCAGTAGCAGCTAACGTTACCTCAGCACCTGCTGCATCTTCGGAGCACTCGGCCTCGTTTCTTCTGGGGAATCACTGGGTGGGAGAGGATCCTCTGTTCTGGTAGTGATAAGATGTAAATTCTGGAGAAGGCAGGCCGGAAGGAGTCACGACAAACCAGCGTTGGTCCAGAAGAAAAATGCTGAACTGAGAGAGAGACGAGGTGATTCCAGATTTCAGACTGATACCTTTCCCCGCCCTTTAAACTACTAACAGGTCCTGTCGTGGGACACCCAGAAGCTGAGAACCGAAGTTACCGCAGTCCCGGAAACGCAGAGTGTTATGTCACTGCACCGACAGACATCAGATCGCATTACCCCGTCACCCAGCCTCTACCCTCAGGTCTCATAGGCCCTCGCTGCGCAGCTTCAGTTTTTCTTGAGGATGTGCCATGCGAGTCTCTCCTAGACACAGGTTCGCAGGTAACAACTCTGTCAGAGTCTTTTTGTCAAAGATTTTTGCCCTCTTTTCCCAATCAACCCATTCACTCCCTCCTCGAAGTCGAAGGTGCCGGTGGCCAAAAAGTGCCTTACCTTGGCTACACTGAAGTGAACATTTCCTTCCCCAAGTCAGTTACGGGAAAAAAAGAGACTTAACGGCTCTTGCACTTGTAGTTCCAGATAACCACTTAAACCGTCAGATTCCCCTTCTGATTGGGACCAATGTCCTTGACAGACTTTAACAAAATGGCATTGGACAGGATGGGCTCAAGTCCCTCTTCCAAATCCCCTCTGAAAGTGGCTATGCGGAGCTTTTCCATCATATTGCCAAGATTCACAAGACGCCCATATACCGTGAAGCTACAGCGACAAAAACCCCTCATCATCCCTGCAAAGCAGAAAATGTGTATCTTGGGCATTGTCAGAATGGGGAAGAGTGCCCACCACACTGACTTTGTGCTTGAGCCCCATGAAAACTGCCCCCTGCCTGGTGGAGTGCTACTGGAACCTGCCTTGGTGAACATTCCTTGCGAAGCTAGCAGCAAGATCCCCATCTTCCTGTGTAATGTGAGTGACCACGATGTCACTCTACAGCCCCATATTATCCTTGCCCAGGTATGCGCAGCTCAATGTGTCACCCCCCTTGAATCTTCCCAATGTGATCCAAGTCGAATTGATTCTCTCTCTGACCAGCTGAAGCTTGACTTCGATGATTCACCCCTAAAAGAAGAATGGAAAGAGCGTATCACAAAAAAGATAACTAGCATTCCTGAAGTGTTTGCCACTGATGATCTGAGTTATGGCCACACCACAGCAGTTAAACATTACATTAGATTGCATGATGAAACCCCTTTCAAGGAAAGGTCAAGGCCTATTCACCCAGCTGACAGAGAAGCTGTGAAACAGCACCTGAGAGAGTTACTGGATACAGGGATCATTAGGGAATCTGAGAGTCCGTTTGCCTCCCCAATTGTAGTTGTGAAGAAGAAAAATTGAACTATTCGCTTATGTGTCGACTACAGAAAGTTAAATACCCGTACCATCAAAGATGCATACGCCCTCCCGAACATTGAGGAAACCTTCGTGGCTTTAAGTGGAGCCAAGTGGTTTTCCGTGATGGACCTTAAGTCAGGGTATTATCAAGTAGGGGTTGCTGAAGAAGACAAACACAAGACGGCCTTTGTATGTCCTTTAGGCTTCTTCGAATTTAACAGACTCCCTCAAGGAGTGACAAACGCACCAAGTACCTTTCAACGCCTTATGGAAAGGTGCGTTGGAGATTTACACCTGAATGAAGTGCTTGTGTTTCTCGACGATTTGATTGTTTTTTCTGAGACATTAGAACAACATGAAGAACGACTAATGAGAGTACTCACCCGTCTGAGGGACTACTGGTTGAAACTATCCCCTGAGAAATGCAATTTTTTCAGAACCTCAGTAAAGTACTTGGGCCATGTAGTGGATGCTCAGGTAGTCCACACAGACCCCGACAAAGTTTCAGCCTTGAAGACTTGGCTTCGCCCTTCCAACCAAAAGGAGTTGAAATGTTTCTTAGGTTTTGCGGGGTACTATCGGCGCTTTGTTGAAGGGTACTCGAAGATAGCCAGACCACTTAACAGCCTGACAGCAGGTTATCACCCAGCAAGAAAGAGAGGGAAGACGTACAAGCGACCCCGTGTAGAAAGTCCTCCAAATCCCGGGGTCCCATTTGGGGATGACTGGACCCCTGAATGCGAAACAGCCTTCAAGACCCTCATTGGAAGATTGACCTCTGGCCCCATCCTTGCCTTTGCCAATACACAGTTGCCATATATCCTCCACACAGACGCCTGCTGGCAAGGTCTGGGTGCCGCGCTCTATCAAGAGCAAGAGGGAAAGCTCAGAGTTATAGCGTACGCTAGTAGGGGCCTCTCGAAGAGTGAGCAGAACTACCCCACGTACAAGTTAGAATTCCTAGCCCTTAAATGGGCAGTTTGTACCAAATTTCATGACTACTTGTATGGGTGTGAATTCACTATCCTAACAGATAATAACCCCCTCACGTATGTCTTAACCTCCGCCAAGCTGGATGCTGCTGGCTACAGATGGTTGGCCGCCCTTTCCACTTACCATTTCAACATTAAGTACAGGGCAGGCCAGGCCAACGGAGAGGCCGACGGGCTGTCCCGCAGACCACAAGATCTCCCCTCCCCGTGAGGATGATACTTTCCTGGAAGAGAAAGAAAGAATTGAGGATCTCAAGAAACGGCTCGCGGATGTGGCTGTCAGCAACATATCATGTGAAGTGCTCTCAGCTATATGCCAACGCCACCTTGTAGTCTCCCAGTCCAGACACTGCTCTGATAGCGTTGTTGTAGAGTCTCTTGCGGCAGACGCTTCCTCTGTGCCTGAGTCCTTTGGACTAGATGTCTTGCCCTCCATGACACTGGCAGACTGGCGGAAAGTCAAGCTGAAGATCAGCACATTAGCCGTGTCATTCGAATGCTTGCTCGTCCAGATAAGCCACGCCCCAGAGAAGTCAGCACAGAGCACCCAGTAGTTAAGCTCCTCCTGCGACAGTGGGACAAGTTGGAGCTGAAGGATGGTGTGCTGTACCGCAAGTGGCATGAACATGGCCTCCCGGCCTATCAGCTGGTGCTACCCCTGCAGTTTTGAGAGAGGGCGCTACAGGGCATACACGATGCCGGATGTCGGCCACTTAAGCCCTGAGCGTGGCCTACACCTGGCCCGTGCACAATTCTTCTGGCCTGGCATGGCCAAAGCCATTGAGGAAAAATGCAGAACATGCGAGCGCTGCTTCCGAAGAAAGGCTGAGGCTCAAAAGGCTGCACCAATGGAAAGCATCACAAGTACGTATCCACTGGAACTCATCTGTATGGATTACTTGTCGCTACAACCTGATTGTCGTGACACAAGAAATATACTCATCATCACAGACCATTTCACAAAGTTCTCGGTGGCAATACCGACAAGAGATCAGAAAGCAAGGACAATAGCTCTATGGGAGAATTTCATTGTCCACTATGGATTCCCCAGTCGCCTGCTGAGTGATCAAGGCAGGGATTTCGAATCCAAAACTATCAAGGAACTCTGTGCAGTCATAGGAGCGACAAAAGTCTGTACAACTCCATACCATCCTCGGGAGAACCCAGTGGAGAGGTTCAACAGAACGCTCCTGGGAATGCTTGGAACTTAAGAGGACAAAGAGAAGCATCATTGGAGGGATTATGTTAAGACCTTGGTGCACGCCTACAACTGCAAAAGAAACGATACAACTGGATACTCACCCTACGAATTAATGTTTGGGAGACAACCCCGTCTCCCCATAGACTTTGTCCTCGGAATCAGTCCCGACCCTGACACTCACCCTACTCACTCAGAGTATGTCAAAAGCCTCCGTCAACGTCTCCAAAAAAGATACTCTCTGGCCGGTGAAAGTGCACAAAAGACAAGAGACAAGAACAAGACTCGCTTCGACAAGACAGTTAGAGCTGCAAGACTCTTTACAGGAGATCGAGTCCTTGTCCGTAACGTCAACATAAGGGGTAAGCACAAACTGGCAGACAGATGGGAACAAAAGATTCATGTAGTGGTGAAACAGATTAAAGAAAGTTCTGTCAACGTGGTGAAATCTGAAACAGGTGACGGGCCACACCGAACTTTACACAGAGACCTCCTGTTGCCTTGTGGGTTTTTTCCTTGCGCAAGATTCTGACGAGCAGGACCCTGCCCCAAAGGCCAGGAGGATGAGACTCAGAACACAAAAGCCACAAAACCAGCCAGGATGTCCAGATGATTCAGAGAGTGAATCAGACAGTATGGATGAGTTTTACCCAGGAATACAGTCCCCAGACCTCATCATCCGGGGCCCTTTTACACTGGAAGACCATACACGTGAGCCGACGGAGCCACATGTTACGGATCCAAACCCTCCTGAGTTCCCCGGAAGTGATGCTCCATCTGTTGATAAGCCTTGCCCTGAGCTCAGTGACACTGCCCCTTCTGCCTGTGCAAACAGTCCGGAGTCAATGAATGCTCCTGCCCCGTCAGGCCCCACTCGGAGCCCAGACCAAGTGGTCACTGATATCCCTGAGCCAGAACCTTTCTGATCTTTAAGATGATGAGAGACCTGAAGAACAGCATGTAGAACAGCCTGAAGTCAGATGCTCAAGTAGGCCTAGACATCAGACCCACAAACTGACCTATGATGAATTAGGGAAACCACTAATCTTAGCCATTAGTTCCTTCTTTCAAAATGTAGAAACAGCACTCCTTCAGTCGCTACAGACCTCTGTTAGGCCTTAAACGCATGGAGAGACTCATGCGGTCTAGAGGGGGAGAGTGTAACCCTTGTTAGTTTCACTTGCTAGAAGTGGATGAACCCTAACTCTAGTCACATTAGTATTGGTACTGGGTATTGTGAGACACTCACTAAGCCCTCCCCTTTTGCGTTCCCGCACTCGCACCATTAACGGAGAGACCCATACACAGAGCTAAGATCAAGATGTTGATGTGATTGGTGCCAAATAAGTGGCTTAGATAAAACATATAACTTTTTACGACAGCCTACAAACTGACTACAGGAAGATTTCGTACAAGAACTGTTGGTTTTATTTTGAACTTATCCTGGTGAGTTGATGTTGTCTAGCTATGATGTTAAAACGTTGTTAACACTTGGCTGAATGTTCACGGCAGATTACGTGTTGAATGAGGTTAATGGTAATTTAAACCAGTCAGGATAGGTGACAACTATTGCAAGTGTGATGTTCACTGTCATGAAATTTGTCATAAACTTGTGTAATTGACGTGTTATGTGCATGTAAACTGGCTGTGTTAGCCACATGGCTATGGTGCTGGGCGTGAATGGGCTGGGAGGCATATGTGGATGAAGGAGAGAAATACCTGTGTCTTTTGACATGGGTACACACTGTGTGTTCAAATTACGAAGTAATGACAGGGAGTGAATTGTTTGGTCCTAGTGTTGACAATGAAGTTCTGAAATGTGATTTTGCTAATCGCCACAAACGTGTGTGCAGGCTGGTTTTTCCCCCACCCCTGAATGCCTGCATCGACGGTTATAGTGAAGGATCGAGGTCTGCCATTTTGCTGCGCTAGCCTGTGTTCCATGGACTGACTGATTCCCGCTAAACAGTAGAACACTCTCCTCTGGACCATCCCACACCGGAGCGTGGTAGGACGGGACATTGCGATCACACAGATTTTTCCCTTCTCTTTTTTTGATATTGACATCAGCTCGAGCTTTATTTTTTTAATGAGATCTCAGGTTTAAAGACATTACAATTGTTTTGGTGTTGGATCCAACATAGGGTGATTGTTTGTATATTTCATGTGTATTGTATGGAAAAGTTGTTATTGATTATCTGCACTGAATAGCATATGCCACCTGTTTTATTAGTGGTAGCTAAGGTCTTCATTGATATTTCATATTACAAGCCATAAATTCAATTGATGATGATTTAAAATTCCTATTGCCATTTCACTCACTGACACTACAGCACTACATTACATATTTTAGACCGTTACTATACCACACTGAATATTCTAGATAATTGAACATTTAAACTTGACACCAAATATCCTTATCAGCATCCCCCCCAGACTACTTAATACATTCAAAATTCAAACTTATAGTTAAATATAACACCCACACTTGCATATTACACACTTTTATTATTTTCTTTACATTCATCCTGAAATGATATATGATGTATTGATACTTTTATAAATATAACTACATACTTTTTGAAACATGATCTGGGGCCTGTACTACGAATCAAGATCAACATGCTCTGAATCACTTTCAGTTACCCGGCTACGCGAAGCGTAACAATCGCAATCACGATAAGTGGTATCACGACTGCGGTTATCAACTCTTTAACTCAACCCAGATCTTTCCAATCTAGAGACGTGCGCATTCACATAAAAGGGCGGTGTTTGCACCGTATGTCCAATCGCAAACATGGACAGAACAAGAGCCGCATATTTTACTCAGGAGGAGCAAATGATAATTATGGAAACTTATCAAACGTATAAAAATATAATACAGGCAAAGAGTAAGACCGTCGCTGCTGCCAAGTCAAGGAGAGAAAGCTGGCAGAAAATTGCCGAAGCTGTTAATGCGTACGTTACATGACTTATTGATATCACTGGCCCAGGCACAAAATGTTACCTAATTACACTTGTGCGTTCCATAACGTTAAACTTATGTTGCTGTAATATTTTAGTTGCAACCCTGCCAGTGCCAAACGGTCCTGGGAGCAAATAAAAAACAAGTATAAAACCATCATTCAAACCGGTAAGTAGCAGTAGGCGATACTTGCACATATTTTAAGGCCAACAAGTACAAGGCTGAGTTGCCTGAGTCAGTCCCTTTTGTAGGATATTGGTATAGAAAGGGCCTATAGAACAATTGAATCGCTTGCAGCCAACAGGAAGAAAAGTTAGGTGAAGAAAACTGGAGGGGGCCCTCCTCCACAGGACTTCACTCCTGCTGAGGAGCTGGCCCTCTCCAGCAATCAGGGTCGCCCCATAATGGAAGGGGGCATCTCTTCAGACCCTGGTGGCAGCAGATCCGACACCCAGGCATATGTACAGGGTATGTTTCAAGTAATCTATGTGACCATGTTCATTCAACAATTATTTATGAATATTGTAGGAGTGAAATGTATTACTGTTCTCTGTAGTGAAAGGAAATACAGTGGTGTTGCTGCCACCACCCACTGTCATCCCACAGTGCCATACAGAGGTAACAGTGAAACTAATAGTCATATGCCAGTATGTATGCCATATGTGGTTGCTGAATATTGATCAAATATGCCATTCACTTTCTCAGGTGGAGGCCCTAGATGAGGAAACTCTGTCAGCCTGCTCAGAGAATGCTTTGGGGGTACGCTTTTCAGTTTTTTACCACGTCCAATACAGATGCTGAGAGTGTGTGAACGTGTGGCTGTGATTGAAGTGTCTGTAATGACTTGCTAATGGTGGTGGTCAGAACATGAGACACAAGTCCTTAAATTGCTCATTTCAAATATGACTCAATTGATTAAATTGCTATGGTGTTAAACTCAGCAGGAAGAGGAACGTCTTCCTCCCCCTGAGCCTAGGGCCTCCACCTCAAGGTCAAGCCAAAGACATGGGGTAAGCAATGAACCTTGAAACACAGTAATCAAATGGACACCTTCAACTTTCTCCAAGTGTGCCTTGCAAAGGGACAATGCTCTTTATTTGTTTCAGGTTGGAGCAGACAATGTGAGGGCCCTCTACAAGAGGACCCTGGAGCTCGATATTGAGCATAAGACTAAGGAGACTTATTAATAAAAAAAACAAGGCTGGAGATTGAGAAACTTCAGTATGAGAAGAAGGTAGTACATGACTGAATGTATGAATGACTTACAATCAACTTACAGTTACACTGACATTCTTTTTCTGTGTTCCTAGGAAAGGGAGAACGCATGAGGAGGATTTATTTTGTTTCCTATGTTTTGGACTTTTTATACCTTTGTTGTGGCTTGTCCCAAATATATCTTTTGTGCCTTAGTCCTTTGAGGGGGTTTTCAACATTTCTTTCTTTCAATGTTCTATTTATTGTTTGTGAAAAGTGAAATAAATGTAAAAAAACATCAAAATTCAATGAAAGTAGTGAAATGATTTATTTAACTTGTGAAGAGCATTGCATGGTACCATACACGTTGTTCTTTTTGGTTTGAAATGTTTTGGTTGAAAGAAACCCCAATTTCTGATATAGAAATGATTAGAAAATGGGTCAAAGCAACCCAAGGACAAAAGGGTTAAGGGGAGACACCCCAGTGAATAGGGATAACATATCAACATGAAACCTCCCCAGTTGATAACTAATATTAGGTCAAATATTGTTTTCAATACTAGTTTCCTGTAAATGTATGTTTCAATGAGCAAATGATGCATTAAGTTGTAAAATATGATATAATTTGCATACATTTCCAGCACGGAAATCAGAACATTGGATGAAGACAGAATGCAAATCCTTGTTTCATTTTGTCACCATATTAAGAGTCCAAAGTTTCTACAGAGCGCACTCTGGATATCTTTCATCACTCCATAATCCGAATATGGTGGCAACATTAAATACATTTATATTTAGTCATTTAGCAGACGCTCTTATCCAGAGCGACTTACAGTAAGTACAGGGACATTCCCCCAGGGCAAGTAGGGTGAAGTGCCTTGTCCAAGGACACAAATAAATTCTACATAGCTCAAATGCTATGGAAGCAAAATAGCCCAACTGAAAAGTAAAAGGTAAAGAATGCCGCTACATGACTAAATGTAAAGAAAAATGGCTAAAGAAAAATGGCTCAGCCTGTCTCCCCTTAAACAAAAAACTGCCGCGTTATAGCGTCTCTCACGGCCCTGCCAGTAGGGTAGTCGAGGGTGATGGGGTCTACCACATCTGGGGGTTGCTGGCTGACAGGTGGGGCTCTCTCCATTCTTATGGAGGCCACATTGTGGAGCACGACACAGGCTGTCACCACTTGACAAGCCCAGTCTGGGGCCACTCGGAGGCCACGCAGGCAGTTGAAGCATGCTTTCAGGATGCCAAAGGTCATCTCTATCTTGACCCTTGTCCTGCTAAGGGCCACATTAAAGGCATTCTGTGGCCGTGTGTTGGGGTCAGGATAGGGGGTCATCAAAAAGGGCTGGCAGGCGTACCCTCGGTCCCCTACCAGCAATCCACTGTAGAGCCCTGAAGAAGAAAATTAATATTAGCATAATCGGTATAACAAAATGCAATACAAAATGTTAGTTACAATTGCCATACCTTGCTCTAGTCTGTGGCACAGTGCAGACTCCCTAAAGATCCGGGAGTCATGGACTGACCCAGGCCACTTTGCCTCAATGCTGGTCACCAAGCACTGATGGTCACAAGTCATCTGCAAAATAATCTTGTGTTAGAATCCATCCACATAACAACATTAACGTGAGGGAAACATCAATGTGCATTAGAAGGACTAAAGGAGGATCCTCCTTTACCAGTATGACCAAACATGTGTAGCCTGTCCTTTATGCTTTACCTGAACGTTGATGCTGTGGAATGACCTGCGATTTATGAAGTTGCCTTCATTCTCCCCCAGCGATGCAGCAATCGGGATATGGGTGCAATCGATTGCCCCAATCAGCCTTGGGAAGCCTAAAGAGTTTGATGAATTTCAATATTATTATATATATATATTTCATATGCAAGATTATTTATAGATGAAGTTTAAATTTAAGGGAATATTTACCTGCTATTTCATAAAAGCCCTCTTTTATTGTCTGCGTGGGCAGGTGCCCTGGGAACACAACAAATGTGTCCACGTGTGCCGTTAGAGCAAGCACCACCTTGCGAATAGCGCGGCAGACTGTGTTTTTACTAAGGTTCTCCGCATCACCCACACTGTACATGAAAGTACCCGTTGCGAAATACCGCAACGCTACGCATACAGTCTGTGGGACTGTGAGCGCACGGCTTTGATGTGTCGCATTTGCAACATACGGCTCAAGAAGCTGGCAAAGATAGGTCATTCCCTAAGCTGAAAATCTATATCTGTCATAAAGATAGGGTTTTTATACCGGTTGATCTCTGATCTCCAACTTAACCTGCTCCCGACCAGGTTAGCCGTTCAGCATGTGTTACCATGGCGATCTACCCCGGTAACAAGTGATCCTCCGTCGTAGTACAGAAAACCCTGGGTTCAACCTGAAGTTACTACTTTTGCTAACGCCAAATCTTGATTCGTAGTACAGGCCCCTGATTGGTTTGCTGTTGTTATCGTGGGTTGGGGTGGATATCTTGATATAATTAAGCACTACTGCAGTCCTCCTATACGAGCCTAGAGATAAGATACCCCTGAGTGAATCTAGTGACAGATATTTTAGAGTTTCTTTGATAATAGTGTCTACCCAGAGTCTCTTTGTAGACACTGGGTTACACAAGCAATAATAATATATTTCACGGTGAGTACAATAATTTTAAGACAGTTACAACAAACCAACAAGAGCAACAAGTTTCACAATAAGAGACTTATTGTGATCCTGGAGGAAACTAACATCAGGTCCAGCCAATCATTCCGAGGGGAGGGGAGGTAGGGGGAGTAGGAGGGAGAGAGACAAAGAATTGTATAAAGAAGTTATCAGAAATGTGTAGTGGGGTTACAGAGGTTAAGTCAGTGATACAGTTACCTGTCAGGATGAGGTTGAGCTGTTTTCCTGCCTTGTGGGTCGCCGGTGTGTTCAGCAGCGTCAGGTCGAAGGAACTCAGAAGAGACTTGAAGTCGACGGCCTGCGTTCCTTAGAGGTGGATGTTGAAGTCCCCAAGGACCATCAGCGGTGTTCCATCATCCGGGAGGACACTGAGGAGCATGTCCAGCTCCTCCACAAAGTCGGCTAGCGGCCCTGGTGGGCGATAGAGGACAACTAAAAATGCTTTTATAGGATCAGTTAGCATCACATAATGGTGTTCAAATGATTTGGCAGTAACAGAGAGTGGGGTGGATGTGTATTTAATATGTGGGGAAAGAAGCAAACCTGTCCCACCACCTCGTCTGGTTGAGCGGGGTGAGTGAGAGAAAGAGTGGTTGACGGAGAGAGCAGCTGGAGTTGCAGTGTTCTCTGGGCGGATCCATGTCTCTGTCAGCGCAAGGGCGTGAAAGGAGCATTGGATACAAACGCCGGGATGAAGTCTGCCTATAGAAAGAGAGAGGGCAGGTGGAGAAGATCTGGATAGGTGGCTAAGATTAGAAGTGGACCGTATATACTTTGTGACATATCTACGTCTACGAGTGGTGTAATGAACGGGAATGCTGAAGAAACACATGGTAGCTATGAATATGTTCAAGATGGATTAGAATACAAATGGGGTTATACTTATCAGAAGAGGTGATCCGGCCTCGTCGGCCATCCTCGGTGGACTCCCGCAGGTAGACTCCCTGTCTTTGTTCGACCGAGTATTCATGCACCAAGGCTGCCAGACGAGGCTGCCACTGCAGTGCTAGTCGCCTTAAATTGGCGCAGCTGACGATGGCCCTAATTATAATGTCAACAGAGCTGGGTCTGCGGCGGCGAGTACCCTGAAACTCAATCGCTAGCTAGTTACCATAAACCAATCTAGCTCTTGTACCCTAGAGCCCTGCCCGTGAGACTTAGTCGAGCTAACACAAATAATGAAACAAAGTCAGATTAACCCAATAGTAAGATGACAGTCACGATGTTCACTCAACAGAAACACAGATGCACTCTGTGGAAAGGTGTCTTTTATTCAGGTAACAAACTGAGATTAGGTGGGAGCCAGAAATCTTTCTGATTGAGAGGGGGTCAAATACGTATTCCACTCATTAAAATGCATATCAATTTTATAACAATTCTGACGTGTTTTTCTGGATTTTTGTGTTGTTATTCTGTCTCTCACTGTTCAAATGAACCAGGAGTCTTATAGCACTGTACTCAGAAAATTAAAATAATTTCATTTTGTGCCAGGCTCTGGAAACAGGTATATTTAAATTAATTACATACATAACAATAATAATATAAAACAATAATTACCTATTTATAATCCAATTTAAGTTGTGTCTCCATAAAAGGTTGATTTTGATTGGCACAAGCATGGGATGACAGGCCATAGTATTTGGTATTTTCATTTCCGTTCTCTCGTCTTCCTATCTAAGTAACAAATTATTAAAGGGAAGCTGTGGTCTTTTTATATATTATTATTATATCATATCTCATTATGTGACTGGTCATACCGATATAGGCCCATAAACTGTGGGCTACAGATAAATGTAAACATTTTGTTTTTTGGTCTAAAAAGGTGGCGAAGGCAAAGGAGAGTGTGATAGTAAACATGTCTGGAGATGTGGATGGAATATCCAGTCCATCACAGACCCAGCACAAAGCCACCCTCGCCTGAATCTAGCCCATTCGCTCTCTATATTTTCATTATTTCTGGTCTTTTTTTACTTTAACCTTCTTCAACTTTTTTCTGATGTTTCACTATTGACTTGATACAAAACATTCTCACTTTTCTGTGCCACCTTGTAGGCTCTATCACACTGCGTGAAACTTCAATTTGGAAAAGCAAAACATTTACAAACTTTGTTGTTTCAGATATCAATGATTGCGAAAATAACTGTATAAAACAACCAAAATAAAAATAAATGTTGAAAGAAGGAACTGGGGTATAAAAAATCTAAACATTTCACCCTCCCTTCCATTCCTGTCTTTAGGTCTTGAGTCGAATTCACTTTCCCCATGGACCTGTACCATTGGATCCTCGTTTATTCCTTCTCTCTTGCCTGGCTATGTCACTCTGTTCCGTGGGTGTGATGAGGGCCTTTTGAGTAGCGACATGGAACACAGAGCCCCAGTGTCAATCAAAGCAAGCCCCCTGTGGAGAGAAGCGCTGGGGTGGAATAGTCCGCTCTGAGGGGCACCGATCACATTGCTAAAGGCTGTGGCCATTCCCCTGGGAGAGGAGATAAGGGGCCCTGGAGATAGGGAATCTTATATCTGTGATAAATTGTATAGAGTGACATGAGTACATATACTGTTCGTCAAACGACACACAGGCAGAAAGATTATACACCATGGTTGTTAGACATAAAGCTCTACTGGGGCACAGGCCCCTATTCATATCCCTTTTTTTTCTTCCAAGCTTGCTGCGCACAATGCACTACTAGCTATAGAAACTCCCCTTGCTTAACCCTCGTGCTGCCTTCGGGTCACATGACCCAAAGGTTCATAACGAACCATCGTTGTGTTTACCCAATTTTACCCAATACAAAAACAAATTAAAATAACTTTCTTTTAACCTTTGCAATGTGGGGGGTCTGAGACAGCCCAACGGTTAAAAGAAAATGCTTCACTTTGTCTTTGTATGCGGTAAATCTGTCGCAATACGACGGTGGGTCACAATGACTGATGGGTCAGAATGACCCGAAGATAACACAAGGGTTAACCCACTATAAACAGTTCAGGGACGCAAGATTGATATCAGCTTTGGCAGGGACATCAATAGCTAATGCCAGCGCTCACATTTTTTTCCGCATTTATTTGAGCGCAAATACCGTTTTTTGAGCTTCATGTAATATTGTTTTTATGTTTTAGTCAAAATAAGATGATCAGTATGCCTATCATTTAGAAACTTTCTTTAGTTTTGTAATGTTTTCTTAGCCTACCTTAATTCTGACTTGTGTGCCGAGTCCGACACCTGGACTTCTGTGTGCGTGCTGCAGTGGCTATTTGGCAAGCTCAGAAGAGCGCGCTGACATGGAATTATGAGGGCATTGGTTGTGTTTTCGGTTAAACTGCTTTGATTTGGATACTGCGTTTTTCGGGGATTATCAAAGTGCACGCACTGACTAATAAAGTAAATTGTTAAAACTCAAACTTTTGATTTGACTGGGGCACAGCAGATTTATACTGGGGCACGTGCCCCATTAAAAAGGGTCTAACGCCCCTGGTATACATGCTGAAAAAACACAGTGATGTGATAAGTTAGGTCAAAAAATATTTGGACAGTAACACCATTTTCATAATTTTGGCTCTGTTTGCCACCACAATGGATTTGAAATTAAACAACCAAGATTTAATTGAAGTGCAAACCTTCACCATTTGTATACGTGGTCACCTTTATTTCAGGGGCTCAAATGTAATTAGACAAATGAACATAATCATGAATTAAAAATTCCCTTGCAGGCAATGGCTACATTAAGTATGGAACCCATGGACATCACCAAGCGCTGGGTATACTCCTTTGTGACGCCTTTATTGCAGCTGTTTTCAGTTGTTGTTTGTTTGCGGGTCTTTCTGCCCAAGTTTTGTCTTCAGCAAATTAAATGCATGCTCGATTGGGTTGAGATCAGGTGATGGACTCCATTGCACCATTGCAGAATATTCCAACTTTTTGCCTTCTGAGTTGCTTTCGCAGTATGTTTTGGGTCATTGTACATCTGTAAAGTGAAGCGCCGTCCAATCAACTTTGCTGAATTTGGTTGAATCTAAGCTGACTATAATTCATCCGTCTACTTCTGTCACATAATCAATCAACACTAGTGACCCATTGCCATTGGAAGCCATTTATGTCCATGCCATTACACTGCCTCCAACATGTTTTACAGATGATGTGGTATGCTTTGGATCATGAGCTGTTCCAAGCCTCTTCCATACTTACTTCTTCCTATCATTCTGTCCAAAGAAATCTGTATCAGAACTGGCTGAATTCTTTAATAACAGCATTTTTACTGGTTATTCTCAAAAATATAAGATCAAATATTTGCTTGTCACACTTTTTTTCACTATACAGCTTTGTTTGTTTTTATAGTTTTGATGTCAGAATGTCACAAGGTTTATTCTCACGAGGGAGTGCTGACTTAAAATATGTCAGAAGTTCTGTGTGCTGAAGACACAGAAAATGAGAAGATATCAGTTGTTAAATGTGCACTGCAACACTTGATTGTGTAATGGTGTCCCAGCTTTTGCTGTCAAAGGTTAATTCTATATGTTCTACAGCTCTCAGCCTGCTTCTTAATACAGTAACTAGACTCAAACTTCCCTTCTTACCAAATAGGCTGTCCTGATACACACTTTTCTCAGCCTCACAATTGCAACTATATGTTGACAGAAGTTGGAGTGCACTGTCATTCTATAATGCACACACCTGTCCTAATCTATAATGTAAAGTAAGCACCAGCACCTCCTATAAATAAGCTTTTATGCTAATATTACTAATAGCCACCAGTTTGCACCCTAATCCCAGGAACAATAAAGCAGTGGCCTTGAAACTGAGTAACAATATGCCCATGTTTCAGCCTCTGTAATGCTTTAAGATCAATCTCATTGACTTCTGTTTAAACAACTTTGAACCAGGAACTATTAGTGCATAAAGTTATTTTAACACGCACACAATTTCTAGCAGTTACATGTACACAAAATGTACACAGTCACTAGATTTAACACACACACACACGCTGGTCAGTAGTTTATTTATTTGTGTGTTTAGGTGTGTGGGGGGGGCTCACATGGATGAGATTGATTCTGGCTCCAAGTGCAAGAGAGCTGAGGCCTGTTCCATAAAGCGAGTTTACCGAATAAGAAAGACTTATGTCGGTTAGTGGGACTCATTTTTAGTTCATTCGGTTCCATAAAGCTAACTCAACGTAGTTAAAACTTGGTTACTATGGCAACTTAGGCTGCGAAACTAGTCTGGTCCAGGGCAGGCTAACTGTCAGGCTTAGCGTGACTTAGTGCTTAACCAGACCTTCCTGTAACACTGACCCAACGGGAAAACAATGATTTATTCTCATTTTCTTATTCTCGTCAGTTCAATATGTTCAACATTGATAGAAAATCAACTTAAATAGCTTACATAGGCTACAACATTTAGCCTAATGCATTAAACGATGATGAACAATGATTTGATACACGCCACGTTAAACGTAGCCTAGCCTATGGCTAGCCTAGTTTGTGATTTCAAATGTTTAGGCATCAGGCATAGTCCTATCTCAATCTAAATTATGCGAGTATAATTATCATAGCTATATAGTTAACAGTAGTCTACAATTGCAAAACAAACCAAAAACCATAGGCTACATCTATATCCTCCATTTTCCCGACACAACCATGTTAAAAAGTTAGGCTACTGGGTTGATTAATAGTAGGCTACTTATTTAAAACAATGTCAAAAAAGTACATTTACATGTATTTAGAGGATGTCTGTTTTTTAATCAACGAAGTAACTAAAGGTCTAAAAAAGGACCTTGACCTACGTAGCCTATCGTTCACGTCAATCATGGCATGTCGTTTCATTTTGATGAAGCGGTGGATGAGGGAGCTGTCGTAGTACAAGGCTTAAAGGGAACGTTCTTTCTGGAAGAAGTCACGTAGCCGTGTGCATTGCTTTTGCCATGGTGGATTGTATGATCCATGTTTTACCTCTCGGGCTGCTTAAGAATAGGGTGCACGCGCAATTAGCTTGACTACTTAAATCTGACTTGAATTAGTAGGACTGCGTGAGCTGAAATTGTCCTTTATGGAACCGCTTTAGCCCCGCTTGACTTGTTAAGCTAATTCAAGTCTGGTTTGGGACTTTAAGTCCAACTTATTTGAGCGGCCTTTATGGAACAGGCCCCAGGTGTGCAAGGTTAATAATGTGTTATTTGTTTTATTTTTACAATAATTAAAACTACATACTGTAAACATTTTAAGGTGCACCCAAACGGCACCCCCTTGCAACCTGATGCCCTAGGCGACCGCCTACTTTGCCTATGCCTAAAAATACCCCTGGCCACAGCCTCTATAGCGATGAGTTCAGAAAGTGCAAAAGGAAAAGAACATCATAGGTTGCAGACAACAAACCACGTCAAGTAATTCTGACTAATACTGTTCTTAGTTCCATACAGTAATCAGTTGAACAAATGGCATCCTTTTTGGAATGATATGACACCTCCGTTTGTTATTTACTGGACATCATCAAGGTGTGACCCATTTGGAAAAATTACCATTTTGATGCAATTATGAAATTCACTGACACCCTAAAATGGTCTTACAAAATCTCTGAAATTCATCTAGACATCACAGAATGAACAACAAGTAATGGGTTGAACGTATAGGCCTGCATATCAAAAGTTACGTCACGATTCCTTCAAATCCTGTTAACAGTCAAAGTTGCGCAGCTTCCTCCAGTGGCGGGACAGAACAGCCTGCCATCACCCTCTGTCAGATTTTGCCCGAAATTGCCCGTCCTCCAGCCACCAGTATTAAAACATGGGCTGCTTCTTCATCTCACCCATACCTGACACTCCCAGATATAATCCCACACTGAATATGTAGAATCGAGATTGAGGTTAGGAGTGACCAGATTAGAAAAGGTGAGGGATTTTACTGTTCAAATGATTATTATTTTCTAAAGTAAAAATGATAACATGCAAATAATATATTACATGTGATTTTTTTTTATTCAAATGAAGACAACTTCTGTTATATTTTCTTTTTTACCTTGTGCAATTTAACAGATTTGTTATATGGAATGCCATAGACACTACTGACTAAAGTAGTCTGAGGTAGCAAACAAACAGCATAAAACCACTCCCCCCCCCCCCTCCCCTCCAATTATGGTGACAAACGTGCAAGTCAGTGTACATATTTGCAGGTGCTTTGGAACAATACATATCCCATATGTATGACAAAGTTTAAGTTTATTCCCTAGCAAACATCTGGTAAAACTTCAGAGAGGGAGGAAAGTATTAGCCTGGTCCTAACCAGACCCTCGTACATTTCATTTGTACAGAGGGTCTGGGATCGCTCCATTGTCAAGCGTTAACTTCCTTGAAGGCTGGTACTCTGTTTAAGTTTAAAACTATTGGATCTGCCCAGAGCCACTCTGATCTGCCATAACCAATCGCTAGCTTTCGCCTTAGCCAACTCCTTCACCACTACTGTAACGGAGCTAACTGCTGTAGCTGGATAATCAAACTTTTCCCGAACCCCGTGGGGAGGAGGGCAACAACATCATGGCCACCAACAAAACTCAGAAAAACTTGTTCTTGCTCTGGCTTTAACTTCTGGATATTCGGCGGCGTTGCCACAACGGACCGAATAGCTTCGCTCGCATCTTTCTCCGCCGCCATTACTGAACTACAACTCAAACTAGCGCACATCAACGTCATCGTTCTCAGCCACTCCCTCTGTTCGCTGATTGGACCTACAAAAAGTTGATTTGAGAAAACCGACATATGCCGAATTCCCAGACCTAGTACAGAAGCAAAATTAAAATTGAGCGGAGGTACGTAGGAGGGCAGAAAGGGCCACCAATTGAATCTACCTCCTGGTCATCAAATATGTAAGAGTTAGGCACCATGTGTAGTATACTGAATGTATGAGCAAATTTATATATTAGGGTCGCTTTGAGAAGGTTGATAGATAACTGATTCGGTTTAAGATGGTCATACAAAAGTGTAAACTGGGACTTGTTTCCACTCTGTATTACAATAGACAATGCTTTCGGAACATGTGTTACACCGTGTCCAAACCGAAATGTGAGTGTCCGACTATCAAGTCGCATCGGACGCTCTCTGTCCACACTTTATCGGTCATATTCAGTTCTGTTATGTCATGTAAACTAACCATGTTCCTATGACATTGTGTGCTAGAGAGCTTTCAACGCGAGCGACTAAAATAGAAACAGGGTGTCCAAAAAAATGTTTGGCCCAAACTTTGCGCCGCATCGTGCTGCTCAGTGTCGCGTAGTTAGGACATTCCAATAGAAAACAAGGTAGGCTACTGGTAATCAAACTGATTTTGGCGCTAACGCTTGTTTTCGTCTCATCCAGTAAGGACATGGTGTCAGGTCATCAGCTACTGGTTTGAGCAGAACAAAAAAATGTATATGGTTAGTTACAGGTGCATCTCAATAAATTAGAATATCAAAAAGTTGATTTATTTCAGTAATTCGATTCAAAGTTAAACTCCTAAATTATATCGATTCATTACACACAGATTGATATATTTCAAGTGTTTATTTATTTTAATTTTGATGATAACTGACAGCTAATGAAAAACCAAAATTTAGTATCTCAGAAAATTTGAATATTGTGAAAATAATATTGAAGACTCATGGTGTCACACTCTAATCAGCTAATTAACTCAAAAGACCTGCAAAGGTTTCCTGAGCCTTTGAATGGTCTCTCAGTTTGGTTCAGTAGGCTACACAATCATGGGGAAGACTGCTGACTTGACAGTTGTCCAGAAGACGACATTGACACCCTGCACAAGGAGGGTAAGACACAAAAGGTCATTGCTATCATTGCTAGATCCTGCTCTCCAGACTTTGAGATGGGCATCACTGGCACTGCACTCCAGTGGATCTCATCCTACCTGTCGGGAAGATCCTACCATGTCTCCTGGGGAGGCAAACAGTCAGGCCCTCGCCAGCTCTTCACTGGTGTCCCACAGGGCTCCGTCTTTGGACCCCTCCTCTTCTCTCTGTACACCACCTCATTTGGACCAATCATCACCTCCCATGGCTTCTCCTACCACTGCTATGCTGACGACACGCAGCTGTACCTGTCGTTCCCCCTGACCGATCCGGGGATCTCAGCTAGGATTGAGGCCTGCCTCACAGACATCTCCGCCTGGATGACCGAGCACCACCTCCAGCTGAACCTCGCCAAAACAGAACTCCTCATCATCCCGGCCAAACCCTCCATCTCCCACGATCTCTCAATCACCCTGGGATCTGCGACGGGGACCCCTTCATCCTCTGCCAGGAACCTCGGGGTTACCATGGATGACGAGCTCTCCCTCACAGCCCACATCGCTGCAGTCTCCCGGTCGTGTAGATTCACCCTCTACAACATCCGGAAGATCAGGAGATACCTGTCTGAGCACTCCACCCAGCTGCTAGTCCAAGCACTTGTCCTCTCCAAGTTGGACTACTGCAACTCGCTGCTCGCTGGCCTCCCAGCATGATTCGCAACCCGCCCTCTCCAGAGGATTCAGAATGCAGCGGCCCGTCTGGTCTACAATCTACCCAGACGCTCCCATGTTACCCCGCTCCTCATCTCCCTCCACTGGCTACCCATCACGGCACCGCATCAGATTCAAGACCCTGGTACTGACCTTCCGAGCAGTGAACGGGACTGCACCCGACTACATCAATTCTCTCCTGCAGCCTTACACCCCCACCCGCCACCTACGGTCTTCCTCAGAAAACCGCGTGGTGGTCCCACCGCTCAAGAGCGCCCAGTCCCAACACAAGCTCTTCTCCTGTCTGGCCCCCCAGTGGTGGAACCAACTCCCCACCTCCATCAGAGACACTGACTGTCTCCCCACCTTCAAGAAAAGGCTCAAGACGCACTTGTTCCGGGAGTAACCATTCCTAACGGTACTTAGGAATGGTTTGCTGGACCCCATGTTAGTTTCCTCAAGGATGACAATGACTCTTGCTTAGAGTTTTGCTGCCCTTGTTGGTGATTTTTTATTTATTTTTTACTGTTGCTTGCTTTTCTACAGGTACACTTGCACTTATAGCGATTCATGTTGTTTAATTGCAACTTGTTTAACTACATGCTCTTGTGGTTCTTCCCTTTGGCACTTATTTTTGGTTGTTCACAATATGTGCTTCATGTTTTGGCTACCCGCAATGTTTTTGGGGCTATCTTGTTGTTATTATCAGTGACCTATGCACTTTGTAAAGCTCTCTCTTGGAAGTCGCTTTGGTAACTGGATAATAAAATAAGACGTTTCTCCTAAGACAAGCATTGTCAGATTTGGTCCAAGCTCAAACAGCTGTAATTAGGGTTCCTCCGGTAGGAGGGAACCTATTGTTTTTGTTAGTATTCCTATTATTATTATATTTCTCCGTTAAATGGCTCAATAGCTCAAAAAGTTGACCCGATTTTTTCAAATTTGGCCCAATGATACAACAGGTCACTCACTGCTCCCAGACCGCTAATGGCCCATGTACGCCCATAGGTGGCGCTATAAGCCACGCCCAAAGTCTACGTGATTTCCCCAGCGCCCCATTATTCCAAAATGCCTGAAAATTGGTATACATGCCTTATTTCTCATGGGGAACAAAAAAGCCTCAAGAACCGAAAAAGGTCCGCCATGATAGATTTTGCTGTACTGTCCAAATTTGGTACAACCTTCAAAACCCTTCTCCTCATGAATCATAGATCCAATCGACTTGAAAATTGTTACAGATGTGTAGAACACATGTCTTTCTATAGGGTGAAATTGAATAAGGAATGCAATACAAAATGGCTGAAAGAAGTGTATTTATGTAAATGTCCACATTGCCACAATATCTTTGTGTTAATAAATCAAATATAATTTTGACTGATGGTTTTTCAAACCTTTGTGCCTTCAAGATGACATCATTCTGAAGTACCATACGCAATTTCACCTTGACATGTCAATATATGATTTAATTCAATTGAATTGCTCCACAGCGCGCGTGCTCCAAATTCTCAGACTCATCCTGCCCCTTGACACTAGGGTGACCACCTGTCGCGCTTTGCGTTGTGTCGCACAGCATTTTCACCCCTTGTCCCTCACGTCCCATATTGATAATGCTGTGCGATACAGCGCAAAGCGGGACAGGTGGTCACCCTACTTGACACACGCGCGAGCTTGGCGAGACGCACACACATCCTTTCTGGAAATGGTGTGCTGACCAAGCCCCCACCCTCGGTTTTTAGCCCCTGTTTCATTTCGCTTCCAATCGCAGCTCGCCTTTACGAATATAAATTATTTTTCGGCGGCCATTGTTGTTTTCAAATGGAATCGCTTGATGTGTTGGAGGCAGACACGTTCGGTAAGTCCTATTTTTACACATTTTAAGCTAGAATCAATGATTGGGTTCGTGAAAGTACACTACTCTTGAATTATGGTGAAGGTTTTAGCACTTTTAGACCTTTAGATCGTGAGTCTGAAGTGACGGAAAACCGAACTCGAAAAGTAACTACTGTAGCTCTAGCTTTTTTCCTGTTTTTAATTAGTGAATCATTTTGCATCTCGGCGAATTGTTCATCAAAAAGGTCGAGGAGGGCAGCCTTTAGGAGAAAAAGCAATTCCCCACAGACCTGTCGGCTCAGAATTTTGATTTGGGGCGTGAAAGTCTTTGTAATAAGCCTATGTGCCAGGGAGACCGCATAGGCTTAGGCGGCAGCCATGTTTTGGTAGCGTCATGTTCATAAGTTCACCATTTTACAGTTAGGTCTACATGAAAAAGGTCGAGGAGGGCAGCCTTTAGGGGATGTGGGAATTGTGCTTTTAGCCAGATGCTCCGATTATTTTTGTGATTTGTGGACTTGCAATTGGAGTGATACTGCGTCCCGGGGGTACATTGTTTTGACGTTAGCCTCAGAGTCAGGCTCGGCTCGCCCACTGGCAGTGTGTAAACAATTGTATTTCACTCAATTCTACTCCAAAAAAGTCAGGGAGGACTGCTTTTTGTAGACAAGGGCCTGCTAAAGATAGCCAGTATATCTGATTTTTCAAGGCGAGCCTGTTTCATTCGTCATATGTCCTGAGAAAGCGACCTACGTTAGCCAGGCTAGTTTTGCCAATTTCAGTAAGTCAGGCTATTTAAAGGTCTCTGAAAGTCAGAATCACTGTTTACAGGCAAAGGTCGAGCTGGTCTTTTGTCAGATGTGTATATATTGACCAGTTTAGAGCTAAATACTCTTGCCAGAGCCTGGAATCAAACCCGTGTTTTGAGTGACTTTGCATGGGTCTCCATCAGGTCAACACATTTGGATTCAAGTTCAAGTAATGCCACTGCATTTCACAGTCAAAACTGTAGTTTATGTCAAGTGTAGATGGATGTAACTGAACTGACATGGATCCTTTCTTCACTTTTACAGGTCTGGAGGGTGATGCAGAGGCCTGCTCAACAGAGTTCAATAGAGGATGCTGAGAGCAACAACAGAGAAGCTGAGAGCATCACAGACCCCTTGCTGGACTATCCCTCACTATCCCCCTCCATTCCTCCAGAGACAGACAGTCACCCCACAGACACAGTAGCTCTGCAGACTGCTTTTTTGAGGAAATTGATGAAAAAGGACAAACCTTTTTCATAAATTTCATCAAAGCATTTTTTACTTGGATGAAAGTCTAAATGTTTAATCCTTTCCATGTCCCAGTATGCCAAGCTGCTGACTTTGAGTGTCTTAAGTGATGAAACCAGTTCAAGTGATATACTTTTGATCTGAATCCAATGATTATTCATCTGAATAAAAACCACTCAAGAGAAGTACTGCTTCTTTATTAATAGTATTTATGTATATATAATTGCGCAGCTCCCCCTGTCAATGATCTAGCACCTCCTCAGCACCTGTATTAAAAATTCTCTGGCACCGTCCCTGCCCAGGGTTGATTGTAACTGGTGTTGGAAAACACATGTAGTAGGGCAGAATAGAGGGACTGGGCAAAGGGTGCTGAAAGTCCCCAAAAACTGTGCAGAATGGGCAGAAAATATTAGATGACATTGTATCGAGGCCCAATTGGAGAAGAAGCCATAGGATATTTACAATTGTAGTAGGCCATTAGATCTGTTTTAAAAGTTCAGGGGTGTAATTTGTTGGATATGAAGCCCCCACCCTCCAATCCAGAGACAGTTGGTGACAGAGAGTAAAAAATACAGATCCCCCCCTTTCTGAATAAAGTTCGACTGATCTGATTTGTTGATTTCTGTTGCTATGAAAACCAGTTTAGCCAAGCTAACTAACATTGTTTTTAGCTAACTTTGCATTACCATTCAATAGCTAACAAAACATTAGTAAAAATAGCTTGCTAATCGAGCAGAACTTGTTAATGCAGGAGACTCAGAGACCTTAGCGCGTCACTAGCATCTCGTCATATCACGCAGTCGGCGCACAGCTAGATAATCAGCTGTCAGCGCTCTTGAGTACCCAGCATGCAGTGCGCAAAGACTTGTGGAAAATAGTTCGGTTACAACGGCCATGCGAGGGATTTCAGTTGTTGTGTTCGTTCAGTTAGATGTTTGTAATGTTATTGTTTGTTAGTTAATATAATCTTGTTGGTCACCCTGAGTGTGCATGTCGTGTAGTTTAATGGGAAGAGAGAGTCGGCCGTTTTACTATCAGAGACTACACTCGCAAGGAGCTGGATGTGGACTGTACCTGGGCTGCACCCAAGCCAATTGTCTTTAAGGCTATTCTTGAGATCTACTCAAGGATAAAGTCAATATCTGTGGTTTTCAAGCGATCTTTGAGAAAGTTTGGAAACAATGTTGCGGTTGATATGTATTGATTGTGGGAGGTAGTTTTTGGACTAATCTAAACCTCATGCGGCTGCTGCAGCATTTCTGCTTTGGCATGACCTGCGCTCGGAGGGAAACATCATGGATGGGGATAGTGTGCGGGCAGATGTGTCTTTATATAGGGTGAAATGGAATGAGAAATGCAATACAAAATGTCTGAAAGGGGTCTATTTATGTAAGTGTCCACATTGCCTCAATATCTTTGTGTCAATAAATCAAATATAATTTTGACTGATGGTTTTTCAAACCTTATTGGCTTCAAGGTGACATCATTCTGATGTACCATGCGCAATTTTATGCAATTTTACCTTGAAATGTCAACCGTTTCTTAACCTTTGTCCCAAAGCTGACCAAAGCTCATACTCTTCTCTTTCTACTCATACAATCGCAACAGTTGGTGTGTAGCAGAGAGGATAGAGAGACTGACTTGTGACCTTATGCTCATGAGTTCACATCCCCATTCAGCCTATTGTTGTTGGCCAAACATGAAGTAGTTTTGCTCTCTTGTTGTCCAACTCTCCATCTTCAACAGTGTACATGTTTATAATATTTTGCCATTTTGCGGAGGAACCTGCATCGCTGCTTGCAGCTATATTTCAGTCACATTTTCACATATCAAGGTGAAACTTTGCAGGGTACTTCAGGGGGGTGTCACCTTAAAGCCTATTAGGTTTGAAAAACCATCATTCAAAATGACATTTGATTTAGTGACACAAACATATTGAGGAAATGTGGACAGTTACATAAATACACCCCTTTCAGCCATTTTGTATTTGATTCAACTGTCTTAAGTAACGTTTTTAAATACATCAATGATACATATCTGATACATATCTGACCTTTTGGTTCAAGAGAAGAGGAATTTTTAAGGTTTTCCAAAATTATCACTGTACAGGAAAATCCATCATGGTGGACCTTATGGGTCCTTGAGGCTTTTTTGTTCCTCATGAAAAATGAGGCATGCACACCAAGATTCAGAAGAATTGGAGCAATGGGGTGGGAATGCCATCACTTTGAAAATTGGACTTTTGGGCGTGGCCTGTGGTGCCCCCTATGGTCTGATGTGGCCCATATTTGGTGTGGGGGTACCCACTTGGATGTAGTATCAATGTGCCAAATTAGAAAATTTATGACAAGGGACTTTGAGATATTGAGGCGCAAGGAGAAGAAAAATAATAATAACTAGAGAGGGTACAATTTCTGGGGAAATTGTAGGGTGTGCTTGCTTGCGTCGGTTGCACAGGGGTCCGTTTTTGAATGACATTTTTACAACTGATATTTCTGTATATTTTATATAAAAATGCATACTTATTATTTATAAAGATGACAGATTTAAAAGCATTTTTTTTTTGCTGCTCATTTACAACTGAAAATACGAGTGAAGTGTAGAATGAAATAGATGTCTTCTCATTTCCCCTGCAAGAGGCAGCCTCATCGTTGAAACAAAACGAATAAATTGGGCAGACCGGTGTAAAAATTGACCTAATCTCTATGACTTAAACGTCATTTTAAGTTTTTCCCTTCTCATGATATTTTCAGGCATTTAGCCTACTCATTGCATTCATTCATTAATAAAGAACCCCCTTTGAAGATTATTCTACGACGTTACCCGGCAGTAGAAGATGGAATCGCGATTCAAACAGTACCATCTGCTAACTGAAAATATGCCCCCCAAAACGTAAATAAGCTTGACATTTATTTAGTGGAAAATCGCTCATTCATAAAAAGCTCACTGGTAGCGATCATTGTCAGTAACAACGCAAAATGCGATATAGCCCTGTGTGGAGAAGCTGCCCCGGTAAATTGTACTACTACGGTACAGTACTAGACTACTGCTGTGTTCGTCTTGGTAGCGATTGCGTTGGTTGAATTGGATTTAACGATCCGTTGTACGGTTTAAGATGAAATTAATTATTTTCATGAACAGATTGACAACGTTTAGGCTGTGGCAATGAAGTTCAGGTTAGTAGTTAGATAGACTTTTGATTTAAGTAAGGGGAGTGCCGAACATGTTCTGTCGCCGTTTGACTTCCTAAACAGCTGTGTAGTGTAGATGTTTTTGTAGTGTGTCTCACGTAAGCTACAGCGTTGCAGTGAGCTACACTGGTTTGAAACCACAGGTAATAGTAATTTCACCAACAAATCGTTTACTAATGTCAGAATAAACCCTACAACGAAATGTGAGGAATGTTTATTTTAACGATTGAAAACAGATAACGCTACATCATAGACCACTGTAGTATGTGTTGCCCGGGCAACACAGGCTAATGTCATGATGCTAATCCTTCAGTGAAATAGTAGACTACTGTTTCCGAAAGTAGATGTACTTCCTTAATAATATCAGCTTATACTGTACATTACACATGACAATTGTGTGTCATATCACAAAGTAAAATGAGTAAATAGTTATCACCCTGGCCTCTTTGCTTGTGGCGTTTCTGCAGCTGCCTTGCAGTAAAGCTATAGTTAGCCTAGCTATCCCCCAAGTTAACAGATGCGAAACGAATGTTCTGCCTAAGGTAGTCACGCGTGTTTTCGTGACGTTAGTGACGTTAGTAACGTCAGTGACTGTGGCTAGCAATTAGCCACCGTTAGCTTCACTTTTCGCCACAAAAACTTAACTTGAGCCTAAACCATGCAACGGAACGTAAATTCCAATAGAAGCAACTCAATCGCTACCAAGACGAAACTTTTGACACCTACTTTGTCTATGTAGGCCAAATATTGAATGAGTTTTAGGGGGGCAAAAAGAATAATAATAATAATATATATGTGAGAGAACAAAGGTTGTGCCCTTGCTGAAGGCAAAGCACACCCAATAAGAATACCAACAATAACAATAGGTTCCCTCCTACCGGAGGAACCCTAATAAGAATACTAACAAAAACAATAGGTTCCCTCCTACCGGAGGAACCCTAATAATAAGAATACTAACAAAAACAATAGGTTCCCTCCTACCGGAGGAACCCTAATAATAAGAATACTAACAAAAATAATAGGTTCCGTCCTACCGGAGGAACCCTAATAATAAGAATACTAACAAAAACAATAGGTTCCCTCCTACCGGAGGAACCCTAATAATAAGAATACTAACAAAAACAATAGGTTCCTTCCTACCGGAGGAACCCTAATAAGAATACTAACAAAAACAATAGGTTCCCTCCTACCGGACGAACCCTAATGAACACTTGAAATATATTAGTCTGTGTGTAATGAATCTATATAATATAGGAGTTTCACTTTTTGAATCGAATTGAAATTGAACTGAAATAAATCAACTTTTTGACGATATTCTAATTTATTGAGATGCACCTGTATATGTGGCCAATGAAAATGTTTACTTACACAGTGCATTGGGTCCTTGTGCTCTGCAAGCCAACAATTAATCTGCTTCCTAGTCATAAAATAGATAAGACATACCTACACATGGCCAAGTACAGTATGAGACTGGTTCTTTATCTCTCATAGAAAAAAATCGATAGATGGATTAAGTAAAGCCATTTAAGATGGTGTTACAAGACTGTAAACTGATCAAGGTCTTGTTTCCACTCTGATGGTCTGATAACATGCACTGTATTGACATGAAAACTGTTAACGTTTTTTAGTGGGATGGAAACAAAGCTGAACTGGAAAGATAAAACAATCCTGTGAACCTCACAAATATGTATATTTTACATTTGCCAAGTTGAAGGTTGAAAATAACATAACCACAATCAAAATACATGTGTTTTATTTGGTTCATTTCTTAACATGAATGTTACAGACATTTGGAAATATTATGCAGCTCAAGGTGAAAACATAAAAAGAAAGTAGTCTCATTGTAGTCCAGGCCATCTTGGAGTGAGTCTGGAAAAGTACAAAAACATCAGTTAGACTTAAGAACATCCATGCTAAGACAGCCTTGTTGACATGCCTAGATGACATTTGCTTACTTTCTGGACCTGTTTATTTTTGGTCTCCTAAATCAGCTAGAAATATAGTAGTTTGGCTATTAGCCTTAACACCTACAAAGTGTTTGGTCACAGTTCTGCCAGGAGAAGAGGCTGGTATGAAATCCTCCCCTACAAAGAGCATCCCATCATTGCATATTGACACCTCTTATTTTATCTATGTTATCTATTTTAGATAGATATGTCTATCTATTTTATTTATGTGCTTTTGCTCTACAGCTGACAGCGTCTCCGTCCAACTAGTCAGCATTAGTCTGTGTAAGAGGGCACAGCTGACTTGCCTGGCATATCCTCACACAGACGGTGACAAAATATGAAATGCTTGCATGTAATTCCTTTTAAGTCTCCTGAGGGCACACAGGCCATTGTTCCTGCTCTCAGTCACATCCAGTCAAAAAAACAACTTTTTAAAAGTAAACTTTCCATTCAGAATCTTATTGGCATCCATTTCGGCATCTCGCTAGATCCGGTGTGGTGTTGTAGTTTTTCTAACATCAGTAGTTTTTGCAACAGCATGTGAAAAAAACTACAATGTTTGCTAGGCCAAAAAGAACGTAAATCTCGCGATAAAAAAATTGACGCCGTTAAAATGGGTTTGCGTTAACGTCGTTAATAACGCGTTTAACTGACAGCACTAGAGAAAATGCATCTTAGTCACAATTTATGCCAACCATTTCAAACAATCTGAAATAAAAAATAAAATCAATTATGATAATCTTTTTTTCATTATACATGGATTTCTGAAAGTCACACAAAATGTTTGGTTTGTTAACACATTTGGACAGCAATGTGAACCTGTTGACAAAAAGTGCTTGGATTCCATTGCATAATAACATAAGCTGCTAGCCAGATAGTTACATTACTCAATAGTGAGTACTAATTACAATTTATACCAACTATTCTAACATCTGTCTACCAATCCATCTGTCCAAATTAATCGGCCCAATTCCCAGTCTCTACTTTTATAAGACTTAATAGAGGTTATGTGCAATAACATTGTGGTTACAGACCCAAACTGTTTCTTTACCTTGTCGTACCCCATATTTCTGTAGGCATCAGAGCTTCAAAGTATTTTCATTTATGTATTCAATATTTTGAAGCTCTAATGCCTACAGAAAAGACAATCACATCAAGCTGTGATGAAATTACAGCTGTTGAGCAAGTAAGCTCTTCCAGCCAGTGACATCAATCTTACCCACATAAGCACATAATAACGTAATCTAAAATTATACAACTGCTATGGATATGAGGCGCCAAAGTGCTTACAGGGCAAATACATAGACCAACAATAGTTGACTCTTCAGAAGTCACCCCCTTTGTTATACTTTGTCTGTAAACCAGTTGGTGGTTATTTTTTTGTAACATGAGTCAAGGCTCTGACATGAAGAGCAAGACATGACCAATATAGTCAGAGGGCTAGTGTTAACAATGCTAATCATTTACCCATAAAAAGAAGTATGGGGGGGGGGGGCCGGGGGTTATTTTTATCTAGATTCCTCTACAACAGCTGCCACCCCCACGAGTGTCTGGTCTGTTCCCTCGGTTGATGAGAGGCAATGACACAGAGAAAGAGGACGAAGGAAAGGAAGAGAGAAAGGTGTATTGAGGGAGCAGGCACCATCAACGTGTGGATAAGTTATGGTAAACCTCTTTATAATATACATATATATATATATATACACACACACACGCATATATTTTACTCCAATTGCCATTTGCTTCAAAATGATCTTATCCATAATTTAATGCCAAGGGAGACCACAAAACATCAAATAGTCTTTCCTAGTTTGATGACTTACTTTTCATTAAGCCTCCAGACCAAGAAATCATCATTGTAAGTAAGGTCTTAGAGAGAAAGCCATAGAGTAAAAGATTGAAGGAGACTATGTAGTCCATTGATACAACTACAATGTGCATGTACACAATCACATCAGTAAAACAAATGCCACCATTTCAGAGGCCAGTTTGTGGCAGGTTTCATGGAGCGACCCTTACATTCCAGGACCCCTTCACAGTAGCTACACATTCCCTCACGGTGGGAGACGCCTGATACCAGACGACAAAGTGCCAGTGATATTTTCCACATCGATAGCCATGTGACATGCCATTGGAACAACACTAGGTCCCTTCAACCTCTTGTAGGTTTTACACCATGTGTCAACCTCAAGCGGGAGCTTAAATGGTGTATTGAAATAAGTCTACGCTGCTTTACAGTGTCTATTGACCATAAACGACATCTCTCACAATGCATTTTGATTATGTTACGGAAAAGTGACGACATCCCGCCTTTAGAAAGTAGTGTATACACACATCAGTTTTTAACGCAAAGTTCCAAGTTTAACTGTGGGTGAAGGTGAGCATGGTTTGAATAACAGCACTCCAATGCAGCCGGGTCTGCAAACATACCCCATGTGCATTTTCAGCCAAGGTCCTCGGGAATTCAACCCAAGTTGGTATCGCTCTCGAACTTGGTTAGAGTACTCAGCCAAGCTAGATGTTTCTGCTTCCCCTGATGACAATTTGGAGACAGAAATGATAAAGACATCACCTTCACCAGACAAGGTTTTACCAATTGGATAACGGCAATGTTTATTTTACATTAAGTTCAAAAAGCTATTTCGCATTAACTGTGGAAGTCCCTATCTAGCATAACATCAAATCCAGAATACGTCCTAGGTTTGGGCTAATCCTCGAATGTTATATATATAACGCCTGGCTCCACGCCTGATTAACACAACACAATATAAAAAATAATACAATCCCTTTCTGTAATCATGATACCCCCCAGAAATGTTCACACACCCCCAGTCAAAGCAGGCTGCATCCAGCCCTGGATGGAAGGCAATTTCAAAAAGATGGGAAAGCGAATACATGTTTGTCCTTCAAGGAGAAAAAACGATGTATTTTGTGTTATGAGGCGATGTCGGTCGTTAAAGAGTAGAATCTCCGTCGGCCTTTAGACACCAAACACAGAGATAAATATGCCAAATTTAGCCTTTAAGAAAAACAGCAGATTGTCCAAGAATTAAAAGGCGGACTGCAATCGCAGCAGAATATGTTCACAAAAGCTACAGCTAAAAAACTATATTTTTACATTGTAAACATTGTTACATCGTAGTTACAACTGGCCCTTTTAGGGCAACCATAATGCTGATGTGGCCCTTGGTGAAAATGAGTTTGACACCCCTGGTTTACACCATAACAAACAGCTACTAACAATTGTAGGTAAATTACTTACAAAAGGTATAACAATGAGACGATAGCTGCATATTAAACAGAACGCTACATTAATTACTTGCACTTTGAGTTTCATGTTTAATGTTAACTTGTTTAACTGCATGCCCTTATGGTTCTTTCCTTTGGCACTTCTTTGGTTTTTCACAATGTATGCTTCATGTTTTGGCTGCTCGCAATGTTTGGGTCGTTGTTATGATCAGTGACCTATGCTCTTTTGTAAAAATCTCTCTTGGAAGTCGCTTTGGATAAAAGCGTCTGCTAAATGCATAAATGTAAATTAGCCTGGCTGGTACTTCAATGTTTAAACCAAGGTTTTGAACCAGTTCAAGGAACAAAAACCAGAAACAATTGATATTTTGTTAGAAACAAAAACAAAACCAGATTTTTTTGCCTGTTCTGGAACAGTAATGTTTTTTTGAATTAATGCTAACCGGTAAATACATATATTTTCGTTGTTCTATTTAGTACAACAACTTAAAATATGTTCTGCTTGCCATAACTTTGGTGCAGTTTACTTCATGTCTTCCTCTGAACGTAAATCATGTATTCAGACAGACTTCAACAATGTATTCAACTAAAAACAGAACTTTGTATGCGGTTTGGCTGTTCATTTACACAACAGCAGCATTTTGGGGCCTGCAAACGGGTTTCAAAGTGCAAATAAAACCACCATTGTCTTGTGTAAACACACTAAAATGCGAACTTGTGAAAACGATGATGTCGTAAGTACTTCAAAATAACGTGTGAGACTTTCTAAACTATAATCCACTCTGTGGAAGAATGCTTATATGCACAGGTGCGTAATGTTTCTTTACAAAGTGACATTGCCAACTACTGGCCATGCATACAGAAAACAGCGTTTTTAATTGTTTTCGCGCATCTGTCTATACCCAAAACTTTTCAGTATTTCGTACATTGTTGTCATGTAAATACACCCTTAAACTTAACGGCGGCAGGCAGGGAAATTGCGTGAAAGTGAAATGTGTGGTTTAAAGCCTTCTGCAACCAGAGGTGGTCAATATTATGCTATGTAGCTTGTGAATGTTAGACATCAACCTCATCAAAGTTTTATAGAAATCCTATGATGTAAAGATAACTTCTTGGAAACCGTTAGCTAGGCTCCAGTTACACAGAAAAGGCTAAATACAAGTTTAGCATACAAGTTTCTCTTCACAGGTCACGGACAGGCCTCCGTGCTTTTTGTTTTTGTTACTCTAGCATGCATCGGGTGAGGGTCCCACCCAGTTCTGTGATTGACCACAATTGCAAACCAATCAAATGACTGTGAAGCCACGGTGGGTCTCGGCCCAAGGACACAGCGCTCGCTTGGAACTGCACTCCCTAACATGTAGGACAATTCTTTGACAATACAACAATAAAACACAAAAAATGACTAAACATGGATCCTGCCATTCTCAAGAATATTCAATCAAGTATGATAATCGGTTAAATAAGATTAACAAGCTATATTTCACTTACATTTGGTGGGAAGCTACCAGACGACATTGCTTGTGATCTCAAGGAGACAATGTCCGTTATTTTGGCGGGTTGCTGTAGTCCACATAGACACGTTAATGTGATTGGCTAAAATTGGAAGAGACATCTGATGGGCTGCAGAGAATCTTTTAGAAAAAATGAATTTGTGAATCTACGCGCCTCGGGAAAGTTCCAAAATTCCACACACACATGCAGGGATTTGTAACTCGTGTTAGTTTTTATCAGTGCATGAAGTGCACTGCGATTACCTCACTATACATTGTGTGAAGAATACCGTTTGCTTCATGTTTTGAACAATACGAATACACATTGTAGATTACTGCACAATTAGTTTTGTGAAATTAATTATAATGGTTCGGAAATTAAATTGTGTTTACACAATTGACTTAATGACCAAGGACAAATGCGGGTCCTGAGATTAGACCTGTTGAGAACCACTGGTGTAGATAGGAGAAAGAATGAAGGAGGGAAGAAGAGGTGGAGTGATAACGAACGATGTTCGGAACTAGCCACATGTATTCCAAACTTCTGCAAGACTGGCAGGCATGGGGTATATTGTATGGGTTAGGAAGTTGTACAGCTTAACTGATGCTTTTACACTTGAAAAACCTAAACACTCTTCCAGACATGCATGCACACATGCAACAACTCATACTTTATCCAATTCTCTGTCTCTCTCCCTCCAACTCCTCCTACCTCCCCTCCCTTTGTAACTGTCCGGCGCAACCTCCGCTCCCTATCCCCCTCCCATTTCTCCTCTATTGTAACATCCTCCCTCCCTCCCATTGACGAGTTCTCGTCCCACCCCACTAACACTGCCACCACACCTTGTTAAACACTTTAACTGCATCACTTGACTCTCTCTGTCCCCTGTCAACCAGGCCTGCGTGATCTTCTCCCTCCTGCCCGTGGCTTACGGATATTATTCGTGAAGAACGGTCCACCCTTCGGCCAGCTGAGAGGAGATGGCGCAAGTCCAAAGGCGGTCTCGACCTTGTTAAGTATCACTCCCTCCTCAAATCCTTCTCTTCTCACATAACTGGTGCTAAAACCCTCTACTTTCTGAACAAAATTAATTCCGCTTCAAACCCCCACAATTTTTTTTCTACCTTCTCCACCCTTCTTAACCCACCTCCCCCACCCCCTCCCTCCACCCTGACAGCAGACGACTTCTCCTCCTTCTTTGAGAAAAAAGTCGCCGACATTAGCAGTCGGTTACCTAAACCCACCTTTCCTACCCTCTCACCCTCCATGACTGACCCAACTAAATGTCTAAACTCTTTTTCTCCCCTGAGGCAGAGATCTCTGACCTCAATCTCTCTCATCGCCCCACCTCCTGTCCCCTTGATCCTATCCCCTCCCCTCTCTTTCAAACCATCATAACTTTTCTTCTCCATGTCCTAAACTCCTCTCTTACCTCCGGCACCTTCCCCTCTGCCTTCAAACAGGCTAGAGTTACCCCTCTACTCAAAAAACCCTCCCTTAACCCTGCCGTCCTCCAGAACTACAGACCAGTATCACTGTTATCCTTCTTTTCAAAAACAATTGAACGTGCTGTATCTAACCAACTGTCAAACTTTCTCTCTCAGAACAACCTGCTTGACCCCAACCAATCGGGCTTCAAGACTGGCCACTCCACAGAAACTGCCCTCCTCTCAGTCACCATTGCCCTCCAGTCTGCCAGAGCGGCTTCCAGGTCATCCGTCATCATTCTGCTGGACCTTTCTGCAGCATTTGATACGGTTAACCACCAGATCCTGCTCTCCAGACTTTCTGAGATGGGGATCACTGGCACTGCACTCCAGTGGATCTCATCCTACCTGTCGGGAAGATCCTACCAGGTCTCCTGGGGAGGCAAACTGTCAGGCCCTCGCCAGCTCTCCACTGGTGTCCCACAGGGCTCCGTCCTTGGACCCCTCCTCTTCTCTCTGTACACCACCTCACTTGGACCAATCATCACCTCCCATGGCTTCTCCTACCACTGCTACGCTGACGACACGCAGCTGTACCTGTCATTCCCCCCGACCGATCCGGGGATCTCAGCTAGGATTGAGGCCTGCCTCACAGACATCTCCGCCTGGATGACCGAGCACCACCTCCAACTGAACCTCGCCAAAACAGAACTTCTCATCATCCCGGCTAAACCCTCTCCACTGGCTACCTATCATGGCCCGTATCAGATTCAAGACCCTGGTACTGACCTTCCGAGCAGTGAACGGGACTGCACCCGTCTACATCAAGTCTCTCCTGCAGCCTTACACCCCCACCCGTCACCTACGGTCTTCTTCAGACAACCGCCTGGTGGTCCCACCGCTCAAGACCGCCCGGTCCCAACACAAGCTATTCTCCTGTCTGGCCCCCCAGTGGTGGAATCAACTCCCCACCTCCATCAGAGACACTGACTGTCTCTCCACCTTCAAGAAAAGGCTCAAGATGCACTTGTTCCGGGAGTACAACGGTACTTAGGAATGGTTCGCTTGACCCGATGTTAGTTTCCTCAAGGATCACAATGACTTGCTTAAAGACTTGTCTTGTGGTTAGTGGTAACTGATTTAAATTTTTGTACTCGCTGTGATATATTGTTTTTATTATTGGGTGTGCTTTGCCTTCGGCAAGGGCACAACCTTTGTTCTCTCACATATATATTATTATTTTTATTATTCTTTTTGCCCCCCTAAAACTCAGTCAATATTTGGCCTACATAGACAACCTAGGTGTCAAAAGTTTCGTCTTGGTAGCGATTGAGTTGCTTCTATTGGGATTTACGTTCCGTTGCATGGTTTAGGCTCAAGTTAAGTTTTTGTGGCGAAAAGTGAAGCTAACGGTGGCTAATTTGCTAGCCAGTCACTGACATTACTAACGTCACGAAAACTCGCGTGACTACCTCTAGCAGAACATTAGTTTAGCAGCTTGTTAACTTCTGGGAGATAGCTAAGCTAACTGCTTTACTGCAAGGCAGCTGCAGAAACGCCACAAGCATAAATGGCCAGGGTGATAACTATTTACTAATTTTACTTTGTGATATGACACACAATTGTGATGTGTAATGTACAATATAAGCTGATATTATTAAGGAAGTACATCTACTTTCGGAAACAGTAGTCTACTATTTCACTGAAGTATTAGCAAAATGACATTAGCCTGTGTTGCCCGGGCAACACATACTACAGTGGTCTATGACGTATCTGTTTTCAATCATTAAAATAAACATTCCTCACAAATACATTTTCGTTGTAGGATTTATTCTGACATTAGTAAACGATTTGTTGGTGAAATTACCATTACCTGTGGTTTCAAACCAGTGTAGCTCACTGCAACGCTGTAGCCTACCCGAGACACTAGTGAGTAGCTAACAAAAACATCTCCACAGCTGTTTAGGAAGTCAAACGGCGACAGAACATGTTCGGCACTCCCCTTACTTAAATCAAAAGTCTTTCAGTAGGTGAAACTATCTGACTACTAACCCGAACTTCATTGCCACAGCCTAAACTTTATCAATCTGTTCATGAAAATAATTAATTTCAGCCTAAACCGTACAACGGGACGTTCAATCAAATTCAACCAACGCAATCGCTACCAAGACGAACACAGCAGTAGTCTAGTACTGTACCGTAGTAGTACAATTTACCGGGGCAGCTTCTCCACACAGGGCTATATCGCATTTTGCGTTGTTACTGACAATGATCGCTACCAGTGAGCTTTTTATGAATGAGCGATTTTCCACTAAATAAATGTCAAGCTTATTTAAGTTTTTGGGGCATATTTTCAGTTAGCAGATGGTACTGTTTGAATCGCGATTCCATCTTCTACTGCCGGTAACGTCGTTGAATAGTCTTCAAAGGGGGTTCTTTATTAATGAATGAATATGAGTAGGCTAAATGCCTGAAAATATCACAAGAAGGGAAAAACTTAAAAGGACATTTAAGTCATAGAGATTAAGTCCATTTTTACTGCCAAATTTATTCGTTTTGATTCAGCTATGAGGCTGCCTCTTGCAGGGGAAATGAGAAGCCATCTATTTCATTCTACGCTTCACTCGTATTTTGAGTTGTAAATGAGCAGCAAAAAAAAGATGCTTTTAAATCTATGTAATCTTTATAAATAATAAGTATGCATTTTTATATAAAATACACAGGAATATCAGTTGTAAAAATGTAATAAAAAAACGGACCCCTGTGCAACCGACGCAAGCAAGCACACCCTACAATTTCCCCAGAAATTGTACTCTCTCTAGTTGTTATTGTTATGTTTTTTCTACAGGTACACTTGCAATTTTTGTACTTGCTGTGATATATTGTTTTTATTATTGTTGCTTGCTTTTTCCACAGGTACACTTGCACTTTTAGCAGTTCATGTTGTTTAATTGTAACTTGTTTAACTACATGCTCTTATAGTTCTTCCCTTTGGCACATACTTTGGTTGTTCACAATGTGTGCTTCATGTTTTGGCTACTCGCAATGTTTTTGTGGCTATCTTGTTGTTATTATCAGTGACCTATGCACTTTGTAAAGCTCTCTCTTGGAGGTCGCTTTGGATAAAAGTGCCTGCTAAATGAATAAATGTAAATGTAAATACTCACGGATTGGTGGAACCAAATCCTCCAGAAAAGGCTGTAACAAAAGAAGACGACAATTTACAATTCCCATCAATACATCATAAAAAAGTCAGTATTGTGTTTTTCAACAACCCAATTTTATTTGTGCTGGCTGGCCACAAGGATAAGAACTGTTATAAAACGTCAGCAGAATGACCATAGTATTTGCGCCACGTTGCACCATGCCACATTCAAAGTAACTTAAATCCCATTTCTTCCCCATTCTGATAATAATAAGGCTTTATTTATATAGCACATTTCATACAAGAATTGCAGCTCAATGTGCTTTCCATAAAATCAATAAACAATAATAATAAAAACAATAATACAAGTGATAAAAGTAATAGAAATAAATACATAAAAAATTAAAATGTAACAAAACTAAAAACAAGCCGCAGTCTTTGCGGGAATCAAAAGCACATATAAGCCGCAGTCTTTGTGGTGTCTCGAGTCCGTCTTAGACTCGAGCTGCCTTTGCAGTTTCCAAAAAATATAAAAAAAACAGACTAGCCGCACTATCTGTGGTCTCTCGAATCCGTCTTGGACCCGAGCTGCCTTTGCAGTTTACAAAACATACAACAACCCAGACTAGCCGCAATCTATCTGGGGTCTGATACTCGGTGGAGAGGCAGTAGCCTAGGCTAGAAACATTTTGGCTTTATATTTCAGCTGTAAAGTCGACCAATCAGCTTGTAGCCATGTGAAAGACTCAACCGGGGGAGTACATGCAACAGTGAGGGAGAAACCTCTTGCAAATTAGCAATTTTATCTATGGAAAAATTCCACAGAGGGATCGTAATACCCTTCGTAATAAAGTTAGAAACCGAAGTGAGGAATCGAAATGCGAATGTCTTATGTAATCCACGGTACTTGGAAATTTGGAACAGGTTGAAAAATTGAACCGGTTCTTGATACCCAACCCTAACTAAGAGCAATATAATACTGCACAAATACTGACCTCCCGCTCCAGACTGTCCAAAGCCCGAAAAACCGCCAGGCTGGGGAGCTCCGAACCCTGAAGCAGGCTGCTGCTGAGCCAGGCTGCTGAACGACGGCGCTGCACTCTGACTGGCTAGAGAACCAAACGTTGGCCCGCTCTGTGGTGATGCAAAGCTGTGAAAAGGAGAGACAAAAGATGCAGAAAACATCATGTGGACTCTTGCAATACCAAACAATATTTGCTATATATTTATGGTTCATATTTTTCACAAGTTGGAGAGAGACAGGAAAGTAGGAAGGGAGAGGGGGAAGCTGTGCAGGAAATAGTTGGATTCGAACCTAGGCATTGGTATTAAGGGTTAGAGGCTTTAAGTTATTAAAAAGTGTAGAGGACATTTCTTTCCCCGAGGTTTTATTAGCTAATTAGCTCATATTAGCAAACTACATTAGTGAACAGCATTTAGCAGATGCCAGCTTGAAATATTAAGCCATAGTATCATCTTTTAGTTAATCCATAATCCCGGTTAAGGCTATGAATAAGGCGTGTAACAATACATATTGAATCGTGAGATGTGTATCACGTCAAAACAAAACTAGCTAGGATAACACAGCTAGCACAGTATATGCAAGGAAGTACATGCTATTCCCAGCACCACACAGAGCCGCTTGCAAGGAGCGAATAAGCGAATGTAGTCGCTGCCTGTGGATGTAGTGTACTCAGACAGGTAATCAGGTGTAAAAAACAAGGGAAACTTGGCGCAAAATTGTCGACAATGAATCAAACTTGAGGCAACGAGCAAGAATCGAATTGCCTGTATACACATACAATTATGTATGAAAACAGCTTTATCTCACGCATCGTTTTTTTTGTTGTAGGAATATATAGCTTAATTATATATATTTTGCCATACTTTTAGGGGACGGGAGGTAATTTTGGAGGGGGCACGCCGCAAATTCGACTTTTCTTTTTTTCCATGTTGAAAAACAAGGAGGGAGCAAGTCTGCCAGAGTTGGCCAATGTGTGTGAGGGGATAGGGTCCGTGAGTGATTATTAAACTTCGTGGGTATGGTGGGCGAAAAGGGACAATTTAAGGATAACCAGGAGAAGGAGCAGCCTAACCATACGTCACCGTCACACGTTGTAGATTTTGAATGGGACTGAAAAGGACTGCAAACGAGAGACTGGCGTCTACCTTCTTTCGGACGCATGTTCGAAAGTATTTTAAAACCATATGTCTACGAAGTACGTCTGAGATAAGTATGTCACTTTTAAGCCGTGTGAGACACGTCGTCACTATATATGTCGCCAAACAACAACACACCTGCTAAGTACGTCACTGTGTCCAGTCACCAGTGTGAAATCAAATCGTGCAATAGGCTACATGTTTCATATATGTTCAAATGTCTTTATTGAGAACTATAGAGTAGGTAACTGTGCATAGCCTGTAGTATGCTCAGTTTGTAGGCTATTCACATTTTGTTGGTGTTCCTTTGTCTCATTGTTACAGTGGATATACAAATTCTACTGAAGAAACCGTGCTTTCACTGAAGCACAACCTGGAAAAGTCTAGGTGACCACAATACAGTGCGTTTCATGCTTGTAAAGTTTCCATTATTAATTGAATTTGTTATATTGCTTGTATTTGATTATTTCCCAGAACAACCTGCTTGACCCCAACCAATCGGGCTTCAAGACTGGCCACTCCACAGAAACTGCCCTCCTCTCAGTCACCATTGCCCTCCAGTTTGTCAGAGCGGCTTCAAGGTCATCCGTCATCATTCTGCTGGACCTTTCTGCAGCATTTGATACGGTCAGCCATCATATTCTGCTCGCCAGACTTGCTGAGATGGGCATCACTGGCACTGCACTTCAGTGGATCTCTTCTTACCTGTCAGGAAGATCCTACCAGGTCTCCTGGGGAGGCAAAGTGTCAGGCCCCCGCCAGCTCTCCACTGGTGTCCTACAGGGCTCTGTTCTTGGACCCCTCCTCTTCTGCCTGTACACCACCTCACTTGGACCAATCATCACCTCCCATGGCTTCTCCTACCACTGCTACGCTGACGACACGCAACTGTACCTGTCGTTCCCCCCGACTGATCCGGGGATCTCAGCTAGGATCGAGGCCTGCCTCGCAGACATCTCCGCCTGGATGACCGAGCACCACCTCCAGCTGAACCTCGCCAAAACATAACTCCTCATCATCCCGGCCAAGCCCTCCATCTCCCACGATCTCTCAATCACCCTGGGATCTGCGACGGTGACCCCTTCATCCTCTGCCAGGAACCTCGGGGTGACCATGGATGACGAGCTCTCCCTCACAGCCCACATCGCTGCAGTCTCCCGGTCGTGTAGATTCACCCTCTACAACATCCGGAAAATCAGGAGATACTTGTCTGAGCATTCCACCGAGCTTCTAGTCCAAGCACTTGTCCTCTCAAAGTTGGACTACTGCAACTCGCTGCTCGCCGGTCTCCCAGCATGCGTAACCCGCCCTCTCCAGAGGATTCAAAACGCAGCGACCCGCCTGGGCTTCAACCTACCCAGACGCACCCATGTTACCCCGCTCCTCATCTCCCTTCACTGGCTACCCATCATCTTGATGGGTAGCCAGTCTTCTTGAGACAACCGTCTGGTGGTCCCACCGCTCAAGAGCGCCCGGTCCCAACACAAGCTCTTCTACTGTCTGGCCCCCCAATGGTGGAATCAACTCCCCACCTCCATCAGAGACACTGGCTGTCTCCCCACCTTCAAGAAAAGGCTTAAGACGCACTTGTTCCGGGAGTACAACGGTACTTAGGAATGATTTGCTGGACCTGATGCTAGTTTGTTGCTCTTGTTGGTTAGTTGTAACTGATTTAAAATTCTTGTACTCGATGTGAAATATTTTACTGTTGATTGCTTTTCTACAGGTACACTCATGCAATTTTTGAGGTTCATGTTTAATTGTAACTTGTTTAACTGTATAATCTTATGGTTCTTCCCTTTGGCACTTATTTGTTTGTTTTTTTTGGGCAAAGTTTGCAGCGAGCCTTGTACCTGGAGCTGGGTACCGCTTGTAATCAACAGCGGAAATCGCTGTGATCTAGCCATGTCTCGTTGAAAGTACACTTTCCCATTTTCCACACGTAGCCGAACTTTAACAAACTCTGAGGAAGCGCAGACGTATTTCGCGGTCAGGTATTACATTTATAACAGGATTTGTAGTTTTATCACTGTGTACATATACCAACACCAATATCCCCCAGAAAGAACTACAACACACCGAACCAACGTTCTGAGGGCAGCGTTATGCTGGTTTCGTTTGTAGAGCTCCGCTTTGTAGGCTGCGACTCAATACTTTTTTTTTTGCTACTTTGTCATAACTTTCTGCGGCCAGCGGTTCTGGAAATGAACGAGGGGAAAACCTTTTTTAGGCCTGACTAAATGAAATTTAAGACCTCGGATGAAAATCTGGCCGTTTTTAAGACGTTTTAAGGCCTTAAATGTAAAGTTCCGAAATTTGACTTTTTAAGACCCCGCGGGAACCCTGATGAATAAATGTAACATGTGGCAACAGTGTAGTTTAATTGTTTTGAGTTTATTTGATGTGTTTGCTAACTTGGTGGTGCAAATGAGTTACTAATGAATGTAGCCTATTGTTAATGGAGTTATCATTTATTATTTTGACTTCAGACTACACTTTTCTGCACTGGTGTAGAAGTGCAAGACAGCAAATTAAACATCTTCAGACCATCAGTGAAGGTTTTTAAATGTTTTGTGTGGATGCTACACTAACAGAAACCAGCAGACTATTATCACGATACAAATTTTTTTTGTCACTAGCCTATTGATATTGCTTATAATATTAAGCTTTAACACATGATTCTATACCATTAAATACACAACTGCAGACAAATTTACAGGGTTAATACTAGTGGTGGGCATAGATTACTTTTTTTAATCTAGATTAATCTCACTGTAATCTTGGCGTTAATCTAGATTAATCTAGATTAAAATGGCTCATTTGAAAATAAATGACAAATAAGTCAAACGACAATAAGTAAGTCTTTGAGAATGCGCCAGATGGCGCATTAGACCAGGAGCTCATCTCCTGTTTCCAAAATGCATCACAAACTGCTTGAGAAAGCTGTTCTACTATGATAATGGGTGATGAAAATAAATTATGTTCAATAAGATGTACTTGTGTTTATTAGATTAGTTAGCTTGGCTGATAAAGCTGTGCTGACGGGCTTGCCTCGGTTGCACTCAAACATCGTAGTTTGACGACGACTCTTCCCCTGCGCTACATCAGTGCTTGGCCCGGCATCTTCCGCATTAGCTAAGGGATGCTTTGCGTTTAGATGGTATTTGAGACCGGAAAAACTCCTACAGTAAACTAATTCCGCATAGCACAAGGTTCAAACAACCTTAGTCTTGTCGAGGTTTCCATTGGGAAGCTTCTTAAAAATACATTTTCCCTGAAGCAAACCAGGCGGCTTCATAGCTGCATCCATGTTAGCACGTCATGTTTGATGTGATAATTTCATACACATGGCATACACACAGGTTCGAAGACTTGTTCTCGCCCCCTACAGTGCAATTCGGCTAGGTATACATCCGCGCTAAAATATCAAGGTGAAAGTCATCATAGCTTGCGTAGTATAGACCCAGCTCCCAACCCAACTTTGAGAATAGATTAACGGCAATATTTTTTTTAACCCGATCGGCGTTAACGCGCTGCGTTAACGCCGATAACGGCCCACCACTAATTAATACACAGTAGCTTAGGGGCGTAAGGTCACTTAAGCTCTAGAACAATTATTAGGCTATGCCTAATTTAAGGCAGCATCAAAAATGGGAAAAAGGTCAGAATTAATAACACGTAGACCACATATTAATCCATTTTCAGTCTTTAAAAAGCAATGTTTTGGCTACACAAAGGAAAGAACAAAATTATCATTTAGAATAGGCTACAAAAAAGAAAATACCAACAAAATATTAGATATCCACTGCCTGTCTTGTAATTCTGAAAGTTGTTAAATTTATTAGGCTGAACATCAACATGTAACATCAAGTATAGCCTAGAATTTCCTTATTGTCAGGACCATATCCTGACAATAAGTAAAGAACATTAGGCTACATGCTTTGCCTGGATAACTGGATCTAGACCATTGAATGTTTAGGAAATCCCAGTCAACAGACTATAAAATGTTTTTAATGTCGAAAAATTGTGAAAAATTTAAGGGGTAGACAACAAAACACGGAAATGAATGACACATTGAGAAGGCAAGTCATCTTCTGACCTTACCTTTGCTCTGTGCAAAAAGCTCCAAAATGATTAACTGGCAAAAACGTTATAACTATAAATTTACTCTAAAATGTATTTAAAAGTATGGCGACGGCATACTAATCCACAAGTAGATGTGACGACGTAGGCTACTTATCCAGAAGTCCTTAGGCAGGTTCTCCGTGGCCCTTTTCGCCCGCCATACATGGGTAACGTCTTCTACACTTGTGTCTCGCAAAGGGAGTGATTGACGGCTAATATTAACCAATCTAAAATCTGCATTAAGATTTTAGATTCTTAGATTAAGAATCTAAAGATGAAGTTTATGTAACGTTGGATAGAACTGTGGACCGGCCACTTGATCAGCTCACAGCAGGCACCTTCTGTGCAATTCGCACAGAAGCACACGTTGCGACATAACAGTTATTTGCACTTGCACAAATGCTCCTGTAAGGAGTTGGAAAGACAGGAGGTCTGCAAACTTCTCCCTTTTGGCACACAGCTTTGTGGGTCGTTTATTCAAGTAGGCTACAAAGACGATAACTTTTGAACCGAAAACGTAGCTGGCTACCCACAATGTAGCTCAGACCTCACTGCGCCCTTAAAAGGTGCAGTGTACACTTGAACCTGTCCATTGAATTACATACAAGAAGTCTGCTACACACAATACACACGTCACACAGATCATTTCGGGAGCATATGCATCCAAAATGCCTGCAATTTTGAGCCTTAAAAATGAGAAAAATCGAATAAGTACTTTTTATCTGTCGAGTTAAAGAAATTGCCCTCTCTATATGGTCATTTTATTTAAACAATTTATTAATAATAAATAATTAATATGTATCATTATCGGGATAAAAAAGGATCTCTATCAGGATATGAGATTTTGGCCATAACACAGCCCTACAGCACATTATCAGTAAAACATTTTTACTCTACACACATTGCGTTGCAGGTCGATTTAAGGTGTGCGCCTCAAAATGTTCTGCCTGTGCCCCTAAAATTCAGTTAGGGGCTACTGTGCTCCTAGTAAAAAGGTTAGTCTAGAGCCCTGATACGAGTAGCTAGTTTAGGTATGAACTAATGTTTGTGTGAAATACCGTATTTCCAATGTACCTCATATCAGCCAGTTTTCCAAAAATAAATTTCAAGCTTAATTACGCTTTGGGGAGCATATTTTCAGTTTGCAGATGGTAATGTTTAAATCGCGATTCCAGCTAAGATACTGCCAGAGTGACAACGTAGTTAGAATCAGCTTGTTTCAAACGGGTGTCTTTAGTAACCTGTTAACAATTCTGTAAAATTAGCCTAAAATGCCTAATAAGAGAAAACCTCATTTAAATTGAAAGCTGTTCTTGATCAATTTGGTACAGTTAAGTACTACTTTGGAGTAGCATTTATTTTAATAATAATTACAATAAATGTATATCAGAAAATACTGCTTGGTTTGTTATTCAACCCAGTATCTGATTGCACTATTGCACTATGTTGACCACTCATGCTGCTCATTCTTATATATATTTTATTTTATATTGAATTTTTTTTATTCTTAGATTGTTTAGGAATAGTTAAACTTCTGTACCTTTACTTAATTTAAGATTTCGTATACGTTTAGTGTTTGCACCTTCCTGCCACAGTAAATTCCGTGTTTGTATAACATACATGGCGAATAAACCGAATTCTGATTCTGATTTTAAGATTGATGACTAATAATAACAACAATAATAAATCCTAATAATAATAATAAATTATCCTCAGACTCATGCTTTCACGCAGAGTGCATTCTTTCATTCTTTCACCACTTCATCTTTGTTTTCCTAGTCCATTTTGACATGATTTGAGATCCAAGTGTCAACAGCTACCAAAACTATGCTGTTTACACCTTTTGCGCAGACTTAAGTTTACGGTTCGAAACTTCCATGTTGAAAGCGACCAATCTTAAGAGGGTCAGTGCCTCCATAGGTTTCCGCCCCCAAATTGTAAAAAGTAATGTAGACTCGCGCAAGCAGAAATAATAATAATAAATCCTAATAATAATAATAAATTATCCTCAGACTCATGCTTTCACGCAGAGTGCATTCTTTCATTCTTTCACCACTTCATCTTTGTTTTCCTAGTCCATTTTGACATGATTTGAGATCCAAGTGTCAACAGCTACCAAAACTATGCTGTTTACACCTTTTGCGCAGACTTAAGTTTACGGTTCGAAACTTCCATGTTGAAAGCGACCAATCTTAAGAGGGTCAGTGCCTCCATAGGTTTCCGCCCCCAAATTGTAAAAAGTAATGTAGACTCGCGCAAGCAGAAATCAGCTGTGGGAGCAGAAATTCACTGCACAAGCAAAATTTCACTCCGCGAGTAGAACCCCCATTGCGCGCAAGCAGATTCTGCTTGCTGAATTTCACTGCGAGGCATAAGGTGACAACAAAAATAAACGCATTAAGGAGAAGTGGGTGATCAGACAGAAGATAATGAGAATGGTAGCTCCTAATAGAAGAAAATAAAAATAGAAGTGAGAAAACATTTTTGAAAATGGCACAGTGCCATTTTGTAGCCTGACAGGATCAAACCCTCAGACATGTTATTGGGGAAAATAAGGAGTGAGGGGAGAGGAAAAACCTGAAAATAACAGAAAGAGAAATTGACTACAGTGCAGGGCAACCTTCCTCATCTATATTATAGGCAAGGACTAGTGGACGAGGGCCTCAGTCGTTATATACTTTTGTGTGAAGAACTGAGGAGTGGGGGTTCAGCCCATAATCCCTTCTGGAAGACATGAAGCCAATACAGGACCCTTTGGAGGGAGGGAGGGGAGTAAGTGAGCGAGCGAGCTGGTGAGAGAAGCTACGTTCACACTGCAAGCCTTAATGCTCAATTCCAAATTATTTATCAGATCAGATTTTTTTTGCGGTCTGTTAACATTGTCCTTTTAAATGGGGCCAATATCAGATTCCAGTGTGAACTGGCCGCAGTCCTGAACTGCCCCTCATGCGCAAAAGAACAAAAACAAAAACCTCACCAGTGACGCCGCGTTTCCGGCGTCACTGGTAACTAATAAAGTAACTTGTAATCTAACCTAGTTACTTTTCAAATCAAGTAATCTGTAAAGTAACTCAGTTACTTTTTAAAGGAGCATTCAGTAATCAGATTACTTTTTCAAAGTAACTGTGGCAACACTGCACCTCACATGCAGGACGCTCTCACACCTGTTAAACATGGAGTTCAGTGAAGTAAGTTTTCAAGCATTTTTTATAGTCATGTTCGCATTCGCTGGAACCCAGCGAATGTGTGAGCGAATACGGAGGACGAGGATTAGGAGAAGAACCACATTTTTTTTAAAGGCTTTTTGTGCAGCAGTGGCTGATGGACTCACTGTGACGAATGTTGATCACAGGTGACATAAAAGTTGCACAAATTCCAATTTGACAGTTCAGATTAAGGTTGCATTTCCAAATATCAGACCTGTATACAATTTAAAACCACATATGAAAAATGCCCAAATCTGATTAGAAAATGTGAGATTCAATGCGCTTTGGGCTGTTCACACTGTCATCCAAGTAACAGACTTGTGTCCCATGAGGATTTTGGGGGGGATTTGGGTCACAATCAGCTGCAGTGTGAACGTAGCCAGAGATGCAGGGATAAGCAGACAAACTTAATCTGTGGGCATTACGGCCCCAGAATGGGATTATCGGGGTACAATAATCTACCTAGGCATGGCTCTGTGGTTTTGTGCGTGGCCAGCTTCGGCTTCCTGCTATGCCTTGCACATGGCCAGTTTGGTTTGTGTTGGTTTTTATAATCATTGATGGGCAGGCGAGGGGTAAAGTGATAAACCAACCCCATTTTCTCCCATAATATCAGATTCGTTTTGAAAATCATGGTAGGCCAGACGGGGTTTTTGGTGTTAAATTATAGTGAAATGGTGGATAATAAATTGCTATTAAAAAGCACTTCAAAATATTTATAATGGACATTTTTTGTTAAGTCTAAGGCTACAATGTACCACTGTTGAGGTTATTGTGACATGTTCCATCGTAATCCTAAACATAGCTTTATTTTCCAAAGGAAAGTTATAAAGGAACAGACATTGCAACTTGAGTGAATGGTGCTCTTACCCGAATCCTCCCATGTTGGCGGCTGCTGTACCCTCTCCAAATACTTTGCCGGCCGTGGATCCCATAGGACTGCTAAAGGAGGGGGCAGAACTGAAGGCTGCAGCTCCCCCAAACGCTGGGGAGCCCCCAAAAGCTGGTGGGCTACCAAACACGGGGGCGCTGCCAAAGCCACCTAGATTGGGTAAGAGGGGTGGGAACAGATTTGGGGTTGTTGAGAAGCAGGGGCTGAGAAGAATAAATAGAGAACATTTTTTTGTGGCGTTTGCTGTATATAAAGCAGGAGTTGGAATACAATAAAAATCATTAATTATAAAGGTGTAAAGGCCCGAGAGAATCCTTGTGCCCAAGCATTATTCCAAATGGCAAAATCCATTACAGCAAAGTAATTGCTAGTATTACTTTTATAAGCATGTGTACATCCAATGGTGTGGCCTTGGTGTCGATTAGCCTTGATGAGATTAATTAAATGGTATCACATTTAAAATGTCCATGTTCAGGGACAGTCACATGAACACACACCAGCTCATGCACTCACACACAGAACCAGTGTTGATGGGATTCAATTTCCAACCAGACGTACTGGGCTGTGAAGGGGAGAGCTGTTTAAAGAGAGGAGTGCTGAAATTACAGCCTAGCTAACGGCATGCCAGGGTGAATAATTGATTGAGCTAATGTTATAGGATTACATTCCTTGGATTTAGGCCAATTATAGTGAGGGGAAACATTCAGGAACTCAGGGGAGTTTAGGGATAGATGCTACCTAAAGTATACTAATACAGCTATGACAAAGGCTCACCGGAAACCTTAGTCGAGCTAGCACACTTTTCGGATTTGATGATGCTATGTGTGGAAAATCCCACACTAACTTCCTCTGTCTGCCTCCCTCTGTCCTGGTGGGCGGGGCCTCAGGAGTAAATAAAGGCAGCCAGGTTACCTGTAGTAGCTCTTTGTTCTCAGCTCGCTGGCCTCATGTGCATGTTTTACCCCCAATTGTTTGATCTGTGTCTATGATATGCAAGTGTCCTTTGATTTGACTGCATTCATAGAAGCCTTAGGTCTCTATTGTTTACTGTACGATTCATTAACTATGTCCATATGTAGGGATGCGTATTGATAAGATTTTAACGATTCCGACTCCTTATCAATTCCTGCTTATCAATTCGACTTCTTATCGATGTTCCCCTCTACAGCCATAGGTCTGTGCGTCCTGCACCCCCCCACACACACACTCGTTCTAAACGAATTTCTCAAACTGGCTTTGACTGGCTCTGAAATTAGCTAATACCTACCACCTCTAGGCCTCTTCAGGCCTCTGTTTTCAAAACAAAATCTAGTCGGAGATAGAAACTTTCAGTTTCCTTGTGTTCAAGCTTCTATTACTCAAAACCTTTCAAAACCATTACTCCGACGAATGTCGGAGCTAAAATGTATGCTTCAAACGACGGGACAGAAGATAACTAGATCGACTACACACAATAAAGGCAAATTGCTTCACACAGTAACAAGTGGTTGGGATCACTTTTGAGCAGTTTAGCTCTACCTTAGATAGTTAGAGATGAAGCGCGAACACATGACGTTCCAGTAACTTCATTCCATGCTGTGTGTTCAAATGCTTCTTCATATTTGTAGTATTTCCTCCCTTCGACGAAATAGACTTTTTACACGCATTACAAGTGGCGTTGTTGTCATTTTGTCGTGTGAAATACAACCAAACTTTAGAACGCTTCTTCCTAGTTGCCATGTTTGCTGCAGTCTGTCTATGTGCGAACTTTTATCGTTTATTCAGAGAGACGTTTGCGTGTCCCATTATTAAACTGAGCATATCGATTTTTAATCCATTATTAAACTTAGCATTTTAATTGTTTAACGGCACAGAGAATCGTTAACAGAATCGTTTGCTAACGATTCCAAAGAATCGATTCACTGGGAACCGGTTCTAAACAAGAACCGGTTCTCGATACCCATCCCTATCCATATGTTTAGCTTACTCCTTTTGTTTCTTATGTTTTCCGTTATCAGACAAACCAGATTGAATGGATTTGAACAAACTGATCAAATAAGACTGGAGACTGGCTCATTTGTCCTAACAGACAAACCATTGAGTTGGTGATATCCTCAGAACCAGAATAGCTAGATGATATCAGTAGCCAAACAACTATAATATTTTACACTATGGTTGGTGTTGCTATGGTTGAATGGTGTGACTCTGGATATTAGCAATTGGCTAGAATTTTTGAGTGTAGGGTGTTTACATTGAAAGGTGCTAAAAATTAGCAGCACTGTGACTGCTTGCTTCCAAAGGAAGTATTGGTGTGAGGTCACACTGTGCTACGGCTAAGGGAAGTACTGTAGCATTTTTGCAGTGCTGGTTTGGAGAGATAAGGTGACTAGTTGTAGCTCATACGATAAAGGAGGATGCATAGCTTTTTCAACCAGAAGGAGTTGGTGGGATGGCTGGGGAGGAAGTGGTGTGTGTGATAGAGAACCACCTGCCTCTGTTTCAGAACCTACAGTCATGGACAAAAGTACTGGCAGTGACATACATTCTGTGTTTGCAAAGTTTGCTGCTTCAGTTGTTGTGGTGTGGTTGTGGTGTTGTTTCACATTGTTACTCAATTATTGTGATCAGATGAATTATAAATAAAAGCTTCATTGGTCCTCCCAAAATAAAATTTATCACAAAAACCCACATTTTACAGTTTTTGGGCCCTGGCATAAAATTACTAAGTCATATCATCAGCACATGGGAAAGTGTGAACTAGTTCTATTCAGGTGAAATCACCATTCTGATTGACTGCTGTAAAAGAGGAGACTATTTGCATATATTGAACGTTTATGCCAATAAAAGCTTGTAAAACCTATGAAATGTGTATTACTGTTTTTCAGTATTCCATAGAAACATGGAAAAATGATCCACAAATACTGAACCAGCAAACTTTGCAAAACAAAATGACAAATTTACCAGTCAGACACAGGAGCTGAGAAGCAGCGTGCAATTCTCCCAGAAGGACATTGATGATCTAACAAAGAAAAATGTCAGAGAGACAATTGCTTGTGTGGAAACCAAAACAATGCAGGGGAAATTGGCAGATATGACTGAGAAAGTGGACTACTTGGAGCGTCAAACAAGAAGGAATAACCTTGTTGTGGATGGCATTCCTGAGGCCCAGAATGAAAACTGGAAGGAGACTGAAGACAAAGTCAGGTGTGTAATCAATGAGAAACTTCACCTGGATAGTAGTCAGATGGTGATTGAACGTGCACATAAGACTGGCAATCCATCCGGATATTCTGGAAAGAGACCTAGGCCTATCATGATCAAATTCCTCAGATACAAAGATAAAACATTGGCATCTATGTGAATGAGGACTACACTGAAGTCGTCAGGCAAAAGTGTAAAGGCCGATATATGCTTCTGCGTTTTTTGAAAAACGGACACATGGGAACGCCCTCGTCTCCGTGGAACCCCCTCTACGAGCTCTCCGTCAGCCCTCGGAGAACTCCGGAGAACTCAACGTGCACCTCCTGAATTTTCTAACTATCCGTCGTAATTTCGGAGAGCAACGAAGAGCTACGGAGACCCCCTTGGCTGTGATTGGTCAGTATTAAGAACCGCTTGCGTCAGGGGCGGGGTTGTCGTGATAAACAGGACCAACAGAATCCTTTGACCGCCATTGCTGTAAGTTTTCACAATTCATATTTCAGCTAAACAGTACATGTAAATCAGCATCTGAATTAAAATGTGACGAGAAATGGGCAGTGTAGTTGCTGAAAATGTGCGTATTTTATTGATGAAACGGCTAATTTGTAAATTTGCTCCGACTTCTCGATAACCTAGGTAAATAAACACTCCACGACGACTTACAAAAAAGTTGCGCCACCTACTCTTCTGGCGGTGAATTGTTTTCAGCACCCACAGCCTACGGAGAACCATAAACGAAGTCTATCCGTCCGTATCCGTGCGTATACGTGCGCCCGCCCATCCGTAAACGGAGACACAGAAGCATATTTCGGCCTTTAGGTGACATAGCCTACATCCGACATGACAAGCTTATTGTCCATCCCCCTGCCCAAAAGCACAAGAATTAGAAAGGCAACAACGGCCAGGAGCTGGAGCCAGGAACTGGAGCGAGAGACTAGTTTGCTGGTTTCCTTAAAGGGCTCATTCACTCCAAAACCAAGTTTACCTTGTCATAGTTGAATAACAACAGTTCGGTGGGTAAAATGGACATACCGGGAACCTCAAAGTCTGACACCTCTTTCTTATGCAAATCTCACAATTTGAAACTGCTGCTGTAAAAGGGTCTGTTTCAAAAAAGGCTCCACCTTTTTAAAATAGAATAAAAAGTAACCTGACAAAGATCTGGACAAACATGCATCGTGAATTGTGAATCGTGAACATGACAACATGGGTTATGTATTTGAATTAAACACAGTCAGGTCCATGAAATAACGTTAGCCCCATTGCAAATAAACTAAATCATCACACATTCTACCTATGCTAGATACAGGATACATTAGCATTGCTAATGACTGTTAGCAACAACATTTTGACTACAGCTTGCGGTTGTGATGAACATAAGGTCGGAACAGCACCTGTTTTCAGCAACAGCTTCATAGCAAATCCTGCTTTACATTGTCCTACGTTTTCAAAACTGTCCTCAGTGAAATGGTTCGAGCAAATGTGTAATTGAGGGTCGAACTGCACAGGGATCTTCTCATAGACAAACATCACAGCCCGTCGAGTGTTTGGTTCCTTGGGAAGACTCTGAACAGTGTCAGCATTCCCTGTACAGCCTGGAACACTGCATTTACGACCATAGTCCATTTTCAATATCCTTGAAAAATATTCTTCTTTGTAATTCCGGGAACTACACAGAGCAGCGTGCAGCAAATTTTGGGGCGTGACAAAGGTACAGACCAGGGGACAGAAAAGGTGGAGTTTTTTTTTGTTGACCGATTTACAGCAGCAGTTTCAAATTGTGAGATTTGCATAGGAAAGAGGTGTCAATGGACTTTGAGGTTCACGGTATGTCCATTTTACCCACCGAACTGTCGTTATTCAACTATGACAAGGTAAACTCGGTAAACTCGGTTAAACAAGGTAAACTCGGTTTTTCCAAAATAATGGGGAGACAGACAACTGGAGGGGCTTCCTTTGTGGAATCAGAAGGCATGTTTCTGACCAAACCATCTGATATAGTGAATTATTTTAATTGATTTCTTCATAAATAAGGTCCATGCACTAAGGCAGAATATGGACAATACTGATTCTAATTGTCTAAAGCTCATAAAAAATAATGTGATGTTAGACAAGAGGTGCACTTTCCAGTTTAATAGTGTGGAGGAGCGGGAAGTAAGAAAGTTGTTGAAGTCCCTGCCCAAACACAGCTCAGTGGGTACTGACATGCTGGACAGTAAAGTACTTGGCCTGGCAGCTGATGTTTGCGGTCCGTTATGTCAAATATTAAATGCATGCTTAATGAAAGGTATTTTTCCTACTATCTGGAAAGAAGGTAAAATGATTCCATTACCTAAAGATGGCAGACTAGCACTCACTGGGAAGAACAGTAGACCTATCACTATTCTCACCAGTTCTTAGTAAACTGATGGAGAGAATAGTCCACTCACAAATACAGGAATACTTTGACTGTAACGGCTTGAACACAGATTTCCAACATGCTTATAGACATAATCATTCAACTTGTTCCGCCTTTACAGTAATGACAGATTACTTGATTTTAGTGCGGCATTCGATGTCATAGATCACAATCTACTTATCGGTAAACTGGAATTGGATTTAGTCCAACCGCCATCCAAATTATGAAGAGTTATCTCACAAGTAGGATGCAAAAAGTTTATTACACTGGCAGCTGGTCTCACTCTAAGATCTTGGACTGCAGGGTCCTGCAAGGGAGCTGTGTAACACTCAGAATTACTTGATGGAACTTCTTAAAGATAGAGCCTTAAAATGTGAATAATGATGACTCAACAATCTTTAACCTTGGTTTATGAAAACTTGTAGTATTCCTTGTTTCGCTTTTAAATAAAATAAAATACCCTTAATTAAACAAAAGATTGAGTAATGTATCACTTTCAATTCACATGTACATGGTTACTATGAACAAGGATACTGGCCACATATCCTGTCCACAGACAAATACATTTGATTTCTTTACCAAATTCAAATAAACAAAAGAAAACTAGATGTCACAAAACACAATACTTAAATTCACAAAGAGCACAAAAAATGACTAGACCATGACAACCATTGAAATGTACATGAGGGATGTGGAGTATTGTAATGAAAGTACTCTTCAGTTTTGCAATTGTGGCTGGTATGAATTGCTACCACACCGGAGTACGATAGTCTTTAAGGCAGTACCTTCCGGAAAGATGAATATTCGCATGCAACTTTCTCTATCCTTATGTCGGGCGGCTCGCCATCCTTGGAACGGAATCCTACACTCCTTACTTACACAATCTTACACTCACAAAAGACCTGACCAAATCCTTGAATCAACTACGCAGTTCTTTTCTTTATACTTCTCTTATCTTTTGTCAAGATAGTATAATGTGCACCACTTATTATTAAATGAAAATAAAACATACGTATATCACTTTTCTTGGTTCACGTTCAGATTTCAGCTTTCACTCTTCGTTTTAACAGCTTTTTTCTGCGTGCTCACGTTCGTTCACCTCAAGCGTGGGGAGTGAGCCTACATCACACCGTGAGCTGATTGGCATAAAATCAAGTGTTCATCATTACATTTCTAAATCGTGATTGGCTTATTGGTGGCAAAGCCACTTAAGTGTTTCTACCTTTTCTTATTATTATTATTATTATTAATCATCTTCCTCTCCCATTGGAGTCTATGGCAGCCGCTAGAACCGTATTGTAAAAAGTTGTGAAATTTGGCACACTTTCAAGACAGTCCCTTCTTTCTTTTCACCAAGTTTCATGTCTCCCATTGGAGCGCTCTAGCGCCACCAATGGGTCAAAACGGGACTTGTGTTTACACACGTAACTTTTGAACCGTATGACCGATTTTCAAAAATGAGGTACCGTTGGATTCCCTGGGTCAAGGCGAGTTCAACACACCCTAAGACGTCAATTTCCGGTTATATAGATTTTCCACCATTTTGAATTTTAAGAAAAGTTTTTTCGCTTCTCCTCCTTCAATTTTGGTCAAATCTTCCCCAGAATTGGCACACATCATCGTCACAGCAACCCACACTAAAAATCTCGAAAGGATTTTTGAATTTCAAAACCGTTTGTCCGGTACAGCCAATCAAAATCGACAGCAAAGACACCAAACAGGAAGTTGGGTCATATCTCAGCAAATTCTTGAGAAATCAACAACAAACTTGGTGTGATGACTCGGAACCCTCTTTTGAGGATGTCCAATCAATTTGGTGTCATGTGATCACTGGGCGTGGCCGCAGGAAGCAAAAATGTGTTTTGGCCAATAACTGTTGATTTGTTTGCTTTTATTAAGTGATTCCTTTGTCTCATGATATCTTGGGACATCCTGTGTGTGACACATGATAACTTGTGATAATATCCGAATTGATGCGGCCGCCATTTTGAATTCATTGAAAGACTTTTTTTCTTTACTCCTCCTACAAATGTTGTCCAATCTTCACCAAATTCGGCAGAGATTATCTTCAGACCAAGCCTCACAACGCACATCACATGTTTTTTTGATTTTCGAAACCGTTTGCCTGTTACAGCCAATCAAAATGTGAAGTTAAGCCATCAAACAGGAAGTTGGGTCGTATCTCAGCAAATCTCTGATGGATTCACACCAAACTTGGTATAGTGACATCCTTAGAACCCTGTTCTAAGGATGTCCAAAATGTTTTCTGGGTCATATGACTGCTTGGCCACCTCATTGCTGCTTGCAGCTATATTTCTAAATAATTTGTTTAGTTAGAAAATAAATATTTTGCTCTAATTAACCTTTAGATTTAACAAATAAATAATTTGTAACCTGGTCTTTTTTTACTGGGTTACAGCTGCCTTGGACCACTCTTATACGCCATCTTCACAAATGATTTACCATCAGTATTGTGTCAAGCAACTGTACAAATGTATGCTGATGATTCCACATTGTATTATGCTGCAAAAACTGTCAGTGAACATGACAATGTTTTATCAGCTGAGTTAAATATGGTTTTTGATTGGATAAAACGAAAAGTTGGTACTGAACATCTCGAAAACCAAATCAAATATCTTGGGATCGAGTCATAAACTGTCATCTAAACCAAAGATGAGTTGGAACTTGTCTGGGGAACCTATAGAACAGGTATATAAAGTAAAATTACTAGGCACAATAATAGTCAGCTGTCATGGGCAGAACATATTGATACCATAGTAAAGAAGATGGGTTGTGGTATCTCTATGGTGAGGACATGTCTTTCTTATGTCCCTATACACATTGTGGGACAGGTGGCTAAATCATACATTTACATGTAGTCATTTAGCAGACGCTCTTATCCAGAGCGAATTACAGTAAGTACAGGGACATTCCCCCGAGGCAAGTAGGAGAAGTGCCTTGCCCAAGGACACAACGTCATTTTTTTGGCACGGCCGGGAATCAAACCAACAACCTTCTTATTAATAGCCCGACTCCCTAACCGCTCAGCCATCTGACTCCCTTAACTCTCTTTAATTTTATGTCACCTGGATTATTGTGCACCTGTAAGGTAATCTACATCTAAAAGGTAAAAAAAAATTACAAACTGCCCAAAACAGAACTGCCAGGTTAGTATTACATTGTCCCATAAGAACAAACACTATCAGTATGCACCGTCAACTCTCATGGTTAACTGTAGAGAACAGGCTGGTTTTCAATACAACTACATTTTTCAGAAACACTTTTTTTTCTCAACCCGTCTTCTTATATAACCAAATTGTTAGGTGTGATCATGTTCATTCTCATTTGACTAGGTCAGCTGATGATGGCCAGATGATGCTACCATGCCCAAAATCAAATGCTTTAAAGAGAACAGTTATTTATTGTGCCATCAATCATTGGAATAATTTCCCACTGAATATACGTAAAATGAATAGCAAAGTCTCTTTCAGGTACCATCTGAGAATGCACTATTTAAAACTGAGTGGGGAGTAGGGAATGGACATATTTACTGTATGAATGTAATAATTCATGTAATACTGTAATAAATTATGCTGAATAATTTCTGATTATGTTTATAATGATGTCGACAATGTTTACTGCTTTTAGGTTATCATTGTTAAGTGACTTTTTTTCCTCTTTGTTGAACCCCAGGAAGATGACCTCATCCCATTTTGGTGACAGCTAATGGGGATCATTTTAACAATAAACAGACTGTTTGAGCAGTTGCTTGTGAAACAGTTGACTGACTGCGTGAATTACGTTCAGGCTGAGATAAGAAGAGACATGTAAGGTTCATGGGTTAATAAGGTGATTTTGCTGCTATGGGGCAATTTTGTGATCCGTGAGAAACAATAGAGACTGCTTAGTTTTTATCCTGTAAAGTAAGGATGGAGCCAAACAATTAGTAAGGACTTTGTGATGGACATGTATACTGATTGGATTGACTAATGTTAGAACCATCTTGTATAAAAGACGGTGTCTGTCTTGGGTCTAGTATGACTCTATCCTGAGGCATGTCGACTAGTATGCTGCCTCTTGATAGACGGATCACAAAGATCTTTGTTAAAGTACTTTTGGGGAGTCAGATGGCTGAGCGGTTAGGGAATCGGGCTATTAATCAGAAGGTTGCCGGTTTGATTCCCGGCCATGCTATTACGTTGTGTCCTTGGGCAAGGCACTTCACCCAAATTGCCTCGGGGGAATGTCCCTGTACTTACTGTAAGTCGCTCTGGATAAGAGCGTCTGCTAAATGACTACATGTAAATGCAAATTAATAAATATTTGGTTCAACACAGCATCCTGACTATTTTCTCATACATTTACAGCAAAAATTCCACCACAGCATTCAAAAAGGAGGAGAAAAACACTCAAATAAAAAGGCACTGAAAGGCTTTGATTCAGTGTGTGAATTATACAGTTTACAAGTTTGATGTGAGTCCCTCTAATTTGGATAGTTGATGATCCAGTGTGTCAAAGGGGACAGGAATGTCATGGGTTGAACAGAAGAGCAACTCAATTTGACAATGGCCCAAAGGACATCATTAACCTGTTTACGCTCCTGTTTCGCCCGCGAGACAAAAATGCTGCCTCCCCCTTCCTCAGTTACGACGCACTAAATTCTAAAAAATATATTTTTTAGACGCTACACATGTTATACATCGTTGGAAAGCTACGATTCTTGTGCTTCCATTGAAATAAACCAATTCAAGATCAAGTCGCAATAGCAAGCAAAGTCAACGTCTTTTTCCGGTGAACATTCCTTCAACAATGCCAAAGAAAAAAGTTGTACTCACCCTAAGTTGTTCAAATAGGTCCAGGTGTGCAAATCATGCCATCAAAACTTGATCTGCGTAAGTCCCAAGGGTTCAAAGTATCTAACCATGTAAAGTAATTCGTCCAAATACAATGTTTTACGTTCATGAATAGCCATTATCCTTTGTTTCATTATGCAAGTTAGCCGAAGGAAGAAACAACTTGTTCACATAAAAGTGTTATTTTCTCCGATTTATCAACGGAGTATTTACAAAATGAAGGTCTCAAAATGTCCGTTGAACCCTCCCCTTTTGATTGACACCTTGTTCGACCCAATAGGAGCTTCCATGCCCCGTTGACAGCCCTCTAAAGCCAACTAGGTCTGTGCGTCCTGCCCCCCCCCGCCCCCCCCCCCCACACTCGTTCTAAACAAATTTCTCGAACTGGCTTCGACTGGCTCTGAAATTAGCTCGTTAGCCTTGTAGCTGACAGCTAGCTGAAAATGCCAATACCTCATTTGTATGCGTCTGTGGAGCCTTCAAAATAACAGTCGATTGCGCAATATGGTTGACAGAATCAGTGTTCTTTGTGCGCCAATCCTTGGAATCAGATAAAGCACTCCAATGTGTTCATGCTTCAGTTTTTGTGTTTCAGTATTACTAATTAGGGATTTAGCTATTATATATGATATTTCTAAGTACCAGAGATGGGCCAGAGATAACAATTATGAAAAATAATACCTTTTTATTTGACCTTGACCTTGGTTACAAAGGGTCATTTTGGAGTCTCCAAAAGACCCTTTTAGAAAATTCCTGGATGTACTCTTATAAAAACATGTGTCAAATATGAATATATTGTGGTATTATGTTTGACTTTTGATTTGAATTGGGTAAGGCTTCAACCTGTGGTCCAATTTAGTCTTCCAGATAATACCTACCACCTCTAGGCCTCTTCAGGCCTCTGTTTTCAAAACAAAATCTAGGCGGAAATAGAAATTTTCACTTTCCTTGTGTTCAAGCTTCTATTACTCAACACTAGAAGGACTGACAGGGGTCCTGACAACAGGGGACATAACTTCAGAGTGTCAGCTTTCAAAAGAGATCATTTACATGCATGTACTCCAAATGGTTCAAGAACAGCTTCCAATTTACTTTGGGTATGCTGTTTAGGCGTTTTCAGGCAAATTTAACAGGAACATGAAAAGGTTAACTTTACACTACTGTGACATGTTTTGAAGATGAGTGGGGTTATGCTGTACCTGGTTTGGCTGGGGTGGAGAAGGATCCAAACCCTTGGGCAGCCACACTCCCTCCAGCAGTGCTAAAGGTGCCACTGGGTTTCTGTTCTCCAAAGGATGAAGTCTGGCCGAAGCCAAAGGTCTTGGCCCCGCTGCTTCCAAACAGACTACTGGAACCTAGCGAAGGAAGAGAGAAGGGGAGTTGTTTTATTTATTTATTTACACTTGCATAAACACAGAAGGGTCTTATTGTGGTTTACTTGGTGTGCAAGTACCCCTCATCATTTAGAGACAAGGTGCACAATTTATTAACTTAAACTTAGAGCTAGGATGTGTAATTGTTTTTGTTATACTGGTTGAAGGTCTCTTCACATCCTGATAGCAATCAATAATTTAAGTGGTCTAAATGTGGAAAAAAAATAAAACTACTATTCTACTATTCTGTTGAAGGGACAGGACTATTGACCAATTTTTGCATTTGGGCCGAATGTAATAATAGGATGTCCTTCCTGTCTGTCAATCTATATTTACGCTCCGCCATGCAGCTTGTTTGCGCAATCACGTCATTAGCATGGGTTCCTTGTTGCTGTGTAGAGCGAACAATGGAGGGCGAACTGCAGCAACCTTGTGTTCCTCCTGAACCACAAGTAAAAGCAAAAACTAAAAGACTGTTTTAGAAACATCAACAAATGAAAAACGTCTAGATCAACAGCAGTCAACAGCATCAACATAGGTGTTACTTTCCACGCTGGATAAAATGCGGGAATTGAAAGAACTGAAAACCAATGCCATGATTGCTGTTTTTCTTTTGGACAGGTAATTGGGTGTGGTTACGCCTTCGGGGAGCACAACCATTGTTCTAATTTTTATTCTTTTCCCACCCTTAAGGATCAATCAATATTTGCGCTACATAGACAACGCCAGTGTCAAAAAGTTTGTGTTGTTTGCGATGGCTTTGCTTGTATTTTTTATTCAAGTTCCGTTGCACGGTTTAAGTTGAAATTAAGTTTGTGTGGCAAAAAGTGCCTATTGTCGCCAAAGGGAATCAGTGCAAGCCCAACGTCAACGTTGGCAACGACGCATAACTACGACGTGCATAGATGTAGCAGAGAATGTCTAATATAGAGAGAACCATAGATATATCTATGGAAAGAACTGCCACTCTCGGGAAACTTCCGGGTTCTGAACTGGTTGCAGTTCCACTCGAGTTCCATATGAGGGCGCTAACGGTTGAGTGCAGAATGAATGGAGGTCTATGGAGCTATACCCCTCAAAATCCACTTTTCTCAGGATATAACCTTTTGTCTAGTAATTTGAATTCTGAATTCGAAAGGGGAGGCAAAAAAAATACACACTGCTGGGTGATAGATTTTTTTAAAGTCGCCTTTCTGTTCTAAAAAGCCTTTTAAAATGTCATTGACGTCATACACATTGTACGGCCTGAGATACTGCTTGACGGCAAGCTCTGGTCACTTCCACTTTTCTCTTGAGGCATCGACAACACAGCTGACAGGTTAGGCTCTCCCTGTCAATACACATGCTAGAAAGAGTTTTGGTTTGCTAATGTTGTTGCTAATGCTCTGACATTCTGGTTCTGCTTCGGATGCCATCAAGTGGGATCTCTGGTCGTAGTCAGTCCTTCACTAACCAATCAGCATTCGTTAGCAGAATGCTAGCGTGTTATGGGCAACAACGACTTGCCCTGTAAGAAATCAAAAGAACATAAGTACTCGTTCATTCAACTTTCGACCTGTATTCCATGTTGAACATGCAAAAACTACAATCAAATCTGAGATTTCTCAACGACAATAAGGTGAAAGAGACAAATTTAGCCGTTTAGCTCCATAGACTCCCATTCATTCTGCACTCGACCGCGATCACTCCCAGGGGAACTCTGGTGGAACTGCAACAAAATTCGGTACAATGGGGCTGAATAGGGAGTGGCCAGGCTCTCCTTAAACAGGCTCTGGATGTAGTAAGTACTGTTGCGCACAGTAAGCTACTGGCAGCATCATACATTTAAGTAATTCAAGACTTGCATATACAGTAAGTAAGTTCACATTAAATAATGTATTTAAACTCAAGCTTGTGTGGTGTGTCGCTGTCTTCAATGCCACAGCCTAAACTTGATGTCAAAAGAAACGTTTATCATTTCCGGCGCATTCAAACAATCCCCTTAAGTTTGGCTAGCAACAGCAGCTAGGCTAGCTTAGCACAATTTACAGAGGTCAGCTTCTCCACCGTGCAGAGCTCTAGTCCAAGATCAAATGGTCGTATTTGGCATTGTTACTGACAATGATCGCTTCCAGAAAACTTCTTTTGAATTAGCCATTTCCCCCTAAATAAATCTCAAGCTTATTTAAGTTTCTTGGGGGCATATTTTCAGTTAGCAGATGGTACTGTACTGTTTCAATCGCTATTCTATCTAATACTGCCGATGACAACGTTGTTACTTAGAATAGCTTGATTCAAAGGTGGTTCAGCTCGTTTCAGGTGGTTCTTAATGAATGAATGCAATATGAGTGGGCTAAATGCTTGAAAATATCACTACTGTAGAAGGGAAAAACTTAAGCTGACGTTTAAGTCATATAGGTTAGGTTCATTCTACATAACATTTAGTCATTTAGCAGACGCCCGTATCCAGAGCGACTTACAGTAAGTACAGGGACATGCTACACTTCACTTTTTGTATTTTGAATTGTACATGAGCAGCAACAAATGTAGGCTATGCTTTTAAATCTATGCAGTCTTCATAAATAATAAGTAGGCATTTTTATATAAAATATACAAAAATATCAGTTGTAAAAATTAGTTAATAAACGGACCCATCTGCAACCGATGCAAGCAAGCACACCCTACAATTTCCCCAGAAATTGTACCCTCTCTAGTTCAGGGCTCGACAATACCGATGGCCCGGGGCCAGTAAAAAATAACGTCGGGACAGTTAAACTAGCAACTCACTGGCCCGATCGGGCCACTACAAATTATTGATTGAAAAATCAATAATTTGTCAATTATTCGCATTGTAAAAGTTAACATCCTTCATATGTTTTGCTAAATGCATAAATAACTTCAGCTTGTGGGGCGCACAGTTGGTAAATCAAGAGTTGAGTAGTGAGTGACGAGTGGTTGTCAAATTGTAATTCTCTAATCTCCATACATTTTTAACAACTGACGCGAGACAATAAAGTGACGATGGCAGAAAAGTAGAGCTACGAGCTTAAACGGAAGCATTTTTATTTATGGAACGAAGATGCACTGTGTCGTCTGTCGTATGTTCCCGTCTAAAGCAGACAAAAGTGGATCTTTTTACACAGGCACCGACAATTTTCGAAAACAATCCCTGACCAGCCATGCTAGCAGACAGCACCTGGTTTGCGTGAAAGCTAAGCGGATGGTTGACAATCCATCTTCCAGGCCGTTGACCATGCTGGTCAGGAATTAAAATGTAGATGCCCATCGTGTTATTGCACGACTTATAACAACGGCATATCACGTAATTAAGACGGGCCAGCCGTTCACCTCGTTCCCCCAGGCTATTGAACTGCAGCAGAAGAATGGTGTCGACTTGGGTATTTAGTATCATACTGATGAAATGCTATGGAAGCTTTTATATATTAGCATTGAGAGACCAGAGATTGAGATTTCAGTTTCAGCCTGACAGAGTTGTGCAGAGATGGCTGTCAGCGGGGAAGAGAGCACGTCATGTTTGAGGTTAAAAGTCAATTGTTTTGCTGACTATTACCTTTTTATTTTTTATCACTAGAAATGTGATTTCATTTTTGTTCTTTTTATATCCAGGATGTGTTTAATAAATGGTTAAACATGTTAAAAGAATAACACAACTTAGAAGTCTTTTGTTTTGTTGTAACAATGATAAATTACAACTTTTGGAGGGGGGGCCAGTAAAAATTGTCTTGGGGCCAGTAAGTTTCAAACCCACTGGCCCAGTGGGGCCAGTGCCAATTTTTTTTAATGTTGAGCCCTGTAGTTACATGGTTTGATTTGTTTTTTAATATATTTTGTTAATGTAATGAAGTTTAAGCACATGTAGTTTGTGGACATGTGTGATAGAGGAGGCGAGGCTTTAGAGACACCTCTGAAGCGGGGGAGGGCTTTCAAAGCTAGCTTGCTAACTGCTAGCCTCTCTGGATTACACAATAGCTTTAAGGGCTGGTCAGTTGAGAGGAGTTTGCCAGCTTTTAAAAATGGTAAAGGAAAGACAGAACTACAAGACATATTTAGCAAGCGTGTACAATTCTGTCTGCACTGAAAGGAGGTGGTATTTGTTTTTACATAAACAGTGGCTGGTGTGTAGATGTGACAGTGATTCTGCAACATTGTTCCCCGGATCTGGAATCATTTCTTATAAACCTTCCGGCCTTATTTTTATATATATTTTATAATTTACATTTTAAATTGTTTTATTTTTTTGATTTTTAGTTCTTAGTATTAGTTAGAGTACTGTACTTTTCTACTTTTTGATTTAAGATCCGTATATGTTTATTGTTTGCACCTTCCGGCCATAGTAAATTCCGTATTTGTGTAAACCTACATGACGAATAAAACCAAATTCTGATTCTGCACCAAGGTTCACAGCTTTCAGTTCTCCACCCACAACTCCTAAAACATCTCAAATATATGACATTATAATTCCAACCATGTGAGGACAATCAAGGGCCCAACGTCATCCCCTGCATTCAAACTCATTTGACGTTCATGTCCCCCCCCATGCATGTCCCCCTCCCCCTTTTGATCTTTGCTTCATTTTGATCTGTCTCCCTTTAATAGGTGGTGAAATTCTATGGTTAATTTGGCAGACCTGTTCCCAGACGTTGAACATCCAACTCTAAAGGCTATTTTCTAGCAGGGGGCATTTTGATTTTATTTACGCAGTGTGTATTTGCACAAAACATTGTTTATTTAGTTAATAACTCAATTTCAAGAAAACCACTACATTTAAAATAAAAAAAATTGAGTGTTGTGTGGATGGATGAGTCGTGTTTCGTCATCTAACCAAAGGCCTACACTGCGAATCAAGTTCAACATAGCCAGGATATATTTTTGTTAGCTGGCTTAGCTAAGCCTAACCCCTTAATTACACGGCTGCCGGAGGTGATCGCTGCAAATCTTGTCAATTCTTGGGTTTACACCAGACGCGCCACGCCTCAGAAGCGGCTTTGCACTCTGCTTTGTGAATGATGGATAGCTTGTTTTTGATGGATGCCGCGTCAAAGCCATAAAGTTCACAGTGAAATATAGATACAAAATAATTTAGGATTAATATATTTTTAAGGTTTTCCCTACTTATAGCGCAGTTATTGAGTCTTCAGACAGGGACGTTGTTACTGACACGTAATGGTTGCTAGATGCCGCTTCTTGCATGGAGCTAAAGGCAAGGTTGTAAAATGTACTTGCCTTTGTCAATCTGTCATTCATTTCCGTGTTGTTAGTTGGTGATTATTTCATTACAATGTTTGTTGTCTATCCCTTTAATCATTAAGCAAAATGTAATTTATTGGCATATATGAATGACCTGTCAGACATTTTTCATCTTTGGGTGTGCTTTGCCTTCGGCAAGGGCACAACCTTTGTTCTCTCACATATATATTATTATTATTATTCTTTTTGCCCCCCTAAAACTCAGTCAATATTTGGCCTACATAGACAACCTAGGTGTCAAAAGTTTCATCTTGGTAGCGATTGAGTTGCTTCTATTGGGATTTACGTTCCGTTGCATGGTTTAGGCTCAAGTTACGTTTTTGTGGCGAAAAGTGAAGCTAACGGTGGCTAATTTTCTAGCCACAGTCACTGACGTTACTAACATCACTACGTCACTAACGTCACGAAAACACGCGTGACTACCTGTAGCAGAACATTCGTTTCGCATCTGTTAACTTGGGGGATAGCTAGGCTAACTATAGCTTTACTGCAAGGCAGCTGCAGAAACGCCACAAGCAAAGAGGCCAGGGTGATAACTATTTACTTATTTTACTTTGTGATGTGAAACACAATTGTAAAATGTAATGTACAATATTAGCTGATATTATTAAGGAAGTAGGCCCACATCTACTTTCGGAAACGGTAGTTTACTATTTCACTGAGGCATTAGCATGACATTAGCCTCTGTTACCCGGGCAACACATACTACAGTGGTCTATAATGCATCTGTTTTCAATCGTTAAAATAAACATTCCTCACAAATACATTTTCGTTGTAGGATTTATTATGACATTACATTACAAGTAAACGATTTGTTGGTGAAATCATCATTACCTGTGGTTTCAAACCAGTGTTGCTCACTGCAACGCTGTAGCCTACGCGAGACACACTACAAAAACATCTACACAGCTGTTTAGGAAGTCAAACGGCGACAGAACATGTTTGGCACTCCCCTTACTTAAATCAAAAGTCTTTCAATAGGTGAAACTATCTGACTATTAACCTGAACTTCATTGCCACAGCCTAAACTTTGTCAATCTGTTCATGAAAATAATTAATTTCAGCCTAAACCGTACAACGGAACGTTAAATCGAATTCAACCAACGCAATCGCTACCAAGACGAACACAGCAGTAGTCTAGTACTGTACTGTAGTAGTAGAATTTACCGGGGCAGCTTCTCCACACAGGGCTATATCACATTTGGCGTTGTTACTGACAATGATCGCTACCAGTGAGCTTTTTATGAATGAGCGATTTTCCACTAAATAAATGTCAAGCTTATTTACGTTTTTGGGGGCATATTTTCAGTTAGCAGATGGTACTGTTTGAATCGCAATTCTATCTTCTACCGGTAATGTCGTAGAATAATCTTCAAAGGGGGTTCTTTATTCATGAATGAATGCAATATGAGTAGGCTAAATGCCTGAAAATATCACGAGAAGGGAAAACTTAAAAGGACGTTTAAGTCATAGAGATTAGGTCAATTTTTACACCGGTCTGCTAAATGTATTTGTTTTGATTCAGCTATGAGGCTGCCTCTTGCAGGGGAAATGAGAAGAATCATCCTCTGCCAGGAACCTTGGGGTTACCATGGACGACGAGCTCTCCCTCACTGCCCACATTGCTGCGGTCTCCCGGTCGTGTAGATTCACCCTCTACAACATCCGGAAGATCAGGAGATACCTGTCTGAGCACTCCACCCAGCTGCTAGTCCAAGCACTTGTCCTCTCCAAGTTGGACTATTGCAACTCGCTGCTCGCTGGTCTCCCAGCATGTGCAACCCGCCCTCTTCAGAGGATTCAGAACGCAGCGGCCCGCCTGGTCTACAATCTACCCAGACGCTCCCATGTTACCCCGCTCCTCATCTCTCTCCACTGGCTACCTATCATAGCCCGTATCAGATTCAAGACCCTGGTATTGACCTTCCGAGCAGTGAACAGGACTGCACCCGTCTACATCAAGTCTCTCCTGCAGCCCTACACCCCCACCCGTCACCTACGGTCTTCTTCAGACAACCGCCTGGTGGTCCCACCGCTTAAGACCGCCCGGTCCCAACACAAGCTCTTCTCCTGTCTGGCCCCCCAGTGGTGGAATCAACTCCCCACTTCCATCAGAGACACTGACTGTCTCTCCACCTTCAAGAAAAGGCTCAAGACGCACTTGTTCCGGGAGTACAACGGTACTTAGGAATGGTTCGCTTGACCCGATGTTAGTTTCCTCAAGGATCACAATGACTCTTGCTTAGAGACTTGTTGCTCTTGTGGTTAGTGGTAACTGACTTAAATTTTTGTACTCGCTGTGATATATTGTTTTATTATTGTTGCTTGCTTTTTTTTCCCACAGGTACACTTGCACTTATAGCAGTTCATGTTGTTTAATTGTAACTTGTTTAACTACATGCTCTTATGGTTCTTCCCTTTGGCACTTATTTTGGTTGTTCACAATGTGTGCTTCATGTTTTGGCTACTCGCAATGTTTTGTGGCTATCTCGTTGTTATGATCAGTGACCTATGCACTTTGTAAAGCTCTCTCTTGGAAGTCGCTTTGGATAAAAGCGTCTGCTAAATGAATAAATGTAAATGTAAGAAGAAATCTATTTCATTCTACACTTCACTCGTATTTTGAGTTGTAAATGAGCGGCAAAAAAAAGATGCTTTTTAATCTATGTAATCTTTATAAATAATAAGTAGGCCCTATGCATTTTTATATAAAATATACAGACCCCTGTGCAACCGACGCAAGCAAGCACACCCTACAATTTCCCCAGAAATTGTACCCTCTCTAGTTTATATTAATCTACTTACCTGGCTGGCTGGGTTGGCCAAAGCCCCCGGTGCTTGGTGTAGCTCCAAAGGGGTTCTTGCTGGCTGCATCATCACTGGGTTTTCCCCCCAGGCCACTAAAAAAAACCCCACAACCAGGGGCGGCTGGGGCAGTGGAGCCTGACCCAAACAGACCCCCGCCAGATGGCTGCTGCTGCAGGAGTTAAACAACGGGGAAAAACAAACAGTCAGAAAAGTTCTGAGGTTTAAGAGTGAGTTCGTGTGTGTGTCTAAATACAATCAATCAAAGAGAAACATTTACGCATTCAAACAAAAATATTTTGGGATGCTATGACTGAGAATGTTACCTGTCCGAAGACACTCCCTCCACTGGGCTGCTGTCCGAACACTGAAGAGGTGGCGGAGCTTCCGAAAGCTGGAAAGAGACAAAACATTGGTACTATATACTGCTACTGATAAGTGTAGGGGGAAATGACTAGAGCAGTATTCATTTCATCAATGAAAACTGTGACAGTTGCGTTGTTAAGTAGTTGTGTAAGTAGTTAATGTTTTTACAGGCAATCAAAATGTGCCGTTAAGCCAGCAAACAGGAAGTTGGGTTGTATCTCAGCAAATCTTTGATGGATTTACATTTAGTCATTTAGCAGACGCTCTTATCCAGAGCGACTTACAGTAAGTACAGGGACATTCCCCCGAGGCAAGTAGGGTGAAGTGCCTTGCCCAAGGACACAACGTCATGTGGCACGGCCAGGAATCGAACCAGCGACCTTCTGGCCCGATTCTCTAACCGCTCAGCCACCTGACTCCACACCGGATTCACACCAAACTTGCTGCGTGTACTCGTTACCCTCTTCTGAGGATGTCTAAAATGTTTTCTGGGTTATTTGACTGATTGGCCACCTCATTGCTGCTTGCAGCTATTTATTAATCATCTTCTTCCGCCATTGGAGTCTATGGCAGCCCCTAGAACCGTATGGTAAAAAGTTGTGAAATTTGGCACATATTAAGCACAGTCCCCTCTTTATATTCACCAAGTTTCATGTCTCCCATTGGAGCACTCTAGCGCCACCAACTGGTCAATGTTTGACTTTTGTTTACACACGTAACTTTTGAACCATATGACCGATTTTCAAAAATGAGGTACCGTTGGATTCCCTGGATCAAGACGAGTTCAACACACCCTATGGCGTTTTCCGGTTATATAGATTTTCCGCCATTTTGAATTTTAAGATAACACGTTTTTTTGCTTCTCCTCCTACAATTTTTGTCCAATCCTTCCGAGAATTGGCACACATCACCGTCAGAGCAACCCTCACTGAAGTTATCAAAATATATTTGATTTTCAAAACCGTTTGTCCGGTACAGCCAATCAAAATCGGCAACAAAGCAACCAAACAGGAAGTTGGGTCATATCTCAGCAAATCTTTGAGAAATCAACACCAAACGTGGTATGTTGACTCGGAACCCTCTTATGAGGATGTCCAAACAACTTGGTGTAATGTGATCACTGGGCGTGGCTGCAGGAAGCAAAAATGAGTTTTGGCCAATAACTGTTGATTTGTTTGCCTTTATTAAGTGATTCCTTTGTCTCATGATATCTTGGGACGTCCCGTGTGTGACCCATCATCATTTGTGATGACAGCCGAATTAATGCGGCCACCATTTAGAATTTCTGGAAAAAAATTCGGCAGATATTATCTTCAGACCAAGCCTCACGACGCACATCACATGTTTTCTTTTATTTTCGAAACCGTTTGCCTGTTACAGCCAATCAAAATGTGAAGTTAAGCCATCAAACAAGAAGTTGGGTCGTATCTCAGAAAATCTTTGATGGATTCACACCAAACTTGGTATAGGGACTCGGAACCCTGTTCTAAGGATGTCTTAAATGTTTTATGGGTCATATGACTGCTTGGCCACCTCATTGCTGCTTGCAGCTATATTTATTGGGTGTGCTCACGCCTTCGGCAAGCACAACCATTGTTCTCTCACATATATATTATTATTATTATTATTTATTTTCCCACCCCTAAGGATCCATCAATATTTGGACTACATAGACAACGTAGGTGTCAAAAGTTTTGTCTTGCTATCGATTGAGTTGCTTGTATTTTTATTTACGTTCCGTTGCACAGTTTAGGAGGTTACAACGTTTTTGTGGCAAAAAGTGTCATCTGTCAACGAAGGGTACTCAGTGCTAGCCTACGTCACTACGTCGGCACACGTTAGCAACGACGCATGGATACAACGTGATAGAGACGTTCTAGCACGCAAGTTGGAGCTTGGATTATGAGTGAAAAATACCACCCCCAAAATTCCCAACCATTGGACTTTGTTGAGAAAGCGATTTCGAGTGGAACTGCCTTCTCGGATCTTTGATTTAGGTTGTGAAAGTCTTTGCAATTTGAGCGAGTGCGGGTCACCCGTGAGACCGCCTAGTCTTTTAGGCGGCAGCCATGCTAGAAAGCGTCATAGTAGTATTTTCGTAATTTTATAGTTCAATTTTACGCGAAAAAACAGAAAGAGGGAAATGTTATGACGATATGACTATTTGTGAAGACAGCCAGGTGGTGAGATTTTAATGTAGGTTGCTGTAAAAACTTTGATTTGTTTGCTACGTGAGAGCCCCGTCAGCCTCCATGGACGATTGCGGCAGCTGTAGTCGATCTGCGTCTGATGAGTATTTTCTTAATTTCGTACCAGGGTCAATTCTACATCAAAAGGGAGAGCAGTGTTGTGATATGGTGATTGCGAAGACAGCCAGCGGGTCAGCATAGTTTTGTGATTTGTGTACAACTTGGAATTTGAGTGAGACCGCGTCTTGTTTTGACGTTAGCCTCAGAGTCAGACTCCGCTCGCCCACTGGCAGTGTGTAGTAGGCTACTGTCTTCAATGCCACAGCTATGGCTAAACTTTTATGTCAAAAGAAACGTTCTCATTTCCGGTGCTTTCAAACAATCAGTGAAGTGTGGCTAGCAACAGCAGCTAGCTTGCCTCTAGCAAACTTCTTTTGAATAAGCCATGTCCCCCTAAATTAATGTCAAAATTATTTACGTTTTGGGGGGCATATTTTCAGTTAGCAGACGGTACTGTTTGAATTGCAATCTGAAATACTGCCAGTGACAACGTTGTTGCAGTAGCTTGTTTCAAAGGGGGTTCGCTTGTTTCAAAGGGTGTTCTTAATGAAATATGCAATATGAGTAGGCTAAATGCTTGAAAATATCACGAGAAGGGAAAACGGACCCACCTGCAACCGACGCAAGCAAGCACACCCTACAATTTCCCCAGAAATTGTACCCTCTCTAGTTATACATCTTCTTCTACCATGGGAGTCTACGGCAGCCCCTAGAACCGCATTGTCAGAAGTTGTGAAATTTGGCACTCTTTGGGGCCAGTCCCCTCATCAATTTCACCAAGTTTCATGTCTCCATTGCAAACCCTCTAGCGCCACCAATGGGTCAAAGTTGAAGGTGTGTTTACACACGTTACTTTTGAACCACGTCTCATTTTCGAAAATGAGGTATCGTTGTATTCCCTGGATCAAGACGAGTCCAACACACTCTATGACGTCATACCCAGTTATATAGGTTCTCCGCCATTTTGAATGTTAAGGAAAAACGGTTCCGCAACTCCTCCTACAATTCTTGTTGAATCTTCTTCAAAATTGCCACAGATGATCTTCAGACCAAGCCTCACAAAAGACATCACATGACGTTTTGATTTTCGCAACCGTTTGTTAGTTACAGCCAATAAAATTTAGCAACTGATCCGGAAAAAGGGAAGTGAGGTAATATCTTATCCAACCTTTCATGCAATTACTCCAAACTTGGTGTATGGACTCAGGACTCTCTTATTAAGAGGTCTGAGACAGGTAGTGTCATTTGACCTCTAGGGAGCACTACAATAGGCAGGATTGTGTGTTGACGAATAACTGTTGATTTGTTTGTCTTATTTAAGTGATTCCTTTGTCTCGTGATATCTTAGTAGATCCCGTGTCTGACACATGTTAACTTGTGATACCAGCCAAATTGATGTGGCCGCCATTTTGAATGAATATAACGGTTTTCCGCTACCTCCCCCATAAAGTTGTCCAATCTTCACCAAATTTGGCACAGATCATCTTCAGACCAAGCCTCACAAAAGACATCACATGTTTTTTTGATTTTCTAAACCTTTTGACTGGAACAGCCAATCAAAGTCGTCAACCAAGCCACCATAAAAGTAGTGAGGTCATATCTCAGCACCTCTTTACTGCATTGACACCAAATTTGACATAAGGACTAGGGACACTGTTTTGAAGAGGTCCAATAGTTCATGCCATTTCACCTCTAGGTGGCGCTGCAATAAGCAAAAATTTGTTCTCACAGTTTTGATTTTCAAAAATGTTTCCGGTAAAGCTGATCAAAGTCGGCGATGAAGCCGCCAAAACAGGAAGTGAGATCATATCTCAGGAGATATTTGCTGAATTGACATCAAACTTGGTACAGGTGCTCGGGACCCTGTTCCAAAGAGGACCACAAAAGGTTGTGTTATCTAACCGCTAGAGGGCGATCCCGTGTCTGACATGTTAACTTGTGATACCAGATGAATGGATGCGGCCGCCATTTTACGTTTTATAAAAAGTTTTTTCCCTATTCCTCCAACAAAATGTATCCAATATTCACCAAATTTGGCACAGATTATCTTCAGACCACAATCACATTGACATGTCAAAATAGGACTGAATTACAGCTGTTAAAACTTTGGCCTAATCTGACAACCGCTTGCCAGTTGAAAAACTGCTTATATTTTTACACAGTGACTGAACACGGTAATTTCCAGCACTGAGAATAGCTCACTAGGATAAATTGGTGTCCTGGCAAGGGCAACGTAAGAAGTTCAAATCCAGCCAAAGCCAACGAGCCTGCCATGTCACTGGTTTTCTGTTTAGCGTGACTGTAAGCCACTGCAAAGGAAGCCAGGTACAACTAGGGATGGGTATCGAGAACCGTTTCTTTTTTAGAACCGGTTCCCAGTGAACCGATTCCTTGGAATCATCAGCCAAATTCTTTAACGATTCTGCAACGGTTCTCTGTGCCGTTGCGCATGTGCAAACTTTATTAGTTTATTCAGACTGCAGCAAACATGGCAACTAGGAAGAAGCGTTCTAAAGTTTGGTTGTATTTCACATAACAAAATGACAACAACGCCACTTGTAACGCGTGTAAAAAGTCTATTTCGTCGAAGGGAGGAAATGCCACAAATATGAAGAAGCATTTGAACACACAGCATGGAATGAAGTTACTGGAATGTCATGTGTTCGATGCATGCAGCAGCGCAGCTAACGTTCGCGCTTCATCTCTAACTATCCAAGGTAGAGCTAAACTCCTCAAAAGTGATCACAACCACTTGTCACTGTGGGAAGCAATTTGCCTTTATTGTGTGTAGTCGATCAAGTAATCTTCTGTTCCGTCGTTTGAAGCATACATTTTTGCTCCGACATTCGTCTCCCATTATTGATCACTTCACGTTAATTATCGGAGGGCGTGTGTTATCATCAAATGTTCGCGATGTCGTGTTAACCCAATATTAAACTGAGCGACACTGTCATATTATATGATTTGACCTTGGCTGAAAATGGAAGATTCTATAGCTAAGCTAGCGTAGCTATAACTGACATAGCTTAGCTATAGAATCTTCCATTTTCAGCCAAGGTCAAATAGAAGTGTAGAAGAAGAGCAACGACAAAATGTAAATGTGTATGTATACATACTGTATATGGTGTGTAGCATTATAGAAAATTATATAAAAGAAAATGTATGTAAATAAACCCGTTTGTGCTCTTTTCCCCCCCCCTTGCCCAATAAGAATCGATAAGAGAATCGATAAGGAATCGAATAGATAAGCAGGAATTGATAAGGAATCAGAATTGTTCAAATCTTATCAATACTCATCCCTAGGTACAACACAGTCACTAGCTACCTGTAGTCTAGCTGTATATAGTCATGGCAATCCTCACACAAACTATCAAAATTATTTTGGATTTTCGAAACGGTTTGATCGGTACAACCAATCACAATCTGGGGCAAAGCCGGCAAACAGGAAGTTGGGTTGTATATCAGCAAATCTTTGATGGATTAAAAGCTGCATTTACTCAGAATCCTGTTCTGAGGATGTCTAAAATGTTTTTGTTCATTTTACCTGCTTTACCGGTTTGGCCACCTCATTGCTGCTTGCAGCTATATTTATGAAATGTTATGTTCTACTAGCCATTTGCCTACTTTAGCAAGTCACAGTATTTCCAAGCCCTGATAGTGTAACTGAGAAGACGCAGTAAATAATTCCTCTTTCAAGTAATATGCCCACGTTCAAGTGTTCAGCATTAAATTAGCTGCACGGTCTGTAGAGATACTAGGACGAAGCTGCAATACAGTACATAACAGAAAGTGTTTCAGTGAGAGCAGCGCGCAGCAAATTTTGGGGCGTGACAAAGGTACAGACCAGAGCCAAGAAAGGTCGAGCCCCACTGTGACGTCACAACGGGGGATTTGTCAAAACCGACTGTTTTACAGCAAAAAAAAATAATTGTGAGATTTACATAGGAAAGAGCTGTCAATGGACTTTGAGGTTCACTGTATGTCGATTTTACCCACTGAACTGTCGTTATTCAACTGTGACAAGGTAAATTCGGTTCTGCAATCAATGACCCCTTTAAGCCTTGAGTTTTGTGGCACCGAGAGCCTATCAAGCTCCCTTTAAGAACGCCATTGTTCTACGTCAGAGCTCTGCTTCGAGCCAGGGCGGGAAATATGACTTACATTCTTTGTACATTGCGAGCTAACGGTGTCCGGTACTTCGTTATAAATAATGATGTTAAATCTAGACCACAAATATGCAAATGTTTGTCACGTTTGGCGCTACTGCTGTAATGTAAATTTTTGGCCACTTGGGGGTGTATTTAACCTTGAACAGGGCTAGGGTGTTGGGTGCTTGTTGTGACATTAGCATTGCCCATTCTTTTCAAATACCTTGATTTGAACACTTCTGTTTGTTTGTGATGGACAAAAAGTATAAGCTAATTGTATTATAAATAAGTACGGATGAGCCTTACGGTACCGCTCTCCCCCCCGATTTAAGGGTTGAATCTAACTTTACGCAAGATACCTTTTCTCCCTTAAAAACTAGTGTCTCCCACATATCTAAAGTAACACCTGTTTGATGTGCCAGTCCATCAATGACATGCATCCCACAAAACAATTCATTGACTACAGCAAGTTTAGACTTTTCTGGGTCAGGTAACTGAGTATAACCTTTGACTTTTTCTGGCAATATTTTCTGACGGTACTGAGAGAGTATTTCATTACATTTATTCTCAGTACTTGCTCTATTGTCCACCAAATTAGTAATAAAAAAAATCCTGTCTGAGAGCCCCCCCTAGCGTCCTCTACACCGTGTTGACTACATCATGCAGCATTTCAACAACTGTGTCGAAAGTGCATTGGGCAGAGCCGGCTGCTTGCTCTCTGCCTGACCTAAATGTAGCCTAGTCCCATCAGAAAAACAAACCCCAGCGGTTCGAATTTGTGGCCCAGTTTACTAGTACCGTCCGGTGTAAGAGTGAGGTTGTCTTCGTCTATCAACTAGTGCTGTCAAACGATTAAAATATTTAATCGCGATTAAGGTCATAGTTAACTCACGATTAATCGCACATTTTTAAATATTCTAAATGTCCCTTGATTTCTTTTTGTCACATCATTTTTTCTCATTGTAATGCTCTTATCAACATGAAAAAGTGGATTGGATTGCTTAGTTAGTGCAAATGTTTATTTTATTTTATTGAAAACAACATTACAACATTGCCTGGCTTTGACGAGGAGGCGGAGAATTCGCATCAGCTGTGTGCTTGGCCATCAAGTGGTATTTCAGACTGGACGTGCTGCGATGATAGCTCAGTTCACAACGAAAAAACACACAGATCAATTTGGTCTTGTCAATGGAACCATTTGGCAACTTTTTAAAAGTAACCTTTCCATTCAGAATCTTATTGGCATCCATTTTGGCGTATCGCGCTCGCTATCCACTCAAAACGTAACGTTAACCTACTACTCTTTAGCTGGCTCGCAAGCCCAAACAAGTGTGTGCGGCGTGCCTGTTGTTTCGTTTCCGGTCTAGCTAGATCCGGTGTGGTGTTGTAGTTTTTCTAACGTCAGTAGTCGTTGCAACAGCATGTGAAAAAAACTACAAAGTTTGCTAGGCCAAAAATAACGTTAATCTCGCGATAAAAAAATGAACGCTGTTAATAACGCGTTTAACTGACAGCACTACTATCACCCTACCTTTAATCTGCAGCAAGGATACATGTCTCGCCTCTAGTGTTACATTTGTACACGTTGACACGCTAGTTAAACGCTCTGTTTCTAATTCTGACATTTTTTTTACGCAATGTATTACTACTTCTGTTGCTTTGTTCATTCTTACCCCTAATACTGAAGTCAGCTCCATTACGGTCTGCCTAGTTTTATCATTAAATACACGACTATCTAACGTTGAGACTAACGCGCTTCTGGTCTGATCTTCAGCTTTAACACTTCGATCCTGCCAGTACAGTATTTGGTCATTTAAATTGGTCATTTTGTCCGGTAAAGCTACATCTTTCCTCTTGAGGTTTTTGCTTTTCTTGATATATTTTACCCTCAGACTTAGCATTTGGAATTGCAAGTTGTCAATGTTCTGCTCTAGTCTCTTTCTCTCCGTTTTGAGTTCTGCATTTACCTGCTCGAACTCATGCGCTACTTGCAAATTCCCTTTACATTGAGCTTTAAGGTGACCTATTTGATAGTCTTTCCTCTTAATTTTGTCTTTCCGGCGATTTGATCAATTTAGTTCTAAGTGATTTTATTTATTTCTCAGCCTGGTATATTTTAAGCCCCATATCTTGATGTTCCTTAGTTAATTTATCTATTTCTACTTTTTGGTACTCTATTTTAGTGTCGTTAACAATGCTAACTTGTTCCTGTAAACCAATCACTAAATCATTAGCTTTTCTAACAACAACTTTCAAGTCATTTTGACTTGTCTCACCGGCATCATGAGACGCGCAGGGCGGAGTTTCTACAACTTCACGCCCATATTATGGAGGCGGTAGCTCGAACACCTCACCGAGACACGATTCTTTATCACTAACTGACTAAATTAGGTTATTAAATCGTTTCATAAGTTTACTTACAACAGTATGTACTCTCTTCCATATATTATCATCAAAGTCACATTCGTGGAGTTTAAAGTAATTTTTAATCATATTAAACGTTACAAGGTGCGCCAACATTTGACATGCTAATTTGTGACTGCGCATAATAATCTCTATCATGATCCCATTTGTTAATGTTTTAATAGTAATTTACCACAAACCCAAACACTATTTGGATCTAAAATGATACCTAAACTTTTGCAAGTCTCCCTGTGCTGCTCCCCCTCACCTGTGAATTAGCCAGCTAATTTAATAATTTTAAAACAATATTTTGTGATAATGTTCGTAATGTTCGCCATACGTAACGCTAGCCGCAATGCTAATTTACGCTATGTTGACACTGTTGACTTGCTAAAACCAATTATTATGCTGAACCAAAGTTCAATGCAAGTTAGCCTATTAATATAAATAGCCTACAGTATCCTCCGACCAGCGGTGGCGCTAATACCTCGGATACACATGAAAAGAGGGGCCTGAGGAGAGAGTTCCGGCAGAGAATGTCTAATATGGGCTCTGGTTCCGGCTTCAGGGGCCTGAGGAGAGAGTTCCGGTTTAGAGGGGCCTGAGGAGGGAGTGGTGCAATTGGACCCTTCTCCAAAATTGCCGGAATGAAGGAATATTTGCGCTTTCTTGAATAGCTTTGCATTTCCTGACAGACAAAAAAGCTACTGATTGGTTCCGATTTGTGCTACGTGACAACAACATTTGCATATCACTACCATGAATCATTTCAGTCGAAAAATGTCTTTAAAAAGTCACCAAGAGAGTGGGTTTTATATTGACAATGAGCCTCATTCACCAAATATTCTTAACCCATCTTCGGGTCATTCTGACCCATCAGTCATTGTGACCCCCCCCACGTGTTGCGACAACTTTACCTCATACAAAAATAAAGTGAAGCATTTTCTTTTAACCGTGGGGCTGTCTCACACCCCCCACAAGGTTAAAAGAAAATGCTTTTTATTTGTTTTTGTATTGGGTAAAGTTGTCGCAGCACAACGATGGGTCGTTGTGAACCTTCAGGCCATTGTGACCCAAAGGCAGCACAAGGGTTAAAACTCAAACTTAATAAAATGCCATGTTACTTAATGCTCATTACGTCTATTTTACCGATTTTATTTTACCGAATTCTGCATTAGCAAAACACAAAAAAGTGTCTTTGTCCCAAGATCTCTACAGACCGTGCAGCTAATTTAATGGTTGTCAAAGGATCCTCAAGGCTCCTTTGTTTGAATGCACCTTGGAGAAATAATGAATAGAAATGCTTACTAGATAATTGCTGTATTTGCATAGGATGTGTTAGAACTTGCTTCCATATGTGTATTGAGACGGGATGGATTAGCAAAAGCTTGCAAATGTTTTAGAACTCTTTTCCATTTTGTTATGAATTAGCAACTTCTTGCTGATGTGCATCTAAGATAAGATGTGTTAAACCGTCTTGCGGAAAGTTTCAGATAGGAGGCCTCTGTATGACAGCTAGACACTGTTTGCGTATGATTTCTTAGAAACTGCCTGCATAGGATGTGGTTAGAGAACTTTCATAGAGGAAGCCCCACTTTACCTTTTAGAGAGTGCAGGTTACTTGGAAACTTGCACGATACCTGGATACGTGCGTCATAGCACAGTCAAAAGTTACATTTGTCATCAGTTTTGAAGCATATAAAATGATTTGTATGTCTATGTGTGACGGAGAACACGAGACTTCAGAGACAAGAGCAAGAGAAGAGAGCACCTCGAGTGCTGCCCCATCTGGGGCAGCGGGCTCACAGAAGAAGTCAGTGCGATAGACAGGATATAGCTGTCGAAGTCTTACTCTGTTAACAGTTTTAGTCAATTATTTTCATATATCCTGAAAATAATAAAAAATAAAATACAAAATATGTAAAAGACAAGTCGTTCTCCGTCCTCCCTTGTGCGCCCCTCGCCGGACCCGGGAGATTCGCAAAGCGCCACACGCCTGGAACCGTGGTGAGTCCCCGGGAAGTGTTCAGCTGTTCAGGCTCACTCTCTCTCAAAAAACAATAGGTGCGGTGTTGTGTCCTAGAGACAACGAGTGGAATAAGAGCGAGAAGAGAGCTCTTGATCGTTTTGTCTGTAAGGAACTGTTAACTGGGAGAGAAATATAACAAAGGAATAAGTGATCGACAAAGAGTGATGTTTGCCAGGGAAGGCCAAAAACATTTGCTGTAATAAAGATCTCTTGATGTTGTATTCAAAGCCCAGCGCAACACCGTGGTAGGTTGGGTGCAGGGATTCTCGAAAGGGAGCCTCTGACCAACTCAGAACCAAACGTGCGTTCTCCGCGCACGCAGCCTATGTAAATTCGAGAGACCCCGAGCGCCGAGTGCGTAGGGTCACGCGCGAGATAGGTGAGGGCGTCGGAAGGGCGCCGTGCATGCATGCTCGCAGTGAGCCCGGCCTCGTTCGTTCGACATGGTCAACACTTGAATGGGGACTTATTACTTGAAAGGGGAATTATTTACGACTTACACCATCAGGGCTTGGAAATACTATAACTTTCTAAAGTACGCAAATGGCTTGTAAAACATAACATTTCATAATTTCATCAAGCAGCGCTGCAAGACCCAGTGAAATGTTATATACAGCTAGCAAACATTAGCTAGCATCGCTAACAACATTGGCTAACTCAACTTCGGTAGGATATCCTCAGTATTGGCAAGCTAGCTAAACTTATACTATATCTAAAATAATTTTGTAGACATAACAATGGATTTTGCCACTAAATGTTGGTGTTAACTTTTTATTTTTTCTACAATTTCCATTTTTACCTGTTAAAGGCTGATTTACCAAGGGATCCTTTAAAAGATGTATACTTTACAGTTGAATATTAGCTGATTTTTAACTACGTACATTTAACTGATACAAATGCTGCTAATGCTTGCTTGGTACACAGCTGCCTAAACTAGCTAGCTAACGTAAAAAAAACAAATCTTTACCCAGACAAGTGACTTTTGTGCAGTAAAACGTTAATGTACCCCAAAAAGTTAATGTCGAGCCCTGATTTAGGCACAAACAATTTAGAAATTATAGAAATATAATTTTGACTATACCATGCTAACCACGGTAGAGCCTTCCAGAAATGAGATTTGTCACAGCCCCATTCAAGGCATATCAACCACAGTGGTGCAGATTGCATTGTCATAAATTTTAAGAAAAATGTATATATCGTGATATACATTTTTGGCTATACCGCCCAGCCCTACAGCTAAGGAGACAGCACATTACATAGAGATTAAGGGTGTAAACTCTAAATTTGCAGTTCAGTTTGATTTGATACAGTGCAGTGTTTCCTCTTAGCAGCATTTAAAACAAACTTAACTTTACTTAAGTTACATTGTTTTACCAAATGTAATATGATTAGTCATTTGGTATAGCAAATAAATTGCTTGACCTGCCTGTGTGTTGAACCAAAAGCTTTGTACCGAATGGTTAAATACAAATATGTATCATTACACCAGAGGCGCAAGTTTTGTGCGTCTCTGCAAGGCTGCTACAACATGCTGTGATGTCCACCAATAGATATGCGCTGTGATAAAAATACCCCCCCCCCACCAATCAACCCATGCTAAAGGATACATTTGCGATGTGTGGTGGCCCAGTCTGAGACAAACTACATAGCTAGCCAGGCTACTTAAATTCATGTTCCAACTGCTGTGGACAAATTGTAGAATTGTAATTGTGTGAGAAATGGTGGTCTCATGAGATGTAGTGTCTTTATACACTTCCAGGCTCATAACATGGTCTACCACACTTTTGAATAACAGATTTAACTGTGTGGGAACAGAGAGCCCAAGAACAGTGACTCACTGAAACTACTTTCTGAACTGATGAGCTGAAACGCACACATACACACAGCTGTCTCTCTGCGACACACCCATCCCATTTTGGCAAGTATGGGAATTCAGAGAATCTCTGGGATTAAGGTTGCTCCCAGCTTCCTAAAAGAGCCCCCCCCCCCCCCTTTACTCCACCTACAACCCCACAACCACTCATCACAGTCAAGTTACCTACTACCAGCTCCATCCATTGAACCGTCCTGTCTTCCCTGCCATCACACACACACACCAATCCTTTGAACTCCACATACCTAAGCAAAAACTACTAAACTCTGCTTACTACGTTCCACTGACCTCAGAAACCCAGTGCATTCAGCTGCTGACACACTAGACTACTACTACTACCTCTGCTATGCAGCAAAGCGGGAGGGGGGGAGAAGACAACAACTGGGACATCCAAAAGGGTAATTTTGATGGCCCTTTTTTGGCATCTACTGAGTTATGACATCAGCATGCTCCTCTCCCTACTCTCCTAATCATCATAAAGAACATCTTTGCAAATGACGATATATACCTGACTCCTGTGGAGTCAGACTCCTGTGGAGTCAGGTGGCTGAGCGGTGAGGGGATCGGGCTAGTAATCCGAAGGTTGCCAGTTCGATTCCCGGCCGTGCCAACTGACGTTGTGTCCTTGGGCAAGGCACTTCACCCTACTTGCCTCGGGGGGAATGTCCCTGTACTTACTGTAAGTCGCTCTGGATAAGAGCGTCTGCTAAATGACTAAATGTAAATGTTTGCATTTGCTTTTGAATAATACAAAAACATGATTTTCTTTTCCCCCCATTAGAAAACAAAAAAAACTATTGTTACAAAGTACAAAATGTGTAGTGCAAGTTTAAGCAGTAAAAAAAAAAAGACCCTCCCCCACCTCACGTCTCTTGCGCGGGAATACGCGATAAGACGAAAAGGAAACGTAATATTGGACGTTCGGCGCGTTCTTTGGGAAAGTATTCTTGAATTGGAAATTTTCGATATTTTCAAATTTTACATCGTTGTCAAATTTGTGAAACTATCGCTAAAATTCGATATATCGCCTAGCCCGATACAGATATAGAATTAAAAAATCCAATCCAATCTGCTGGGGTGTTCCGCATACCACAGTGACCTGGGTTCCAATCCAACCCAGGCCTTTTGCTGAATGTCATTCCCGTTTCTCTGTCCCCTACAATTCATGTCCCTCTACACTGTCTCTATTACCCCTTTTCCACCAACGCATTTTGGGGGCCGGTTCGGAGCCGGTGCTTAATCGCGAACCAGTTCTTTCTCTTTCGACAGACTGAGAACCGGAAAAGTGGTTTGTAAGTGGTTTGTACGTGGTTCGCTAAAAGCACCACTTCGGAGCTGGGCTAGATTGTGAACCAAGAAAGAACCGCGTCAGGGGTTACCACGACCAACAAGACAAACAGAATCCTTTGACCGCCATTGCTCTAAGTTTTTACAATTCATATTTCAGCTAAACGGTACTTGTAAATCAGCATCTGAATTAAAATGTAACAAGAAGTGGGCAGTGTAGTTGCTGAAAATGTGCTTATTTTATTGATGAAACTGCTAATTTGTAAATTTGCTCCGACTTTTCGATAACCTAGCTAGCATCGCAGTGCAGACACTAGTTGCTGCGTTTTATCATAATCCTATCAAATGAATGAAATGACAAACACAAATGTTATGAGCTATTGAGCCTATATTTAACACAAATGTAATACACAAGCACTATACAGCTGATAATGCCAGTGTTGTCATACTGCTGCGAGTCCAGGGTATTGCGCAATAGCCAAGAAAACACGTTCTTCGAATTAATAAACAGCCTTTAGACGGGCTCTGCTTTGTGTTTGGCGCTGCCGCGCTAGCGTTGCTAGGAAAGATGAGACGTATACAGTGACGTAATGACGTGGCTCTGTGGTGGCTCTTTAGCCCATGGAAAAGCAAAACGGCTCTTAGTAGGCTCCGTTCTTGAACCAGCTCCGAACTAGCTTCCGGTTCACTTTGGTGGAAAGGGGGTATATGAAAAATAACAAAGGCAGAAGTGCCTTAAAAATGAAAATAATTTGATATATATTGAAAACATGATTCATCAGACCAGGCCACCTTCTTCCACTGCTCCGTGGGGTCCAGTTCTGATGCTCAAGTTCCCATTGTAGAAGCTTTTGGCAGTGGACAGGGGTCAGCATGGGCACCCTGACTGGTCTGTGATCCCCACTTTTCCTTCCTAGGACCACTTTTGATAGGCACTGACCACTGCAGACCAGGAACACCCCACAAGAGATAGTTTTGGAGATGCTCTGAAGCAGTTGTCCAGCCATCACAATTTAGCCATTGCAGAAAAGGAAAGGACCAGCAGTGTTTCCTGTACATAATTTCTTTGTGGCGGCCTGCCACAACATGTTATTTTTTCCATGTTGTTTCACATGGCAAAATGCTTAATTGTAGAGCTGATTACAGCGCATTGATTCGCTCAGCCTCTTCTTGCCCCGCTCGCGTTCTCTCTCCCATCTGTGAAGAGCCCCAATCCGGTGTTTACGAACGGTTAGGCCTAATCCCAACGTCCACGCTTAGGGCTGTCCCACAGTCAAATCGTCAAGTGTGCAGGGGCTCCTTCGCAGAATTATTTTGCCCTTTATGCACCCTTTTCGTCAGTCTGCATTTTTGCAGACTTTGGCTCATTTGCCCACAATTCACAGCGTTGTGACGTGAAACAAGGTTTACCAATGGAAGCCCGGAAGCGAGAAAAAATCCTGGCAAACCCGCCTCATAAGACAAGAATAAGAACGGTAAACAAACAAGAATGCATGGAAGGAGCAACCAACCTTGACGTAAACAGTTCACATGTAAGATTAAACACAAAGCTCACTGATGGTATATATAGCCAGAACTGTGTGTAGGTTGTCCTTTGATAAACTCCAAATATGCTTTCATCAGATTTGATCCAACAAAATTACTATTTTGCAGATAATGCAGCAACGTGGTGTCCCATTCCAATTTATAGCCAATTTTTTGGCCCTTGCAGCTTCTTGCACTCAATCACTTACTAGGTGACTTCAAGTCTGTGAGGGTTCAGGGTTTAGGGGGACATTGGGATTGGGCCTTAGTATCATAATTCTCTGCACAAATGTGTCCAAAACTGATACATGTAGGTTAAATATAATAATATTCATAGTTAAATATATTCTGCAAATATAACAATATGAGTACAAAGTAATGTGTATATTTCATGAAGCTAAACTAAACTATTTTGTGCTGAAATTAATGCAAAAAATGTTGTCCATATCTACACTTGCATCAAAATGATACTAGGACCCAAGTCTGGCTCCGCCCCTGCCTACCACCACAAATATAATCTAATTATGTGGGAAACACTGACCAGGTTGAGGCAGTGTGTGTACAAGTACTAGGGATGCACCGATATGAAAACCTTGGCCGATACTGATAACTCTTTATATTTGGAAGCTGACAACCGATAAATGCCGATAAATACAGTCTGGTTACAAAAAGGCAAACAAATACAGTGGACAACTGCTTTTATTAAAACCTTAACAGCATAAAACATCTAGATCTTTCTTTTACCAAACTGATCAGATATCTTAAATTTTACAATTAATTATACATTCCTATGGCCGACTTTCTTTAATATTAATTAAATATATTGCCTGACATGAAAAATACGTGGTCAAACGGGCAGAAATAATCCATAATTTATCGTCTTTAATTTATCAATCACATTTTGTTATCGGACCAATAACAATAACACTTAAAATAAACATTTATTGGCCGATACCGCAATTGCCACCGATATAGCGTGCATCCCTAAAAAGTACTTGAGGATTATAACAGTAAATGCGAGGAATGCAAAATAAAACAACTCTACAGCCTACTTCTCAAAATAAGGGGATAGTGTGGGGATTTTTTTCCCACAAGGCAATGGTAAATTGCACAGCAAGATCCTTTAGTCAGTTCCTATGATATCCACGTAGTGGGAAAACTGACAGAACTATGTAACTCAAACTAAAGGCTGCGCAATTAGTTACATTCAGGGCTCGACAATAACGATGGCCCGGGCCAGTGAAAAGTAACGTTGGGACAGTATAACTAGCAACTCACTGTCCCGATCGGGCCACTGAAAAGCATTGATTGAAATAAAAAACATTGTAAAACTTAACATCCTGCATGTTTTGCTATCTTCTAAATGCATAAATAACTTTGCAGCTCGTGGGGCGCACCGTTGGCCAATCAAGAGTTGAGTATTGAGTGACGAGTGGTTGTCAAATTGTAATTCTCTAATCTCAATACATTTTTTAACAAAGGCTTAAGACGCACTTGTTCCGGGAGTACAACGGTACTTAGGAATGATTTGCTGGACCTGATGTTAGTTTCCTCCAGGAACACAATGACTCTTATTGAGGGACTTGTTGCTCTTGTAGGTTAGTTGTAACTGATTTTACTTGTACTCGCTGTGAATTATATTATTGTTGCTTGCTTTTTCTACAGGTACACTCTTGCACTTTTTGAAGTTCATGTTGTTTAATTTGTAACTTGTTTAACTACATGCTCTTATGGTTCTTCCCATTAGCAGGGCCAGATTTTTTTTAGGCCTGGGGCTAATTACCAGGATGAGGCCCCTATATCGCCCCGACGCGATATATATATGTATATATATACACTACCGTTCAAAAGTTTGGGGTTACCCCAGACAATTTCATGTTTTCCATGAAAACTCACACTTATTTATCAAATAACTTTCAAAATGAATAGAAAATATAGTCAAGACATTTACAAGGTTAATTATTATTATTAGAAATAATTATTTTTATTTGAAATATAAATTTAATTCTTCAAAATTTGCTTTCGTCAAATAATGCTCCATTTGCAGCAATTACAACATTGCAGACCTTTGGCATTCTAATTCTAACCAGGATTCGGTTTCGGATTCGGCCGAATACTGGGCTTTTTGACAGGATTCAGTTTCGGCAGAACCTTAGATTTTTTTTACACCGAACCCGAACCCTACGCTTTCACTAAGCGCGCTACGCTGGTTGAAATATTTACTATTGTGTTAACATTTTAAATGCGTTAAGAACACGTTCATCTCGAAGACGAGTTCGTTCAGAATCAGCTACGTAGCAGGTCGACTGACTGATTTCCTTCTCATACATTCCCGTAGCACCACAGTGCATTTCCCTGTTGAAGCCCAGCTTCAATGGACTTCAATGGGGCTGCTTTGAACAGTTTTTTTCAGTGCTTCGAAACTATACGGTCATTGGATAAATGCTGCGATTATGGGTGAATGGAGGAGTGGGCTGGCCTGGACGCTGGGCTTCTGCTTGATGATTAGAGGGTCTGTCGAAAGACTCCATCTCCTTTTGATTGACAGCGATTTTATACTATAAGAACTCGAAACTATTCGAGCTCAGTCCCATCGCGGATTTTGGCCCCACTCTCGTGCTGTCTTTGACCGGACATTTTCGCACAATATTTTTGTTTTCACTCTGAATTTTTCTAATGTTATGCTGCACGGTGCCGTTGACACACTCGACATCGGGCAACCTGAGGCCCCCTGGTGGCGAGGCCCAGGGCTGCAGCCCCTAAAGCCCATTGTCTTAATCCTGCCATGCCCATTAGCACTTATTTGCTTTTCACAATGTCGTTCCCCCGGGCTATTGAACTGCAGCAGAAGAATGGTGTCGACTTGGGTACTCAGTATCATACTAATGAAATACTATGGAAGCTTTTATAGCATTTATATTAGCATTGAGGGCCCAGAGGTTTCACAGTTTAAGCAAGAGTTGTGAAGAGATGGCTGTCAGCAGGGGAGAGAGCACGTCATGTTTGAGGTTAAAAGTCAATTGTTTTGCTGACTATTAACTTTTTATTTTTTATCACTAGAAATGTGATTTCATTTTTGTTATTTTTATATCCATGATGTGTTAAATACATGGTTAAACATGTTAACAGAATAACATAACTTATAAGTCTTTGGTTTTGTTGTAACAATGATAAATTACAACTTTTGGAGAGGGGGCCAGTAAAAATTGTCTTGGGGCTAGTAAGTTTCAAACCCACTGGCCCGTGGGGCCAGCGGCAAAAAATGTTAACGTTGAGCCCTGTACATACATATAAAAAACAGATTTCTAACCCGCTGAATGCTGCGATTGTGTCCTCTTTTCCCCCCAAACAGTTCTAGACCATTTTTAGGCATGTAGTTGTTCTAGGAAAAACTAGTTGAATATTGATAATTTATTCCTCTAATTGATACATACTAGAAGCCATGTTGATTGAAACTAGTGCAGTCCCTGTTTGAATAAAACATTTTTGTGACCTTACGAACAGGGTGGATCTCAGAGCGTATCATATTTAACTTCAAAGGATCATATATAACTTCATACAGAACTGAAATATTTGACCCACAGACGCACACAGAAAACTGCAACCAACGGCGACCATGTAGAGACAGTAATGACATACCATTGTGTAAATAATAAGATAAATAACATAAGGCCATTTAGTTTGTTTAATAAAAGAGCAAGCTATAGACCTGTTTTATAGGAAAGGTAACATTAAGTCGGACGCTATATAAAAAACAAAACAAAAAATATATATATATTTATTAACTTGACCTTCCGGGGGGGAAGGTCAAGTTTCTTGTATTTGTATTTACGTTCCGTTGCACGGTTAAGTAGAAATTACGTTTTTGTGGCAAAAAGTGAAGCTAACGGTGGCTAACTTGCTAGCCACAGTCACTGACGCTACTAACATCACTAACGTCATGAAAACTCGCGTGACTATCTCTAGCAGAACATTAGTTTAGCAGCTCGTTAACTTCTGGGAGATAGCTAGGCTAACTGCTTTACTGCAAGGCAGCTTCAGAAACGCCACAAGCAAAGAGGTCTGGGTGATAACTATTTGCTAATTTTACTTTGTGATATGACACACAATTGTGATGTGTAATGTACAATATAAGCTGATATTATTAAGGAAGTACATCTACTTTCGGAAACAGTAGTCTACTATTTCACTGAAGCATTAGCATCATGACATTAGCCTCTGTTGCCCGGGCAACACATACTACAGCGGTCTATGATGCATCCGTTTTCAATCGTTAAAATAAACATTCCTCACAAATACATTTTCGTTGTAGGATTTATTATGACATTAGATTACAAGTAAACAATTTGTGGGTGAAATTATCATTACCTGTGGTGTCAAACCAGTGTAGCTCACTGGAACGCTGTAGCCTAGTCTAGTAGCTAACAAAAACATCTCCACAGCTGTTTACAGTAGGAAGTCAAATGGTGGCACATGTTCGGCACTACCCTTACTTAAATCAAAAGTCTTTCAATAGGTGAAACTATCTGACTAGTGACTACTAACCTGAATTCCATTGCCACAGCCTAAACTTTGTCTGTTCAATCTGTTCATGAAAATGATTCATTTCAGCCTAAACCGTACAACAGAACGTTAAATCGAATTCAACCAACGCAATCGCTACGAAGACGAAAACAGTGAAGTACTGTACTGTAGTAGTACAATTTACCGGGGCAGCTTCTCCACACAGGGTTATATCGCATTTTTTTACCACTGAGATTTTTATGAATGAGGGATTTTCCCCTAAATAAATGTCAAGCTTATTTACGTTTTTGGGGGCATATTTTCAGTTAGCAGATGGTACTATTTGAATCGCGATTCCATCTGAGATAGCTACTGCCGGGTAACGTCGTTGTTAGAATAAGCTTCAAAGGGGGTTCTTTACTAATGAATGAATGCAATACGAGTAGGCTAAATGACTGAAAATATCACGAGAAGGGAAAAACTTAAAATGACGTTTAAGTCACAGAGATTAGGTCCATTTTTACACCGGGCTGCCAAATGTATTAGTTTTGATTCAACTATGAGGCTGCTGATCACCATTCCCTCTTGCAGGGGAAATGAGAAGACAACTGTTTCATTCTACTCTTCACTCTTAGTATTTTGAGTAGTAAATGAGCAGAAAAAAATATGCTTTTAAATCAATGTAATCTTTAAATAAGTAGGCTATGCATTTTTTATATGAAATATACAGAAATATCAGTTGTAAAAATGTCATTAAAAAACGGAAGCAACCGAAGCAAGCAAGCACACCCTACAATTTCCCCAGAAATTGTACCCTCTCTAGTTACGTATATTTTTCATCATGTTAAAGGATTTAACATGTTCAGTCACTCCTGTGAAGCAATCTGCACACAAGTGTGTGACTGACAACCCGTAAAGTTGCCTCCAAAAACCTTAATTAAGTCACAGACAGTTACACGCACACAAACACATCCTTCTTTAAAACACACACTCACCTGAGGGCTGTCCGAAGCTGAACCCAGTAGAAGACGTGGTGGTGGTGTTGCCCCCGAAAACAGACCCCTGCCCAAACCCAGAACTCTGCTGTCCGAAGCCCGGGGTGGCACTCTGCCCAAAAATCCCTGTGCTGCTGGCCGCACTGGCATTGTTGGAGGTGCCAAACGAGAAGGAGCTGGCATTGCTTGAAATTGGGCCTCCAAACAAACTCCCTCCAGCGGTTGTAGTGGCACTACTGGATGCTGCTACAGGGGTGGCAGTTGCCACATGTTGGCTAAATCCAGGACTGGTGCCAAATGCCGACTGGCCGAAGCCGAAGCTGGCAGCAGAGCCAGTTGTATTAGGGGCAGGCTGTCCAAACCCACCCCCCTGTCCAAATACGGTTTGGGTGCCGAAGGCTCCTCCTCCGGTATTGGCGCCAAAGCTGGGAGTGCAGAAGCTTGTGGCGGCTGAGGCCAGGGCTGGGGCAGAGGCTGAGGAGGATGGGATCAGAACAGGCTGCTCAAAGACTGAGGCTGAGGATATCGGCGCAATGTTAGCCACGGTCGGGGTGAGGGTGGTGGCAGTGGGGGCGGCAGTATTGATGACTAGGGTGAGGTTGGGGACTGCCATGGATGTGTCATCAGGAGGAGTGGGCTGGGAACAAATAGACCCAGGCTTGTCAGAGGTGGCGAGGGGGTGATAGGGAGGTGGTGGTGGGGCAGATTCCAGAGTTAGGGGAAGAGAGGAAATTGGATTTGGAGCGGTTTCTTGGGTTGATTCAGGGTTGACGCTAGGGGGCAGGGGCAGTGAAGTGATACCACCCTCAGTAGGCGGGGTGACTGACACTGGCAGGAAAGGGGCCACTGAAGGGGTTGCGACATGGGGCGTGGAGGTTTTTTCACAAATCAAGGCTGTGAGTGAGGGGTTGGATGGGGGGGGTACGTCACCTGCAGGGACAGAACCAGCAGAGAGGGGAGGAGTGTCTTCTCTCTGAGGTTCAAGGGATGGCTTGCGTTCTGGGGAAGGGGTAGGGTCCAACAGAGGTGTGGGGGCTTTGGGCTTCTCCTCTGGATTGGGGGAAGAACAGGGAACGGGCGCTGCCAAGAGGCTGCAAAAGGATGGTTCCGGTGGTTTGGTGGTCTTGGACAAGTCTTTAGCTTCAGACTCCACCTCAGCTGGTTTTCCTTGCTGTAAGGCTGCTCCAAAATGAAAGTGTGCCGCACTAACATCTAGCCCGCCTTCATTGTTGGGCTGTCCAAAACTGAAAGCAGATGGCTTGGTGACATCTTTAACCTCTTCGTCCCCTTGGCCTACTCTCAATCCAGAGAAAATCCCCAGGGTCTCCCCCCCTACTTTAGGCCCTTGGGGCTCCACTGGGAGTGCAGGGCTGATGGAAGATGGCTGGCCAGCCTCCCCTGACATGCTTGGAGGGGGTGTGGGAAAACTGTCACCTCCCAAGGCTGGTGAGGTGGACTTGGGGGTAAAAGAGAAAGGCCCCTCTTCCACTTTGCAGAACATCTTGCCCGCATTGCTGCTACCACTGAAGGAGAATTTAGCCACATCCTTCACTGCAAAGAAAGATGGATGGAGGGGGGGGAAGGGATAGAGAAACAAATGGGCAAGGCAAAGAGAAAGAAAGACATAGAAAGCATAAATAAATGAAGGGTAGAGAGCGGGAAGGAGTGAAAGTAAGGAGGAGGCGAGGGACAGAGTGAGATAAGGAACAGAACAAACAAAGAAAAAGAGAGAATGTAGATACCGAGAAACAAAGATGGTTATAACATTTACTAACTCAACTTTGATGCATTTTCTTAGCTTGTGTTGATCAAATGAGCAAATAACTGAGTGTGCCATCATATTAAAATCAACTATAGGATCTACTTATGGATATCAAAAGGTTTTGCATAAGAGTGTTACCTTGTGAGTTTGCAGCTTCTTGGGTCACTGATGAGAAACTGAAGCCACTAATAGACCTGTCAAACCCCCCAAAATTCAGAAAGTAATCAGGAAGCATTACACACATGCTGTGTCAGAGAACTTTTAATCTACTGTATACCCATTTCTGCTGTTCCGTCAGTACTCAAAATTGCTTTTTGAAACCTCGAGTGAACAGGATTTCCACATTTACCTTTCAAACTAACTCTGTCAAAAAGGATTTCCTCCAAACTTTGGTGTTGGGGGTAATGTGTAATGCTTGAGTACTAAGATTACTCTTTTGTTGTAAAGAGTAACAATGCGTTTGACAACAAGCTAAGTTTAATGTAGTAATTGGCTCCACTAACAGTACAACTTGCCCCAGCTTAGTCCCCCCCACTTGAAATGGTCTAGAATCTCCCCTGCCGAAACAGCAACAGCTAGCTTTTAGTTTGGCTAAAGCTGTCACTCCGAGGGAAATGTAGCTGGTTACATGGTGGAGGAGATGCTACCATTATCAACTGAATTGCAACAACAACACAATTGTGTATGCACTTGTTTGGCTATATGCATTCAGCTCCTCTTGATTTTGTTTACTTTGTTAATAAAGAGCAGTAAAAGCTGTTGCATCTGTCATTGCTGTTATTAGCCTGCAGTTACAGACAATGACCTGTGAACTAACCTATGCAATGACGGTGGAGGTAATAAGCTCCAATAAAAGGTAGATGTACAGTAAGCGACGCGCCCTCCGGACAATAACATACGCATGTTATTGCAAAGAGGTTTTAGGTGTAGTATTAATTCTGCGCTTTGTAGAACTCGCAAGAGTAGCCCACGCGTAATTCACCCGTATCAGGTACGCGGTGAACGCCCTGTGTGCAGCTACGCTGACACTGATTACACCCCACACTGCACACGTGCGTCGATTTTTGGTAGCTCAAAAGTACTCTAACGAGTAACTTTTCTCAGTATGTAACACTAACTAAGTATTTTTTTATGGTAGTAATCTTGTAATGCAACAAGTTACTTTACAAGTTACTAACACTGGTTACAACCAGGATGTCATAAAAGTAGTGGTGGGCATAGATTAATCTCACTGTAATCTTGGCGTTAATCTAGATTAATCTAGAATAAAATGGCTCATTTTAATTCCGCCAAAGGCATTCAGACTATGTGTGCTACCCAAATAATGACTAAAAGTAAGTCTTTGAGAACGGGTTTCTCAAGCCAGGTGGCGCATTAGACCAGGAGCTCATCTCCTGTTTCCAAAATGCATCACAAACTGCTTCTGAAAGCTGTTCTACTATGATAATTGGTGATGAAAATAAATTATGTTCAATAACATGTACTTGTGTTTCTTATATACTAGTGTAATAATTGGACCAATACGCTGTTCCTATTGGTCCAGAAGACGTTCTCAAAAGTTAATAAATCCGTTTATATACCTCCTGAAAGTTCGCAGAGGTAAATAAACGTTTTTACGGACCTAGCAACAAGCAGTTGCCTTGGAGATGTACGGCAACAAAGTAGCCTAAATGGCCAAAAAAACCTAAAAAAACAACCAAATATGGTTTTTGCACAATCGCCAATCGCTTCCCGTTTTAAAGAAGTATCTGAAGCAGACAGAAGACGAATTGATGTTGTTGATATGTTGCCTTGGAGATGTAGTGACGTCACCAGTGCAAGTGCAGCTGATTGCTCTGCCAACATGGCGTCTGCGCCAGATTCAACCTGTTTGATTTGTGATCTTCCCACGTATTGTTGTAGTATATAAGAAACCAAATGTTTACTCCTCGACAGGTCAGCAAACGCTTTGTCGCCTCGATTTGTTAAAACGTTTGTTAACCGAGACCGTAGGTCGAGGTTTACAAACAAATTGTTTTAACAATTTGTTAAAACTCCTACAGTAAACTAATTCCGCATAGCACAAAGTGCAAACAACCTTAGTCTTGTCGAGGTTTCCATTGGGAAGCTTCTTAAAAATACATTTTCCCTGAAGCAAACCAGGCGGCTTCATAGCTGCAGCATGTTAGCACGTCACTTTGATGTGATAATTTCATACACAAGGTATACACACAGGTTCGAAGACTCGTTCTCGCCACCTACAGTGCAATTCGGCTAGGTATACATCCGCGCTAAAATATCAAGGTGAAAGTCATCATAGCTTGCGTAGTATAGACCCAGCTCCCAACCCAACTTTGAGAATAGATTAACGGCAATATTTTTTTTATCGCCCGATAAGAGTCTCACGTTAACGCCGATAACGGCCCACCACTACATAAAAGTATCACTTTTTTCTGCAGTATTTACGGAGGATTTGAGCACTTTGACCACCACAACGTCAGGGCTGCAGGTTGACTCACGTGGTTGTGAAAGAGAAGGCCTTGCTGCTCTGCATCCCCTGAGATTGGGCCACGGTAGAGGGGACTAGGCCATCTGGTTTGGGGGCTTCGCCTGGCAGGGATATGGGGTGGGAAGGCCGAAAAAGATAGAGGCGGACAGAAAGAGCATGAGTGATAATTATGAGAAAATTATTTGACCACTACCAACATGATTTAATCACCAATGTATGTCATTAATTTAATTAATACAATTTGTCATATTAACAATGAAAGACAAATATAAACCCTATCTGTTGAGAAATTAAATGATGAGTTGGTGTTAAATTGTTACAATTTTGGTATTGCAGTACAGTTATATCTTGCTGTACAGCTTTACACCACTCTGGTATGCTACTACGGCTATATAAAGCTTTGCTAGCTTTATACAGTTCCCAAAAATGTCAGAGGGTTTTACCATGCAAGTCTAATGAATAAAAAATAAAAATAAAGTTTAATTATATACTTACCTAACACTAACCCTGAAAGGGGGGCGGCCGTACCCTCTGTGGACACCTTAAGTATCCCTTGGGTGGAATTCTGAAAAGAAAAAAAAAACAACCTCCTGTGTTATTAACACACTTGTCTGCAAAGCTATCCTAAAAAGAGCTGACACTCGAGTGTAGGGACAATCAATACACATGCTTGCGTGCATTTCCTTTTTTAAGAGCTTAATGTTATACATCATTGAGAGATATAAAATATGGAGTTTTGAGGTACTTACTGACCCCCTGTTTAATATGCAGTTCAAAAAGGGATTTCAATAGTGCATTTCATTAGAGACCTACAGTACGGTTTCAGTTAAGCTTATGTCTGTGTGTTTCTGCGTACTGTGTTTACTTGGGTCATACCCATAAACTTGACCCTTGGCTGACAAAAGTGTGATGTGAGCGTTCCCCTGGTATGAATGGTTTCCCAGCCTGATGCAACTTTTATCGCCCCACCGCCAGGACATGGGAGGGTTCTGAGATATTTTGCACCTTTTTTATAATGGTGTTCCCCCCTCCAACCAATGACCAGAGACAGAGGTTTAAATAAGGGGTAAGAGTTTGCAAGACAGTAGATCCTGCTATTGGCATTACTGAATTTCAAGATCAATAAAATAATACACTAATCGGATGCTAATAAATAGCATCCGAGTTGTCAAAAGACTTCCTTCTCTTTCCTCTATGTTGATCTTGCCGTGGCGGCCCACCACGGCAAAATTTCTGCCGCCATGGTATCAGAAATTAGCCTGGTCCTAACCAGACTCTCGTACATTTCATTTGTGCAGAGTCTGGCCTCGCTCCATTGACAAGCGTTGACTTTCTTGTAGGCGGGTACTCTGTTGAAGTTTAAAACTATTGGATCTGCCCAGAGCCACTCTGATCTGCCATAACCAATCGCTATTTCCTTCACCACTACTGTAACAGAGCTAGCTGCCATATAGGGATGGGTATCGAGAACCGGTTCTTGTTTAGAACCGGTTCCCAGTGAATCGATTCCTTGGAATCGTTGGCAAAATTCCTTAACGATTCTGTTAACGATTCTCTGTGCCGTTAAACAATTAAAATGCTAAGTTTAATAATGGATTAAAAATCGATATGCTCAGTTTAATAATGGGTCATGCGAACGTCTGTCTGAATAAGCTATAAATGTTCGGGCATAGACAGACTGCAGCAAACATGGCAACTAGGAAGAAGCATTCTAAAGTTTGGTTGTATTTCACACGACAAAATGACAACAACGCCACTTGTAACGCGTGTAAAAAGTCTATTTCGTCGAAGGGAGGAAATACTACAAATATGAAGAAGCATTTGAACACACTGCATGGAATGAAGTTACTGGAACGTCATGTGTTCGATGCATGCAGCAGCGCAGCTAACGTTCGCGCTTCATCTCTAACTATCTAAGGTAGAGCTAAACTGCTCAGAAGTGATCACAACCACTTGTTACTGTGTGAAGCAATTTGTGTAATGTGTGTAGTCGATCTAGTTATGTTCCGTCCCGTCGTTTGAAGCATACATTTTAGCTCCGGCATTCGTCTCCCATTAGTATTGATCTTATTGATCATTTCACGTTATCGGGGCGGCGTGTGTTATCAGCAAACGTTCGTGTGTCGCATTATTAAACTGAGCATATTGATTTTTAATCCATTATTAAACTTAGCATTTTAATTGTTTAACCTTTTAATAGTCCTGTTAAATGTGCCTGAAAACGCCTAAACAACATACCCAAAGTACATTGAAAGCTGTTGTTGAACCATTTGGAGTACATGCATGTAAATGGTCTCTTTTGAAAGGTGACACTGAAGTTATTTCCCCTGTTGTTAGGACCCCTGTAAGTCCTACTGGTGTTGAGTAATAGAAGCTTGAACACAAAGAAACTGAAGTTTCTATCTCCGAATAGATTTTGTTTTGAAAACAGAGGCCTGAAGAGGCCTAGAGGTGGTAGGTATTAGCTCATTTCAGAGCCAGTCAAAGCCCGTTTGAGAAATTCGTTTAGAACGAGTGTGTGTGTGGGGGGGTGCAGGACGCACAGACCTATGGCTGTAGAGGGGAACATCGATAAGAGAATCGATAAGGAACCGAATCGATAAGCAGGAATTGATAAGGAGTCGGAGTCGTTAAAATCTTATCAATACGCATCCCTACTGCCGTAGCTGGAAAATCAAACTGTTCCCGAACCCCGTGGGGAGGAGGGCCACAACATCATGGCCACCAACAAAACTCAGCAAAACTTGTTCTCGCTCCGGCTTTAGTTTGTAGATGGGGGGGGTCTACAAACCTGCCCCCACTGCAAAAAATATCCTAGAGGAAACACTGAGACTTCAACGAGTAAAAGACTTCTTAGAACTTCTTAAAACCATTATTAAGACATTGAGACCAATGAATCAATCACACCAGTTTATGAATGGACTACATGTACGTTATTCATTCAGCAGATACAAACTGATGTACAAATAGGGCATAGTAAGTGCACATTTGCAACAGAATTACAATATTTAGTTCCAAAGAAATAAAGAGCTCTACAGGGTCAATAGGTGGACAGAGGGACAATAGTTGCTTGCTCACCCGTTTGGCCTGGTTGGTGGTGGCCACAGTCGCCAAGACCTGTTGGACCACCTGGGCTGCAGGAGCTGGGACTGAGGAGCTGTTGGGGCGGGGAAGGTGGGATTGAAAATGCAGTCAGAAACACTATCACTATACCAGTAAGTGAACAAACAGGCAAAATGTTAAATGCATCTTAAGAGTGAACATCACAATTTAATGTGAAACTGTTAAAATCTGGTTGGGTCATATCAGGTTGGATGGAGAATACAAATCAGTAACAGGGATAACAGATACATAGTTAACAGGGATGCATCATTCATTAACCTATAAGTTGATTCACTGGTGTATTTGTGTATGTATGTGTGACACTTGCTAGGCATCAGCTCATAATTCTGACCATGAAAGAGCAGCACATAAGTGTTCTGTGGTACAACTAGGGAAGGATAAGAAAAGAGAGAGAAAGAGAGAGGGGCTGTAGATAGCAAGTGCTGCAGGGGGAAAGGGGTCGTTGGAGAGCATGAGCACAAGCTCTTAAGAGAAAAGGAGAAAGATGCACTCACATTGCTAGCCTCTGCTTGGATGGAGGCAGTGACCCGATTCCCTTCCTCCCTCACTCACTACGCCGGGGTAGTGCTAGGCAAAAGACTCGCCTTCAAGCAATGAATTACCTTCCTCTCTGCTCAGCTAGGACTATCAGGATAGGGGTCTATCAGGACATGGTATTATCTAGACAAGGGTTAGTGTGTGTGTGTAATGTATGTGTGTATAAACCTACTGTGTACAAAGATGTGTGAGGTGACTGCTGATGCTAGTGGAGTGTGTGGTTCAGATTGAGGGACTTCGCGGAAGGTTCGCCGGTGAGCTGTGTGGGCTCATCAGCATCTCCTCACGGCCCACGGCATGGCATCAGTATGAAAACCACATCAATACACGCACGTGTGCAGTATGGGGTGTAATCAGTGTCAGCGTAGCTGCACAAAGGGCGTTCACCGCGTACCTGATACGGGTGAATTACGCGTGGGCTACTCTTGCGAGTTCTACAAAGCGCGGAATGAATACTACACCTTAGAGTTTGATAGAAAATCTGGTGTGTGATCTAAGCGATGCCTGAATTGCTCACGCGTCTAGGCGGGCAGGTGTTCGCTGCGCAATGGTGTCAGTATGCGAAGCACACATGACACCTGTCTGTGCGCACGCCTAGATATCGGTCAAACTGTAAGACTTACCCTGCGTGTCCACGACAGCGGAGCGGGCGGTGCCGGCTTCCAATTCATTTTCAATGAAACCGGTTGTTGACGCTCGCGTAGGACATTGAAAATGAATTGGAAGCCGACGCCGACGCTCCGCTGTAGTGGACACGCAGGGTTAGTGTTTATGTGGCGTAAGTGACTTTAGTCTGTAATACATTACATTTAGCTGAATGATTGAAGGGATAGAATTCAAATATTCAAAGGCAATAATCACCGATTAACAACACGAACATGAAAAACATATTCAAGGCGGGCAGGTTCGCAGTTGTTTCTGTGCTGCGCTGTGCAAAAGTGTCAGTATGCGAATCACACAACACACAAGAAGGTATCGGCCACAGGCAGGAAAAGGGAGAAAGAGCAAGAGCTGTGTGTCTGAGAAAGAAAGAGAGATAAGTCACCGACGGCTTCAATTAAATATTGATGCGTGCAAGTCAAGCATTTGTCAGGTAGGCCTAGACCAGCTTTAAAAAAATACCACTAACAGGCTCTCTAACAATAGTTAGAACATTCTAGATGTATTGTGAACCCTAAATCTGACAGTTCCACTGAGGAGTAAGTTGGACAAGCCCAGACCATACACTGCAGGACAGTTGTGTAGTAATAAGCATGCCAATCAGGTGAGCAGATGCACAGCTGTGCATTAACCACTCTCCCATGTGTTGTAGTCTTATCCAGCTTCATAGACTGTAAATTATTCAAAAGGCTGTCTTTGAACGAACTGCCTTGACTGGATTAGGTTAAAAAGAGAAGTCCACTGGTGCTTGCTGTTCCATAGGTGCATGAACAACAAGCCCACAAACATTCTCAACTAACAACTCCAACAGCTCAAGCACACATGCTCCATTTTCACCTGGTATTTTCAGTCTCTATTTTTGGAAGCTACTGAAACACAATCAGTGTTTCCTTAAGGATTTTTTTTTAGCAGTGGTGGCAGGTCTGTCCAAACAACAACGCCCCCCCCCCCCCCCCCACATATATTGCACATTTTTACGTCCTATTTCCCCTAAAGCAATAAGGTTAGGCTACTTAAAGACACCCCTTCCACTCATGTTCTAAATGCAGGGCTCAACATTAACATTTTTTGGCACTTGCCGCATCGGGCCAGTGGGTTTGAAACTTACTGGCCCCCCCTCCACCAAAGACTTATACGTTGTGTTATTCTGTTAACATGTTTAACCATTTATTAAACACATCCTGGATATAAAAAGAACAAAAATGAAATCACATTTCTAGTGATAATAAGTTAAAAGGTAATAGTCAGCAAAACAATGAACTTTTAACCTCAAACCTGACGTGCTCTCTCCCCTGCTGACAGCCATCTCTGCACAACGCTGTCTGGCTGAAACTGAAACCTCTGGTCCCTCAATGCTAATATATAAAAGCTTCCATAGCATTTCATCAGTATGATACTAAGTACCCACACAGACACTATTCCAATCAATAATTTGCAGTGGCCCGATTGAGCCAGTGAGTTGCTAGTTTAACTGTCCCAACGTTACTTTTTACTGGCCCTGGGCCATCGTTATTGTCGAGCCCTCAAATGGCATAAATGCTGCCAATTAATAATTGAAGCAACTTATTGTAAATGGTCAGTAGCCTAGCCCAGTGTTTTTCCACTTTTTTGAGCCACAGCACATTTTTTACATTAGAAAAATCTTGTGGCACACCACCGACCAAAATTTAACAAAATAACACTGTAGCGGAATACAGTAGGCTATATATAATTGGGTGTGCTCAAGCCTTTGGCGAGCACAACCATTGTTCTCTCTCATATATATTTATTTTATGTATTATTTGCCCACCCTAAACACCCCTATTGGTCCCAATTAAGTTGCTTGTATTAGCGTTCCGTTTGACGGTTTAGGCTTAAATTAAGTTTTTGTGGCAATAAGTGCCTTGTGTGGCCAGAGGGAACTTAGTGCAAGCCTACGTCACAACGTCATCACACGTTAGCAACGACGCATAGATACAACGTTCTAAGACAGCGATATCAGCGAGCCCTCAGCATTAGTACCGTAGCTAAAAGTGGCTACTTGGTTTCCTTTGGCGAGCAGTCTCACAAGCCCCTACATGGAGCCGACTAGCGAAATACTTATTTAACACTAGCGTTCCTACCTGCATATACCTACAGACATAGAGACATATGTCTATGCCTACAGCTGGCAGCTGTGTTCCCTTTAGCTCCTAGATTCAGACCTACAGTATCCCCGGTAAATTGTAGAGCTAGTTAACTACTACACTTCTGCTGTGTGTTTGCATTCTTCCTTTTTAAAAACGTCTCGATCACCACGACCTGTCACATGCGTCAAGGGACTTTGAGATATTGAGGCGCAAGGAGAAGAAAAATAATAATAACTAGAGAGGGTACAATTTCTGGGGAAATTGTAGGGTGTGCTTGCTTGCGTCGGTTGCACAGGGGTCCGTTTTTGAATGACATTTTTACAACTGATATTTCTGTATATTTTATATAAAAATGCATACTTATTATTTATAAAGATGACAGATTTAAAAGCATTTTTTTTTTGCTGCTCATTTACAACTGAAAATACGAGTGAAGTGTAGAATGAAATAGATGTTTTCTCATTTCCCCTGCAAGAGGCAGCCTCATCGTTGAATCAAAACGAATACATTTGGCAGACCGGTGTAAAAATTGACCTAATCTCTATGACTTAAACGTCCTTTTAAGTTTTTCCCTTCTCGTGATATTTTCAGGCATTAGCCTACTCATTGCATTCATTCATTAATAAAGAACCCCCTTTGAAGATTATTCTACGACGTTACCGGCAGTAGCCTACTGTAAAAGATAGAATCGCGATTCAAACAGTACCATCTGCTCAAGGCCGCGTTTGTGCAATGGGCAGGAGGGGCTGCTGCCCCGGGCCCCGGCCACTAGGGGGCCCCGGCACGGGAGATAATAATAAATAAAATAATAATAATACATATTTTTGATGCATTTACCCACCCGTAGTGGTGGTAACAAAGCATGCAAGACAATGGCTTCGCATGAAGGTTATGTCAAACGAGTTTGACCTGCTTCGCCAAATTGACTTCAACGATTTGATTTGTGACTTTGCCTTCAAAAAAGTAGACGAGTGGACTTAAACTAGTCCCACACTGATTATCTAGCCTATGTTCTTTTCAGTAGGCGGCCACAGCCTGATAATTAAATTGTTCAATCGAGTTGTTTGTATATATGAGCTGGGCTGTGTGTGTGCACGCTAGACTGCATGTTCCAATTTATTTGACATTGTTGCTGGCTAAGGGTGTGTGTTACAATGTATTACAATCAGTGGCGATTTCTTTAAGACTGCAAGGGAAGCTCAGCGTGCCCTAAAATTTCCAAAAATTAATGGTCAAATATTTACTATTGTGTTAACATTTTAAATGCGTTAGAACACGTTCATATCGAAGACGAGTTCTTTCAGAATCAGCTACATATATTAGCAGGTCGACTGACTGATTTCCTTCTCATACATTCCCGTAGCGTCACAGTGCATTTCCCTGTTGAAGCACAGCTTCCATGGACTTCAATGGGGCTGCTTTTAACAGTTTTTTTCAGTGCTTCGAAACTATACGGTCATTTGGATGAATGCTGAGATTATGTCCCACCTCGGACGCTCAGCATCTCTGGGGGTGAATGGAGGAGTGGGCTGGCCGGACGCTGGGCTTCCGCGTGATGATTGGACGGTCTGTCGAAAGACTGCATCTACTTTTGATTGACAGTAATTTTGTACTACAAAAAGTCACCGAAGCTATTCAAGCTCAGTCCCATCGCGGATTTTGCAACTGTAGTTGAAAGACTGCAGCAAAATATTTCTTGGCATTTGCTTGGCGAAATTGCTAACCAATTTTCATCATACATTTCATACAATTATACACCACGTTCCTTGTTTCAGTTTAACCAAATTTCCACATTTCCTCCTTGATTAATATTGTTTTGTTAGATCGTTCGTTCATTCATCAGTAGGCTAGGCTAGTGTCGTAGGGGTGAACTAGCCAGTGAACTAGCCAAATAAATAAATCATTTTTAGGATGTAGGCCGAAAATGAGCTTCCCCTCTTTGAAAGACCAGCAGCCGCCACTGATTTCAATGTATCACATACTGATATTTTTGTCTGTCATAATTTAATTACCAATCCCTCTCTCTCTAATATATATTGATAAAAATCATAGTAATAACAATATATATATATATATTTAAAAATATTTTGCGTGGGGGGGGGGGCCTCGGGGAGGCTTCTGCCCCGGGCCCCAGATGACCTTAACTCGGCCCTGCATCTGCTAACTGAAAATTTGCCCACCAAAACGTAAATAAGCTTGACATTTATTTAGTGGAAAATCGCTCATTCATAAAAAGCTCACTGGTAGCGATCATTGTCAGTAACAACGCAAAATGTGATATAGCCCTGTGTGGAGAAGCTGCCCCAGTAAATTGTACTACTACGGTACAGTACTAGACTACTGCTGTGTTCGTCTTGGTAGCGATTGCGTTGGTTGAATTGGATTTAACGTTCCGTTGTACGGTTTAGGCTGAAATTAATTATTTTCATGAACAGATTGACAAAGTTTAGGCTGTGGCAATGAAGGTTAGTAGTCAGATAGTTTCACCTATTGAAAGACTTTTGATTTAAGTAAGGGGAGTGCCGAACATGTTCTGTCGCCGTTTGACTTCCTAAACAGCTGTGTAGATGTTTTTGTAGTGTCTCGCGTAGGCTACAGCGTTGCAGTGAGCTACACTGGTTTGAAACCACAGGTTATGATAATTTCACCCACAAATCGTTTACTTGTAATCTAATGTCATAATAAATCCTACAACGAAAATGTATTTGTGAGGAATGTTTATTTTAACGATTGAAAACAGATGCATCATAGACCACTGTAGTATGTGTTGCCCGGGCAACAGAGGCTAATGTCATGATGCTAATACTTCAGTGAAATAGTAGACTACTGTTTCCGAAAGTAGATGTACTTCATTAATAATATCAGTTTATATTGTACATTACACATCACAATCGTGTGTCATATCACAAAGTAAAATTTGTAAATAGTTATCACCCTGGCCTCTTTGCTTGTGGCCAGGGCTCGAAATTGGCACCCGCCAAGCGCCAATGGCGTGTAGATTTTTGGGCTGGCGACTAAATTGTGTCCGATGCTCCGCCATTTGGCGAGTGAAATTGCGGAGTACAGCTCCCGACTACCGCGCCCGTCATGGTAAAAAAAAAAGAGCTTGCAACTCCAACACAAACAGTTGTGCGCGCATCTAGGTGGCAGAAAACCGGGAAGATAAAACCTTTATAAAAGCTAAAGAATGACACGGATAATAAAAATAGTTAGATTTAAAAAGACAAAAAAGGTAGAGGATGGTAGCATTTAAGAGAGAAAGCAATTCCCCATTGATCTGTCACATCAGAATTTTGATTTGGGTCACGGAAGTCTTGAAATTTGAGTGAGTGCGTCGCCAGATAGACCGCATAGTCTTACCAGGCGGCAGCCATGTCTCTTTCTTGGTCGCGTCATGTCACAAAGTTCATAATTTTACAGTTCGGTCAATTCTACAACAAAAGTTTTACACCAAAAAAGTCAAGCAGGGCATTTCAACAGATATGGGAATTCTGCTTTTAGCCAGCTAGTCCGATGCGAAGAACAAACCTCATGGACAAGGACAACCCATCTCACATTGAGCAAGAGGAGTAGGCTAGTAAGCCCCTGGAACCCCCTGAATTAATAAATTATTTCAAAAAGTAAAATTGGTTGATTTTGTTTAATCCATTCTGAGAGTGATTTACAATGATATTAAAATCATAGGTAAAGGTTGTTTATGTCAGAGTACGTCTGAAATGCCAGGTTTAATTTGGGCCGGTAAAAAATATTATTGGCTGGTAATTTTTTTCATCTACCAGCCATTTTGGCTGGTAAGCCAAAAAGTTAATTTTGAGCCCTGCTTGTGGCGTTTCTGCAGCTGCCTTGCAGTAAAGCAGTTAGCTTAGCTATCTCCCAGAAGTTAACTAGCTGCTGAACTAATGTTCTGCTAGAGGTAGTCACGCAAGTTTTCGTGACGTTAGTGACGTAAGTAGCGTCATTGACTGTGGCTAGCAAGTTAGCTTCACTTTTCGCCACTACAACGTAATTTCTACTTAAAGCGTGCAACGGAACGTAAATCCCAATAGAAGCAACTCAATCGCTACCAAGACGAAACTTTTGACACCTAGGTTGTCTATGTAGGCCAAATATTGACTGAGTTTTAGGGGGGCAAAAAGAATAATAATATATATGTGAGAGAACAAAGGTTGTGCCCTTGCCGAAGGCAAAGCACACCCAATAACATAATCACTAGACTAGTGAGCATCAAATCCCCTTTAACAGTTTATTTCACAGACTTACAGACAAGTCTTCCACTTTTTTTCCACAAAAAAAGTTTGGTTTTAAATTCTTTAAAGCGCATTTTCTATTGCGCTGATTTTGGGTGTCCAAGACAGGGGTGGATTCTGATGTGTATCAAGAGTCTAGCCATGTACAGGGCTCGACATTAAGGCTTGTCCGGGACAAGTGGATTTTTTGGTAGGGCAAGTCTGGAAGAGAAATGAAGCTTGCCCCACTTTATGTGACACTCATTACGTCTATTTTACCTATTTTATTTGACCGAATTCTGCATTTGCAAAACACAAAAGGGGCTTCGTCCCAAGATCTCTACAGACCGTGCAGCTAATTTAATTTAACACTTCAACGGGGGCTTATTACTTGAGAGGAATTATTTACTGCGTCTTCTCAGTTACACTATCAGGGGATAGTGTGACTTGCTAAAGTAGGCAAATGGCTAGTACATAACATTTCATAATACTTTCAGTAAATCAAGCAGCGCTGCAAGACCCTGTGAAATGTAGAGCTAACTAACTTACGTTAGCTAGCATCGACATTGGCTAACTCAACTTCAGTAGGCTATCCTCAGTATTTGCAAGCTAGCTAAACTCATATCTAAAATAATTTGTAGACATAACAATGGAAATCGCCACTAAATGTTGGAGTTAACTTTTTATTTTTTCTAAAGGGATCAAGGGATCCTATAAAGCAAATTCCATGATTTGCTTCTCAGTACATTATATACGTGTGAAATTAGTTTCTGAAAGCATGTGCAAAGCGCGAAAACTTTGTCGCACTGAAATGTGGAGTTAGACCGTAGAACAGTTTCTCTTCCGTTTTCAGATCAGGTTTTAATGGGCGGAGCCAAAAAATTACATATCTACGTCATTTTGACCCATCTATGTCAGATCACTGAATGGCTCCTCCTGCTGTAGCCTACTGTTATTGTAGCCTACATCAGCTAGCTAGCTAGCTTCAGGATGTCTCCCTCCACCCGCAACGGCATCTTCCCTGGATGCAAGAACTTCAGCTGCGCTGCAACGCTATTTAATTTCCCTATTGATGAGGAAAGGAAAAATAGGTGGATTGATTTTGTGAAGAGCCACGCTAATGGAAAGCTTCGGATAAACTCCAACTCTGCAGTGACCATTTCACAGCGGACAATTTTAACATGGACCAGAGACAGACGGGGTTCAGGGACACACGGCTTCTCTTGCAGCGAGGAGCCTTACCGAGCATTGCCCTCCTCCGGTCGCACTTGGACCATCCACCGCCGCCAGCAGTTCATCACTCAGTTCTGTGTGCTTGTTATAATTATACGAGATAACTTTTCCAGAGGTATCTCTGCTATGAGTTAGTGCAAACCGCTAACTTTATATTAGGCTACTCGGTGTAGAATGATGGTATTTTGGTGAAATGGTAGCTAATGTGCTAGAAGTAGTTGGAGAGCTCACTGTCTCTGGTGTCCATTTTTACTGTTACAGCTCAGGGGAACATTTAATTTATATGCATCTGTATGTTTCACTCATTGAACAAATAAATTCTAATTCTATACTGTTTTGTTCGGCTTGACGTAGTGCCCATTATCTGGGTCGTAGGTAGGCAGCGAGGGGCGGAGCTTCAGCTCCTTCAGGCGACACGCCCCCCCAGTCTGAACCAGAGAAGAGTGCTGATTTTCTCACAATTTCAAAGGCTAATTGGGTGTGCTCAAGCCTTCGGCGAGAGCACAACCTTTGTTCTCTCACATATATATTTATTATTATTTATTTTTGCCCCCCTAAGCCTCAGTCAATATTTGGACTACATAGACAACCTAGGTGTCAAAAGTTTTGTCTTGGTAGCGATTGAGTTGCTTGTATTTTTATTTACACTCCGTTGCACAGTTTAGGTTACAACGTTTTTGTGGCAAAAAGTGTCTTCTGTCAACGAAGGGTACCAGTGCTAGCCTACGTCACTACGTCAGCACACGTTAGCAACGACGCATGGATACAACGTGATAGAGACGTTCTAGCACGCAAATTGGAGCTTGGATTATGAGTGAAAAATGCCAACCACCAAAATTACCAACCATTGGGTTTTGTTGAAAAGCAATTTCGAGTGGAACTGCCATCTCAGATTTTTTATTTAGGTCGTGAAAGTCTTTGTAATTTGAGCGAGTGCGCGTCGCCTAGTGAGACTGCCTAGGCGGCAGCCATGCCAGCGTCATAGTATTTTTGTATTTTCGTAATTTTATAGTTCGGTCAATTCTACACCAAAAAACAGAAGGAGGGCAATGTTATGACGATATGACTATTGTGACGACAGCCAGGTGGTGAGATTTTAATGTAGGTTGCTGTAAAAACTTTGGTTTGCTACGTGAGAGCCCCGTCAGCCTCCGTTGACGATTGCGTCAGCTGTTGTCGATCTCTGATGAGTATTTTCTTAATTTCGTACCAGGGTCAATTCTACATCAAAAATCAGAAGGAGGGCAGTGTTTTAAAGATATGGCGATTGCGAAGATAGCCAGCGGGTCAGCATATTTTAGTGCTTTGTGTAAAACTTGGATTTTGAGTGACACCGCGGCTTGTTTTGACATTAGCCTCAGTCAGACTCGGCTCGCCCACTGGCAATGTGTCGTACTGTCTTCAAAGCCACAGCTAAACTTTATGTCAAAAGAAACGTTCTCATTTCCGGTGCTTTCAAACAATCAGTGAAATGTGGAACAACAGCAGCTAGCTTGCCTCTAGCAAACTTATTTTGAATTAGCCATTTCCTCCTACATTAATGTCAAACTTATTTACGTTTTGGGGGGCATATTTTCAGTTAGCAGACTGTTTGAATCGCGATTCCACACTGCCAGTGACAACGTTGTTACAGTAGCTTGTTTCAAAGGGGGTTCGCAGCTGTTTCAAAGGGTGTTCTTAATGAAATATGCAATATGCAATATGAGTAGGCTAAATGCTTGAAAATATCACGAGAAGGGAAAACGGACCCACCTGCAACCGACGCAAGCAAGCACACCCTACAATTTCCCCAGAAATTGTACCCTCTCTAGTTTAACATGTCTGTTTTTTTTCATTTGAATTTGGATGGGTAGTTAATAAAGCATTGTTCTGTGGTGTGGTGAACTTAAAACTCGATTTCAATTCCACTTTACTGGATCTTTAAAAGGTGTATACTTTACAGTTGAACATTAGCTGATATTTAACTACGTACATTTAACCGATACAAATGCTGCTAATGCTTGCTAGGTACTACACAGCTGCCGACGCTAGCTAGCCAACGTCAACACAAAAAATATATATAAAATGATCTGTTACCTATAACTAGCATGTTGCTAGCTAACTATCTGTGCTGTTGTCCAGTAATTCCAGTTGGAATTTTCACTCCATAATGGCAACGCGCTACCGAAGCGTCCCCTAGTGACTTACCAAAAGAGCATCAGTGTGCTGCGGCACAGTGGTTGAAAATCACTGGCCTAGCCCAAAGCCATATAAAAAGAGAGTTGCGACACGCTTTGGTCTCGCCGACAAGTGATCGCGTGGTTCAAGTAGCTTGCTGTAATAAAATACAAAAAACACTGCTGTCAACCTGTTTGAATGGTTTTCGAATAGCCTGGCTAACAGAAGTCTCTTTCTCAGGCAAATGATGAATGAAACAAGCTCGGTTAAAGAAATTATACATTTTTAATTCTGGCTATTTTCAGCAGGCTCGTATCTACAAAATCCCTGACGTTTTTGGTGTAGAATGGAGTGAAATACAACATTGTGAACACACTCACTGCCAGTGAGTGACCCGAGTCTGACTGAAGCCAATGTCAAAACTGTAACGGGGGACCAAGACATGGCCGCCTATAAGACTATGCGGGCGACGCATTCTCACTCAAATTTCAAGACGTTCGTGACCCAAATCAAAATTCGGATGCGACAGATCAATGGGGAATCGCTTTCTCTCTTAAAGGCTGTCCTCCACAACCTTTTTGGTGCAGAATTCACCGAGATGTAATTTCGGTGAAAAATCCATTTCACCAAAACACAGAGGAAAAAAGCTAGCTAGCTACTTTAAAGGGGTGATTGATTGCAAAACCGATTTTACCTTGTCATGGTTGAAAAATGACAGTTGGGTGTGTAAAATAGACATACAGTGAACCTCAAAGTCCATTGAAACCTCTTTCCTATCAAAATTTCACTTTTTGAAACTGCAACTTGCAAACGCTATCTTTTGAAACAGTACAAGTTGTGACGTCACAACTTGAGCTTCAGTTATCTAGCTAACTGAAGCTCAGTTGAATCACTATATAGTTTGGTTGCTAAGCTGTAACGTTCTACATTTACATTTACATTTAGTCATTTAGCAGACGCTCTTATCCAGAGGGACTTACAGTAAGTACAGGGACATTCCCCCCGAAGCAAGTAGGGTGAAGTGCCTTGCTCAAGGACACAACGTCATTTGGCACGGCTGGGAATCGAACTGGCAACCTTCAGATTACTAGCCCGACTCCCTCACCGCTCAGCCCTCTGACTCCCATAGCCATCTGACTCCCGTTCTACCCACGTAAGTCCATCCAGTTTGCTGAAACAACTAACGTAATCATTTCAAATGATATCTAGTGAATCTGTTGAAAACAGTGTTGTGTAGACACAATAGATTTATTTGTCCGTTTTTATTTCAAGTCTCCACCTTCATGTTTCAGTGAGTGTTGGCCGTGTTGCGTCTTTGCTGCGCAGCTTCACTCGTTGTAGACCAACCAATCAGCGTGCAGCTCATCTATATATTCATGAACATACCATAAAAGGAGAAAATCTAGCGTTTTTTTCCCGAGACAAATTCACTGGAAGCATCAGGGGACATAGAACGGCACCCGGGCCATTTTAAGCCCAACCAATGTTACATACCCTATTCAGAGACTTTAAGGAACAGTGTGAAATACCCAAAAAACCCAGTCAATCACCCCTTTAAATATTCAGGTTTGAGGTTTGACATTTTGGATTGACCGAGAGCACTGTAGTTGTTAAATAATAAAATTAATCCTCAAAAATACAACTTGCCTAATTGTGCACACAGTGTAGACTGTCCTCTGACTGTTTTTAGTTATTTAATAAATCCGAATTTTGCCAAAGTTGTACCTGATGTCGGTAGCACTCTATTTTTGGTGGCATGGTTGCTGGTTCTGAACTTTACACAATATCTTTTTATTTTAAAAATTAAGCCATGAAACACATTTTGACCAGTTCTTCTTCTAAAAGGGTTAACGTTTGCGGGCTCTAAAAATGATTGTGTGCTCATGTGCCCCGTACTGGCTTGGTGGTGAAGTACATACACAACTATGCTGCAATCACGATATGCGCCTAGCAGTAGCATAGGCCTAATGCGTTCTTTTGGAAAACATGTTTCTTTTAGGCTGTTTATTAAAATAAATATGTCTCGATATATTGAAGGAAGAAGTGCTTTATTTGTGATTTAAATAATGGTGCTGATGATTTTTAGAGACCCCCACAGGTGTATGATTTTACTGCTTTCATGGGAGCTCATCCTCTCTCTAGGGGATCTTATTTTTAGTGTGACACAATGCGCTTACGTCACCCACAAAGCGGAAGGAGACGCAAGGAGTTAGCAGTGTTTTGATTTGAGGGCGAAGGGCGCAGGTCACATTGACATAAATACACCCCTTTCAGCCATTTTGTATTGCATTTCTTATTCAAAAACATGACTCCCACAATCGACACATTTTAACCCGCGACATTGTTTTCAAACTTTCCCGAAGATGGCTTGAAAACTGTGGATATTGAAACTCTTCTTGAGTTGATCTCTTTCCAGAATCTCTGTCAATGCACAATTAAGAATAGTCATGTGGGCAACTGGACTAGGCCAGAGCTCATGTTCAGCTGCTTGCGAGAATAGCTTGTGTTAGTACAGCAGCCGACTCTTTGGTCCCATTAAACTACACAACATGCACAATCAGGGTGACCAACAAGATTATATTAACTAACAAACATTAACATAACAAACATCTAACTGAACGAACACAACAACTGAAATCCCTCGCACGGCTGTTGTAACCAAACTATTTTCCACAAGTCTTTGCGTTTTTTGACATGCCGCACTGCATGCTGAGTACCCAAGGGTGCTGACACTGATTATCTAGCTGTGCTGGGACTGTGTGATATGACGAGATGCTAGTGACGCGCTACGGTCTCTGAGTCTCCTGCATGAACCAGTTCTGGCCGATTAGCAAGCTATTTCTACTAATGTTTTGTTAGCGATTGAATGGCAATGCAAGCCAGCTAAAAACAATGTTAGTTAGCTTGGCTAAACTGGTTTTCATAGCAATAGAAATCAACAAATCAGATCAAACAAACTTTATTCAGAAAGGGGGGGGGGTGTCGGAAACATTAAAAGTGTAGGGTACACTAAAAGTGAAATGGAACGCGTCTTTCTGCCTTGGAATCTGCGTGCGCATCCTCATTGCTTGTAAACGAAAGACCCCATCTATATGTAAAGATAACATCCAAGCTAACAATTTCGCCAAATCTGACTGCAGCTTTGTATACCATATGTACGAGGGATGGGCGTGGTTAATATTTGGATATCCTAAAGTAAGTTAGTATTCTAATACTTTTTTCGAATACTTATAAGCGCAATTAATAAAAAAGTTTTTTTTATTAAAAATTTAAATAAGCTTTCCATGTGTAGTGAATTATAATAATTGTGACGTTAGAAATGATGAAAACAATCAAAAAAACGTAGGCTACGTGACCCTGCGTTCTGCTACGAGTCTCCTTTCATTTCATTTGGCGCTTCAAGAAGCTTAGTGTCCTGGCTAAGCAGTACCTCGTAGCAACCTCAGATTACCCATTAGACCACCATAAAATTTTTCCTCTCGCGCACCCCCTAGAGGCAGCTTGCGCACACTTTGGGAATCCCTGGTCTCGAACATCCCCTAGTTGCAAATCAAATCAAGAGCCTTTTCATAAGGCCCAGTGGCGGAATCATGCTGTGAGGCCGTCAAATGTCAGCACTCATGGAATGCCTCTTATCCGATATGATTTCCATAGCTATTGTGGTCTCAAACTAGCATAACTACATATGTGGCCTACACATACATACCGTAAGTTAATTGGAGTCATGGTTTCAGAAGATATTTGTACGTTTTTCAAAATGTTCACCGTACATGGCGGACTGTATGGGCCACCACTGTATGTTTCCCCATGATAAATAAGGCATGTAAAGTTTCCAACATTTTAAACTCATGGAATGGAAATTAGAATTTTAGAACTAATTTTTAGACCATCAGTCAAAATTATATTTGATTTATTGACACAAAGATATTGAGGCAATGTGGACATTTACATAAATACACCCCTTTCAGTCATGTTGTATTGCATGTATTCCAATTTTCAGGCATTTTGGAGAAATGGGGCACAGGGGAAATCACAGACTTTGGGCATGGCTTATAGCGCCACCTATGTAGATATGCACCTTTCTTCATTGCAATCACATGCTCCTTTAAAGACTTTCACAAACGCGTCGAGAGAGAGACATTTAAGGAGGTTTAGCCTATTCTCATGAATGTATTGGCTTAAAGCACTCAGAACAAAAATGTGTTAAACTATGCATTCATGGACTCTTGTTCCAAGTGCGTTTTTGCCTTCTAATTGCAACACAGCGTCCCAAGAAGAAGCGTAAGGGCTTATGTTATGCCTGAGCTGTACATTTTGAAACTTTTAGTTCTGAAAGTCAAGTTGCACGACTTAAACTTCTGAAACGTAATTTCGGTTTATTATTGTAATTTACCTCATGAACTCATTGGTAAAAAGTTTTGAAATTTGGCATATTGATACAACATGCCACAACTACCGCCCAAACACAGACTGGCCCACATCAGACCATAGGGGGCGCCACAGGCCACACCCAAATTTCCACTTTTCAGAGTGATGGCATTTACAACCCCATTGCTCCAATTCTTCTGAAACTTGGTGTACAAGCGTCAGTTTTCATGAGGAACAAAAAAGCCTCAAGGACCCATAAGGTCCGCCATGATGGATTTTCCTGTACAGTGATAATTTTTTCTTACAAAACAGATCAAATTGACCTGAAATTTTGTACAGATATGTATCATTGACGTATTTACAAACGTTATTTAAGACAGTTGAATCAAATACAAAATGGCTGAAAGGGGTGTATTTATGTAAATGTCCACATTGCCTCAATATGTTTCTGTCACTAAATCAAATGTCATTTTGAATGATGGTTTTTCAAACCTAATAGGCTTTAAGGTGACACCCCCCTGAAGTACCGTGCAAAGTTTCACCTTGATATGTGAAAATATGACAAATATGTTTGAGCTTGGACCAAATCTGAAAATGCTTGCCATTGGAGAAACATCTTATTTTATTATTCAGTTACTGAACATGGCAAAATCAAGATTTGGGGATGGCTCAATTGGATGAGATGTTGTGCTGGTAAACGAAGGGTTGTAGGTTCAAATCCAGTGAAAGACCTTTTTTCTTTTTTTTTTTTTGACAGAACGGTTTCTGCGTTTGAGCAAAACTAGCTAACCGTCCGTTTTCAGAAACACATTTTTTGTAGGTCCAATCAGCGAACAGAGGGAGAGGCTGAGAACGATGACGTTGATGTCGTGCACTTGTTTGAGTTGTAGTTCACTAATGGCGGCGGAGAAAGATGCGAGCGAAGCTATTCTGCGGTTGTGGCAACGCTGCCGAATATCCATAAGTTAAAGTCGGAGCAAGAACAATCCTTGCTGAGTTTTGTTGGTGATGTTGTGGCCCTCCTCCCCACGGGGTTCGGGAAAAGCTTGATTTTCCAGCTACGGCAGCTAGCTCCGTGGTGAAGGATCAATCTTCCGATCAATCCTCCGGTTGTAAAACATAGCAATGAGTATTTATTTGAGCCCATTACAACACTCCGACCATCTGTTTAGCGAGTGTGTAAACCACTGCAAAACAAGCCAGGTTCACCACAGTAGTACTTGTAGGCTACGCATGGTAGTGTCAGATTCACAACCGAGTTAGCTTTAATGAAGTATATTGATTTTTCAGGTGGATCCCTTGCCTGTTGCACAAATTCATTTCAGTTACCTAAGCCAGGACACATCACACCACTGATGCTGATGACAAGTTCCATGACAAGTTATGGCACCCCAAACAACCTTTTTAAAGCACTACGAGTAAGCTATTCTTTACAGCAGCAACCCATACATACAGACAGCCGCATAGGCTACATGCCCCGGCAAAAAAAATATCTAAAAGCGTGTAGCTATGTGCATGTCAACCACAGAGCCACACAAATGATTCGATGGTGATTTTTTGCGGATATCTGTAAAATGCTGTAAAATGGATCCTGTTAAAATGCTGTTCACACATCCATATTTTCTTCATTTCAGTGACCTCCCTCATATTTTAGACTTTGTGGAGAGAAAAGAGAAATAGTGCGAGTAAGCATACATGACTGTCATACAGAGTCAGTCTGTGCGTGTGTATATGCCCTTTAATGTGACATTGTTTTAAAACCAGACCTTTCTCTGCAGGCCCTACCTTACAAAATATGCATCTCATTTACTCATTACCATACTTAACATCCCCCAAAAAAGGAGACTGTCATTAAATTGATTCGTGACCCCATAAATCGATTCAAATCGAATCGTGAGGTATCCAAAAGATTCCCACCCCTACTATTTACACCGGACGCGTCTGCAGCACCTTACGGCTCCGACCAGACCAGGTTTAGTTGTATTTACAGAATTTCAGAAGAGAAGCTGCGGGACAGATGTATTGGCGAGTTTGCAAGATACAAATTTGTGTAGGCTATTTGTGGTGTCATACAACTAGTGTTGCTCCACTTCTAAGATGAATCTGTCGTCATCCATGATGTCAAATTATTTGATTTCTGGTGTTTTGCCACCGATGTAGTAAAGTGAAATACAAATCAGGAGTTTAAATGCAGACAGTGTTTTCATTTTAAATTCACCGGGAACATGTTCCATAAAGCGAATTTAAGCCAGGCTTGTCAGCTACTTTCCCGTTTATTTGGTAAACCCGCTTTATGGAACAGGCACCCATTTTTCAGATTTGTATTTTACCTTGCGACTTGGACGTGACATCCGTTAAAACAGAAAAGCTACCCATCTATCGCAAAGCTGTGTGGAGGCCCGCGTCTGGGAAGCTTCTGAAACGAGCCGCGTCTGGTGTAAACTGCACCATTGACTAGAGTGGCCGTGCTCAGCTGCAATCAGCTCCGGCATCCGCGTCGCAGCTGTAACGGGCCGCAGACGCGTCCTGTGTATATAGGGGGCAAGAGTGTACTGCAGTGTGTTGTTGCAGGAGCCTTCCGGACATCCCTGAGGTGCGCTGTCAGCAGACTCCCACCAGGGAGCTCTCCACTCAGACAGACAGAAGCTTACACAAAACAAGGAGAGCTTCTTCAACAACACTGTTTAAACTTTCGACTCTTTTTAAGGGTGCAATCTTCAACGCGGCTGATTGAGCAGCATGCCAGATTGGAATTCACTATAAGAACAATTGATAGGTTTGCTGAACTCGATTCAAACTGACATTCTGGACTTCTCATATGTTTCCCACACCATGTTGTTTTCTCATTGAAACAAAATATGATCAATCACTGAATTAATCAAATCACCAGTAGCTTTCCAGAACCCTTTTACACACCTAAATATACCACAGCCAGAAGAAAAATAACTACCTGATCACCGTGGAGACAGGCATGGGTGGTCCCTTGTCCTTGAAATCCTGAACGTTGACCACCTGGGGGATATTCTTCAGCGTAGACTCTGTCGGGGAAGCACTGACTGCTGGTTGACCACAAAGGGGTAGATTTTTATTTATTTATTTGCAAGTGTTGCACAATAGAAAAATCCATCTGGCTAAACCCTGGATAGTAAAAATACTGATCCATCGATGTTAACCATCATTTTATGCTCAAAATGGATTCAATGTTCTGAATGCTGATATTACTTTTGTAGTAGATTTCTTTGTAATATATTTAATAAGCCAGTAAACTCTTTTCTACAAAAAGTCAAACATCTAACATAATTCTATACACGCCGGTGACAAAAGGCTGCCAGATTACAAAGACCTTTGTTTCCCCCTGGTGTCTGAGACAAGACACAACAGTCATTGTGCTATACTGTAGTTTAGCCTTCAGCCAGATACACAATGATTACCCTCAACAAATTATGGCGATAACTCTACCTACCTGGTTTCTGATTGGCCATCTGCCTACGGAGAGCAGCGGTTGCTGCGGCCTGTTGGGCAGGGATGGTGACCGGTGTGGCCTTCTCAGTGGGCGGGGCCCCATGTTTCACTGTTTTGGTAGCTAGTGCCGTGCTATCAGCCCCTCCCATGTGGATCTTATTGGTTGTAACTACAATAACGTCAAAACAGCAGCATAAATATTTGTAAAATTCAACGCAGACACCCAACACAAGAGACCTCCATCATCTCAATGGGCAAGGCATGTTTGATGGTTCTATTTGTTTCAGAAAAAGTAAACCAAATGTACTGTAATGATACAATACAAAATAAAATATGAAACACAAAAGATCATTGTTTCTCAAGAAAAATCATTGAGAAACAAAGCTCCATAAAGTCAACAGAAGTCAATTTCTAACCTGGGCTGATGATAGGGCTAAGTCCCAGTCCCAGCCCAGGGTGGTGGACCTTGCTGAAGGGTGTTGACTGGATGGCTCCAAAGCCAGGCTGGATTGAGGGGGTCCTCACTACCGTGGGGTGCCTGGGCACAGACACGGGGGACAGTACAGGCAGGGGGGCGGGCTCAGGTTCCAGATCCTCCTCCTCCTCCAGCTCTGGGTGGGTGTGGTTGGGGTCCAGGGCCTGGGAGAAAGACGACGTGGTGCTGACTTCATCCAGGTCTTCGTAGTATGTGGGGGAGAGGAAGGCTGAGCGCGACAGGTAGGCTAGCAGATGGGCAGGCAGGCGGGTGGACAGGCAAAAGAACACATTAGTAAAGAAGAATACCCCCAAATATACATTCTATACAGTACAATGCTGCTTATTGAACCCCCTACAACAGCTATAACTGTAAAGCTCCTCAAAGAAACATGCACTTTGGTTTTGAATATCTAATTAAAAACCAAATGGCTAATGATGGAAGCATGGAAACCAGACGGAAAGTAGCATCAGCAATAGGGGTGGAACGGTACATGTATTCGTACCGAACCGTACGGTATGGGCGTCACGGTTCGGTGCATGAAATTACACTGAGAATACACGGTATAAAAATAAATAAAACTTGCATGCAAATTAATTAATGTAATGCGGAACTACTGTTAGATACTCGTGTTCTTTCGGGACATCTAATCTGTAGCTCTGAAGCTCTGATTGGTGCCGCCGTGAGTCAGAGATAGGCTAGCTAGCAGCACTAAAGACGAGTATGGCGAGTGGTGGCGACCCACGAGAGATAGAGGACCCGCCGGCCGTTTTAAGATTGCAAGTTTGGGAAAACTTCGGTTTCCCATTCAGTTACAGTAGTACAGGCGAGAGAGTGGTGGATAAGACAAGCACTGTGTGTCGGCGTTGTTCAGCAGTTGTGGGCAGTGACGTGCAGTCTGGGTAGGCAAGGTAGGCAATGCCTACCCTGCCAAAATTCAAATGTAAACATTTTTATTAAATCATTTTATTTAATAAACTTGTATTTGTATTTTTGCTGTTTATTCTTGTGATTTATATATGCAATATTTGTGTTATTCCAATTGTTTAGACGTTACGATGAACAGCCATTAGATACAAATAGGGCCAAAAAAATACTGACGCAATCGGAATTTACATGTCATCTTCAATGCGCCGTATTCACTCGTAGAGGGAACCTGGTTTGTTTTGCTTTTCCCTCCGTTGTACCGAACTCGTACCGAACCGTGATGTCTGAACCGCGGTATGAACTGAACCGTGACTTCAGTGAACCGTTCCACCCCTAATCAGCAACAAAGTACCTGGGGCAGTTGATCTAACTGGAGGAGTCTGCCGCTTGGAGAGGAAATTGCGTAACTGGGACTGCTTAACTGGAGACATCTTGGCTACAGGAGAAAAGGTAGCAGGTGAATTCATTTGCGTCAGTAAATCAGATAGTAATGTGGTTTTGATCCGTCTAATGGAAAGTTTGATTTATTTTACCTGGAGATTTTGAGGTGCCCTTGGGAGTGGCCTCCAGGCTGGCTTTTAGAAATGCGTTCCTCAGACTTTCCAGCTCATTGTCTTGACTATAACAGAAGAAAAATATATAAATACGACGATTCCATGATGGGATGTGTCCTGTATAAATGTTGTTGCAATTTATTTTGTAGTTATAAGTATCATTATGTTGGTTTAATTATTCATTTGTATCCATGTGTATGGTACGTTCTGTGTGCAGTCTTTAAGAATGTATTATGCTTTGTTTTAGCAGTAAAGGACATAAACGGAGATTCTGATCATCATAGCATTCTTACTGATGCGCGTAGTGGTCATGGCCCTGAATTAGCGCCATGGCCGTACATGCAACTAGTAGTGCCCATTCACGAAAAGCAAGCATGCAGTGTGCATGCATGACAGAATGCTATAAAGGTAACTTATGTATGAATGACTGAATTATTATAATGATTACTTTTGGTGTGTGTGTGTCCCCTTCCCTCCCCTCCTACCCTTGTTGAGTGTTGGTGGGTGTAACAGCGGTGGTCTGGACTGCAGGAGCGAGTTTGGGCTGGGAAGGTAGCAGCGGTGGAGCACTCCAGGTTGCTGTTTCTCTGTAGAGCCGCAGGATGTGCAGTTCCTTCACCAGCTGCTCCAGCCTCTGCTTCTGCTGGTTGATAATGTCCAGATTGTTGGCCAGGGCTGTGAATAGGGCCTCTCTTTCCGGCACAATCATGTGTCTGACAAGGGAAGGAGAAAGGAGTAGGTGGGGAGAGGGGAATGTAGTAAATATAGGATAGGATTAGGTTGTATTCATGTAGAAATCAGATGGCTGAGCGGTTAGGGAATCTGGCTATTAATCAGAAGGTTGCCGGTTCGATTCCGGCCGTGTCAACAACAAAAAATGACGTTGTGTCCTTGGGCAAGGCACTTCACCCTACTTGCCTCGGGGGAATGTCCCTGTACTTACTGTAAGTCCCTCTGGATAAGAGCGTCTGCTAAATGTAAATCAAGATTTAGAACCAAATAGGACCCAAGTTAAACCACTTGGACGTAGTAAGAGAAGTCGGACCAAGATACATCTACTTATGACAAATAGTATATGGATTACAGCTTCAACTTGAGTACATTGGTGGACGAGAAAGCAAGAATAGGAAGAGCGAGACAGCAAATAAGAAGGTGCGCAGAGACAGACATATAGGAAATTAGTGAGCGAGAGTGAGCAAGCAAGCATAGAAAGAAAAAAACGTAAGGACACTAAGGGTGCTTTCACACCTATTAGTCTGTTTGCTTGGTCCGAATCAGTAAATGAGTTGCTACTTTGTTGCATTTGTCACGCAGTCGTACAGGTTGTTAATCTATTGGACAGAAAATGTGTGAGGGAAAATCACTTCCGTGTCACAAACAACAATGGAGCAACAGAAGCGTATTGCGACTGCAATACTATACTAATACTATTGAGCTACCACTTTTCCATAGAACATCACGCACTTTTAGCTGTCTACGTTTTTTAACTTTCAACCAACATTGGTCCACTGTGCAATGATGACCATTTATTTCAGTATATCACTAAATAATTTAAATACCTCGCTTCTCTTGTGTCTCCAAGTATCTCTGCAATATGATAAGCCCATATTTGCCGAAGAGCCTTCACTTAATCATTCCCACACGTTTTCCCTCAACTAATTTCGCTGCTAATGAGTGGCACGGCTGTCTCCGCCAAGTGTCAATTCATTTTTCAACCCACAATGCACTACATTTTGGTTTGCTTCCTGGAATAGGTCAATATTAAGTCCGATTACATTCGGACCTAAAGCGAACCGAACCATGGTTCAACCGGACCGAGTCCCGTCTTTTTAGGGGGGCCATGGTTCGGCTGTTTGGTCCGCACCAGAGTTCGAATGCGTGTTCTCACCTCTCCAAACGAACCAGACTTTCAGAGAAACCGAACCATGGTCCGATCGAAACGGACCAAACATGTCAGGTGTGAAAGCACCCCAAGAATACTTTATGCTTCAAATGAACAGATGCTTATGTTGACAACGAGAGTATGATGTTAACACAAGAAGCGCTGAGCTTCTATATACTAATATATAGGGATGTCACGAGAACCGATACTACCGACACCTTCCGGTTCAAAATGACAAAACACAGACGACGCCCATTTTTGTAAGCACCGTAGTAGGGCTGAACGATTATTTGCATTCGCGATTGATATCGCGATGGGACAGAACGCGATTTTGTAATTGCAAAGGCTGCGATTTTAATTTGGTCACGTGACACGCGAGAGTAACGCAGTTTGCAGAAGAAGGATCAACTTTGCACGCTACACTGTACCTTGACCTGTACGATCATGGCCTCAGGCTCGACAGAACCTGAGACTACAGTCACTTTGCCAATTTTGCCTTAAAAAAAAAAAGATACTGCGCAGTGTCAAGTATTGTGCAAAACCTGCCTGGCTAACGTTGCTACCTAACGGGGCAACACCAACAACCTAATTCGGACCTAAAAAAACACCACAAGCCATGTACTATGCATAGATAAAATTCTGAACACCAGTGTGTCAAATAAGCCAAATAATACCCAACAGGATCACTGATCGAAATGTTTCAAAGCCTAACTCAATGTAGCCTACTACAAAATTACTCAAGCAGTAAGCGTTCATCACGAAATATATGATACCCCTCGGTGATACACATACAGTAGGATCACTATGGCTGACGGTGCCATACTGTTTCTGTTAGGCTACTGACTGGATCAGAAATGTTCAGACAGTGTCTCTTTCTTTTAAGATTTAACCTTTAGATGCGTGAGTTCTAAATATTTCCGCAAGTTATTTTTCCGAAACGGTAGCTAGCTAGCTAGCTTTAGTTAAGAAAGTGCAACTAAAGCTTACGTTTCTAGTTTAGCTTTGATTTACCAAAATATTTTCGATGAGGTAGGCTACAGGCTACATGTTCTCCTTAGTTTTTCTGAACTTTGTGTTGCTGACTGGAGATCAGTAGGCTAGTATATATATATATATATATATATATATATATATTAATAATACATCATAATAATCGCATATTAAATCGCAATTGCAAATTAATCGCGATTATCTTATTTTACGAAATCGTTCAGCCCTACACCGTAGACACTGTTAGCGACAATGCCAGTGTTAGCAGCATCGGTGCTTGCCTCCTGACGAAAAACACGTGGAAGATGGCAACAGCGGCTGCAGCGATCAACCCACCTCGACTTGTTGATAAAAAAGGCACAAAGAGTTGTGTATGGAAGTACTTTGCATATGAGTCAGATCACCGTGGCATTATCATTAATCCTCAGAAGCCATTATGCAAATGATGCTACCATGGTCTTCAGACCAAGGGAGGTAATACTTCCAATTTAGCAAAGCACCTAAAAGACCGTCTCAGGAATCATTGTCAATCCAAGACGCTCATGACTTACCCAAGACCATGTTGACATGTTAGTTTTCCTCTCTAAAAACCTTGAACTAGCCAAAAAAAGGTGTGCAATGCTGTGAAAAAGCCAGGTTCATCTTGTTAGCTGAATGGCTGCACTGCTATATCCACTGTTTTGTTTCGCACAGTACCTTTTGAAAAGATGTCTGGAATGTGTCTGTGGACACTAGTTGTTGCACTATGAGCATTAATTGCACTTTTATGTTGTTCTATGCTATATTGCACATGTTTTTATGACTTGACATTTTGATATTTTAATAGTTCATGTTTCAAGTTCAAGTACATGGAATCTTAGAAAAACTATATATTTTTCACCGTGGTATCGAAATCGGCATCGAGAATTGTGTTATTTTACTGGTATTGGCACCAACTACTGTATTTTTGGTCTCGTGACACCCTTACCAATATGGTGGGCCGTTATATCGGGCGATAAAAAAAAATATCGCCGTTAATCTATTCTCAAAGTTGGGTTGGGAGCTGGGTCTATACTACGCAGGCTATTATGACTTTCACCTTGATATTTTAGCACGGATGTATACCTAGCCGAATTGCACTGTAGGGGGCGAGAACGAGTCTTCAAACCTGCCTTGTGTATGAAATTATCACATCAAATGTGACGTGCTAACATGGATGCAGCTATGAAGCCGCCTGGTTTGCTTCAGGGAAAATGTATTTTTAAGAAGCTTCCCAATGGAAACCTCGACAAGACTAAGGTTGTTTGCACTTTGTGCTATGCGGAATTAGTTTACTGTACGAGTTCTTCCAGTCTCAAATACCACCGAAACGCAAAGCATCCCTTAGCTAATGCGGAAGATGCCGGGCCAAGCACTGATGTAGCGCAGTGGAAGAGTCGTCGTCAAACTACGATGTTTGAGTGCAACCGAGGCTAGCCCGTCAGCACAGCTCTATCAGCCAAGCTAACTAATCTAATAAACAGTTAATAAACACAAGTACATCTTATTGAACATAATTTATTTTCATCACCAATTATCATAGTAGAACAGCTTTCTCAAGCAGTTTGTGATGCATTTTGGAAACAGGAGATGAGCTCCTGGTCTAATGCGCCACCTGTCTTGAGAAACGAGTTCTCAAAGACTTACTTTTAGTCATTATTTGGGTATCACACATATTCTGAATGCCTTTGGCGGAATTCAAATGAGCCATTTTAATCTAGATTAACGCCAAGATTACAGTGAGATTAATCTAGATTTAAAAAATAATCTATACCCACCACTAATATATATATATATATATAGTGTTAACACTCTAGTGAATGTATGTGTTACACGTACCGTATTTTACGGAAAATAAGACGCATCATGTACAAGCCACACCCCCCCAGAATGAGCACTTTACATTTGTACATTTTAGTATAAACCGCACTGGAATACAAGCCACACTTTATTAGCAAACAACGTTGCCGTAGCGCGGACCAATGCTCACAAATGATTAGTTGCACATTCATGCTGTAGCTGCGGACAGCTTGGATAGCGATCTAACTAGACAACATTCCCAATTAGGGTGAACACTCAAATTATCTAAACTATAGACCATAGCATTACACATATCAAAACAGAACGAACAACAATAGAACTCCAAACAATGCTTATTTAACTAAGCTAATGCCCTTAACTTAGTAGCTTTTCAGTTTGCCGCAGGGCATTCTGGGTACCAAGAGCAATGCATGAGTATAGGCAATGTTACAGCATTGTGTAACTGTTACACACTTCGGTTGTGGATACTAAGTCCAGAAATAAAGCCAAGTCACTCATTTAGTGGCAGAATCCATTTTTATGTCTACAAAATTATTTTTGATATATTATATGTTTAGCTAGCTTGCAAATCCTGAGGATAGCCTACTGTAGCAGACCTTTCTATGTGACAACGGACAAGGGTGTTTTGTCACTCAGGAGTTGCCGTAGGCTTGATGCTGAAAGCATTACGTGAAACCAATGAGGGCTGTTCAAATGGCGATGTCAAGAAGAGCAGTGGTAAAGTACAAGTTATGAAAAGAGACAATACAATGTATCTAAAACGAACTTACAAAGAGCTCGGTTAGACTACCAAAGTTGAATTGGTAATGTTATTAGCGATGATAGCGTTATTTCGCTAGCTAGCCTAGCCTTTAACATTTCACCCGGTCTTGCAGCTATTTGATTAACTGAAATTATTATGAAATGTTATGTTCTACTAGACATTTGCCTACTTTAGCAAGTCACTGTATTTCCAAGCCCTGATAGTGTAACTGAGACAACACAGTAAATAATTCCTCTTTCAAGTAATAAGCCCCCGTTCAAGTGTTGAGCATAAAATTAGCTGCACAGTCTGTAGAAATCTTGAGACAGACACTTTTTTGTTCTAAAACCGGACTATAAGCCGCAGAAGCACAAGAAAACTGTTAAATCGGAGTACAAGCCGCGGCTTATTTTCCGTAAAATACGGTACTTGATAAATTCCAGTAACCTGCCTTCTTTACTTTTCCTAGATGTGTGTTTTATCATCCTGTTTTTTTCCCCCCTTCTAAATCACACCAGGAAAATCTTGTTTAAGTCCATTTGCCTCATGTTTTGGTATAATTGTGCATTCAAGAATATATAAATTAACATTTTGCCATTGTCTTTCTATCTGTATTTCCTGTCATTCAGAAATACAGAAAAAAACGTAGAATTTACAGAAAAAGTACTGTAATTTAATCTTTTTTTTACAGTTTTTTTTATTATATGCACTAGAAGATTTCCATGAAATCATAAAAGAAAATCCTACATAATGCAAAAGTGCACATGGGCATGCAAGAATAAAGCACTTTGTAAAATACGTCTGAATTAAACATTCTTTGTTTGGCACAGTGATGAAACCTAGCATTTAAACAATTCTGTATTTTGGAATGAAACATTCAACACATTCAACAAACTGTGATGAGAAACTGACTCAAACATAATGGCTAAATAAGTAATAAGTAACAGGACAATAACGATGGCCTGATGGCCCGGGGCCATTAAAAAGTAATGTCGGGACAGTTAAACTAGCAACTCACTGGCCCGATCGCCCGAAATTATTGATTGAAAAAAAAATTTGCATTGTAAAAGTTAAACATCCTTCATATGTTTTGCTAAATGCATAAATAACTTCAGCTTGTGGGGCGCACAGTTGGCAAATCAAGAGTTGAGTAGTGAGTGACGAGTGGTTGTCAAATTGTAATTCTCTAATCTCCATACATTTTTAACAACTGGCGCGAGACAATAAAGTGACGATGGCAGCAAAGTAGAGCTACGAGCTTAAACGGAAGCAAATTTTTTATGGAACGAAGATGCACTGTGTCGTCTGTCGTATGCTCCCGAAAGCAGACAAAAGTGGATCTTTTTACACAGGCACTGACAATTTTCGAAAACAATCCCTGACCAGCCATGCTAGCAGACAGCACCTGGTTTGCGTGACAGCTAAGCGGATGGTTGACAATCCATCTTCCAGGTCATTGACCATGCTGGTCAAGAATTTAAATGCAGATGCCCATCATGTTATTGCACGACTTATAACAACGGCATATCACGTAATTTAGACGGGCCAGCAGTTCGCCTCGTTCCCCCAGGCTATTGAACTGCAGCAGAAGAATGGTGTCGACTTGGGTACTTAGTATTATACTGATGAAATGCTATGGATGCTTTTATATATTAGCATTCAGGGACCAGAGGTTTCAGTTTCAGCCAGACAGAGTTGTGCAGAGATGGCTGTCAGCAGGGAAGAGAGCACGTCATGTTTGAGGTTAAAAGTCAATTGTTTTGCTGACTATTACCTTTTTATTTTTTATCACTAGAAATGTGATTTCATTTTTGTTCTTTTTATACCCAGCAAGTGTTTAATAAATGGTTAAACATATGTTAACAGAATAACATAACTTAGAAGTCTTTGGTTTTGTTGTAAAAATGATAAATTACAACTTTTGGAGGGGGAGCCAGTAAAAATTGTCTTGGGCCAGTAAGTTTCAAACCCTGGCCAACATTTTTAATCTTGAGCCCTGACAGGCAAGGGATCCACCTACACAATAATGCGTCATTAATTTGGTTGTGGATTTGACACCATGTGTAGGCTATAGGCTACTAGCTCATATTCACCTGTTTTTTAACCCTCGACCATACACTGGGTTCAGATGTGACAGGCGGTTTATTTACATCTTTTACACACTGCTCTAGTGCAAAGAGAATTGCAGCTACGTGACTGCACACTTCTCTAAGGCTATAAAACAGCAGATCATATTGAATACGCGTGTTTATTAATTACTAAAATTTCAGGACAACACAGCAGTTATTCAACAAGTAACAGCAGTTATTCAACAAGGAAGCAGCAAATAAACATACCCTGCCATACAAGTGCAGTGTTTGCTGCACACCTCCCCATTGCTTCTAGTATCCAGGCATTATAGCTAGGTTTTTCTAAGTGCCTGTCCAGCACCGACCTCTGCATATACTAAACCTGTGGTTGCGTATTTATAGGTCATAGTTTGTTGACTTTTCCATTAATAATAGTTGTAGGCATCAAGACTTTTGTAGGCTTTAATAATAGCCTCCCTCCTGACTGTAAACGCACTCTCTACCAAATAGTGGTAGACATCGGGATAGGTTAGCTCTAGCTCAGGTAGGCTATCAATTTCAGCCTAAAACAAATAACATTCTGATCCAGTGGGTCGGTCAGGGACCTGATTCAGTGAATTTCTGCCTTTCACAGCCAGTTCATTGATGGTAATATGCATTAGTCATGTTAACTTGATATAAATTCCAGTAGCGTAGCTAGCGACTAATGTACGAAACACGTTAGCCAGATGTAGTTAAGGGCCTTACGTTCTAAACTGATCTGTTATTGTTTACGTTCCAAAAAACGTCTATAGCTTTTTCAACTTTCAAGCAATTCTAGTATTGTGACAACCCTAGTAGGCTGGGATTGTCTGTGTAGGAAGTGCGATATCCCATCCCTCCCCTCCAAATCACCATGTAGTGAATCGGCAGATTTGGTCTTGAGTCAAGTACCCTTAAACAAATAGTAGCAGGGTTTTTCCTGGGTCAAAATGGGTCTTCGGTGCTATAAAAAAACAAACTGTGTTACTGCGTCACCTTATGTATATGTTATGTCTATGTATTTATTTAGGCTATGCTTGAGGAAATCATTTTGCTTCCACTTTAGATTCAAATAGATAGGCTAATAGATTGACAATAGTCCAAGCCCCATGGTGCTATCATGTATGGTTCAAAGATTATCAAGGTTTACCTCTTTACATATATAGGCAAACTACTGAAATGTATATCAATAGAATCTAGAACTAACCAGTGGTCAGACATGGAACACAAAGTTTATGTATTATCACTGGGGATGGGTATTGAGAACCGGTTCTTGATTAGAACCGGTTCCCAGTGAATCGATTCCTTTGAATCGTTAGCAAAATTCCTTAACGATTCTGTTAACGATTCTCTGTGCCGTTAAACAATTAAAATGCTAAGTTTAATAATGGATTAAAAATCGATATGCTCAGTTTAATAACGGGACACGCGAACGTCTGTCTGAATAAACTTTACAAAAGTTTGCGCACGCATGCGCGAAGACAGACTGCAGCAAACATGGCAACTAGGAAGAGGCGTTCTAAAGTTTGGTTGTATTTCACACAACAAAATGACAACAATGCCACTTGTAACACTTGTAAAAAGTCTATTTCGTAGAAGGGAGGAAATACTACAAATATGAAGAAGCATTTGAACACACAGCATGGAATGAAGTTACTGGAACGTCATGTGTTCGATGCATGCAGCAGCGCAGCTAACGTTCGCGCTTCATCTCTAACTATCTAAGGTAGAGCTAAACTGCTCAAAAGTGATCACAACCACTTGTTACTGTGTGAAGCAATTTGCCTTTATTGTGTGTAGTCGATCTAGTTATCTTCTGTCCCGTCGTTTGAAGCATACATTTTAGCTCCAGCATTCGTCTCCCATTAGTATTGATCTTATTGATCATTTCACGTTATCAGGGTGGCGTGTGTTATCAGCAAACGTTCGCGTGTCGCATTATTAAACTGAGCATATCGATTTTTAATCCATTATTAAACTTAGCATTTTAATTGTTTAACCTTTTAATAGTCCTGTTAAATGTGCCTGAAAACGCCTAAACAACATACCCAAAGTACATTGAAAGCTGTTGTTGAACCATTTGGAGTACATGCATGTAAATGGTCTCTTTTGAAAGGTGACACTGAAGTTATTTCCCCTGTTGTTAGGACCCCTGTAAGTCCTACTGGTGTTGAGTAATAGAAGCTTGAACACAAAGAAACTGAAGTTTCTATCTCCGAATAGATTTTGTTTTGAAAACAGAGGCCTAGAGGTGGTAGGTATTAGCTCATTTCAGAGCCAGTCAAAGCCAGTTTGAGAAATTTGTTTAGAACGAGTGTGTGTGTGGGGGGGTGCAGGACGCACAGACCTAGTTGGCTGTAGAGGGGAACATCGATAAGAGAATCGATACGGAATCGAATCGATAAGCAGGAATCGATAAGGAGTCGGAATCGATAAGGAGTCGGAATCGTTATCTTATCAATACGAATCCCTAATTATCACTATTCATTTTTATTATACAAACTAAGCTAAGGGGTGGCAGTCAGTTGCAGAGGTCACATCCAGCTTGTGAACATTTCACCCTCCGCTTTTTGTTGACCCCCTGGTAGAGTACCACAATTACCTCCAACTGATGAAGTCAGGATTCCGCAGGTTGATAATTGGGTGCTTGCTTATAAGCAAGCTATTGTTCGCGCACATCACAGTTGCGTCTTGATCAGACAAGAAGACACACTCGATCTTTGTATCAACGCGATTACTATTGATCAAAACAGAACAAGGGTTCGGCTGTACTTGAAAAATACTATTAAACGTATTCGCGGACATGCACTGCACGAGTGATTAATTGCGATGACGGCTCCAATAGAAGTTATAGCGAGCACATAGAACTTTATATATATTTTCTAATCAATGTATTTATTCCCAGGTGTTTTGAAATTTCCTTTTATTTTCTTTGTGCCTACACTATATATTAGCATTCCAGGTTAAGAATACCAATAGAGGCTGCGTTGGAAATCGTAAATCAAACTTTTGTCAGCATTTTGAGTGGAAATTTCATTGGCATTTGTACAGGTGTATTCGTGCACGTCGGACTGGCCCTCGCAGCGGAACGACCATTTACTGGCCACTCTGTCCACTCGCGCACCTCACAGTTGCATATTGATCAGACAAGAAGACACGCTTATCAACTCGATTACTATTGATCAAAACAGAATGAGGGTTCGGCTGTAGCCTACTTGAAACATACTATTGAGAACATATTCGCTGACATCCATTGCACATGCATTTTTTTTTTTCCCAATCGCACTTTTTTTTTGCCTTAGGCGCTCAGGATTTGTCATAGGCACTTGGGAAAACGGCTTCGGCGCGCGCCCACATTTTCTCTATGCAGGAAAAACCCTGAGTAGTTTTGTCAACTTTCAAGCACATCTTCTGCGTGTTCGGCTTGTCATACGTTCGATTCAGCCTACATCCACAAATTAAATAGAATTAATAGGCTAATCTCGGGCATTGCTAATTTCTTTCAGTCTGTTTGGAAAGTACAATATCCCATCCCCCTTCTAATGATCGATCGCGTAGTGAATCCATGTATTTGGTCCCTCAAGTTCCCTTCAACGTATAATTTACTCAAATCAAGTTACAGTCGACATTCCAATGCTTACACAGCTCTTTCACCACCTCAAGAACAGGCCTCCTTTAGCTTCCTAAAATGTTGTAGAATACTCATTTACTGTAACTCACTTGACTCATTTATACCTCTTGATATTTCAGTAATGCATCATTTGTTTTGTGAATCCGCTTTACAAAACATAAGATACTTAATTTTACCATTACAATTATCGTTGCCGCTAAAGTCATAACATAAGAATTGTGCTTACCTGTCTATACTCGAATAGCTATGTAGTCAACTTCAAAGAATGCAATAAAATTGTTGCCATTTTGCGTAGGCTATACATATATATATATATATATATATATATATATATCTTTAGGTTAAAACTGTCTGAATTACATATTAGTGCAAAGGAGTCCTTGCAACATCTGCTGATAGAAAAGCAAATGTCATCCTTATAAGACAAGGAAATAATGGCTGAATGTGCAGTCTGCAGCAATTGAACAGAAACAAGAGGAAAATAGCTTTAAACTAGTTTTCCCGGTGTGATTTTGAAAATTAAAAAAAATACTGGGTGATAAAACACATCTATGATATGTCAAGAAAGCAGGCTCCTGAAATTTGATCGAGTGCGAAGAAATATATATATATCTTTCACTGCAGTGAAATGACCGGAGCCCGGCACTTCTAATGATTAACACAAAAAACAATGACACCCTGTCTGAAGGCAAGAAAAGGTCTAGAATCTTTCAAGGGGGATTTATCTGCTAGAGCATTCCAGGTTTACCAAAATTGAGATATGCAAATCTTCTTCAGCTATTTTCAGATTTCAATGCATGGCACAATTTGAAAGCTTACAATCTGTAAAAACAAATGACCTTGGCTGACAATGGCCCCTTTTGACCAGATCGTGTCACAATTAATGTACATCCCATCAGTGTAATGTATACAGCTTTGCTTTATTTAGCAAAGTTAGGCTAGTGGCATAAAATGAAAAACATTAGTCCGTTGATTTAAAAGACACCAACCAGTTTCTTTAACATCTTCCGATCATAAATATTTATACACTCAACATTGTAATAAATGATTGAGAACACTATCATAATTAATGTACAGTATATCAGAATATTACAGTTTCTTAAGGCATGAATGTAAAAAAAAAAATGTTAAGACACTCGTGCGCAACAGATAAGCCGACTTGTTACAGAGATACTTGTTGCAATGTGGCCATCAATGGACCAGACCAGGAGGCCTTGGAATACAAGGAGTTCATGAAGAGGTTTTATAAAAACAATATGTTCTGCCTCTGGTTGTGAACTGTGTAGGGGAAAACAATGGCTTTAATGCCATGTTCAACTACTCTGTAACAGACCCACATTTTGCAGGTTATGAAATGTGTAAACAAAAGTTTATTTATATAAAATAAAATATGCTCACACACACAGACGGACAGAATTTAAAATAGGGCACAAGTCACCGCGATGATGTTAATGTCTGGAATTATAGATTTATTATTGTCCGTCATCTCTGAAGTACTTGTTCAACCTTACAGGATTTTTCCTGGGTCAAAATGGGTCTTCGGTGCTCCAAAAAATAAATATATATATTTATACATATTCTTTTTTTTCTTCTTTTTTCTAATCAATGTATTTATTCCCTGGTGTTTGTGTTTCCCAACCGGGGTGCCGCGGCACCCTGAGGTGCCGTCTGATGAGAGCAGGGGTGCCGTGTAAAAGTCCCTCAACCAGTAGCGGACTGGCCATCGGGAGCACCGGGAGAATTCCCGGTGGGCCGAGACACGTCTGGGCCAGAGGGCCGCTTGCCTTATAATTATTTAAGAACTACTAATAAAATGTCGGCAGAAGATTGAGAGAGTTGGCCGTCCCCCATTTCCCCAAGGTCGATTGGTCTATTCCAAATGAACGTCTGTGCAGCCATTACCCCGCCCCCTTTGTCTCGCTTACACTCGACAGTGACACTGAGATCGAAAGCTAGCTAGTAGAGACTATATAACGATCGAAAACCAGGCTAAGAAACGTAAGGGGCTGAAAGAGACAAAAAGACATCATCTTCACGAGACAATGTTTTACCAATTGAAATACGAGGCCAGGGTCTTCTTACTGCGATGCTGCATTACAATGTTTTGATTTATTGTATGGCTGTGTTACATTTCTTTCATGTCAATGATCAAAAAGATGTATGTGAACTTGATTTGTAACAATTGTGGCAATTTCCTCCCACGCCTGTTTAACCGAAGCTAATGTGGGTGGGTTTCTTCCATCTATATCCGCCGTTGACCTGTTTTCTCCCTTCGATTCCAAACCGTGACCAACGCCGGTCTCCCTTCTCTGCAGAACGCATTAATCTATCGACACACACTAGCCCCCACCCCCCCACACACACACAAATTTGTTCCAGCGTGAACTATTGATGAAGTAGCCTATAATGTCCGACCCACCCAATATCACCACCATCTGTCACTGCTTGGAATGTTGGAATGGATTTGAGTAGCCAACGTTAAAAGGAACTAGGGCTGTCCCCACTCAGTCGACCAGTCGATTTTCTGGTCGATATGCTTGGTCGACTAAGATTTTTTTTTTTTCGAGCTGCCGTATGGCAGTGTGAGATCTGATTCCCGCTTGTGTCATCATTGCTGAATTAACAAAATATTCTACAGAAATTGTAGATTCTATTATTTAAGACAAATAAAGCAACTCTAAAAATATATAATTTAAAAGAAAAGGTGTTACCGTTTTCCCTTTCGTTAATCTGCGCTTTGTTTTGTTTTGGTATTTTGCACACGGCACGAGCACAATTGGCTGCCGAACTACAAACTCTGCCATAGCCTACTTTGTCGGTGTTATTAGTCAAAATGGCAAAGAAATCTGTGGTATGGCAGCGTTTCATTAAAGTACATTTACATTTACAAAGTACCGGGTGACTCGAAAAAAGTTGAATGCAAACTCTGCCAACAACGGTTTATTTTTCATAGTTCGACGTCGAATTTTATGTAGCCTACCTGAAAAACGTAAGTTGGCCTAGCCCTACTTCGCTCATGCTAACGCGCTGGGTTGAAAAATGAATATGCATATTATAAGAATCACATCCAAATCGAATTACATTATCTTCTCCGGCCAAGACAAAAAAATATTTCTCTGTTGCACCGTTCCCCACTCAGCTTCTACGTAAGTTTGCATGCTGCAAGTTTTCAGGCAGTGATAAGCGCGCTCTGATGATTTGCATGTTAAACAAACAATATTTTTAATTTGTAGTACATTGTAAGAGATACCAAATACCATCGGCATTCGGTTACAACAGGACTGGTGATACGAGTCTTATTATTAGTAGGCTATTAGCGGCTGAATCTGCAATGTCCAGCAGCCATTGAGTCAGTTCGGGAAAATGTTTTTTTTGTGTGAAAAAAAAAAAGCGTTTCAAATTTTGATTAGTCGATTTTCAGACGTTTTAGTCGAGTCTTGGTCGACCAAAGAAAATCTTACTCGGGGACAGCCCTAAAAGGAACTGTTGAGACCAAATCCATTGAATCACCACGCATCAACCATTAGAAGGGGGGGATGGGATATTGCATATTTCAAACAGGTTTACCAGCTAAACATTTGTTAGAAAGTAATCCTGTGCACGATTTAGTCCGTAGATGAAAAAGTATGAAAACGTATTCAAAAGTATCTGTCTGGCTAGTGGTAGTAGATAGGACACCTACTTGATTTGTTAAATACCCCTTTCGTTTTACACAATGCGGTTCAGCTCTTGCGTAACCCACCATCCACACTTGGAACTGGAGTGCCAATGTTACAATAATAGCCTACATAGAACCACAATAGACATTCGCAACCAGTATACTATCCACTGCCTATTACACAATGCCTGTCTTGTCATTCGGAAAGTTCCGTAAATTGAATAGGCTAAGTATCAACATGTAACATCAAGTCAGCCTATAGTCTAGAATTTCTAAACTAACTAGCCTACATTTGGTCCAATTACAAAAATGAGAGCCGTGTCCTGACAGTAAATGAACAACGTTACATGTTTTTCCCAGGATAACTGGATCAAATTAGACCATTTAATGTTTATGATGTCCCTATGTGTTTATGCTTTCACTAGAGACAAGAAAGCGATCAGTCAGCTGACTATAAAATGTTGATAATGTCAAGCTACGCATTTAAAGACCAACTGCAATCTAACATGCAACGTGTGTGACAATAAATAATATTTAAACTTTCGAATGAAATAATTCCCGACTTAACACGGAAATTAATGCCAGATTGACGGAGGCAAGTTCATTTACCGACCTTGCCTTTGCGCCGTGCAAGCGGCCATTACGTGTCAGTAAAAACGTCCCTGTCTGAAGATTCAGTCAATTAACCCATATCCGCGTTTTAAGTATGAAAACAAATTCCCCTCACTTCTGCTTTTTCTTCTTCTCTAGGTGCTTCTCCCACTCCACATCCAGCACATCGTTCACATCCTCCACAGCAAACTTCACATACTGGTACAGTCTACGGATCTCCTGGTTCAAGAGAAGAAAAAAACATGGTGGGAACAGGCGAAACGCTAAAGTCATTTCCATTATTAGTACCCTTTGATAGACCCCATTGTCTATCAAAGGGCCTACAGAAGCCTCAATATTTCATCCAACAACCTCTCAGTACTTTAACCCACCCTTCTATTTGCCAATCTCTCCTCTTCTGTCATCTACTAACTTACTTTGAGCTGGTCCTCGCTGCGTGGGTCCAGGGGTTTCTTGTAAAGCAACTGGAGGTATCCCCTGTCCCGGCTGAGCTCCCCTTGGGCTCTTGCATCCTCAGCCCCAGCAAAGCCCTCCAGCATGGTGGTCTTCAGCGTGCTGATGTCACAGTGCAGGGACTGGTGGTAGATGCGATGACAATGCATTAGTGAGGTACGGTAAGGAGGACTGCTGGGTCTGCATCAGTGAAGGCTGGTCCGTAGAGGTAGATTCCTTCTAAATGTTTTTAAGGCAAGAGGAAACTCAAAATACAATAAAGAATAATTGAAATTAAGAATGTCATGTTTTATACTGAATAATACTGGTGCTTAGCATACCTTGTCAGCAGAGAACCCCCTCCCCACATGAACTATAGATAACACAAGGCTTACGTAAACAAACGGCCCTAGGCTGACCATTATCTTACTAGAGATGCCATAAATATGTTTAACCTTATCTGTACTAAGTAAAACATCAGGTCAAATCTAGGGTCAGAGAACTTTGTAAGTTTCCACTGCTAAGGACGCACGCACACACGTGCACGCGTGCGGTAACTCTGGGATCGATCACCTTGACAGATGATATGCAGGGGAGGGGACTTCCCACCAATATGTTTAAATGGCCTTACATTAAGACTAGAACACCAGACAACTTTGTAATCGCTATAAAATTTGTCTTCTTGCTGGCAAGCATAAAACTATTTTGTACCTTCCTTAAAACCAACGACTTTGGGCCCCTTCTTTATAAGATTTCCTTAACACTTTGTATCATTGAAAAGCTGATGAAAATTCTAGCAACAACTGCAGACAGAGGGGAAAGGGCTGTGTGAAGTGGTGGTGGGAGGGGAAGAGGAGGACGGGCTTCTGCTGTCCTCCTTAAGGCGAGATATCAATTTACCCCGTTAAGGAGTAGCGTCACACATATGTGATCGTTCGAAAGCGGGCCCCACAGAGTACCGTCACACATGTGTGACTCTGAACATTCCAACCGACTATTTTCCGATAGACAAAAACTATATGACAAACGCTATAGTATGGCTTCAAAATTTACAATTAGGAGGCTAACAAGTAACACTAGCAGGTAGTAGCATTGCTACGAGTATTATGCTAGGTTGCTAGGTAACGGAAGCTAACTAAAGCTAGCTAGCTTCCGTTTTGGAAAAATAACTCACTCTGGTGGAAGCGTCGGTAATATTTAGAACTCACTCCTTAAAAGGTTAATCATATCAATTTTATGTACTTTTTCATGCTAATCTGTTATTGGCCAAAACACATAAAATTATGCTCCTCCCTTACCAATCAACTACTGGAATACAATCGCATTTGTACAATTATAATTTAATCTTTAATTCTCAGTCAACCACTGTACTGTACCGCGAGTGTGACGAACTGGTGGTAAAGTGATTGGGATCACGATAGAAACAGTACCATATTAGAAAATAGAGTCTGCACTATATCCATCCCCACATTCCCCAATACAACCGTATTCCAAAATTGATTCAATTCATTTTTTCCCCTTAAGATTATACACACACACAATACCCTATAATGATAACTTGTAAAAGTTTATTTTTGCATCCAGCTATTCAAGTCCCTGTAAAGTGAATTTCGAGTTTCAACAGTTTAGACAATGTATTGCTTAAACACATTACAAAGACTATGAACTATGTAATAGTAAAAAATGTTTGTTCAGGATTTTGGGGGCGGGGCTGAAATCATGCTCAATGACGCAATGGCGCCACTGAGCATAGCCCCTCCGCTAACACTCGTAACTATAAAGCGCATAAGCCGTTATTAAAACTATTAAACTGTTATTTTTTTCTCTCATCTTGGACAAATCATGCTAGTTACATATCGGTAACATGCTACTCTAGCATGCCAACTTGCATAAAAGGTAGATAAAAAATAACCATTCGGTTGCAGACCGAGAAGAACGAGCTTGATTCCCGGCCAGGCCATCAATGTCCTCTGAATTTGATTCTGGCTCTGGAAGCTCAAACTTATATGGCTGTGTACAGCCAATCCTGCTAGGGGCATACATTTTTGTTGTAGATTCTAACCCTTTTGTTGTAGCGGTATTTGACAGTTGAGAGAGGAGCATCTTTCCCGCGAGTGGGCGTGGTTTCAGCGGCCTCAGTGGACACGCCCCCAGTGTTTAAGATCTGAGAAAACTACACAATTTTTCAAGATTGATAACTATTTTAGTTAATTGGGATAATAAAAAAATAAAAAATCCAATTTGGCTGGGTGGATAAGAACACTGTGGTGTGACAAACTCAGAACACTGTCACTTTACAGGAACTGCAAGTTTCCTTTACAGGAAAACATAAACCCCCAAAAATATCACATGTGCATAAGTATTCACAGCCTTTGCCATGACACAAAATTGAGCTCAGGTGCATCCTGTTTCCATTGATCATCCTTGAGATGTTTTTACAACTTGATTGGAGCCCACCTGTGGTAAATTGAGTTAATTGGACATGATTTGCAAAAACACACACCTGTCTATATAAGGTCCGACAGTTGAATTGTCTGTAGAGCAACTCTACACATGGCCGATTATTTTCTTCTTAAAAGTCTAGATTTTATTTGGGGACAATGACATGGTTCGATAGCTGGCTAGTCTTGTTGTTAAACATTATAATTACTGTTTGGAGATTATGTCTACTCTGATGCGGTCATCTCACATCCATTTGCTATTCAACTCGCTCCACAGGCTGCAGCCATACTGTAACCTAGTACTAGTATAATAAAAATAATAAATATAGCTGCAAGCAGCAATAAGGTGGCCAAGCAGTCAAATGACCCATAAAACATTATAGACATCCTCAGAAGAGGGTAACGAGTACACGCAGCAAGTTTGGTGTGAATCCATCAAAGATTTGCTGAGATACGACCTAACTTCCTGTTTGCTGGCTTAACGGCACATTTTGATTGGCCGTACCGGGCAAACGGTTTTGAAAATCCAAAAAACATACAATGGCTTTTGTGAGACTTGGTCTGAAGATGATCTCTGCCAAATTTGGTGAAGATTGGAAAACATTTGTAGGAGGAGTAAAGAAAAAAAAAAAAAAATCAGTAATTCAAAATGGCGGCCGCATCAATTCGGCTGTTATCACAAGTTATCATGTCACACACGGGATGTCCCAAGATATCATGAGACAAAGGAATCACTTAACCCTTTCACACGTAGGTTCTAAATTCCTTGACTGGTCCCCCAGAGTGAGTTTTTTATGCGCGTGAGTTTGGATCAATCTCAACGTTCCAGAAATTGATTATGACGCATTAAAATCGAATTGCTATACAATTTAAGTATTTCTCGGTTCGCATTTTCCATTGACCTAGTTTGCACCCCGTATTAGTGACGAATACTCCATTCATTGGTTGTTTTGTTTATCCACCTTCTCGTTACGTATTTCTTCCGCTTCAGGGGACTGGCTGAAACCTTCAAAGTAGATATTTTGGCTATTATTCTGGTGACTGAAGTATTTGTATAACTCAAATTATACCACCCATATAGTTTGCACGATACTGAGATGAAAGCATGAACTGTTGTATTTCACGAGGTGATGTTTTTGCCAAACTAGCTAGTTCGTAGTGTAGTAAAGAGTCAATCAACAAGTTAGCTGTTGCTAATTTACTAGGCTATGTTACGTTGTTTGTGTGGTCGGATTATAACGAATACAAAATAATTTGGATACATCCAGTCAGTCTAATTTGATTTCTATTCATCGTTTTGTTTTCTCTAGCTGGCTTCCATCTCGTAAACCTTCTGAGTTGGCAACGCAGCCAGTGTTCACAAAATAAGTTACTGGATGGAAGCCAGCTAAACGAAAACAAAACGATACATTACAATCCTAGTAACACGCTAGACTGACTAGATGCACTTGCATTACTTTGTTATAATCCTACTACACAAACTACGTAACATAGCCAAGTAAATTAGCAGCAACTGTTGATCGTCAACCAAATTGAGCTATACTGTAGGCGAGACTGGAACATGACTCCCAGACACCTCGGCGAAAGGCGATCAAGCAAGCTCATGCTGCTTGGATACCTTCAAACCTTTTTGGTTGGCTTCAATTTATCTGGGAAACTTTTCTGGTGAGTAGATTATTTATACCCACAAAATATACACATACCTGTGGCATGATATTGAGACGAAAGCATGACCTGTGGTTGTTTTCCACTATCTGATGTTTTTGCTAGCTAGCTCGTAGTAAAGGGTATTATTCAGGTAACTAGCGATTACTAACTTGCCATGTTTAGTCAAATTAAAGTACATCCATTAATTCAGACATCCATTCTATATTGATGGCTATGTTTTGTGATCTCTTGCTACCATCTACTGTCATTAATTTCCGTGTTGATAGAAAATGTATTCCTCATTTATTGTCAGGCCACAGTTCAAGCAAAAATGAGAGGCAAGTGTAATTTGTTTGGAAAATCTGGGCTAGGGCTAGTTGATGGACGACATGTAGAATAAACCAGACATTATGCTTATTCAATCTAACAACCTATTGAAATGACAAGACGGCAATGTATGACTGTAATGTTTCATAGGGTAATGAAACGCACCACTTGTCATACCACTTGATTGCCTGCTGTTGACCGTTTTCTATATCTTGAACATCTCCCTATAATTTTACAGGTGAATGTTGGCCCGCACAGGTCCCGTTCCAAGAAACAGAACATGACAGCACTGCTGTATAAATTGTCCATGTATAGTACATGGCCTTCTCTCAGGTGTCGAGCAAGTACGGTCAGCACAAAGTGACCATTCCTTGCTGAACATCAACGAGACCGTCAAACACCTAATTCCTTGATGTACCAGCAGCATGTTTATGTTTTTGCAAAGGCTGAAAGCCCATCTCCCATCCCACACCCTCACCACATTGCATAGAGGGACTGTAGAGAGCATCCCAAGGAGCTGCATCACGGCCTGCAGAGGACAGTGAGGACAGCTGAGAAGATAGTCAGGATCTCTCTGCCCTCCCTCACAAACATCTATACCAAATGCTGCATCCCCAAACCCACACGCATTGTGGACAAACCCATGCACCCCACACGCTCCTGTACATCATCAAACTCAATATTTTTGCATATTGCTGCTACCTCAATAACTGATGTCCATGTATTATGGTATTAGTATGTTATGTTTACATTCAGTTTCCCTTGCACTAGCTTACTTGTTTACATTCACAGTATCCCCACTTCTTGGTGTTTTGAGGCATTTGTCACAAATTTCATCTTGTCTTATTGGACCAATTTTATTGACCTAATTCCACACAGTTGTTGTAGTTGTCTAGGTTATGTCTAGGTCCTGGAAGAACGTTGTTTTGTTTCATTGTGTACTGTAAGTATATGATGACAATAAATACCAGTTGACTTGTCATGACAACAGATCCAGAAATCCCAAGCCCTTCATGATCCTGGATGTCCATAGTGGATCCTGTGTAAAGGATCATGTCCTAAACATAGCCAGTACATCACACAACTCAAACATGCTGTACCTTTTTGCCGATATGTTGACGGAAGCTTTGCCTACCCCTACACAGTGTCAAGGTTTTAAATAATTTTGATGTGATATTTTTTATAGCTGTGTGCTAATGATATTCATTGATATGTAACGTGACAATGACGAGATTGTACCCTTTCCTGGACATGTAATTAGCTACCTGAAATGAGTAAAAGGATACGTGTTAAAAATTAAGAAACGTGTTGGTGTGGGCTTTTTAACTTATTAAAATATTTATTAAAATAACTTAGTACTGTCATTACTGTTCCGATTTTTAAATATTCACACAGGTGAATCCACAGTGAATTGATATGATATATTATCGTAGTGTAGCTTTTCGAGAAGCTAACGACGATAATGTAGGCTGCCATGTTTTTTGTTTTGATCAGTACTCTGCATTGTGTGTGTCAAATGGTCAACGAGATGACCTACTCTTCTCACGAGAAAATACTGAGGTGTACGGGGTCAAGGGGTACATCATCAAGGGTCATATTTGTTGCCGGAAGACAAAAAAATCAAAGATGGCCTCTAGTAGCTCAAAACGAGACGAAAGACAGACGAATGTCAGATGTTTTAGATGCATATTTGTGAACGTATATCTATTATTTCGATCTCTGGTTGGTTGTACAATAGTAAAATCTGTTGAAAGCGATAGCCAAGTCAAGGAAAACGGATAATATTATGGTTTACTAGGTGGCGTGAGTAAAGCGTGAGTTATTTTTGGTTAGCTGTTAGCTAACATTAGCTAAACTAAATTGTTTGAACGTTTTCTTATGGATAATAAAGGTAAACTTTCTCAAAATATACAGTAAATTGAGATTCATGTTTATAACATACGCGTAGGCTAATGCTGAAGAGTTTATTGTTACGTAATAAGCTAAACTGGACATTCTAAAGGACGCGTTCCAACACACCGGTGTGTTGGTACGCTCCAGGGACCAGCCAGGACTCAACACACCGGTGTGTTCGTACGCGTCAAAGGGTTAATAAAGGCAAACGAATCAACAGTTATTGGCCAAAACACATTTTTGGTTCCTGCAGCCACGCCCAGTGATCACGACACCAAATTGATTGGACATCCTCAGAAGAGGGTTCCGAGTCATCCTACCAAGTTTGGTGTTGATTTCTCAAGGATTTGCTGAGATATAACCAAACTTCCTGTTTGGTGGCTTTGTTGCCAATTTTGATTGGCTGTACCGGACAAACGGTTTTGAAAATCAAAAACCTTTTGAATAATACAGTGAAGGTTGCTCTGACGATGATGTGTGCCAATTCTGGGGAAGATTGTAAAAAAATTGTAGGAGAAGAAGCGAAAAAACGTGTTTCCTTAAAATTCGAAATGGCGGAAAATCTATATAACCGGAAATTGACGTCATAGGGTGTGTTGAAATCGTCTTGATTCCATCTTTGACCCGTTGGTGGCGCTAGAGTGCTCGAATGGGAGACATGAAACTTGGTGAAAATAAAGAGGGGACTGTCCTTAATGAGTGTGCCAAATTTCACAACTTTTTACCATACGGTTCTAGGGGCTGCCATAGACTCCAATGGGAGAAGATGTGTAATAAGAAGAAGAAGATGAAGAAAAGGTAGAAACACTTAAGTGGCTTCGCGGCTTAGCCACCAATAAATGTTATTTCCAAGGCGCCTTTCTCGGCACTCAAGGACACCGTACAGAGGTATATAAAAAACATTAAAAGCAGCAGAACATTTTGAACTAGAGAGGGTACAATTTCTGGGGAAATTGTAGGGTGTGCTTGCTTGCGTCGGTTGCACAGGGGTCCGTTTTTGAATGACATTTTTACAACTGATATTTCTGTATATTTTATATAAAAATGCATACTTATTATTTATAAAGATTACATAGATTTAAAAGCTTTTTTTTTTGCTGCTCATTTACAACTGAAAATACGAGTGAAGTGTAGAATGAAATAGATGTCTTCTCATTTCCCCTGCAAGAGGCAGCCTCATCGTTGAAACAAAACGAATACATTTGGCAGACCGGTGTAAAAATTTACCTAATCTCTATGATTTAAACGTCATTTTAAGTTTTTCCCTTCTCATGATATTTTCAGGCATTTAGCCAACTCATTGCATTCATTCATTAATAAAGAACCCCCTTTGAAGATTATTCTACGACGTTACCCGGCAGTAGAAGATGGAATCGCGATTCAAACAGTACCATCTGCTAACTGAAAATATGCCCCCCAAAACGTAAATAAGCTTGACATTTATTTAATGGAAAATCGCTCATTTATAAAAAGCACACTGGTAGCGATCATTGTCAGTAACAACTCAAAATGCGATATAGCCCTGTATGGAGAAGCTGCCCCGGTAAATTGTACTACTACGGTACAGTACTAGACTACTGCTGTGTTCGTCTTGGTACTGTAGCGATTGCGTTGGTTGAATTGGATTTAACGTTCCGTTGTACGGTTTTAGCTGAAATTAATTATTTTCATGAACAGATTGACAACGTTTAGGATGTGGAAATGAAGTTCAGGTTAGTAGTTAGATAGACTTTTGATTTAAGTAAGGGGAGTGTCGAACATGTTCTGTCGCCGTTTGACTTCCTAAACAGCTGTGTAGTGTAGATGTTTTTGTAGCGTGTCTCGCGTAAGCTACAGCGTTGCAGTGAGCTACACTGGTTTGAAACCACAGGTAATGGTAATTTCACCAACAAATCGTTTACTAATGTCAGAATAAATCCTACAACGAAAATGTATATGTGAGGAATGTTTATTTTAACGATTGAAAACAGATACATCATAGACCACTGTAGTATGTGTTGCCCGGGCAACACAGGCTAACGTCATGATGCTAATACTTCAGTGAAATAGTAGACTACTGTTCCGAAAGTAGATGTACTTCCTTAATAATATCAGCGTATATTGTACATTACACATCACAATTGTGTGTCATATCACAAAGTAAAATGAGTAAATAGTTATCACCCTGGCCTCTTTGCTTGTGGCGTTTCTGCAGCTGCCTTGCAGTAAAGCTATAGTTAGCCTAGCTATCCCCCAAGTTAACAGATGCGAAACGAATGTTCTGCCAAAGGTAGTCACGCGTGTTTTCGTGACGTTAGTGACGTAGTGACGTTAGTAACGTCAGTGACTGTGGCTAGCAAATTAGCCACCGTTAGCCTCACTTTTCGCCACAAAAACTTAACTTCAGCCTAAACCATGCAACGGAACGTAAATTCCAATAGAAGCAACTCAATCGCTACCAAGACGAAACTTTTGACACCTACGTTGTCTATGTAGGCCAAATATTGACTGAGTTTTAGGGGGGCGAAAATAAACAATAAACAATAAATAATAATATATATGTGAGAGAACAAAGGTTGTGCTCTCGCCGAAGGCTTGAGCACACCCAATTATAACATTAAAAACAACAGAAGGAAGCAGTGCAAATGACATTACGTGGAATAGGCAGTAGTAAAGAGTTTTGAGTTGTGATTTGAAATGGGGGAATTAATCAATATTTCTGAGTTGCGGTGGTAGTGAGTTCCAGAGATGCGGAGCAGAGCGGCTGAATGCTGTAGTATATGGCCGATACTTTGTTCGTGAAAATATTGATATTGATTTTGGGACAGTGACATGGCTGGTTAGCTAGCAAATCTTCTTGTCAAACATACTGTAAAATTATATTTACTGTTTGTCAACCGTACACAATCACCTGATAATGGACTCCGCTACGCGTCGGACGGTTCACGCCTCCACATCGTCCATTATCAGGTGATATTGTACACCTCGTTGGGCATTATCCCTTAAGTAAGAGCTAATAGTGTCTTACTGAGTGTACTTCGTGACTGCCATCTGACTGTAAGTAACCAGAGTTTGTTTCATTCATTTGTGTTTTGCTAAAACTTTGCCGCAAGGACAGAGGGTAAGGGTATAGCAGCTAAATTGGTCAATAGGTAGCTAGCTGGAGATCGAGTTTCAGGGTACTTGCCGCCGAGTGAGACCCTGGCTTTGTTTACATAATTAGGGCCATTGTAGAATTTGGTTAAATCAGCCCTGACTTCTGTAATCAGATTCAGAGCTAATAGTGTCTTACTGAGTGTACTTCGTGACTGCCATCTGACTGTAAGTAACCAGAGTTTGTTTCATTCATTTGTGTTTTGCTAAAACTTTGCCGCAAGGACAGAGGGTAAGGGTATAGCAGCTAAATTGGTCAATAGGTAGCTAGCTAGAGATCGAGTTTCAGGGTACTTGCCGCCGAGTGAGACCCTGGCTTTGTTTACATAATTAGGGCCATTGTAGAATTTGGTTAAATCAGCCCTGACTTCTGTAATCAGATTCAGAGCTAATAGTGTCTTACTGAGTGTACTTTGTGACTGCCATCTGACTGTAAGTAACCAGAGTTTGTTTCATTCATTTGTATTTTGCTAAAACTTTGCCGCAAGGACAGAGGGTAAGGGTATAGCAGCTAAATTGGTCAATAGGTAGCTAGCTAGAGATCGAGTTTCAGGGTACTTGCCGCCGAGTGAGACCCTGGCTTTGTTTACATAATTAGGGCCATTGTCAGCTGCGCCTCTAGCATATTTAGGCGATTAGCACTGCAGAGGCAGCCTCGGTCTGGCAGCCTCGGTGCACGAAGACTCGGTCGAACAAAGACAGGGAGTCTACCTGCGGGAGTCGGTCGAACAAAGACAGGGAGTCTACCTACGGGAGTCCACCGAGGATGGCCGACGTGGTGGATCACCTCTTCTGATAAGTATCACCCTATTCTAATCCACCTAGAACATATTCATAGCTAGCATGTGTTTCTTCAGCATTCCCGTTCATTACACTACCCGTAGACGTAGATATATCACAAAGTATATACGGTCAACTTCTAACCTTCACTACCTATCCAGATCTTCTCCACCTGCCCTCTCTCTTTCTATAGGGCTCTGGAACTGCCAGTCTGCTGTGAACAAGGCAGACTTCATCCCAGCGTTTGCATCTCATGCTTCTCTTCATGCCCTTGCGCTGACAGAGACATGGATCCGCCCTGAGAACACTGCAACTCCAGCTGCTCTCTCCGTCAACCACTCCTTCACTCACTCACCCCGCTCAACCGGGCGGGGTGGTGGGACAGGGTTGATTCTTTCCCCACATATTAAATACACATCCACACCACTCCCTGTTACTGCCAAATCATTTGAACACCATTGTGCGATGATAACTGATCCTATCAAAGCATGCTTAATTGTTCTTTATCGCCCACCAGGCCCGCTAGCCGACCTTGTGGAGGAGCTGGACATGCTCCTCAGCGTCCTCCCGGATGATGGAACCCCCCTGATAGTCCTTGGGGACTTCAACATCCACCTCCAAGGAACGCAGGCCGTCGACTTCTTGTCTCTCCTGACCTCCTTCGACCTGACGCTGCTGAGCACACCGGCGACCCACAAGGCAGGCAAACAGCTAGACCTCATCCTGACACGTAACTGTATCACTGACTTAACCTCTGTAACACCACTGCATATTTCTGATCACTACTTCTTCAATTCTCTATCTCTCTCCCTCCAACTCCTTCTACCTCCCCTCCCCTTGTAACTTTCCGACGCAACCTCCGCTCCCTATCCCCCTCCCATTTCTCCTATATTGTAACATCCTCCCTCCCCCCCATTGACGAGTTCTCGTCCCACCCCACTAACACTGCCACCGACACCTTGTTAACCACTTTAACTGCATCACTTGACTCTCTCTGTCCCCTGTCAACCAGGCCTGCGCGATCTTCTCCCTCCTGCCCGTGGCTTACGGATGTTATTCGTGAAGAACGGTCCACCCTTCGGGCAGCTGAGAGGAGATGGCGCAAGTCCAAAGGCGGTCTGGACCTTGATAAGTATCACTCCCTCCTCAAATCCTTCTCTTCTCACATAACTGGTGCTAAAACCCTCTACATTCTGAACAAAATTAACTCTGCTTCAAACCCCCACAAACTTTTTTCTACCTTCTCCACCCTTCTTAACCCACCTCCCCCACCTCCTCCCTCCACCCTGACAGCAGACGACTTCTCCTCCTTCTTTGAGAAAAAAGTCGCCGACATTAGCAGTCGGTTCCCTAAACCCACCTTTCCTACCCTCTCACCCTCCATGACTGACCCAACTAAATGTCTAAACTCTTTTTCTCCCCTGTCTGAGGCAGAGATCTCTGACCTCATTCTCTCTCATCGCCCCACCTCCTGTCCCCTTGATCCTATACCCTCCCCTCTCTTTCAAACCATCTCCCCCTCCATCATAACTTTTCTTCTCCATGTCCTAAACTCCTCTCTTACCTCTGGCACCTTCCCCTCTGCCTTCAAACAGGCTAGAGTTACCCCTCTACTCAAAAAACCCTCCCTTAACCCTGCCGTTCTCCAGAACTACAGACCGGTATCACTGTTACCCTTCCTTTCGAAAACAATTGAACGCGCTGTATCTAACCAACTGTCTAACTTTCTCAGAACAACCTGCTTGACCCCAACCAATCGGGCTTCAAGACTGGCCACTCCACAGAGACTGCCCTCCTTTCAGTCACCACTGCCCTCCAGTCTGCCAGAGCGGCTTCCAGGTCATCCGTCATCATTCTGCTGGACCTTTCTGCAGCGTTTGATACGGTTAACCACCAGATCCTGCTCGCCAGACTTTCTGAGATGGGCATCACTGGCACTGCACTCCAGTGGATCTCATCCTACCTGTCGGGAAGATCCTACCAGGTTTCCTGGGGAGGCAAACTGTCAGGCCCTCGCCAGCTCTCCACTGGTGTCCCACAGGGCTCCGTCTTTGGACCCCTCCTCTTCTCTCTGTACACCACCTCACTTGGACCAATAATCACCTCCCATGGCTTCTCCTACCACTGCTACGCTGACGACACGCAGCTGTACCTGTCGTTCCCCCCGACCGATCCGGGGATCTCAGCTAGGATTGAGGCCTGCCTCACAGACATCTCCGCCTGGATGACCGAGCACCACCTCCAGCTGAACCTCGCCAAAACAGAACTTCTCATCATCCCGGCTAAACCCTCCATCTCCCACGATCTCTCAATCACCCTGGGATCTGCGACGGTGACCCCTTCATCCTCTGCCAGGAACCTTGGGGTTACCATGGACGACGAGCTCTCCCTCACGGCCCACATTGCTGCGGTCTCCCGATCGTGTAGATTCACCCTCTACAACATCCGGGAGATCAGGAGATACCTGTCTGAGCACTCCACCCAGCTGCTAGTCTAAGCACTTGTCCTCTCCAAGTTGGACTATTGCAACTCGCTGCTCGCTGGTCTCCCAGCGTGTGCAACCCGCCCTCTTCAGAGGATTCAGAACGCAGCGGCCCGCCTGGTCTACAATCTACCCAGACGCTCCCATGTTACCCCGCTCCTCATCTCTCTCCACTGGCTACCTATCATGGCCCTTATCAGATTCAAGACCCTGGTATTGACCTTCCGAGCAGTGAACGGGACTGCACCCGTCTACATCAAGTCTCTCCTGCAGCCTTACACCCCCACCCGTCACCTACGGTCTTCTTCAGACAACCGCCTGGTGGTCCCACCGCTCAAGACCGCCCGGTCCCAACACAAGCTCTTCTCCTGTCTGGCCCCCCAGTGGTGGAATCAACTCCCCACCTCCATCAGAGACACTGACTGTCTCTCCACCTTCAAGAAAAGGCTCAAGACGCACTTGTTCCGGGAGTACAACGGTACTTAGGAATGGTTCGCTTGACCCGATGTTAGTTTCCTCAAGGATCACAATGACTCTTGCTTAGAGACTTGTTGCTCTTGTGGTTAGTGGTAACTGACTTAAATTTTTGTACTCGCTGTGATATATTGTTTTTATTATTGTTGTTGCTTTTTTTTTTTTCACAGGTACACTTGCACTTATAGCAGTTCATGTTGTTTAATTGTAACTTGTTTAACTACATGCTCTTATGGTTCTTCCCTTTGGCACTTATTTTGGTTGTTCACAATGTGTGCTTCATGTTTTGGCTACTCGCAATGTTTTGTGGCTATCTCGTTGTTATGATCAGTGACCTATGCACTTTGTAAAGCTCTCTCTTGGAAGTCGCTTTGGATAAAAGCGTCTGCTAAATGAATAAATGTAAATGTAAGTAAGACATGTGTATTATGAAATCAGCTGTTTTACATACATGCTAGAAATAGGAGAGGTACAATTCTATAAATCAACTCCGTTCTGCCAAAATGAAATGGAACAGTGAAAAGTGAGGTCTGAAATCCAGGCCACGTACCTCGGTGGTCTCTTTGATCTCCAGGGTGAAGACATGAAGGTCCTCAGATTCCTTCCTTAGCTCCCTCATCTCCTCACCGGTGCCAACCCGGAAGTCTGCCTTATTGCTGCGAGCCTTCAATTCATCCAGCTCCTTTTGGAAGTGGCCGATCTGGCAGTACAGGGGAAGAACACAAATATACACGCACACAAGTAGAGACTAATTTGACCTGTACTGCTGGTGAGGTGTGATAGAGGCTTATCTGAGTATTCCAAATTCAATTCGTGGACGTAGACAAACTGTGGATTCAGTCTAAAATAGTCAGTATTCAAAATTATACAAGGGATTTTATCCGAATGTGGTATTCACTAGGGGTTCTGAAACACCTGATGCTAGTTTTAAAAAGGTAAGGATGGAAGACGTTTTGTGTTTGGTACCTCTTCCAGAATACCGGCCATGACGGGGTCGGAGTCCTTCCTCTGCTTAAGTTCTTTTTCCAAAGTTTTAACGGCCTGAGCTGCAGTCTAGAGAATAAACACAAACATTGTATACAAAAGATTTGTTTCTTACACCAGCACTGTCCTTAAGTAGATGTAACAGGATATTCAAACAATGAATAAATTACACATTAATGAATATGTTGCAATGATTGTACCCCTAAAACATAATATAAAGACATCATATGACATCATATCAGATGCCATCATATTCAGTGTTTCCCCTATGATTTCTTTTCAGGGGGGTGGTAGACCAAAATACTAGGTGTGTTCGACATCGGCTGCAGCTGCATGACACGACTGGCGAGAGTTGCTGCTTGAAGTCAGGGAGAAGTTAAAAAGGTCTCCGTAAAGTCAGACATTCCTGCTTCTCGTGGTTTGCCGCGTTGACATCAGTCATGGCTGATCAAGCGCTGTTTTCTTACTTTATCGTTGACGAACTGCATGGTCACGAATTTGATTGTTTTCAGAATCAGGTTTATTCGCCATGTATGTTATACAAACACGGAATTTACTGTGGCAGGGAGGTGCAAAACACTAAACATATACAGATCTTAAAGTAAGTAAAAGTACAAAAGTTTAACTATTTCTAAGAACTAAACAATCTAAGAATACAACAATTTAAATATAAAATATATATAAAAATAAGAATAGAATGAGCAGCGTGAATGGTCAACATAGTGCAATCGGATACTGAGATAAAGTGACTTATGCATACTGAATTGCCATTAGATGGACTTATAATAGTTAAATAAGTGAATGAATGTCAATGGGAGTCCTTGGCCTTGTTGAAGAGGCCAGTAGCAGATGGAAAGAAACTGTTCTTATGGCGTGAGGTTTTGGTCCTGATGGACCGCAGCCTTCTGCCAGAGGGGAGTAGCTGGAACAGGGAGTGACCAGGGTGGGAGGGGTCGGCCACAATCTTCCTCGCATGCCTCAGGGTCCTCGAGGTGTGCAGGTCCTCGAGGGTAGGCAGATTGCAGCCGATCACCTTCTCAGCAGTGCGCATGATACCCTGCAGTCTGCTCTTGTCCTTGGCAGTGGCAGCAGCGTACCAGATGGTGATGGAAGAGGTGAGGATGGACTCAATGATGGCTGTGTCGAAGTGCACCATCATTGTCTTTGGCAAGTTGAATTTCTTCAGCTGCCGTAGGAAGTACATCCTCTGTTGTGCTTTTTTGGTGAGGGAGCTGATGTTCAGTTCCCACTTGAGGTCCTGGGAGAGGATGGCGCCCAGGAAGCGGAAGGACTCCACAGGGTGATGGGGGTGAGTGGGGCTGTATTCTTCCTGAAGTCCACAACCATCTCCACTGTCTTAAGAGCATTGAGCTCTAAGTTGTTCTGGCTACACCAGGTCACCAGCTTCCCACCTATAGTCAGCCCAATGAGGGTGGTGTCGTCCGCAAACTTCAGAAGTTTGACAGACGGATGACTGTAGGTGCAGCTGTTGGTGTACAGGGAGAAGAGCAGAGGGAAAAGGACGCAGCCCTGAGGAGATCCGGTGCTGATGGACCGGGAGTCAGAGACTTGTGTTCCCAGCTTAACGCACTGCTTCCTGTCAGACAGGAAGTCTGTGATCCATCTGCAGGTGGAGTCAGGCACGTTCAGCTGGGAGAGCTTGTCCTGAAGCAGGGCAGGGATGATGGTGTTGAAGGCAGAGCTGAAGTCCACAAACAGGATCCTGGCATAGGATGCTGGGGAGTCCATATATTTGGCACTAGAACTTGCACAAACCAGTGCAATGAAATTGGTCATTTTATGTATTGTGCTGTTAAACTCTCTCTCCAATCTGCAGATTGATAATACACCCAGAACTCAACTGAACGTAGTCTTTCCGTTAGTGAAGAGGGGGACTAAAACACTTTCTTCAACAATAGTAGGCTCTTGTAGTCTGTCAATAAAGGCTAATATTGAATTCAATTGCACCGTTTGGTCTGGATTTTACCATTAGCGGAACTGAAGGTGTCAGAAAAAAATTTTTCTGGCCAATCATGAAACCGCTGTGTCGTCATTAGAACCCGTGCAGTTGCTCTCGAGAAAATGGCTCGGCTACACAGCCAGCATTTCTCGAATCGATCTCATGGTACTTTGATGGCATACGTCAGTGACCAAGCCTCGGCGCCGTCTCAAGTCGGACAGCATTCACTGCTTCAAGTCAGCCTGAATAGACCTATTGTCTTCCATTCATTTTCAATGGAAGCCACATGACAGGTCCCGCCAGGCAGCCTAGCAGGAGAAGCAAACCCTGGCTGTTTATCAATCCAAATTTGTTTCCGTTCTTGTGTCCTTGTGAACTTACATTTACATGTATTAATTTAGCAGACGCTTTTATCCAAAGCGACTTCCAAGAGAGAGCTTTACAAAAGTGCATAGGTCAATGATCATAAACAACGAGATAGCCCCAAAAACATTGCGGGCAGCCAAAACATGAAGCATACATTGTGAAAAGGAAATAAGTGCCAATGTGAAGAAACATATGAGCATGTAGTTAAACAAATTACAATTGAACAACATGAACCTCAAAAGTGCGAGAGTGTACCTATAGGAAAGCAAGCAACAATAATATAATTCACAGAGTACAAGCAGTTAAATCAGTTACAACTAACCAACAAGTGCAACAAGTTTGAGACTTATCAAGCACTGTGTCCGTGTGCAAGATGTATAGGTGGTATGGGGGGTGATTATACAGTTTTTTTCTCGAAATTCAGCCTTCGTGCAAAATTACAGCCACTACAAGCAGTCCCACAATGAGCTTTCCTCAGGACGTGCCGTTTCTGTGTCTGTAACTTTAAATGCTATGAGGAAGAAAGAGGCGGGGCTAACTGCCATGCTTCGGTCGTTTGCCAGCCATGATGTCTCGAGGAAAACCAATATCGCGCTTGCATGGTCGTTGCTAATTTTCTCATTGGTGGGCCAAATTCTCTGTGCGGGCAAAGGAGAGAAAGGGGAGGTAACCTTTGCTTTTATGACGTCATAAAACCAGCATTTTCAAAACCGAGCGTTTCAGCTTTCATTTTCTCAAAGGCGGAGAAGAATACCCAGGGCTTGGTTTACACCTATCGAAATTTCTAGCCACTGGGGGACCAAAGGCAGGCTAGGGGAACTCATATTAATGTTAAATAACCTCCTAAAGTGAACATTTCATGTCATGGGACCTTTAAATGAGTCCAGGGTGTTGCGGAATAGCCAAGAACACACGCATCTCAATTCGTTCTCCGTCCTCGTGGTCTTGCAAGACCGTTCTTGCAAAGACGCTTGGCAAGAACGTTCTTCTCAAGAACCCAAGTACTTTCTTAGCGTTCTTCGGATTGATAAACAGCCCCTATTCTATGTGGACAAGCAACGTGTGTAACCGTGTGTGTGTGCCCCCCCAAAACGACCTCTTGCCACCCTTAAAGAATGATGTGCCGCCCCGCCAAAACAATTATGGTAGGGGAAACACTGATATTAGCACAAATGAGAACTGGATGGTTACTTTAGCTAGTACCTGGGAAGTAGGATTACTTGTTTGGGACGGGGCAGGCCTTTGTCCCACAGAAGAGGTTGAGCTGATTTGGACTGGCCGTACTGGGGCTGAAAAACAATAAATAATATATCACCAACCACATTTCAGTAAATTATGTATTTTGACTTATCATGATGCAACTTAAAGGACACATGACCAATACATGAAAACGTGGGAATAGGTTTATTTCTTTGTTTGACAGGAAAAGCAGGAGGGGGTGATATTCAGTAAAGGTCCCAGGCCATTGCATTAAGGCCTCAGCCCATGTGATATGCCCCAATACTTTTTATCAGTAAGGAGCCTAAAGAGATTCGCACTGCTTTAGGTACCTGGAATGATGGGGGTTTTGGTAACAGCAATCGTCTCGCTGACTGGCTCAGTGAAGACAGTCTTATGGGTGGGGGCAAAAGAGAAAGTCTGGGAGGCTGGTGCTGCAACTGGAGTCTCCACTGCCAAAAACCTGAGACAAATGTTGGGACAGAGAAAACACACACACTCCATTGTAACAGATCTAGAGATTATTTAGCACTGTGAAATGGATGAGGAAATTCAACAATTTAAAAAGAGACAATTCACATTATGGTTGGACGGTATAGCCTAAAATGTATATCATGGAAAAATTTGAAGCACAAACGGTAACTGTATATATCTCAATATAGTTTTTCTTAATTTTTAGTCCATTCATTTCAATAGAATGCAAGCCGCACCACTGCGGCTACTCTACCGCACGACGGATTTGGATTTTTTTCCTACTTTTGCAGTGCTTTGCCATGGAAGAAGAGCCAATATTTAGCTTTCAACAGTACGTTTATAGGATCACAAGAAAACTTAGTTCAATATGTCACACGGTCCAATGAAAAGGGATGTATTGACCGCTGGAAACCGAAACTTTAACAGTTTTCATTTTCTTGCATATTACAAAAGTTGAAGAAGCCACTCAATATAATTAAACAAAATGATAGGATCACTAAATGCTCATCATTTGTTCTTGTTTACCTAACCTTCAAGTTGAGTTGTGGGCGCGTCATGCGTGATGTGATTTGCATCATGGTACAGCTGGTTTTTCCCATGGCTACTTATGCAAGCGCGGTGGTACTAGCTGTAATGTTTCGTATGAAGCTGTGTCTGTACAAAGTACGATCCCATCCTCCCTCCTAATCAAGTTACAAATTACTATCGCAGAAGACTCAACTATGTTCTACAATAAACATTTCACAATTCTAACCAACCTGGCAATCTTTGGCTACACTATTCCATAATGCATTTTTGACATTTAAGTCTCTGTAAACATTGGAAGTCGTCATATAAATCCAAACAATAAAGCCCAAAAACAATGCTCTACTGTATCTGTGCAATATTGTTTATGAGGATGCGGACGATTGCTTGCTATATTAAAGTTCCGTACGGTAATTATTAGGGGTGGGGGAAAAAAAATCTATTCACATTCGAATCGCAATTCAGTCTTCTAGCGATTTACAAATGTTTTTTGGTTTTTTTAAAGGGGTGATTGACTGGGTTTTTGGGGTATTTCACACTGTTCCTTAAGGTCTCTGAATAGGGTATGTAACATTGGTTGGGCTAAAAATGGCCCGGGTGCTGTTCTATGCCCCCTGATACCTCCAGTGAAATTTTCCCGGGAAAAAACGCTAGGTTTTCTCCTTTTATGGTATGCTCATGAATATATAGATGAGCTGCGCACTGATTGGTTGGTTTACAACGAGTGAAGTTGTGGAGCAAAGACTCAACACGGCCAACAGCACTCACTGAAACAACGAAGGTGGAGACTTGAAATAAAAACATACAAATAAATCTATTTTGTCTACACAACACTGTTTTCAACAGATTGACTAGATATCATTTGAAATGATTACGTTAGTTGTTTCCACTTCTGTTGTCGAAGCAAACAGGATCGACTTAGGTGGGTAACGTAAGCACTACAGATTAGCAAACAAAGTATCGTGATTCAACTCAGCTTCAGTTAGCTCTAGCGATCTGCTGAAAAATAGATCTTGACAAACATGCATCTTGAATTGTAGATTTACATGACAACACAGGTTATTTATTTGAATGAAACAGTCAGGAACGTGAAATAACGCGTTAGCCCCATTGCCAATAAACTAGGCTAAATCATCACACATTCTACCTATGCTCTTGCGTTAGCAAGCTAAACTAGTTTACATGCCTACAGTCTAGGTGTTTTTGCTATCTAGCTGTTCTTGCATTCCTTGCAAATCAGCGTTAATAAATAGGGATATTCCCCTAGATAAACATCAGCCATGCCTGCCTAGTATCTTGTTCTTTGGGAAGATGGTGAAAAGTGTCAGGATTGCCAGTACAGCCTGGAACACTGCATTTACGGCGCTCCATTTTCAATATCTTGAAAACTTATTAACTTTCTTATTTGTAATTCCTGTGGAAGTACAGAGCAGCGCGCAGCTAGCTAAAAAAAGGGTCGGAGATCTACGCAACCTCCGTTTATGTTCCTGGACCAGAAAACCAGAGGGCGGGTAAATGTAAATTTTGGGCGTGACAAAGTTGATGCTGCAACTTGTGACGTCACAAGTTGCATTGTTTCAAAAGCTAGCGTTTGCAAGTTGCAGTTTCAAAATAGTAGCGAGAAGTCAAATTTTGCTAGGAAAGAGATTTCAATGGACTTTGAGGTTCACTGTATGTCTATTTTATACACCAAACTGTAATTTTTCAACTATGACAAGGTAAAATCGGTTTTGCAATCAATCGCTGCTTTAAATAATTTTTTACATAAAAAATTCTCTTTCGATAAAAAAAATTGTGATTCGATTTTTAAATCGATTTGTGACCCCAAGAATCGATTGGAATCAAATCGTGAGGTACCAAAAGATTCCGACCCCTAGTAATTATATTCCATGCCTGGTGTGAATTGGGTTGTGAAATTGTATTTCTTGGAGGCTCTACCTGTTTTAGCACGGTATATTCAAATTGTAGGCCAAAGTCAGACTGGTATATTTCTATACCATTCATACCGTCAAGGAATACCACAAGCAATTACGTTCTATTTAAATTGTATTCAGATTAAGAGAGCTTTATTAGCATGACATTACCAAAGTATTATTTGATTCCACAGCTACCAAGCTCATTCTACAGAGCAAAAACACAAAATCTAGAGCTACCACGGGTTCTATCATTAGGGTTCTATTATCAGGGTTAATCATCATCTCCCTCACCTGTCATTGAGATTGAGCTTGACCACTGGGGTGGCAGGCTCAGACGTGCCCCTTTGAACAATCATGGGAGACGCGGTTGCGTAGCACTGGGGGGTGGGGGCGACTGAGGCCGGAGGTGGGGCCGCTTCCATTTGCGGCTTTACCAAGGGGGCACTGAACGAGAAGGCGGAGGCTGACGAGATGTCAGAGGGGAGCTTAGTGGCAAAAGAGAAGCCAGAGGGAACAGTGGAGCCTGTGGCCAAGCCAAAGGCTGGGACCGACCCCCCAAAGGAGAAGGCAGAGGAGGAGGTAGCCACGGAGGAGGAAGAGGAGAAGGGAAGGGAGAAGGATGAGGAGGTGGGGGCAGCGAAGGGGGCAGGGGACGAGATGGTGGATGGGGCCATAGCAGCAGAGGAAGGGCGGGATGCTATGGTGGCTGGAGGGAGGCCAGGGCTGGGCTTGATGGTGGCTGGAGGGAGGCCAGGGCTGGGCTTGATGGTGGGCAGGGCAGCTACGGAAACTGAAACACAAAGAAAAGGACAATGATAAGTGCTGTGATAAAAATCTTAGGACTGCTTAAAAACAGACCACTGTTATGGAAACTACAGCCATTTGTATAGTCTGGTAATAACACAAATTAAAGACAGAAGTAGCCCGTCCAAATATTGCATTCGGTCCAAATAACGTCCAATCATCAGAACGGACCATACAGTGCATGTCCACTACAGCGGAGCGGGCAGCGCGGGGCATCGGATTCCAATTCATTTTCAATGAAACAGGGCGTTGACGCTCGTGTAGGGCATTGTGGGAAGGCGGAGCGTTGCAAGTTGGATTTTCTCAACTTTATGTAAATGAGGAGCGTGAAAACGCTAGCGTTGGCCAATCGGATTGGTTTCTTGTTTCTTGTAACGTAGCAACCGTTGGTCACGGTAAATATTTCTAGGTTTTACAATTTCAAGATGGAGCAAATGTGTCTGCTCACCCAGTTCTGATCAGAACAAAGTTATGTAATGTGACAAGCCTGAATTTAAGGATTACATTAAAATAATAATGCATGGTGCGCAGAGGCAGAGGGGCAGAGAGGTAGAGGCAGAGAGGCGCAGAGAGAGAGGCAGAGAGGCGCAGAGAGAGAGAGAGAGGCGCAGAGAGAGAGAGAGCTTTATTTATTTTTTACTCCGCTTTGCGCTCAACTCAACTTTTTTTTATTATACTCAAACATCTCTGGGACTTATTGAGTGGCGTAATAGTCGCGCAACACAACGAATCGATAATTAAATTAGTTGCCAACTCTTTTAATAATCGAATGTTAGCAATGTTATTGATTTGTTGTTGCAGCCCTAATAGATGTATATAAAACTGTTCTGCAACAATGCTTAGGTGGTACATGTCAAAGTAACACCCACATGAATGGCAGGACCCAAGGTTTCCCAGCAGAACATTGCCCAAAGCAACACACTGCCTCCACCAGCTTGCCATAGTGCATACTGGCACCAAATGTTCCCCAGGTAAGCGACACACACATACCCAGCCATCCACATGGTGTAAAGAAAACATGATTCATCAGACCAGGCCACCTTCTTCCACTGCTCCGTGGTCCAGTTCTGATGCCAACATGCCCATAAAGGCAATTTCGGCAGTGGACAGGGGTCAGTATGGGCACCCTGACTGGTCTGCGGCTACACAGCCCCATATGCAACAAACTGCAATTCACTGTGTTCTGACACCTTTCTATCAGAACCAGCATAAACTTTTTCTGCAATTTGAGCTACAGTAGCTTGTCTGTTGGATCGGACCACATTGGCCAGCCTTTGCTTCCCACGTGCATTAATGAGCCTTGGTTGCCCAGGACCCTGTCGCTGGTTCACCGCTTTTCCATCCTTGGACCACTTTTCTGACCACTGCAGTGGGAACACCCCACAAGAACTGCAGTTTTGGAGATGCTCTGACCCAATTGTCAAGCCATCAGAATTTGTCCCTTGTCAAAGTCACTCAAATCCTTATGCTTGCCCATTTTCACTGCTTCTATCAACTTTGAGGACAAAATGTTAACTTTCATGCCTTATATATCCCACCCACTGACAGGTGCCATGATAACAAGATTATCAGCATTATTCACTTCACCTGTCAGTAGTCATAATGTTATGTCTGATCAGTGTATGTGACAAAGGGCGGTGGTGCCCATCCACACCTGCGGGGAGGTCCCTTTCCCCCTCCAGGACCAGGCTGACAGGAGCTGTGACAAGTTGCTTGGCGCCTGGGTTGAGGTTGAGCAGGGCGAAGGGGCACAAAACCCCATCCGTGGAAAGTATCAGCAGGGTGGGCACAGGGGGCAGAGTTTTCTCATCCGCTGGAGAGGCACAAACAAGGAAGAAGAAATTTGGTCAGATATGGGTTCTGGAGATTAGGCATCTCATATGCAGTTAGGCACTCACTCTCACAGTGTTTCCCCTACCATTGTTTAGGAGGGGTAGCCCTAACCCTAACCCTAACCCTAACCCTAACCCCCTAAAAGACTGACATTCATATATTCAAAAAAACAGGCGTTAAATTAATTTGTGTCATATGTTTGCACAACATTTCCCTTGTTATTTACACCTGATCGACTGTCGATGAGTACACTAGATCCTCTGGCAGCGACTATTTGCATAAATTTACCTAGTCGCTCCTCGCGCGTGGCTCCATGTGGTGCAGGGAATCCACTTAATGATCGCAGTACTTCTGCATATTGCATAAGCCAGGTCCGGAAGCTAGCAGTTACACTAGTTCTCTTACACAAAATGCAGTTTTTTACGTTGGAGTTTGTGGTGATGATTCCAAAATGACAATTAGCAGTGAACATAGGATTCTATGTCTATTCTGTGCCTTCAAGCAAGAGGGAAAAGGGGTTCAAATTGTTTGTTTCGAGCTACATTGACAATTACGAAGGTATGGTTGATTTAACTCACAGTAAATGCTGCTAGCTATCAGTAGCTAGCTAGCTATCACTAGCTAACGGATTTGAGCAGTAACATTAGCTAGGCTAGCTAGTAAATTTGTTGCTACATTATAATGTACTGAATTATGCATGGAGAGTCAGGTGGCTGAGCGGTTAGGGAATCAGGCTAGTAATCATAAGGTTGCCGGTTCGATTCCCCGCCGTGCAAAATTACGTTGTGTCCTTGGGCAAGGCACTTCACCTTACTTGCCTCGGGGGAATGTCACTGTACTTACTGTAAGTTGCTCTGGATAAGAGTGTCTGCTAAATGACTAAATGTAAATTATATATGATTGTCAGCGTGCTTACTATTAATGTTAACAGATAATAATTGCTCTGTCATATGTTCTGGAATCTGGAAACGGGAGAGATCTCCGTTAGGGAGATTAGTTCTAGACCTGGCCAATTTATTTTCCCAGAAATAAGTAATAGTCAATTAGTATTTACTTACTTGAATATACTGTGCTAGCTGTGTTATGCTAGCTAGTTTTGTTTTGACTTGCAACATACTGATGTTGCTCGTCCACAAATGACCTAATAATCGCATAGAATAGGGTTAGTTTCTTTTGCTACATTTACATTTGTTCATTTAGCAGACGCTTTTATCCAAAGCAACTTACAAGAGAGAGCTTTACAAAAAGTGCATAGGTCAATGATCATAAACAACGAGAACAACATTGCGGGTAGCCAAAACATGAAGCATACATTGTGAAAAGCAAATAAGTGCCAAAGGGTAGAACCAGAAGAGCATGTAGTTAAACAAATTACAATTAACCCTTGTGTTCTCTTCGGGTCATTCTGACCCATCAGTCATTGTTACCCACCGTCGTATTGTGACAACTTTACCGCATACAAAAACAAAGTGAAGCATTTTCTTTTAACCGTCGGGCTGTCTCAGACCCTCCACATTGCGAAGGTTAAAAGAAAATGATTTTTATTTGTTTTTGTATTGGGTAAAATTGGGTAAACACAACGATGGTTCGTTATGAACCTTTGGGTCATGTGACCCGAAGGCAGCACAAGGGTTAAACAACATGATGCGTGCTTAAGTGTGCATTCATGTACACAGAAGGAACAAAATCACACGTGCTTGCACAAAAACCTACACATGACAGAAAGCTAGACCCCAGGTCATTAAGAAAGGCAGAAAGAGACAATGACTAAAAACATGATTTGTATGTGCAATAACCTAATTTAAAGGGTTAGGTTTATCAACAACTTTCAGTTGTAAGACAACTAATCTGTGTGGTCTGCTATGGCCCTGAGACTTGCAAAAACACAAACACAAAGGAGAATATGAGGTGAGGGCTTACAGAGGATGAGGGAAGGTGTGAGGGGAGAAGGAGAGAGAAGAGGAGAGTATGCTCCTCAGCATTCTTAGGCATTGTTGATGTTTTCAGGCCATTTTAATGCGTAGGCTACATAAACACATACAAACCCCTCTTAATATCTCACTTGAAACAAAGGAGTTTGATTACAATTACAATACAATAGATAGAAAGCACTGATTAAATTGCCACTGGTTAGGGTCTTGAAAAATGGGAAACAAGACTAAAACAACAGCAGCAGTGTTGTTAACCCTACGTGACTGCATGCCTGCAACACAAGCACTAATAAAGCAGCTTAACCCTTGTGTTCTCCTCGGGTCGTTCTGACCCATCAGTCATTGTGACCCACCGTCGTATTGCGACAACTTTACCGCATACAAAAACAAAGTGAAGCATTTTCTTTTAACCGTCGGGCTGTCTCAGACCCCCCACATTGCGAAGGTTAAAAGAAAAGTATTTTTATTTGTTTTTGTATTGGGTAAAATTGGGTAAACACAATGATGGTTCGTTATGAACCTTTGGGTCATGTGACCCGAAGGCAGCACGAGGGTTAATCATCATTCCTTTCACAGGCTCAGAAAACACTGCAGTCACCGTAGTAGCGCATACAAAATATTATGAGCACAGGCTGCGGAATCATGCTGCAGCCACTGCATCTATGGATGTACTGCAGCTAGCCTGACAAGATAATAATAATAATAATTAGTATTTATAATGCACTTTATATTTAGCTACAAATCTCAAAGTGCTACAGGTTAAAAACAAGAGAAAAAATGCTTAATGTTAATGAGACACTAAACGTTGATATCATAGACCCATTTTCACCATTTCACACCAAATCTATTTCCACAGATCAAATGTGTTACCCTTGTAGGGTCATGGCAAGTAAACATTAGGGGTGGAACGGAACACTGAAGTCACGGTTCGGTTCATACCGCGGTTCAGACATCACGGTTCGGTACGAGTTCGGTACAACGGAAAGGCAAAACAAACCAGGTTCCTCTACGAGTGAACACAGGCGCATTGAAGATGACGTAAATTCCGATTGCGTCACAATTTTTTTGGGCCCTATTTGTATGTGTATCTAATGGCTGGTTAAGCACTGTAGGGAGGAGAAGTTTTTTTTTGTCTCGTTCCAGTGATTGGCACACCTAGGTGATGGCGTCGGATATTCTTAGTCATTTATCACACGCCAGATGCGTTATATGCGTTAGCATGTTAGATGTATTTCCACTCACATACCCCACAACCAGTGACGTGCGGTGATGTCAGTAAGAGGCTAGGCACTGAGTTATGAAAGTCAGATTACCTAATTACCAAAATTTTGGAATAAAATCGATCTTGGAGAAATTCCTCAACTCTGTGATATCGGCACCGCTGCTGTCATTTTGACTTGAATTTTGCGGGGATTACGCTTACAATGTAGCTGGTGTAATGACATTAGCTGCGCAAATGTCCAGTAATATCTCGATTTTAATTGGTCCATGTTTGATACGTAACGTAGGTGATTACTGGCATACGTGCAAAGGCACAGCAGTTGTGCTTTTCAACGTACATGTTGAAGAATAGGCCTACAGGATCGAAGTGCGCAAGTGAGTTTTTCGCTTGTCGTCCGCAGCGAACGGACAGGAAAAGCACTGCTTATTCTACAATTTTTTGGGTATTTGATTATGCGTAACCGCTACATTTGTCGCCTAATGTCTAAACAATTGGAATAACACACATTGCATCTATAAATCACAAGAATAAACAGCAAAAATACAAATACAAGTTTATTAAATAAAATGATTTAATAAAAATGTTTCCGTTTGAATTTTGGCAGGTTAGGCAGTGCCTACCTTGCCTACCCAGACTGCTCGTCACTGCCCACAATGCCGACGCACAGTGCTTGTCTTATCCACCACTCTCTCGCCTGTACTACTGTAACTGCATGGGAAACCGAAGTTTTCCCAAACTTGCAATCTTAAAAAGGCCGGCGGGTCCTCTATCTCTCGTGGGTCGCCACCACTCGCCATACTCGTCCTTAGTGCTGCTAGTTAGCCTATCTCTGACTCACGGCGGCGCCAATCAGAGCTTCAGAGCTACAGATTAGATGTCCCTAAAGAACACGAGTATCTAACAGTAGTTCTGCATTATCTTAATTAATTTGCTTTTTTTATTTATTTTTATTTTTAAAATAAAATAAAAAGTTTTATTTATTTTTATACTGTGTATTCTCTGTGTAATTTCATGCACCGAACCACGACGCCCGTACCGTACGGTTTGGTACGAATACATGTACCGTTCCACCCCTAGTAAACATGTAGGCTTTTTTTGTTTGTTTTGTTTTTAAGGACACTGAACAGTTTTCCAAAATTCACTGTAGGGGGGAGGGGATTGAGGGAGGTCATCAGGAAGTGCTACTTACTGATGTGTATCTGCTGTTGACTGGTGTAGTCTATGGCTAACCCCAGAGGCAGTGTGTCGTCGTTGGTCTGGGTGACAGGCAGCTCTCCTCGACTGGCATCCTCTAGCAGCCACAGTTCCCAATTAGTCTTGAGGGGACAAAGACATGGCGATCACGCAAACATGAGTAACCAATTAGTTTTCTGTGGCACTCTTGGTCATGTTGGCTGCAAATTGGCCATTACGTGGAATTCTCACGGACAAGATATGTGGTTGGACAAGAGTTACTAGTTTTGAATGATATGGGAATTTAACAAGACAATATTTATGTAGTGTAAAGTCACCGTATCCTCTTGCTTGGCAATGATGCTGACTTCAATGGAGGCTGCAGATGCAGCAAGAACAATGCCCCTACAAGAGAAAGACAGTTATGCCTTGATCATGCTCACCACATGGTTAGTTCCCACTTTTAGGACTGTTCCATTTTGTTTTCCCTTGTACAGAGGAAGTTAAAATCAAGTACACCGTAATAAATTATCCATAGTAGAAGTACAAAATAATATTTGGTCTGGTGGGCGAGCCTTACCAGTCTTCAATGTAGCTAAGAAAGTAGTGGTGCTGCCTCTCGGTACAGGTACCATACACCAGGTCATTGAAGTTGAGGTACCTCTCTTCCCTCTTATCCTCTTTTTTCTGTAAAAAATAAAAATTAAATCATCTGTGATTCACTAACAATTATTTTGGTAATATTAGCAGAAAAAACAAACTCCTGTCACTTTGGTCAACATGAGAGCGGAGAAGAACTCGTTACTCACCGGCAGGGACACAACCACCAATTCTGGGGGGGTCTCGGGGGAGCCGTCAGCAGCAGCGTATGCCACAGCAAACATATACGTACTCAGCCACAGCACGTCGAGCACTGAGTGAAGAGAGTTGAGATTGTCATTTATCTGTTATTATTGTAGAAGGGTCCCATTTGGTTGGTACCACTTTCGCAAAATACCTGTCCAAGTATATGAAGGAATTATTCTATCATGGATATGTATACAAAATGGCCAAAACTATGTGGACACCTGACAATGACACCTATGTGAACTCGGACATCCCATTATGCTTGTGGATACATTTGGGACACTGGTGAGTGATGTAACGGATGGTAGGCGATTTTATTGCGCAATGCGCTTTAGCACTAGGCAGCCCTGCTCTGAGTTTGCGTTGGTCTACGGCTGGGCTGGGCTCTTGTAGCTGGGCTCTTGTAGCTGGGCTCTTGCTGTTCCTAGATGCTTCCACTTTTATAGCACTTAGTTGACCGGAGCAGATCTAATAGGGCAGAAATCTCAAAACTGACTTTCGGCAAAGGTGGCATCCTATGACAGTGCCACCTTTAAAGTCACTGAGATCTTTATAGTCCAGTCATTTTAAGCTAAAATGGGGGTCAACCTAGGACAAATTGCAACAGAAGAAAACTCAACTGATTTTGTATCCTCAATGTGTCCTGGGTAAGGAAATATGTTGTGGTATTTATGCAAATTGGCACATACATTATTATGCAGCGTTTGTGCATGTTACCAAAACAAAACAAAAAAACTTGTAATACATTTTTTGTTTGTCTTAATGTAAGTATTCAACTCATAAATTTTCATGGTGATATCTAAAGGTAATTTATTTTAGCCTATCCTATAGGCTATATTTTGGTATTTTTCTAAACTTTCCCCTAATGGTATTCTTCTGGGCTTTGTTTTTTCCTTACTCGGGACATATTGAAGATACAAAATCAGTTGAGTTTGCTTCTGTTGCAATTTCTCCTACCTTTTTTCATAAAATGACTTGCCTACTAGTACAACAGATTGTACCAATGTTTGTCTATGGAGATTCCATGGTTATGTGCAGCATTGTATGCATATGTGAGCAATGGGTGTAGCTGAAACATCTGAATTCAGTAATTAGTGGGGGTGACCACATACACTATATGGGCAGAAGTATACAGTTCTTCCACAGTCTTCTCTACTTAGCTTACCTTTGACAGGGTTGTCAGAGCTGTAAAAGCTTGGACATGGGATGACTTTCTTTTCCTGCAGTGTCTGGTTGGGACAGCAAAAATACAAGTCTGACACAAATAATTGCTTCACTGTGAGTGTAGACCCATATAATGCAGTATTTCAGTTGGAAGAAACGTACCGGAGTATACTGGCTGACGGTGGCGTTCATTTTTCCCACAGCTACTTGCTTTCCTTTGGGACTCCAACATACTAAATGACACAGAATATGGCATTAGGGGATACATCTCAAAAGTCAATGTCAATAACTTAATTCATGTTATGAATCTAAACTAAAATGTAAGCACCACAGTATACGACAGATAGAGGCAATGATATATGAAAATAAATACAGCAGACGTAGGATAGATGTATATAAAAATGTGTAAACTCCTAAAAAAAAGTTCGGAAACGTTATTTCAGTCGATTATTCTTACATTTACATGTTACATTTAGTCATTTAGCAGACGCTTTTATCCAGAGCGACTTACAGTAAGTACAGGGACATTCTCCCCGAGGCAAGTAGGGTGAAGTGCCTTTCCCAAGGACACAACGTCAAACCAAATCGAACCAACAACCTTCTGATTAAAAGCCCGACTCCCTAACCGCTCAGCCATCGGACTCCCTATTCCCCCGGATTCTTCCCCTTCAATATATCAATGTATCCCTTCAATGTATTTTATATTGTTGGAAAGCCTGATTAGTCACCTTTACAACGAGGTACAACTTGTAAGGATTGTGCGTTCGTGGAATGAGCAACACAGCTAACCGTGTGGGTAGCGGCCCAAAAAAATGTGCCAAAATCCCCTGCAATATTCTTAATAATACCAACAAAACCACTAACCCTAACAAGTGTCAAATAATGAGTCTGTAAATAGGGAAGTCACTTACGGCATGTAATGCCCACAACAGAGGGGAGCTGGGCCTGAATTGTGGCACTGCCAGTCACCTCTACCACCATCATACTGCCGTCAGATAGACAGGATGCCAGGATTGACGCCTGCACAGGGTTCCATTTCAGGTCCTGGACACAAGTGCCGAGGCACGCTGCAGGTCTCAATGATGCAAATGGTAACTTTTGGGGTCTGGCCTGAAGAGAGGTGTCAAAAAACATGGGTCTTGGACCAGGTATACAAATAAAATAAAAGATATGGATTCTTTCATCCTTTTACAGGTAGGCCTACAGGCTAACAAACTATGGTTAACAATGACTTCAATTGAGATAACACACAGCCAAGAGAAAGTGTAAACCTCGTTTCATACATTAGGTATGCACGATATATCGGCGGCCATATCGGTATCGAACGATAAATGTTTATTTTTGTGTCATCGGTCTGATAAGAATTGTCAATTAATTATGGATTCTTTCCGCCCTTTGAACCACTTATTTTTTCTGTCAGGCAATATATTTTATTTATATGAAAGAAAGGCAGCCATAAGAATGTACAGTGCTCAGCGTAAATGAGTACACCCCTTTTGAAAAGTAACATTTTAAACTCTCAATGAACACAAAAACAATATCTCAATGAACACAAAAACAATTGTCCAAAATGTTTAATATAACATCTGTTTAACTTAACATGAAAGTAAAGTTAATTATATAATTTAGAACGCACATTTCAGTTTTACTAAAATTTGGGTGATGCAAAAATGATTACACCCCACAACAAGTAGAGTACATCTAGTACTTTGTATGGCCTCCATGATTGTTAATGACAGCACCAAGTCTTCAGGGCATGGAATGAACAATCTGGCGACATTTTGCAACATCCATCTTTTTCCATTCTTCAAGAATGCCTTCTTGGATGCTGGATGGAGAGTGATGCTCAACTTCTCTCTTCAGAATTCCCCTTAGGTGTTCGATTGGGTTCAGATCAAGAGACATACTTGGCCACTGAATCACTTTCACCCTGTTTTTCTTCAAAAATCCAACAGTGGCCTTAGTTGTTTGTTTAGGATCATTGTCATGTTGGAAAAGTACACGACGACCAAGGGCACGGAGTGATGGTAGCATCTTCTCTTTCAGTATAGAGCAGTACATCTGTGAATTCATGATGCCATCAATGAAATGCAGCTCCCCGACACTAGCAGCAGTCATGCAGCCCCACATAAGGATACTGCCACCACCATGTTTCACTGTAGGCACCATGCATTTTTCTTTGTATTCCTCACCTTTGCGATGCCATACAGTTTTTAAGCCATCAGTTCCAAAAATATTTATCTTGGTCTCATCACTCCAGAGTATAGCATCCCAGTAGCCTTCATCTTTGTCAGCATGGGCCCTGGCAAACTCTAGGCGGATTTTTTTTGTGCCTGGCCTTTCGGAGAGGCTTCTTTCATGGACGGCACCCATGCATGCCATTCCTCTGCAGTGTACGCCGTATGGTGTCACGGGAAATAGTCACCCCAGTTTGTCTTTCTACTTCCTTAGATAACTTGCATGCCGATTTTCTTCAACCCTTCTCATCAGAAGATGCTCCTGGCGACGTGTTAACTTCCGTGGATGATCTGGACATCTGAGTTAGTTGCAGTTCCATCCTTTTAAAAATGTTGTACCACTTTTGCTACAGTATTCTGACTGATAAGTAAAGCTTTGCTGATCTTCTTGTAGCCTTCACCTTTCTGGTGTGGAGAAATTATTTTCTTTCTCAGGTCTTGTGACATACCTCTTCCATGTGGTGCCATTGCTGACAGCATAAAATGGGAAGTAGCCTAACACCCTTTTATAGGCAACTGTCTGCTGGACACCTGTGGAATGAATAATTACTCACCTGTGGTTGAATTCTTGTTAAAATACACATTTGTAGTCTAAAATGTTGCTTTGCGCCACTCAGTGGGATGTACTCATTTTTGCATCACCCTAATTTGAGTTAACCTGAAAAATGTGTATTCTAAATTATATAATTAACTTTACTGATCATTTGGGTAAAAGAAAGGTGTTTTATGCAGTTGTCCACTGCCTTTTGTTTTTGAAATCAGACTCAGGCTTGTATTTATCGGCATGTATTGGTTATCAGCTTCCAAATATAAAGAGTTATCGGTATCGGCCAAAATGTCCATATCCGTCCCATAGGCACTGTGTGACCTTCAAAGGTTATGCATCTTTATTCTGTGCAAAATCGTTTTTTAGCATGTAATATTTAGCAACAACAACAGATGAACCTGTTATAGAAATATGTATTATAGAACCTTATAGAAATATGTGTGGCATAATTTGGGGATTTGACCTTGTTGATAAAGATGCGGACATCATAGAAAGCCAGCAAGAGGCCAGACTCCTCTGACATGCCACACACTGACAGAGTGAGCTCATCACTGCTAAGAGCCAAGTGGTGCAGGGGCAACTCCACAGGAACCTCCACCAGTGCAGCGATTCCCTCCACTTCAAGGGAAAATAAAAGGAGACAGAAGGGAAAAAAAGGGTAGAAAAGAGAGCGAAACAGAGCAATTGAGTAACATCAGTTTCAATGCCTGTAAAGTGACAATAAAATATGTTAGTTTGTCACACCACAGAAAAGTGTTCCTAACCACCCAGACACATTTGAATGATAAAAAAAACAAATTCTTACAAAATTGTTTCAGCCCCACCCAAAAAAACCTGAACACCAATTTTGAGAAACTGTTTAAAGTCCCGGTAAAGTTAACTGATTTAGTCTAAACGCCAAAAACGTTTAAATGTATTACTTAAACACATTACAAAGACTCAAGTATGTAGTACTGAATTGTGGCGTTAGACCATTAAACAGTTTTGCAACGTGTGTTCAGGATTTTTTGGGCAGGGCTGAAATCATGTCTCGATGACGCAATGGAGGAACTAAGCTAAGTTACACTTTAGTAACAAGACCGCATAAACTGTTATTAAAACTAATAAACGTATTCATTGTTAGCCTAATGTTATTTGGCTGAATCATGCGTGTGTATAAAAACACACCAGGGACACTGACATCGACAACCCTGCACCATGCATTATTATTTTAATGTAATCTTTAAATTCAGGCTCGTCACATAACGTAACTTTGTTCTGAACAGGACTGGGTGTGCAGCCACACACAATAAGTTTCTCCATCTTGAAACTGAAACCTAGAAATGTTTACCATTACCAACGGTTGCTACGTTACAAGAAACCAATCAGATTGGCCAACGCTAGCGTTTAACGCTCCTCATTTACATAAAGTTGAGACATTTCCAACTCGCAACACTCCGCTCGCCTTCCCACAATGCCCTGCGCGGAAATGAACTGAAAGCCAACGCCCCGCGCCGCCCGCTCCGCTGTAGTGGACACAAACTATTACGCCTGGGAAACACTGGCTGCGAAGCGCCACAATCGGCTACGAATGGCGCGAAGCTGTTCTCACCAGACGCACATTATTTTGCGCGGGTCACCAAGCCTTTCACCTCTGAGCTGTCCTTTTTCACATCTAACATGGTACATCAACATGGCATAGATTATATTTAGGAAACGTGTTATTCCAACAGCTGCCCCAACAGCATCCCAGCATTGATCCTTCTTTACATTGTCCTTGTAAAATTGGTGCTGGGGGTCATACAACTCCCTGTGCTTGTCACTTCGAGAATTAATTTGATGACGTCCATCTCCTTGAATTTCGCCGCTGATTTTCAAAATCGACTTGGGGGTTCTCTCTCGGTGTGTCTGCACGCGTGTGTGTTGTGTGCAACGCGTGACAACTCGTTTCTCTCTGCCAATAGACAGACCGTTCAGAAAAAACTACGGGCATCAGTGGCAGTCCTAGCAAATTTGGCGCCCCGGACAAGGTTTTCCCCTGCATCAAATAATATGGTGTATTATATCATCCTGCAGCCGATTTCGCAAGCGTCTCGCAGAAAAATTCGACCAGCTGCCGAAACGATAGCTGCAGGGCGCAAGCCAATCGCGTGCTTTGCAGCGCCACGGAGCCTGTGTGGCCGTTCCAATTTGATAACATGGGCTCCGAAAGAAATAATTGGGCGCTTCCATGAGCTTCGCAGCTAATCGCAGCGCTTTTCAGCCAGTGTTTCCCAGGCGTTACGAACATCTTTCTGTGGTGTGACAAACTCAGAACACATTTGTCACTTTACAGAGACTTTAACCGTCCAACCCCACAATTCAGTACTACATAGTTCAGTATTTGTAATGTGGTTAAGCAATACATTTCTAAAATTGTATTTTCAAATTCACTTTAGCCAAATATAATGCAACACAACCTGAACCTAATAAGCACACTAGTAAAACTGTTGTACTTATGAGTTTTAAAAAGCAAACATTAAAAGATTTGCTGAAAAAATCCCTTACCTATTTCATTGGAGTTGCCCTCAACTTTATCTGCAGCTATAATGTCCCGGGTGAAGTATACTTTCAGTTCTCTTTCGTGTCCAACAAATGTCAGACCAAATTTGTTGGAGAGGCATAGCAAGTTGGATCTCTCCTTTGGAAGATCTTCGGGGGAGTCGAAGACTCTGGTTTTCTTCATTTGCCGGAACTGGAAATCCTACAAAAACAAACCAATTAATGCTCCACTGTCCATGCAATTTGCCGAGCTTTAGCGGTGACCATGGCATGGCTTGTAAACAAACACTTACGAATCGTACTGTATTATAGGCGCAATGAAAAGCTATGTTTTTGTTCTGAAATACGTGTCTTAATCTTATCTATGTAAGTTCATATGTGTGCGTAACACGTTTAAAAGTGACTCGACTAGAATGTTAGAAGATTTATGGAAAACATGTATAATTTTATATTTTATCGTATATCGTAAAAATGTTCTAAGTAATATAGTCTATGATTGAATTAGCTAGTGACCTAGCTAAAGTAGCTTGCTATGTACATTGTTGTCAATGTATGCTAGAATAAACTGGTTTCCTAGCTATGCGCTAGCAAGCTAGTTCAGCAACGCAGTAGGCTAGCTGAGAAGGAGTAAGTTGTACCAAAGTAAACATCTATAGTATAAGTTAGGCAACTGCTACCACATTATGTAGCCTCGTATGCTGTTGCTGTTAGTTAGCTAACTGGCATAGGTTCACATGAGGTTCTAGCTTTCTTCCTAACCAAGTTAACTAGCTAGCTAAGGAATCCGTGGAAAAATACCATAGTTTAACTAGCCTAGCTTGCCACTAATCAGCTGCATGAAATGGCAATTTACCTTCATCTCCCTTTCAGATGGGGAGTCCGGGTCGTCACTCATGTTAAGTGAGAATATATCTATTTCTTCTGCTGATTCTCGACTTCACGTGGTTTCAGGTGAGAAAACTGCAGATTTCAGACACTGACCGCGCTCTTGGGAACGAACTACTAGGATGTGACGTAGGTAGACTGCGTAGTCTTCTTTTGATGTTATGGCAGATGGCACACGACGTTTAAGAGGTACACCACCGCCACCTACTGTTCGGGAGTGTGAGGCCGGCGTCCTACACTGCCTAAAAAACAAATAGACCCCAGATAACCAAATAGGATAATAGCCTAAATCCTCACCCCCACCCCAGTCTACCGAAGGAAAAAAAGAGCCATATCCACCTCCCTACCAGTCCCTTCACCCAATAAACCTTGCAAACCCCAGATTCTCCCTGAAAAACTGTTTTTCCGGTAAAGCTGATCAAAGTCGGCGATGGAGCCACCAAAACAGGGAGTGAGATTTACATTTACATTTATTCATTTAGCAGACGCTTTTATCCAAAGCGACTTCCAAGAGAGAGCTTTACAAAGTGCATAGGTCACTGATCATAACAACGAGATAGCCACAAAACATTGCGAGTAGCCAAAACATGAAGCACACATTGTGAACAACCAAAATAAGTGCCAAAGGGAAGAACCATAAGAGCATGTAGTTAAACAAGTTACAACTAGAGAGGGTACAATTTCTGGGGAAATTGTAGGGTGTGCTTGCTTGCTTCGGTTGCACAGGGGTCCGTTTTTGAATGACATTTTTACAACTGATATATCTGTATATTTTATATTAAAATGCATACTTATTATTTATAAAGATTACATCGATTTAAAAGCATTTTTTTGTGCTGCTCATTTACAACTGAAAATACGAGTGAAGTGTAGAAATAAATATGATGTCTTCTCATTTCCCCTGCAAGAGGCAGCCTCATAGCTGAATCAAAACGAATAAATTTGGCAGACCGGTGTAAAAATTGACCTAATCTCTATGACTTAAACGTCCTTTTAAGTTTTCCCTTCTCGTGGTATTTTCAGGCATTTAGCCTACTCATATTGCATTCATTCATTAATAAAGAACCCCCTTTGAAGATTATTCTACGACGTTACCGGCAGTAGAAGATGGAATCGCGATTCAAACAGTACCATCTGCTAACTGAAAATATGCCCCCAAAAACGTAAATAAGCTTGACATTTATTTAGTGGAAAATCGCTCATTCATAAAAAGCTCACTGGTAGCGATCATTGTCAGTAACAACGCAAAATGCGATATAGCCCTGTGTGGAGAAGCTGCCCCGGTAAATTGTACTACTACGGTACAGTACTAGACTACTGCTGTGTTCGTCTCTGTAGCGATTGCGTTGGTTGAATTGGATTTAACGTTCCGTTGTACGGTTTAGGCTGAAATTAATTATTTTCATGAACAGATTGACAAAGTTTAGGCTGTGGCAATGAAGTTCAGGTTAGTAGTTAGATAGACTTTTGATTTAAGTAAGGGGAGTGCCGAACATGTTCTGTCGCCGTTTGACTTCCTACAGCTGTGTAGATGTTTTTGTAGTGTCTCGCGTAGGCTACAGCGTTGCAGTGATACACTGGATTGAAACCACAGGTAATGATAATTTCACTCACAAATCGTTTACTTGTAATCTAATGTCATAATAAATCCTACAACGAAAATGTATATGTGAGGAATGTTTATTTTAACGATTGAAAACAGATAACGCTACATCATAGACCACTGTAGTATGTGTTGCCCGGGCAACACAGGCTAATGTCATGATGCTAATACTTCAGTGAAATAGTAGACTACTGTTTCCGAAAGTAGATGTACTTCCTTAATAATATCAGCTTATACTGTACATTACACATCACAATTGTGTGTCATATCACAAAGTAAAATGAGTAAATAGTTATCACCCTGGCCTCTTTGCTTGTGGCGTTTCTGCAGCTGCCTTGCAGTAAAGCTATAGTTAGCCTAGCTATCCCCCAAGTTAACAGATGCGAAACGAATGTTCTGCCAAAGGTAGTCACGCGTGTTTTCGTGACGTTAGTGACGTAGTGACGTTAGTAACGTCAGTGACTGTGGCTAGCAAATTAGCCACCGTTAGCTTCACTTTTCGCCACAAAAACTTAACTTAAGCCCAAACCATGCAACGGAACGTAAATTCCAATACAAGCAACTCAATCGCTACCAAGACGAAACTTTTGACACCTACGTTGTCTATGTAGGCCAAATATTGACTGAGTTTTAGGGGGGCAAAAAGAAAAAAATAATAATAATATATATGTGAGAGAACAAAGGTTGTGCTCTCGCCGAAGGCTTGAGCACACCCAATTAAACAACATGAGCTGCTATAAGTGCAAGTGTACCTGTGGGAAAAAAGCAAGCAACAATAATAAAACAATATATCACAGCGAGTACGAAAATTTAAGTCAGTTACCACTAACCACAAGAGCAACAAGTCTCTAAGCAAGAGTCATTGTGATCCTTGAGGAAACTAACATCGGGTCAAGCGAACCATTCCTAAGTACCGTTGTACTCCCGGAACAAGTGCGTCTTGAGCCTTTTCTTGAAGGTGGAGAGACAGTCAGTGTCTCTGATGGAAGTGGGGAGTTGATTCCACCACTGGGGGGCCAGACAGGAGAAGAGCTTGTGTTGGGACCGGGCGGTCTTGAGCGGTGGGACCACCAGGCGGTTGTCTGAAGAAGACCGTAGGTGACGGGTGGGAGTGTAAGGCTGCAGGGGAGACTTGATGTAGGCGGGTGCAGTCCCGTTCACTGCTCGGAAGGTCAATACCAGGGTCTTGAATCTGATACGGGCCATGATAGGTAGCCAGTGGAGAGAGATGAGGAGCGGGGTAACATGGGAGCGTCTGGGTAGATTGTAGACCAGGCGGGCCGCTGCGTTCTGAATCCTCTGAAGAGGGCGGGTTGCACATGCTGGGAGACCAGCGAGCAGCGAGTTGCAATAGTCCAACTTGGAGAGGACAAGTGCTTGGACTAGCAGCTGGGTGGAGTGCTCAGACAGGTATCTCCTGATCTTCCGGATGTTGTAGAGGGTGAATCTACACGACCGGGAGACCGCAGCAATGTGGGCCGTGAGGGAGAGCTCGTCGTCCATGGTAACCCCAAGGTTCCTGGCAGAGGATGAAGGGGTCACCGTCGCAGATCCCAGGGTGATTGAGAGATCGTGGGAGATGGAGGGTTTAGCCGGGATGATGAGAAGTTCTGTTTTGGCGAGGTTCAGCTGGAGGTGTCTGTGAGGCAGGCCTCACAGGCCTTCCTGAGATCATATCTCAGGAAATATTTGCTGAATTGACATCAAACTTGGTACAGGTGCTCGGGATTCTGTTCCAAAGAAGTCCACAAAAGGTTGTGTCATCTAACCGCTAGGGGGCGATCCCGTGTCTGACTCATGTTAAATTGTGATACCAGCTGAATTGATGCGGCCGCCGTTTTGAATGAATGAATAAAACGCTTTTGGTGAATATCAAATATTCACCAAATTTGGCACAGATTATCTTCAGACCACAATCACCTTGACATGTCAAAATAGGACTGAATTACAGTTGTTTAAACTTGGCCCAAATCTGACAACCGCTTGCCACAGGAAAAACTGCTTATATTTTTACATAGTAACTTAACTCAGTGATTTCCAGCACTTAGAATAGCTCACCAGGATAAATTGGTGTCCTGGCAACGGCAACTTCAGAGGTTCGAATCCAGCCAAAGTCGACAAGGTTGTCATGTCTTTGATTCTCTGTTTAGCGAGACTGTAAGCCACTGCAAAGGAAGCCAGGTACACCTCAGTCGCTAGCTACCGCTAGTCAAGCTGTATATAGTCAATGCAATCCTCACACAAACTATCAAAATTATTTTAGATTTTCGAATCCGTTTGTCCGGTACAGCCAATCGAAATCGTCAGCAGAAAGTTGTGTTGTATTTCAGCAAATCTTTGATGGATTCACGCCAAACTTGCCCACGCAAAACCCTCTTCTGAAGATGTCGAAAGTTTCTTCTGGGTCATCTGACCTGCTTGGCCCCCCATTGCTGCTTGCAGCTATATTTCTCATTGATTTACAAAGGTTAGATGTAAGGGCAATGGGTCGATAACTACCCGCAGAGGAGGGGTCCTTTCCTGGCTTAACAAACGGAAGTACAACTGCACTCCTCCAGTCCAATGGTAATTAACCCTCCAGCCACACTTTATTAAAGAGTCCTAGGACAATCTCCATAAACCCGTCTGAGAGATACATGACATAACATACCCTCTCAGCTAACGACTCTGCTTCTGTCTGGAGAGGGCTCAGGCAGATCACCAACTACAAGCCCAGAGCAAAGCAGCTGGGCTGGACTCTGTTTCTCCAGCCACCCTGAAGCACCCTGAAGTGCACCCTGAAGCACTGTATATATATATAGATCCGGCTCTTCTGATATGCAAGCCAGCTCCCATCGTTCACCTACAAGAGGCTCTTTCAGCCGACTCGTTCGCAAACAACCCATCACTATCTTCTTGCCATCGCCCTCTTAAGTTGATACTCTTCAAGGACCTTGCTCTTCTCAAGGCTGTGAAAGCCATATCGCGGTTGCGGATAGCAGTAGAGCATTAATCCGTCCTCCATGGGACAGCTTTGCGACCATCTCCCCAGGAAGTTCTAACAGGAATAGTCTCAACAGCAGCTGACACCATAACAGCTATCAAAGATTAATTATACTCCTCCACAGCGCCATCCACAGCAACAGCAGAACTGGAGGTATCACTGAGATATTGAGAAAGGTCCCAGTTAGCCCTGCCCAAACACCAACGGTCCACAACCTTACAACCCACTCTTTCTAGCAGATCAGACAGAACCGATAGCATCGGGAAACGATCACTCCCAATGGTAGACCTCCTTTCACTTCCAGCTGCCAGAGAGTCAGAAACCAGTGTTAAGTCTAGGCCCCTGATTACATCCTGACGAGTAGCATCACCATCATTTTTACATACCAAACCCCTTGCTTCCATTAAGGTTTCTTCTTTTTCTTCTTCTTTGGTTTTTAATGGGTGCATTACCAAGGCCAATCAGTCAAATTCAGATGACTCAGTTTATACATTTTTCTCTAGTTGCTACAGCATTTATGACAACTACTCAAACTAAAACTTATCTTATTAAAATGTTTTGTGTGTACTGAAACTGCATTACAATTGATTACATACTCAATTAAAAAACTAATTTCACAATAAAACATATTTATTGTTTATTAATTATATCAATAGCCTACAATAATATAGGCTATAATATACTAATATTAAAATGTATTTCCAATTGATTCATTTTCCAAATGTTCTCCTAATATAGATTATATACTACAACATTTTAGTGGATTTGGCTGATTAAATTACATGCAGAAACATCAAAAAGATATAAATAATAAGACATTCCGATAATATGATGAAGTAAGGAGTTTTATTAGAAAGCATACATTTCAGTATTGCATTTGAAAGAAATCTGTTACTTTTGAACTACACAATGTCAACTAAATGGAAGTAAATAATGGGAATGAGGATAATTGACAATTAATGTAACATCAAAAGTGGTATCTTGCGTTTCACTTGTATTATTGGTACTTGAGTCAGAAGATGCATACACATTTTTGTAATTTTCTATTTAAAAGTACAAAGCAGTCACAGAATGTGCAAAACCCAATGTCCTTCCAACTCTCGTCCCAGATCACAAGGTAATAGGTATGGGTACTGAATAAAGTCAAACCTTGAGGGTTACTTTAAAGAGTAACCAAACATCCCAATTCCAGACTTAGCCCGCACCTTCTTGTTTTCACGAAATGCTTTCTGTTGAAAAGTGTTGGGGATTTAACATTAATAGTCATTTTGCCGCTTTCTGAAACATTGGAAGTACTACAGGAATACGGCCGATTAATATTCACAACCTCTCCATATGATGAGTCAGAGTATACCTAAAGGGCATGTTTATAACCACTAGAGACATAAAAGCCATAATTTACCACCAAATAACCCCAAATAACATTTTTGCAAATATTAGTCAGAATCAGGACCAGGATCGATTAGTTTATCCATGTGAGTATTAACCATAGGAGTTTAACTTAAAAAGTAGGTTCTGGTGTAAACGTGGCATGGTGCTTTGCACTGCCGTCTCACAGCAAGAAGGTCCTGGGTTCTATCCCTGCATGGGACAATGGGACATGTTCTCCCCAGGCCCGTTGGTGCTCAGGTGAGCCAGACCTCTGTGTGAAGTTTGCATTTCCACAAAGAACCCCAATACAAAAACATGCAAAACATTAGAGATGGCTCTTCTGCTATATCCCTGACAAAGACATGGGGCATGAGCACACAGACTTGGTCCTCATGCATCGCTTGATAGGGCTGCCCACTGCTCCTAGCTACCCTTGGAGGAAGGACAGCAAGGATGGGGAAAAATGCAGAAAACACATTTCTACAGTGGACACTCCTGCATCCGTGTGTGTTCCCAGTGTTGCCACTCCCTGCATGTGTGTGTATTTGTCACTACTGTATGATGAAAAAATATTTAGTCTTTTCTATTCTTAATTCACCCGTAATAACAGATTCTGAAGCCATCAAACTACACTGTTATACCCATGAGAAGACTGCTGCTGCTCTCGGATCAGTTTAGGCTACCCCCATTATAATCATTGAACAGTTCAAAACATCTCTGACCCTAAAACAATGCTGAAGAGAGTTCTCAGTCAAGCCTTTGAAAGGTGGAGATTATTACTAAGTGGACTCTTGGCTGGCATTGACTTAGTCACATTCACAAGCCCCCGGTCTGGAGCAACCAATAGCAAAGCTGAAAACAACAAGGCAGGAAGTTGCAGGAGCCTAGCAATTCATAACAGATCTCCCATAGTGCACTTGGTTCTTATTCCCATTCTGATTGTCAGCGCTCTGAGCACATGGCTTTAAAGGTTGTTCTTTTCATCTTTAGTCCAACCATTAGACAAAATTCAAAGATTTGTTTTCTTCTAAATATCTAAAGTGCTGGCATTACATCTAAAGACATACAAACAAATAGTGCAGTTATATTCCAAGACTGCCAAGTGTTCACATGCATGTACATTACGCAGTAGTCAGTCTTCATAAATCTCACACAGTTATAACAACCTAACTGTTATGTTTATAATGCCGTGAGCTGGGTGGGTTAATGTAAACCGTCAGAAAGAGGGTCTTTACGGAATAATGAAGTATACAAAATGGATACTCATTCACAGCAGGATTGCACACTCTTAATAGCGGTTCATAGCAAAGAGCTATACATTTGAAATAAAACGGATAGTAGAGTTTTCAAGGTCAGACACTTCCATGGATTGGACTGCCGGATTTATGAAGTTGAGCATGCATTATATTACAGGTATTTCATTAAACAAAAGCTCCTTGTTATCTTGACTGATCCTATGAAGAAACACAGAATTTGGGATTTTGTGAGGGATTTGCTCAAATTGGTTGATCCTTTAGGGTCGAAAGCCACTACAACAGGGGTGTTACAACCAAATAGTGTGGAAATGGATAAACCGCCAACAAAGCAGTTACTTGTGAGAACACACCACCTAGCAGCTCACTGTACTGTGGGGACAGTGAATCGAGAACTTGGAAGGCTGACAAACCCAACACAATCCCACAATCCCATATTACATACTGGGAATTTTACTTTTATTTAGCCACCACAAACAGTGCTCATTCTCTTTAAGGTTAGCCATGACATTCTCTGAGTTTCTCTTAGTTTCTGGTGCAACATATTATCAGTTTCCAACTACACCCGATGAAACATAAATGGGAGAGAGTAAATTGTTTATGAGAGTAGTTTTCTTAAACTTTCTGTGGGTAGACCAGTTACAGAAGAAGCAATAAGGCAAGTAGAAATCAAATTTGATCCAAGCTAGTCAAAATAATTAACAAGGCAATGAACCAAGAATATTTACATAAATGAGTTCCTATGGATGAGCACAAACTCCAGTATTTTACTCCCAAGGCTAAACTTAAATTGTTCTAGTTTACATACTGTGTGTGAGCAGGTTTGATTGAGTCTTACTTGGAAGTAATCGTATGGGTATAGTCTACATTATATTTTAGTTTCACTCTACAACTCAATTGCCTTGTCAGTCACAGATTGTCTATACCATGGTCAACCAGTAGAATAGACTGATATATTAACTTAAGAGTATGTAACAACATCCAATGTGTTAATATACCACTTGTTTGTGTCTGTGAGAATCCCTAGACCTCTACAAGCGTGCCCATGCATACATAAACAGTATATAATATGTTCTCAAATTGATAAATAGTTAGTTACAATCGGAGAGGGCACACAGATGATCTGAACCGTCTTTGTCCAACTTGCTTCTCTTCACGTTTTGCCTACAGCTGCCGTAAAGGTAAAAGAAATTCCCATATCCCAGCCTTAGTCAAAGTCATTGCCATAGTCTACCATTGAAATCTCAGTATTTATCATTACCTCTTAGCATTAAACTATGCAGCAAATAGCTTTGAAAAACAACCATTAGAATACAACAACTCATAACTCTAATACCATTTAGTTGTCAATGACAGAATACAAACAGTGTTTAGAACATTTTCTCACCCTGCCGTCTCGATTAAGGCACTTATCACTTATCTTCAACCCAAATTGACTTCATTTAAAAAGTAGCCCATGCAACTCATCAATGTCATGTTTTTGTTATTGACTGTCTACAAGAAAAGGTAATTCATCAGTTACTTAAAAACTGATGTATAGGTCCTAATTTTACGTTTTCTGACAGATATTAAAATATTTCTATTGAGAAACATGTTCACTCATTCTAAAAGGTATGAGAGCAGGTTTCTTGTTTAAATATGAGTAGAATAAGATAAGGTGCACAACCTATTTTAGCCCACATATCTGGCTAGTCTAGAATTATTTGTATATTTGGCAGATTAGTGGATATAATAAATCACATTAAAGACCCATTCAAAGTTACAGCCCTTCTCAGTGCTTGAGATCACTCAAGCTTCAGTCACACATGATAAGACCACATTGTACACCACATCGTACTGTCACAAAAAAGGCATCAACATTACTCTCCAGCCCGCATTGGTGAGACAATACTGTGTTTCATCAGCTAGAAAAGTGTTTTATCTTGTCCCAAATAGGGTTCCCAACTGTACCCTACAGAGTTTTGGAAGTGTTACAATACACATTCACCCACAATATTAGACCTGCATCCCAACCCTCTCCCGGCCCAACTTTCCATAGCATATCACATTTCTCCAAGAAAGACTCCTGTAAACATTTTTCTCTTTACCTATAGTGCAATTTCAACCCTGTGCTCCTTATCATAGAAACAGGACCATCTTTAAGCTTCCCCCCAAAAAACATACACAGGACAGATAGCATACAGACATTAAAGTAACAAAACTGGCCCACCCTTTAAATTTGCGTATATACAACACATATATGCATATATATATATGCATAAAAAATTAGGGGGGGGGGGATACTGTATCTATATTGTTAGATCAAGTCAGTTGAGCATTTTAGATTTTTATGTCAGGTCTTGTAGTGCACAGTCAAATGAAAATTGGCATAAAGTCCTCTTAGACTTAAATCAGCTGAGTACATGTTGTTTGCATCATTCAACCAGACTATCCATATTTACTCAACCAACCTCCCTATCCAGCAAGCAGTTAACAGAATTTTAGAGCAAGGGTTAAAATTATTGTCTTAAACATTTCTTAGTTTATATTTCTGGGTACCCTCCGCTTTCGTTTTAACCAAAAAGATTTTAACCAGATTTGAAGCTTTGATCAGGTAGGCATTTATTCTAGAATTTTGGTAGCTATGTTTATCCACCCTCCAAAATGTCAAAAAGATTAGAGTGAGAATGGACAAATACTAGCAGAAAAGGGGCATTCTTATGTAACTTTTCAAATTCCATATAGCCATCCTCACTCCTTAACCTCATTAAGGGATAAAACAACAAGCCAGCAATACATTTGTATCAATTATTCACCCTGCATGACCCCCCAAACTCCCCAACAAAGATTGGTGATGTAGTCTTTTAGTGCCTGTTCTTCCATGGAGATGTAGTGAAACAGTGCTTTTCACTTACAACACTTGGTAGTGTACACTACTAAGCATAGTATCTTTTTAGTACTCTAATTTTCAGTGTACTGTATCTAGTATCCTCCATAGTTAGACAAAGCCAGGTAAAACTGATGGTAAATATCAGATCTTGGCAAGGACCAATCTCAGGTCAAGCCTGGGTTAAACTCTTAAACTGGTCAAACCTGTGATAGCCAGGTCATGCCTGGCTTCCCAGGGTCGCATATTTATGTATAATGATGTATCTTCTGTCAACGGGAACTGTTTCTCTTCTGGATGCACCTTCATTAGTGACACGTTGTTTTCTCTGGTACTATTCTGTATTTTAATTTTGCATGCAAGATTTGTGTTTATATGTTCTTGTTTGTGTTTCTATAATTTACGCCATTCTGAGCCTGTATTACAAGTGTGTATTATGGTTTGTTCTATTAAAAAAGTATGCAAAGTGTAGCTAGCACAATTAGCTGTCTTGTCTCAGACTCATGGATACTGGGGTTAAGACCATAAGGTGTGTGTCTGTGTGTGTGTGTGTGTGTGTGTGTGTGTGTGTGCGCAAGTGTGTGGCACAGGCTTCACATTGATGATCTAATTCAACATATCGTGAGGGTAAACCATTAACAGACAAAAAGTCCTTCATATTTTCATATTGAATATTATCCTCAAGCTATTAGATGATAGTATCCTACCTTTACTCTATCATTAAAGTATCACATGCTGTTTTTGTCTCCATATAAAAGTTATTAAATGAATTGGGTACCCTATGACACAATTTAATTTAACATTTAAAGTAAATGTGTGATATGTCTTACAGAGTGGGATAGTCTCATGCTACCATATCACTCCTTCAGGGAACTGCAAGTTCAGTTGGCCACAGAACCAGTAGGGTCTTTTCAAGGTTACAGTCGTTATTTTCAGAAGCTGGGCCGCTTTTCTAGAAAGGGGCATATCATTTTACCAATTCCTATCTATTGGCACCACTCTCCAGAAAGTTGGCATAAAGTAACTGTTACCACGGTGTACATCATAGTTACCAAGACAGGACAAGGGTATGAAATTTACACATTTAGATCCTTTCTTCTATGTCTGTCTGTTCATTTGTTGTTAAAATGTTATGTGTGTGTGCATGTTTATGTGTGTACTGTATGTGAATGTGGCATTCTACAGTTCTTAAATTTTTGCGAGCATTGCATATCGTGCGAAGAGATTCCCTTTGGAAAGTGCAGAGAAAAGGAGAGGTTAAGGAGAGAAAGAGCGAGTGAGTGAAAGTATGATACAACAAAAAAATAGATTGCATTCACTGTTCATTATTTCTTAGGCCCTCTGCAAACTCCTCCCCTTCTTGTACTGGGGATGTGTCGTGCCCAGCCTCACCTCCTGGAATCAAAGCCGCTGCCCTCAATGTCCCATCCATAGCCTCCAACCCTGCCTCGTCCTCCTCTTCCTCCTGCTCCTCCTGACCCATCATCTCAGACTCGCCCTCACCTCCAGGAACCCCAGACCCTGGGCTACCTTCACCCAACAGAAGATGAGTCCTGAGTGGGTCTTTTCTCTCCTGGAACAGCCTTTGCTCCAGAGCTAGGCCAGAGGGGGTCAGGGACTCAAAGGTGTGGGCTACTCCAGCTTGGGAGACTCCCAAGGCTAGACCCAGGCCCACCCCGGCCCCTACCCCCATCCCGGCCCGGTAGACCTCCATGCCGTCGGGAAGCATGGACTTTATCTTGGGTAGCCAGCGCTTGCGGACACGCCGCGCATTGGTACACATGTCGGCAGCAATGACGTTCATCTCACTCTCTTTAAAGTTTGGAGCAAAGTTCTGACAGTAAACTGGTGATGGGGTGGGGATTGGGGGGATGGAAAACAATAGACACAGAGACAGAGACAAGAAAGAATCAACAAAGAGAAATGGAAAATAACTGATAAGCAACATGTATTTCATTTTCTTTGAGCAAAAACATATATTTAGATATAAAATAGATATTTCAAAATCTTAGTATCTACTTTTGTAATAATTTAGTATCTAATGTCACTCAACATGAATTCTAAATCCCATTCCAGCACATCAACTACAGACTGTTGGGATATGCAAGCAGTCACACCGGCATGGATCAGCTCTGCTCTAATCAGCTCAGCAGTGTAAAAAAGGCTGTCTGTTAGCAGTGTAGACTTACGTTTGACAGCATTGAGTACCCGGCTGTCGAGAGGTTTCCTACTCGGGTCGCTGGTTGAGGATCGAATGCCTGTTCCACAACTGTTTGCCAATGTGTTCCTACAAATACACAAGAAAGCCACCAGAGGGCAGCATGAGGAACTGGTTTAGAATTAAATAGCACAGAATGGAGCACAGAAGCACTATGTAAAACACGCCCACAGAATAGTTGTGATAGTTGTCATTGAAGTGCTTCAAGTTGGAATTACTGCCCCCAGAAAAAAATACATATTTCATGATGAGGGCTTGTATTGAACTATGAGATAAAGCAAAACCTTTTGGTAGTGGACACTCAGGACAGTCATACTGTTAGTCTCAAACAGCCTTGAAATCCTGCTCAGTCAATTTTCTTTTTTCTTCTGGGTATCCTCTCTTACTGTACCTGTCGAAGAAGGTGGCAAGCAGGCGACGCAGCAGGACTTTGTGCTTAATACCAGCACACAGGTGACAGTTCATCAACTGGCCCCGTGTCATGAACACAGATGTTCCTGTGATGGAAAGAGAGAGAGAAAATTACAAAACACCTCAATATAAGAAATCTCATCATAGCCTCACTCACCTCATCACAGCTACAGTATACTCTATTTAATAAAATTATACTTTACAAACTTGCTTACTTTTTTGAAACCTTGTTCATTAATTTTACAATAGATATTGCTCCCTGGTTATTTGCCTTTTCACCTTGTACATGCTTTGGTTTTTTCACAGGATGGTAAAATAATTATGTGTCGGACATCCTTGCAACATCATCACATCCAATCAATTGAATTGGATTCCCACTTTTCACGTTTACCTTTTATCTCTCTAATCTCAAATGTAATTTCTTATCTTTCATTTGATTGTATTTACATATTGTAATATCTCTTTGAATCCACCAGACTTGGTTCAACCAGTTTTGTAGACATTGAGAAGCAATCTCTCTTCCATGTCTGGGAACCCCTGCTAACCTACCTCCCACCAGCTCCAGCTTCTCCCCAGGGTCTCCCTCTGTGTAAAGTTTGGGGTGGCAGCGGTACCCTATCTGGCTGATTAGGCTGGCGGGCAGTGCCACCAGGTCCCTGCGGATCAGCACACAGGAGCGGTTCTCCAGGGCCAGGGGCATGGATGCCATCTCCGGCTTGTCCTGGGCTGGGGAGGACAGCAGGCAGAATAACTTTCATGCCTGATGCAAATCACATATCTCATTTGGGTTGCATCTGAAAGTCTCTGTGGCGTATTACTCTTTTTTCATTGTTGATGGCTTACTTGGTTGCATTATACCAGATTTTATACATTTACATTTATTGATTTGGCAAATAATATTGAATATTTCCAAAGAGACTTATTAACAGTGTATATAATAAGTGCTCTAGTCTATCCAATACACACTTCCCAATGGAAGTTTCTAAATACTTGAAGAGTAAAGGCCCATTCACACCAAGAACGATAACTATATATAGCAGAATTATATCGTTGGGATCACTTTCAAAAAGATTTTTTCCAGCTGATGAACTATAGAAATTGTAGTTTATGTATGCCTGCACATTTGAAATGGGAGACAACATTATGAGAAGCTAATGGTGTGGACGCAAATATAAATAAATACAAACCCGATTCCCAAAAAGTTGGGACACTGTACAAATTGTGAATAAAAACCTAATTCAATGACGTGGAAGTTTCAAATTTCAATATTTTATTCAGAATACAACATAGATGACATATCAAATGTTAAAATGTATCATTTTAAGGGAAAATTAAGTTGATTTTACATTTCATGGCATCAACACATCTCAAAAAAGTTGGGACAAGGCCATCTTTACCACTGTGTGGCATCCCCTCTTCACAGTCTGCAAACGTCTGGGGACTGAGGAGACAAGTTGCTCAAGTTTAGGAATAGGAATGTTGTCCCATTCCCAAACATCAACTGTCTTAGGTCTTCTTTGTCGCATCTTCCTCTTTATGATGCGCCAAATGTTTTCTATGGGTGAAAGATCTGGACTGCAGGCTGGCCATTTCAGTATCCGGATCCTTCTTCTACGCAGCCATGATGTTGTAATTGATGCAGCATGTGGTCTGGCATTGTCCTGTTGGAAAATGCAAGGTCTTCCCTGAAAGAGACAACGTCTGGATGGGAGCATATGTTGTTCTAGAACTTGGATATACCTTTCAGCATTGATGGTGCCTTTCCAGATGTGTAAGCTGCCCATGCCACACGCACTCATGCAACCCCATACCATCAGAGATGCAGGCTTCTGAACTGAGCGCTGATAACAACTTGGGTTGTCCTTGTCCTCTTTAGTCCGGATGACATGGCATCCCAATTTTCCAAAACTTCACATTTTGATTCGTCTGACCACAGAACAGTTTTCCACTTTGCCACAGTCTATTTTAAATGAGCCTTGGCCCAGAGAAAACGCCTGCGCTTCTGGATCATGTTTAAATATGGCTTCTTTTTTGACCTATAGAGTTTTGACCGGCAACGGCGAATGGCACGGTGGATTGTGTTCACCGACAATGTTTTCTGGAAGTATTCCTGAGCCCATGTTGTGATTTCCATTACAGTAGCATTCCTGTATGTTATGCAGTGCCGTCTAAGGGCCCGAAGATCACGGGCATCCAGTATTGTTTTCCGGCCTTGACCCTTACGCACAGAGACTGTTCCAGATTCTCTGAATCTTTGGATTATATTATGCACTGTAGATGACGATAACTTCAAACTCTTTGCAATTTTTCTCTGAGAAACTCCTTTCTGATATTGCTCTACTATTTTTCGCCGCAGCATTGGGGGAATTGGTGATCCTCTGCCCATCTTGACTTCTGAGAGACACTGCCACTCTGAGAGGCTCTTTTTATACCCAATCATGTCGCCAATTGACCTAATAAGTTGCAAATTGGTCCTCCAGCTGTTCCTTATACGTACATTTAACTTTTCCGGCCTCTTATTGCTACCTGTCCCAACGTTTTTGGAATGTGTAGCTCTCATCTAGCAAATAGTGTCTTACTGAGTGTATTTCGTGACTGCCATCTTGACTGTAAGTACAGAGTTTGTTTCATTCATTTGTGTTTAACTAAAACTTTGTCTCAAGGACAGAGGGTAAGGGTATAGCAGCTAAATTAATTGGTCAATAGGTAGCTAGCTAGAGACCGAATTGTTTACATAATTAGGGCCATCGTCAGCTGCGCCTTAGCATATTTAAGGCGACTAGCACTGCAGTGGCAGCCTCGTCTGGTAGCCTTGGCGTACGAAGACTTGGTCGGACGTCTACCTGCGGGAGTCCACCGAGGATGGCCGACGAGGCCGGATCACCTCTTCTGATAAGTATATATATTTGTATTCTAATCCATCTAGAACATATTCATAGCTAGCATGTGTTTCTTCAGCATTCCCGTTCATTACAACACTCACAGACGTAGACGTAGATACTTCACAAAGTATATACGTTCCACTTCTAATCTTAGCCACCTATCCAGATCTTCTCCACCTGCCCTCTCTCTTTCTATAGGCAGACTTCATCCCGGCGTTTGTATCCAATGCTTCTTTGCACGCCCTTGCGCTGACAGAGACATGGATCCGCCCAGAGAACACTGCAACTCCAGCTGCTCTCTCCGTCAACCACTCGTTCTCTCACTCACCCCGCTCAACCGGGCGAGGTGGCGGGACAGGTTTGCTTCTTTCCCCTCATATTAAATACACATCCACCCCACTCTCTGTTACTGCCAAATCATTTGAACACCATTATGTGATGCTAACTGATCCTATCAAAGCATTTTTAGTTGTCCTCTATCCCCCATCAGGGCCGCTAGTCGACTTTGTGGAGGAGCTGGACATGCTCCTCAGCGTCCTCCCGGATGATGGAACACCGCTGATACTCCTTGGGGACTTCAACATCCACCTCGAAGGAACGCAGGCCGTCGACTTCAAGTCTCTTCTGACTTCCTTCGACCTGACGCTGCTGAACACACCGGCGACCCACAAGGCAGGAAAACAGCTCGACCTCATCCTGACACGTAACTGTATCACTGACTTAACCCCTGTAACCCCACTACATATTTGTGATCACTCCTTTATCCAATTCTCTGTCTCTCTCCCTCCAACTCCTCCTAACTCCCCTCCCCTCGTAACTTTCCGCCGCAACCTCCGCTCCCTATCCCCCTCCCATTTCTCCTCCATTGTAACATCATCCTCCCTCCCATTGACGAGTTCATGTCCCATCCCACTGACACTGCCACCAACACCCTGTTATCCACTTTAACTGCATCACTGGACACACTCTGTCCCCTGTCAACCAGGCCTGCACGATCTTCTCCCTCCTGCCCGTGGCTCACGGATGTTGTTCTTGTCCGTCCTTCGGGCAGCTGAGAGGAGATGGTGCAAGTCCAAAGACGGTCTGGACCTTGATAAGTATCTCTCCCTCCTTAAAGCCTTCTCTGCCCGCATAACTGATGCTAAAACCCACTACTTCCTGAACAAAATCAACTCTGCCTCAAACCCTCACAAACTTTTCTCTAACTTTCCACCTTTCTTAACCTGCCTCCCCCACCCCCCCCCCCCTCCACCCTGACAGCAGACGACTTCTCCTCCTTCTTTGAGATAAAAGTTGCTGACATTAGCAGTCTAGTCAAGTTTAGTTTAGTCTACTCAAAAAACCCTCCCTTAACCCAGCCGTCCTCCAGAACTACAGACCGGTATCACTACTACCCTTCTTTTCTAAAACAATTGAACGCGCTGTACCTAACCAACTGTCAAACTTTCTCAGAAAAACCTGCTTGACCCCAACCAATCGGGCTTCAAGACTGGCCACTCCACAGAAACTGCCCTTCTGTCAGTCACCACTGCCCTCCAGTCTGCCAGAGCGGCTTCGAGGTCATCCGTCATCATTCTGCTGGACCTTTCTGCAGCGTTCACAGCCCACATTGCTGCGGTCTCCCGGTCGTGTAGATTCACCCTCTACAACATCCGGAAGATCAGGAGATACCCGTCTGAGCATTCCACCCAGCTGCTAGTCCAAGCACTTGTCCTCTCAAAGTTGGACTACTGCAACTCGCTGCTCGCCGGTCTCCCAGCATGCGTAACCCGCCCTCTCCAGAGGATTCAGAACGCAGCAGCCCGTCTGGTCTTCAATCTACCCAGACGCTCCCATGTTACCCCGCTAATCATCTCCCTCCACTGACTTCCCATCACGGCCCGTATCAGATTCAAGACTCTGGTAATGACCTTCCGAGCAGTGAACGGGACTGCACCCGACTACATCAAGTCTCTCCTCCAGCCTTACACCCCCCCCCCCTCCCCCCACCTACGGTCTTCTTCTGGCAACCGTCTGGTGGTCCCACCGCTCAAGAGCGCCCGGTCCCAACACAAGCTCTTCTCCTGTCTGGCCCCCATTGGTGGAATCAACTCCCCACCTCCATCAGGGACACTGACTGTCTCCCCACCTTCAAGAAAAGGCTCAAGACGCACTTGTTCCGGGAGTACAATGGCACTTAGGAATGCTTGGCTGGACCTGATGTCCTCCAGGATCACAATGACTCTTATTGACTCTTATTTGAGAAACAGATCAGTGGTGTAGTACAAAAAAGCGTCAAATAACCAAGGTAAAACCTATTTTATCAAGACCTGACTTGGAGAAATTAATCCATGCTTTTATTACGACTCGTCTTGATTATTTCAATTCCTTGTACATAGGGATCAGTCAGACTTCCCTTGCCCGTCTGCAGCTTGTGCAGAACTCTGCTGCACGCCTGCTAACCCAGACCCGCAGGCGTGAGCACATCACTCCAATCCTGGCGTCCCTACACTGGCTCCCTGTGTACTATAGAATACATTTTAAACTTTTGTTATTTGTTTTTAAATGCCTGAACAACCTTGCTCCACCATATTTAACTGATCTGCTTCATCCCTACGGCCCATCTCGATCCCTAAGATCAGCCGACCAGCTGTTGCTGACAGTTCCTAAAACAAGGCTGAAACTCAGAGGTGACAGAGCATTTGCCGCTGCTGCACCCAAGCTTTGGAATAAGCTGCCGTTTAATATCAGACAGGCCTCCTCGCTCCCTGTTTTTAAATCTCTTTTAAAAACGCACTTTTACTCCCTTGCTTTTAACTTACCTTAAATGTTCCGGCATTCCCTAGAAATCACTTGCAGTGAGCTTGTTTGTTTGTGTTTTCTATATCTATTTATTTTATGTATTTTTATGTATCAATGTAATGCACTTTGGCTTCCCCTGTGGTATGTATCTATATTCTATTGTGAATAAAATATACGTTTATGAGATTTGTAAATTATTGCATTCCTTTTTTATTCACAATTTGTAGTGTCCCAACTTTTTTGGAATCGGGTTTGTATATTGTTATCCCTATACTACTCGTTATCGTCCTTGGTGTGAACGGGCCTTTAGGAATTATTAAAGTATTGCAACAAACAGTTGCACAGGAAGTCTTACAGAGAGGTATCAGATGAGCAGAAGTGCTGCATCAGCATTTAGGGACTGCATCAGGGACTGAGAGTTACTATCCTTATAACACAGATATGTATGTGTAACGGGTGTGAACCTGTGAAACTCACTCCTCAGGTATGTAACAGGCCACCCACGTCAACGAATAGCTAGCTTTTCTTTGGCGTAGTTGGTAGTGGTCGCGCTTGGCAAGTCAGAGGTCGTGCGTTCGAGCCCAGCGAGTGGCAAACGACACCTTGTTGTGACGGAGCGTGGCTACGTCTGTTACATACCGTCACATATGCAAGCCTTAAGTAAATTATTTGGTAATATTTAAAAACATTAAATTAATATCAATAAGCATTCTGTTATTTTTTTATGTTTGATGACAAACATGCTAAAATCAGAACAAACATTTAAGATTATAAAAACGATGATAAAAACGATTTATGTGTTAAATTATGGTTTGGAGATGCTTCAAAAGACAAAACATTCAAATGACAACCACAACCCTAACCTATCACAAATCAGTGGGGTATTCCATCAATGTCGACGAAAGCCGCGCTTACGCCTGGGACACATTAGCTGCAAAGCGCCTGGAAGCGCAGACCTTTTCTGTTCGGCGCCCATGTTATCAAATTGGACCGGCCACACAGGCTGCGAGGCGCTGCGAAGCAACGCGATCGGCTCGTGCTCTGCAGCGATCGTTTCGGCAGCTGTTTGAGTTTTTCCAAGTTGGGATGCTGTTGCAACGGCTGTTGGAGCAACAAGTTGCCTAAATATAGCCTATGCCATGTTTATTTCAGCTTTACATGTGAAAAAGTAAAGCTCAGAAAAGGTGAAGCCTTTTCTCTTCTGCTGGAGTGTATGCCAGCTTGTCTATCTCACTCTTGAACACTCTGAAACAACTGACTAATATGTTGGCTTGACAGTCAACGCAATCATCATTCAGGGTTTTTAATTTTCAAATGTTTACATTTTGAGAAATGATCAGGCAGTTTTTATCGGGGTAAATACACGGTTGGCCGTTTGTTAACAGCTTAGTGAAGTTGGGTGTTAAGTGATAGGCTATAGCGTACAACTAACGTAATACAATTTTAATAACATGTTATATATAATATGGTGTATTTTATCATTCTGCAGACAAATTTGCAAGCGGCTCGCAAAAAAATGCGACCAGCTCCTGAAACGATTGCTCCGTGGCGCTCGTTCCGCGGCGCTCCGCCTGTGTGGCAGGTCCAAATTGATAACATGGGCTCCGAAAGGAAAAAGGCTGCGCTTCTAAGTGCTTTGCAGCTAATCGCGGTGCTTCGCATCCAGTGTCTAATTTATATTTAATTATAATAAGTTAATTATATTTCGATGTTGGCTATGTATGAATTCAAAACACTGCAGAAGGTCATGGTTTGGACTTGATGTAGGCTAATAACGTTTTTGTCTTCACATTTTGAACAAAATGACTAAAACTGAAATAAGTATTTTTGCACAGACTTCCATTGCAGATCAGAAGGTAACTCAAAGTGTGACACATTTTGCTTGGCAGAACATTCATTTAAAATAGCATAGCATGAGAATATATCATTTGATCTACCGTATTTCTTTGATTAAACACTGCAGCGTTTATTACACAATAATCATTTTTGGTGCGGCGTTTATTCGAGGGCGGCGTTCATTCGAGGGCGGCATTTAATAAGTAAGAGAGATTTAGTGAATTGTAGCTGCAGTGCGGCCATAGACAAACAAAGAATAGACATGGAGGTCAAACACAAAGCCTAGTGTAAATTGAAGCCAAGCGTGTCCACATGTGTAGAAATCTGAAGCAGCATGCCGACACTCTAGCTTTCAAACAGAAAGCTGTGCAGAAAGCACTCACCAGCAGCAACAGATCTGTAGCACGCAAACTTTGGGTTGATGAAAGGCGAAATCGCGAGTGGTTAAGTCAGCTACCTTGCTATATTGTACATGTAATTGTCGCAATTACATTATAATAATGTATAGTCTAATTTGTTTTCAACCAATGTCATAAATTTGAATTATATAATTGCATTCAGTATTATTAAGTGACTATTTGGTAAGAGTACAGTGCCTTTATTTTGAAGGCCTTTTGGAACGCTCGTCAGCAGTGATGGGAAGTTCGGATCATTTTACGGACTCGGTTCTTTGAATCTCGTTCATTAAAAGGAACAAATCTTTTTTCGAGTCATTTTTTCATTTCAATGGGGGGGGGGGGGGGGTGGCATCATGACAGTTTGTAAGATTTGAAATTATTCATGATCATACTAGAATTTAATTATCACGCCACACAATTACACTGTACTGAACTGTAAGTAAAGTTAAACAAAAGTTGCACAAATTACCATAACAACAAAACCTGTAATCAAATCAAAGATTGATGTAACCTGTAATCAAAGAACGAATATCATTCACGTCTTACTGCTAACCCTAGCAATCACGCGAAAGTGAATTACGAAAACAAATCCTTTCTGTTTTATTTTCGGAGCGTGTGTATTCAGATCACGTGAAAAATGATCCAAAGACTTGGATCCGAAGACACAGTCGTGGTTTCTTAGGTTTCGGTTTCCTCTACCAGGTAGGGTTGCCACCTTCAATACTGAAAAATAAGGGACGCCTGACACAGTCGGGGCCACACCCCTCGGGGCCACAATGACCACAGGCCCGATGATGTGCCAGTGGTGGTAAATCACAATTGTCTTTGGGTTAAAGATTCGTTCCTCTGCCTACCGTGAGTCCGGGTTAAAGATTTGTTCATCTGCCGACCGTGAATCCGGGTACGAGTCTTTGGATCGTTTTTCAAGTGCAGAGGCTCAGTACTGGTAGAGGAAGTCAAAAGGATTCATTCATTTCCCGACCGTGTCTTCCTTTCCGCTCTAAACCTATGCAAGTCATGTGAAAAAGGATCCGATGACTCGTACCCAAAGACTCAGTCGGGAAATGAACTAATAATTTCTGTTTCCTCGACTGAGCCTATGCAACTGTCCCGATGTGCGGCCATGAGAAAAAGGAACGAATCACTCTTTGAGAGGACTCGTTACTCCCAAGTCCTTGTAAGAATTCGTTCAAAATGAACGAATCATTCACGAACGACACATCAGTACTCGTGAGTGAGAGTTGACAGGCACGGACAATTTAATGCTCCGATAAAAGTTTATGGATGTTATAGCGGATGTTTGCGATCTAAGGAAACCTCTATTCCCCTGTTTACAGCATGCAGTCAACGAGGTATGTTGTTTTGTGTCTGTATTTTACTTGGTGAACGTTATTTACATGATGCGCATGTCATTGTATGTTCATATTAAGCTAATGTGGTCTATTTTCTCGTTACACTGTGGGTTTAGTTTTCACGATGGATTTGGAGAAGAAGCTTCAAATAAACCTGTAGCAAGAAAGCCACTTGTGTCTGCCAGTGCTTCGAGGGAATTGTAGTACAGTTGTGATTTACTTGTGTAATAAATATGGTGTTTTAATTTAACCAATTAAATAACCATTTTCAGGTTTTTTTCATGCAGCGTTTAATCGAGGGCAGCGTTTATCACACAATGTTCACTTTTGGTGCAGCGTTTATTCGAGGGCGGCGTTTATTTGAGGGCGGCGTTTATTTGAGGGCAACATTTAATCAAAGAAATACGGTATTACACGTGCACATTTAATCCAATTCCAATTATTACTATTCGGCCTGACAGTGTATAATTTCCAATTAACATCGTGTGCCTCCACAGGTCCAGATGTGACTGGACAGACTCTGGCTGTTTGAAGGGCAGGAGTGGAAAAATGTAAATGGCTGCTACTGCATGACATGGGGCCCCACCAGTGTAACAATGGGAATGGGACTTTGGGAAAGCATGCCCTAGTGGGCACCATGTAGGGGAGACTGTATGGCACAGCATCTAATTTTCTCCTTTGGAAAGGGCAACATTTGGGACACTGTCATGTAGGGGCAGCATAAAGGGCACTTCATAACAGCACCCTTTTTCATTGGAAGGAAGGACACGGGAACAGTCAAGTTTAGACCATTGTAAGGGCACCTTATAGGGCAGTGCATCATGATAAAGGCACTCATTAAGACATGTTATCAATGTTTTTTCCTAGAGGGCACACTATTATTTATTGCATGAAGGGGCATCCTTGGCACCCAATCACCAATGTGAATGGCATACAATAGGGCACTTGGTCTAATTTTTGCCACTCTAGTGGGCATTTTTGCAATGGTTTTTCAACCCCGGGGGGCACCACAGTCACCCCCTAAGACATGGGGATGTCTATTGTACCTATAACTTGTCAACATATAGGTTACTTTAAACAATGAAAATACTTTATGCAATTGAATAAAAAAGTCTCCATGCTTTTTTGTGTTTCAAGATTACCTGGAAAACCGATGAAAATATTCAGGTGCCGCTTTAGAGCAAGGTATACCTTCTTATTTCCTATCATACAGTTGCATTTGCAAAACATTTCTGAGTCATCAACCCTGTACAAGAATGTCCCACATGCAAATAAACAAAGATGCAGACAGAACAGTGGTCAAGGCTTGGCTACAGTAAGTTTTCTTATGTGTGATTCCAGCAGACTACACAGTCCAGGCCTACCTACATAGACTGCATAGTCTAAGGGTGCTTTCACACCTGACATGTTTGGTCCGTTTCAATTGGACCATGGTTCGTTTTCTCTGAAAGTCTGGTTCGTTTGGAGAGATGAGAACACGCATTCGAACTCTGGTGCGGACCAAACAACCGAACCATGGTCCCCCTAAAAAGATGGGACTCCGGTTCTACCAGGGGTCCGGTTCCAAGTGAACCATGGTTCAGTTCGCTTTAGGTCTGAAAGTAATCGGACTTAATATTGACCTATTCCAGGAAGCAAACGAAAATGTAGTGCATTGTGGGTTGAAAAAGGAATTTACACTTGGCGGAGACAGCCGTGCCACTCATTAGCAGCTAAATTTGTTTAGGGAAAACGTGGAGGAATGATGAAGTGAAGGCTCTTCGGCAAATATGGGCTGATGATCATATTGCAGAGATACTTGTGGAGACACATAAGAGTAGTGAGGAATTAAAATTATTTAGTGATATACTGAAATAAAGGGTCATTGTTGCACGGTGGACCAATGTTGGTTCAAAGTAAAAAAAAACGTAGACAGTTAAAGTGCGTGATGTTCTATGGAAAAGTGGTAGCTCGTCGAAAAAATAATTCCCATGGTTTGATAACCTGGATATAATCCTGAGTAAAAGACCAACGAGCAACCCAAAAAACTTGGTCGTGCAACACCAAATCATAACAATTAAAGATAGTATTGCAATCGCAATATGCTGCTGTTGCTCCATTGTTGTTCGTGACAAGGAAGTGCTTTTCCCTCACACATTTTCTGTCCAATAGATTAACAACCTGTACGACAGCATGTCATTGTTTTTTTACAAACGTCATTGTTTTTTTTACACACGTTGGTTCGCTTAAAACAGGACCGTGTGAACACTAACCGGACCTAATGAAAAATGCAACAAAGTAGCAACTCATCCACTGATTCGGACCAAGCAAACGGACTGATAGGTGTGAAAGCACCCTAATACAGCGGTTCCCAAACTTTTTAGGCCACGCACCCCCTTCTACATCCCGACCGGGTTCACGCACCCCCACTCCCCCACACCTTAAAAAAAAAAAGCAACACAGCCTATATATAGCCGCATTACAATCGGACCAATGAGAGAACAGTTTGCTAGCCCGTGGAGTTTGTTTACAAAATGTAGTCCGCTGTTAAATGTTGCAGTGTAAACACAAACCGAACAAAGAGGCAACTGCATTTTTCGCTCCTTTCATTTTGTAAATGAAAAGAAATGGTAATTGTTAATAGAAAACATGTCGTTTTGTTCAGCTCTCAAGTCTTCTCACGACACAATGTGTTGTGTCAGTGTTTTGGTGTTTCAACCAATTACTTGCTAACTTCAAGTTACAATGATCAATAGAAAACGGACAACACGGCTTAGCTAAAATGGCTTTAATTTACAGTAAAGTAATAACACAAGTGATTCAAACTATAGTTTCTAGTCTTTATCATAACTTTCAATAAAATGTTTTCGCTGCTTCTGAATTTCCTCATGGCTGTTGATGTCTATCAATATTGCTCATTTTGAAGATGATGTCAGAGGGCAATACGGATCCGTATTACACCGGCGAGGAGGGCAATACGCGGCGGGCATGACTACCTATTAGCCAATCATTAGCCAATCAGAACGCTCGTACTGTCGTTGCCATATAATAATTGTTGGAATGCTGCTTCAGCATTCCAAGTATTGTTCTTTGAATCTTTATTCAACTTCTTCTATTTCTTCCGTGGCACCTTTCAGCGCCTTCAAATCTTCAGCTATTAAAACCGTTCAGCTATCAAAAAATTCAGCAGTTTCAGGCCATGGGTGCTATGACTTTTCAGCTTTGTACCTCTTATGCTTGAATTAATATAAATCAATATTCATAATATTTTTAACATGGGTTTCCAATGGAGTTTTCTTTCAAATCCTCTCAAACTTCTTTAAACTTTTTCAACTTCCAAATCCTTCTTCTTCCTCAATCTTTCAGCTAGAGCCACCATTTAAACTTTAAAATGTTGACAAAACCCTAAACTATTTTTAAATAATTCAGCTTTTTGATATCTATTCAACTTTTTTCAATATCACTGATTATGTTTCATGACTTTTTCAAGCCGTTTCTGAGATTTACATGGGTGTGTACGTGAAACCCTAGAGTGCAGACTGAAACGCTTAGAGTGGAGGGCAGCTTCGGATGTCTTGGATTCTAGCTACATTTCTGTTATTCTCTCCCCTCAGCGCGTTAGCAATCATAGCTGCACCATCACCGTGGCAACGACAGACACGCACCACTCAGTCTCACGGTATTAGCTGATTAGTGGAGTCACAAGACAGAGTTTGATAGTATTTCAACCTGATACAATTTACAAGAGGTGACTCTGCAGGTGCTGCTAATATCTCTTTTACTACTATTGCTAATGGAACTGTTTTATTCTACTACTCCACTGAGTGCGTTTACTTGACCATGAGAAACCCGATTACTAGCAATTGTCGGTTTATGCCATACGATTACTCCGTTTACATGTGGTTACAAGTTCAAACCGAGCATCAGAATGGGGAAGAAAGGGGATTTAAGTGACTTAGTGTCTTTGAACGTGGCATGGTTGTTGGTGCCAGACAGGCTGGTCTGAGTATTTCAGAAACTGCTGATCTACTGGGATTTTCACGCACAACCATCTCTAGGGTTTACAGAGAATGGTCCGAAAAAGAGTAAATATCCAGTGAGCGGCAGTCGTGTGGACGAAAAATGCCTTGTCAGAGGTCAGAGAAGAATGGGCAGACTGCTAGAAAGGTCAATATGGACCAAAATCTCTGAGGAATGTTTCCAAAACCTTGTTGAAAGTATGAAGGCAAAAGGGGGTCCAATCCAGTACTAGCGAGGTGTACCTAATAAAGTGGCCAGTGAGTGTATTTTGTAACTGTACCAAGATGTCCAGAACAATATGTGAACAATCTTATGAACCAGCCAGAGACCAGTTCACACCTTTGACAGGTGTGAAGGAAAGAGGGGGAGTTGAGAACCCAGCTTCCCCCAATCAACTTCTGACTTCAAACAGGTCCTCCTCCTAACTCTGAACTGTATAAATCATCTTTGAGATGACAATCGATCTCAGACTCCAACAAAACCAACTATGGCATGAACGACATCAGGATTGGCGTTCCAAAGGACGTCGCCAAGCTTCCCTCTGGGATTCAACAAGATTAGTGCCTGTACAACAGTCACGCAGACTCATGATCCCTGCAGCGCAGCCACACTTTGACTTCAGATTCTTCAAATGGGCCTCGGACACAAACTGCCCTCAACCTCATTGATCAACCCTGATCAAACGTAACTATGGGTAACGCTCTATCCTCCCTGGCATTGGCATGAGCTATGTGTATGATTTGTAAGGATGGTATCATTGATTATACAATTCCTTTCTTTAAGTTAGACCATTCCAGTCTGTTCATTGAAACCAATCTCATATCAAATTCATAGTCTAACTTGTTCATATTATCGATTTACCTTACTGTAGCCAAGTGGGAAAGTGGCATATTATTTGACTGTTGTTTTTCATCTGTATACATCTGTATATAAGCCTTCGTCGAGCACAACCATTGTTCTCTCTCATATTCTGTATTATTTATTGGGTGTGATCACGCCTTCGGCGAGCACAACCTTTGTTCTCTCACATATATATTATTTATTATTTTTTCCCCCCTAAGGATCCCTCAATATTTGCGCTACATAGACAACACCTGTGTCAAAAGGTTTGTCTTGGTCACGATTGCGTTGTTTCTATTGGGATTTACGATCTGTTGCACTGTTTAGGTTTGAATTAAGTTTTTGTGGCAAAGGGAATCAGTGCAAGCCTAACGTCACAACGTCAGCACACGTTAGTAACGACTCATAAATACGACGTGCATAGATGTACTGGTCAGTGTACTTTGCGGCCAATGGATTTTCGTTTTGAAATTAGAAAACTAAAATCGGGAAACGAGCTGTTTCCCGACTACCATTTAGAAATAGGAAAACAAAAAACGGAAAACTACCCATTTTCATGCTTCCATGTGACCAGGAAGTTGCTCCCACGAGCTTGACAGTCACTCTGGTCCACATATTCAGGATGTCAGCAGAGGGTGTGCTGCCATTTGTATGGAAGCAAATCAGTGACATAATGTTTTGAATTTTTAAAGGCATTGAATACTTAATATTGAAATTTAAACAACACCGAATTCACATATGAATATATATTTCAATGGAAAAAAAAATCGGACCCAAAAATTCAAGACTCGGAAATTCAGGTTGCTCAAATTCGAGCCTCCCAAAAAATTCGAGCTTAAAAATTTCGAGCCTATCAAAAAATGTTAGCCTTATGGAACAATAGGGTCATTGTAATCAATAGGAAATCATTGTTTAAATATGATTGGTATGAAAAGGGCATTGTGTTTGTGAATGATGTTATAGATGTCTGGTAACCTTTTGGAATAAAATGCTTTCTTCGACAAATATAATTTAAACTGTAGTTATAGAGAATACAACAAGATCTGTAAAGCAATACCGATACCATTATTACAGTTAGTTCAAAGCACATTGTTACATGCAAGAATAAGACCCTTACCAACTTTACCAAATGTTTTTATTAATGATTGTACTTTATTTGACAGTAAATGTAATAATACATATTAGTGATGCTTTGAAATCTAAATATTTTTTTGATAACAGAGGATTGTGTGTACAGTTTCCGAATATGGTTGCATTGTCCATGAAAAAAACTAAAACATTTTAAATTCATTAAATGGCCCATTTCCCCAAAAGTCAAAGAGACTCACTTTAAAATAATTTATAAAATATATTCGGTCGCTGACTTTCTTAGAAAAATATTCAAATTTGGTGTAGAACCTTCTTTATTTTGTGAGGTGGCTGATGAGACTCTGGAACCATGCTTCAGTCCGATGTAATCCAATTTTGCATTGAGGCTCGATTGCTTTGTCGAGCAATTTTATCGTTCATCTCAGAGCCTGTTTAAGGAGAGCCTTGCCACTCCCTATTAAGCCCCATTGTACCGAATTTGGTTAAAATTCCACCAGAGTTCCACTGGGGGTGATCGCAAGCGAGTGCATGTTGAATGGGAGTCTATGGATCTTAACGGATAAATTTGTCTCTTTCGCCTGATTGTCGTTGAGAAATCTCTGATTTGATTGTAGTTTTTGCATGTTCAACATGGATTATAGGTCGAAAGTTGAATGAACGAGTACTTTTGTCCTTTCGATTTCTTACAGGGTGAATCGTTGTTGCCCATAACACGCTAGCATTCTGCTAATGAATGCTGATTGGTTAGTGAAGGACTGACTACGACCAGAGCTCCCACTTGATGGCATCCAAAGTGGAATCAGAATGTCAGAGCATTAGCAACAACATTAGCAAGCCAAAACTCTTTCTAGCATGTGTATTGACAGGGAGAGCCTAACCTGTCAGCTGTGTTGTCGATGCCTTGAGAGAAAAAAGGAAGTGACCAGAGCTTGCTGTAAAGCAGTAGCTCTGGTCGTACCATGTGTATGACGTCAATAACATTTTCAAATCAAATCAAATCAACATTTATTTGTATAGCCCTTTTTACACGCAAGCATGTCACAGACGGCTTCACATATGCCCATAGAACTTCCCCTCAACCAACCTAAACCCTCAGGGAAGACAAGGAAAAACTCGCAGAAACTCACTACAGGAGAAAAAATGGAAGAAACCTTGGGAGGAGCAATTCAGTGAGGGATCCCCTCCTCCAGAGACGGTTGGTGAAAGAGAGGAGCAGAACACAGGCTTAACATAGTCATACAGCAGGGAAGTGTCAATGGGTTTTGAAACATCCAAATCCATTGTTCAACTTGATAGATGTAGGAAGGGACCGGGAAACTCGCTGTTGCCTGAGACTCTAATGACTTCCTGCTTAAAACACACTGCTTTTTGCACTGCATTACAAAATTGTATCTTTTTGTAATATTTGTATTTTTATATTGTAATTTACAACAGCTTATATTTAATTTTATTGTAAATTTAATTTTATTCTAATCCCACTTAGTACTGCTAGTTTATGTACCCTTAGTATAGATAGTCCACATATTAAAATTTTAGGTCCCTATATGTTTATTGTATGCACCTTCCTGCCAAAGCAAATTCCTTGTCTGTGCAAACTTTCATGGCGAATAAATCCCATTCTGATTCTGATTCTGGTTTCCGGTTGGCGACCAGATTTTCAAAGGCTTTTTAGAAGAGAAAGGCGACTTTAAAAAAATCTAACAGCCAGCAGTGTGTATTTTTTTTGCCTCCCCTTTCGAATTCAGAATTCCAATTACTAAACAAACAATTATATCCCGAGAAAAGTGGATTTTGAGGGGTATAGCTCCATAGACCTCCATTCATTCTGCACTCGCTCGTTAGCGCCCTCACATGGAACTGCAACCAGTTCAGAACCCGGAAGTTTCCCGAGAGTGGCAGTTCTCCCTATATTAGACATTCTCTGGTAGAGCAAAGAGCTCAAACGGAAGCAACTTTTTTTATGGAACGAAGATGCACTGTGTCGTCTGTCGTATGTTCCCGTCTAAAGCAGACAAAAGTGGATATTTTTACAGAGGCACCGACAATTTTCGAAAACGATACCTGACCAGCCATGCTAGCAGACAGCACCTGGTTTGCGTGACAGCTAAGCGGATGGTTGACAATCCATCTTCGAGGCCGTTGACCATGCTGGTCAGGAATTTAAATGTAGATGCCCATCGTGTTATTGCACGACTTATAACAACGGCATATCACGTAATTAAGACGGGCCAGCCGTTCGCCTCGTTCCCCCAGGCTATTGAACTGCAGCAGAAGAATGGTGTCGACTTGGGTACTTAGTATCATACTGATGAAATGCTATGGAAGCTTTTATATATTAGCATTGAAGGACCAGAGGTTTCAGTTTCAGCCAGACAGAGTTGTGCAGAGATGGCTGTCAGCAGGGAAGAGAGCACGTCACAAGCCCTGCTTAGTGAATCAGTGCTTACATAATGGGAAACCTACAAAATGAGTCAACCATTTAGTTCATTTTGGACTACTGAGGGCCTCATGTACGTACATTCGCAAACGTAGCGTTATTAGCGCCATGGCCAACCCGCAGTTTGCGCACGCTGTGATACTTCAGTTTACGTTGTATTTACGAAACCTGCAGGTCATCAGGTAATCAGCGCCTTTCTACGCCCACTATACCGTACATTGCGAGCATTTAAACGCGTAATTGAATGGGCCTCCTCTTTCTATCATGGATCAGCCACCAAAGTCAAAACAGCGATGACTGTTTGAAATGATCCTGATGCCAGTATTTGTAATGTAGCGAGGAGTTTAACAACTGCTGGAATGGAATGTGAACGCTGAGTCGGAGATTCAATGTAATCTTTGATTTCTTCCAGTAACTGTAATATTGCATGGCTGCTTAATCTGTAACGCGTAATGATTTTGTGTTCACTCAACTCAAAAAGTGTGATCCTTGTGGCAAAAATCCTTTGGCTTATGTCTTCGTCTTGCTCAGGTTACGGCTGCCATTTCACCAGGAGGCATATGGGCATCCTGGTTTACGCCTGCTTTTAACAGGCGGAGAATTTTCACCGCAAAATAGAGGTGCGCTTACAGGCGGTTTTTGTACATACCGCAGAATACATAATTAGGCGTACTTTACGCATCCCCTCCCATCTCTTTATGGGAAACTCCCACTTTCCCCTTGACCCTCCTGTGAATGCATATGCATGACATGGAAAAGCGCAATATGTCATTTTCAGTTCCTGTGACAGGCACTCTGCGCTTTTACCTAAGTGCGGCATGTTTGTAAATACTTCGCCATGCTTTTACACACAAATTGCTTAACAAATCCGCCTGAAGTGGGCGCAAAAGCGTTAGTACATGAGGCCCTGAGTGTCAAGATGCTTTTAAGCATCTTAAAGAGAAGCTGACTTGTGCTCCTATTTTGGGTTTTGCAGACTTCACTAGCTCGGTTTGGTTCAGAGCCCGGGAGGCGAATGCAACAGGCCTCTCCACGCCGTTCTGTACTTGTGATAGTACAGCCCCTATCGCCATGGCCGAGGCATCACAGGTGACCAGGGTGTGACTAGATATGTCAAAGTGTGCCAGCACTGGAGGTGAGGTAAGTTGAGCTTTGAGAGTTTGCACTGCCTTGGTGCACTCTAGAGACCAGACCCACGGCTCATCTCTCCGAAGCAGCTGGTGCAGTGGGGCTGTTATGGCCGAATACTGAGGCATGAACTTCATGTAGTAGCCCGTCCTGCCCAGGAATGAAGCAAGCTGGGCAGCCAAGGTCGTTACGGGAACGGAAAGGATGGCCTCCACATTAGACTGAAGGGGGGAGATGCCCTCAGTGGAAAGTCAGAAGCCTACATAGTCAATGGCCGGCTCAGCAAAAACACATTTGCTGCCATTGAGGGTCAGATTGTGCTTGGCGAGGGCTTCAAACACACTTTGCAGGCGACTGTCATGGATAGCGGTAGTAGCACCATGTACCACCACATCATCAAGGTAGATCACAACACCTGGAACACTTGCCAGCACTGAGGTCATGACCTTTTGGAAGCAGGAGGGGGCGGAGCTAAGGCCAAACGGCATCCTTGTGTAGCGGAAAACACCAAGGTGTGTAACGAAGGCCATCAGGTTTCTGCTTTCAGGGTGGAGGGGCACCTGGAGATAGCCCTCTCTGAGATCCAGTTTTGAAAAGACGGTGGAGCCATGAAATTGTGCCGTGAGCTCCTTAGACGTGGGCAATGGGTATCTGTCCGGGATGACTGCTTTGTTGACTGCCCGGAGGTCCACACAGATGCTCAGAGCCCCTGTTTTTTTTCTGACCACAACCAGGTTCGAAATCCATGGTGAAGCATCAACCGGCTCAATGATACCGGAATCCAGCAGCCACTGCAGCTCAACGGACACTCCATCCCTCAGGGCCAGTGGAATACAGTGCAGTGGCTGGACGACTGGAGTCACCGAGGAGTCAATGAGGGGTTGATGGGTGAAGGCAGACAGACAGCCCAGCCCTTCAAACAGTGATGACCACTTTTGATGCAGTCCGGCAGCGACAGTCATGATGGGAGCTTGCTATGGCAAGATCCTAGTGCCATAGCTAACAGTCACTGCGATGGACCCCAACAGGTCAATCTTTGAGTCACGTACCCGTGTAGGACAGCAGTGGGCTTGGCCAGTGGACGGGGAAGGAAAAACTTATGGTATGCACTGGCGTTCAGGAGGGAGACACTAGCGCCTGTGTCTAGCATACATTTACATTTAGTCATTTAGCAGACGCTCTTATCCAGAGCGACTTACAGTAAGTACAGGGAGATTCTCCCCGAGGCAGGTAGGGTGAAGTGCCTTGCCCAAGGACACAACGTCATTTTGCACGGCCGGGAATTGAACCAACAACCTCCTAATTAATAGCCTGACTCCCTAACCCCCCCCAAGCAGGAGCTTAGGGGGGTCAGATGGCTGAGCGGTCAGGAGGGGAATACACACTGTATCTATATTCACTGTACACTTGAACTGCATGGGCCCTGATGTTACATGGCGAATTATGGTGGGTGAGCCACAGGGAGTGTGTCCATCCGACCTGGAGGGGGCGGAGCGACACACTCTTGCAAAGTGTTTTTTTCTTCCACAGTTACGGCATGTTTGGTCATTAGCTGGGCTGAGTATTTGATCCACAGTTACCGCAGGAAAACTTTCTTTGACGCTGACGTGGTCGTTGTTGTCTTGTGAGATGCATGGATGGGTCTGGGGCTGTGTCTGGTACATCCAAGCCAACGCTAGATGGCTGTTGCTGCTGCTCCTGTGACTGCGTACTGCTTCGCTCAATGATGATTCCGTCCGTGTTAATTTAGCTGCACATTCTGCTGCACTTTCAATTTGGAATGCAATGGCGACAGCTAGTGTTAAATTGTCTGATTCCAGTAACAACGTCTCCCTGATATTATCCTGTGTGGTGTGTTCAATCAATTGATCACGTATCATCTCATCTGTCAACGTGCCGAATTTACAATGGCTGGCTAAACCTTTCAGGTTGGAGATGTACTGATGGACGGACTCGCCCGGGAGTTGATGCCGTTGCCGAAACGTAAACCGTCTCAATAAAGCACTCTGTGGGGCAGCAAACTGGTCTTTCAAAAGTTTCACTGGCCCCGCATAGTCTCCATATGTCCCGTTGTCAGTGAGCGTCTCCAGCACACGCTGTCCCTCGACTCCCAAACAGTGCCTCAGCAATACCGTTTTCCGAGCTGCACTTACATTGGCTAGTCCCGTAGCTTGAAGGTACGTTTCAAAAGACTGATGCCAGCGATTCCACGGTATTGTAGGCTCACCGGGAATTGCGAGGAAAGGAGGTGGAGGAGGAAGAGAAAAGTCAGCTATCCTTGTCGCCAAATGTTGTGTATAATAAGGACGCTGGACAAGAGGTATAAGCACGCAGCTCACTTTACTTTTAGAAAACCGAAACTGACAATTTCAGACCAAAAACAGCTGCATACTACGCATGTGCCTAAGGGTTAACAAATTAACACAGATTAATTTGTCCGACATAACACAACATAACAGTGACCAGCTATGGAAGAAAGAAGGTCTCACCAATTACAATTATAGAGTGTAATTTAAGAACAAATGTGATAATATAGGAAAAAAGTAAATGAAGAAAAATCATAGAAGGACTTGTCTCCAAACATTTTAAAATGCTAAATGTCAAATAATAAATCTGTAACATACATAAGAAACATAAAAAAGTGTGACGGCACCAGTAGAACAATAAAAATGTAGGACTATGACTTTGTAATATTACAGCATGTTTAGGGAAATTTACCAACTCATGACCAGAAATAGATATTGTTGTAAAAATGTATGCTGACTACTTGGCCATCACAAACTACAGGCCATTTATGAACTAAAGGCCATAACATATTGCATGCCTCAATTAACCAAAAACAAACATAACTCTGCATGAAAAAACTGGGTGATGAAGAATGATTTATTGATTTATTCCAAGTGTCTAAAACACCCCAGAGATATAAGTTAATAGTGAAGAGAACCAATGAGCAGTTGGAGGAACCATGTCCACCCAGAACTTGGAAAACATCTGTGCTGAGGGGCCCAGGTACAGCTACTGTCAGAGACACCATCAGTTTTTGCCAGCAGATGGGCCACACAAATGCCGGAGGCCATTCAGGCAACACAACCGCTGGAGGCCGTTTGGGTCAACTGCTCGCAGACCAGTTACCAGTTCTACAACCCAAGGAAAAATAGTGACAGAAGAGCACAGAAAATTCAACTGCCGAGTTCCCGGCCACTTCCCAGCCGCTAAACACTCTTCCTAACACATTGAGGAGGGCTTCGGATTCCGGTCTGTGTGGGGTGGCGAGAGGGCCCGCAGTGGTTAATAGTATTGGCTGTCGGGATAGGTACTGCCATTTCCAGCTGACAGTTCACCTTATTAATGCGAAATATATGGAGATTGCTCCATAGAGACTTTCTGTGAGTGCAGATGTGGAGTATGATGGAACTAATTGGAACATTCAAGTAATTGATTTCCCTGAATATCATTTAAGGACAAGAGCTGAGGGTTTTGTCAGTTAAAAATATATTTTAGCCTTGGCTTTAATCTTTCTGTTGCTTGCAAATATTTGCTCTGCTCTAAATTTGTATTCCAGTAGCCCCATGAGAAACACTAAAAAAATGGCCCAACTAAAGAATTAGCACCCACCTTCCACAAGAGCGCCAATTAATTATTATTTCCTTGAGGGTTTAGGTTGGTTGAGGGGCAGTTCTATGGGCGTATGTGAAGCCCTCTGTGACATGCTTGCGTGTAAAAAGGGCTATACAAATACATTTGATTTGATTAAGACAGCATTGCTAGAGCCCCAGCCAGCTCAGAGCCTCATAGATAAAGATCAAACTTAAACATATGTTAACAACGCTTTGTACAAATAAGCATGGTCTAGTGGTATAAATGGACTGCTTACACAGGCAAGATGAACAAACTGGAGGATTGTTATGCATGCACTAAGGCCAGGCCAGACCGGTTGTATGTTGTGTCCACTGAGTTGGGATGGAAGAATTGTGAGAGCTATGAGTGAGTGGACGCGCATACCTGAGAATTTGGCCCGGTCGTACAGACCAATGTGTGAAGCTGAATTCCTGGCCTACCTGGGTTCCAAAGAGTTTGTGTATTTGACTGGGTATCGTGATGAGAGAGTTGGTATTGTCTGGGATAAATTACAACCCAAGGCCCTATAACGCATGTTAGACTAGCATAGACCTTTAAATTTGGGTTAACTAGGGGTTAAGAGTGTTTTAACAATATTCCGGGATTAGGCATTAATGGAGTGTCATGCCCGGCTCACAGGCATGCCAAATAACGGAGAGTCACACAGGGTCTAACGCCCAAACAGTACGATTTTATTTAGCAAATAGATTTATATTACCAGGCAAGACTACGGTGGAATGGGGCAGTCAGTGGACCAGGAAGGTTGTCGGGTATGTATGCATGCTAGGGTAGTAGATGGAATGTTGCATCTCAGTAGGTACGGAGCGATGAGCATGGCGCGAGACGAGCGTTAGGGAGCAAGGTTTCCACGCGCTCTCTCTCCCTCCCTGAATCTCCCATGAAATACGTGGGCGGTGCTTTTATAGTAGCGGACCCAGGTGTTCCCAATAACGAACGAGCCGGCCACACCTGCAGGGCATCTGTAATACAAAGACACCGACAAAGACAAGTAGCCCTCCCAGCAACCAGAAGAGGCGGGGCCGTCACACCCCCCCCCCATAAGAACGGGGTCCCAACAAGAACCCTGACCAACAATAAACCCCCTTCAAAACAAACACACCACCTGCACTCCCCTTCCACCAGGATCCCGCTAGTATCCTGCATACAGAAGAGGAGAGATTAATACACCACGGGTCATCATATCACAGGAGCACGGGACAATGCATCCGCCACCACATTGTCCGACCCCTTGATGTGGCGTATGTCTAAGCAGTAAGACTGCAACATCAACGACCACCTAATCAACCGCTGATTAGGACATTTCAGAGAGTTCAGGAATGTAAGGGGGTTGTGGTCAGTAAAGACCACCACCGGTACTCCGGAACCCACATACACATCAAAGTGACCCAAAGCCCAAACCAAAGCCAACAACTCCTTTTCGATCACAGAGTAGTTAAGCTGATGTCTGTTAAATTTCTTACAGAAAAAACTGACAGGCCTATCCAGCCCCTCCTTGTCAGACTGCATCAGTACGGCCCCTGTTCCCACGTGACTGGCATCCTCCTGTAACTTGAACGGCTTCTCCACACAGGGAGCGGCCAGCACTGGGGCGCTACACAACAGGGCCTTCACATTCTGGAAGGCCTGTTGACAAACAGGAGACCACACGTATTCGACCTTTCCCCTTAACAAATCAGTGAGGGAAGCGGCAACAGACGAAAAGTTCCTGCAGAAACTACGGTAGTATCCTACCATCCCCAAAAAACGCATCAGCTCTTTTTTTGTGGTTGGCACCGGAAACTGTTCTACCACCAGCACCTTGGCCTGCACTGGCCGCACATGGCCCTGGCCGACAACATGGCCCAGGTACGTCACGGTAGCACGGGCAAACTCGCACTTCGCCAGGTTCACCGTCAGTCTTGCAGAAGCCAACCGTTCAAATAGGGTTTGAATGCGTTGTACATGACTATCCCAACTGTCACTGTAGACAACCACGTCATCTAAATACACCGCGCACCCTACCAGATGCACCTTCACATGCACCAGATGCACCTTCCTGCCAAAGCAAATTCCTTGTCTGTGCAAACTTTCATGGCGAATAAATCCCATTCTGATTCTGATTCTGAGATCACCCACCACCCTATTCATTAACCGTTGGAACGTTGCTGGCGCATTCCGCAAACTGAAAGGCATCACTCTATAGGAATACAGGCCAGATGGGGTGATGAAGGCAGAAATCTCCTGCGCTCTCCTAGTCAGTGGTACCTGCCAATAACCTTTAAGCAGGTCAAACTTACTAACAAAATTCGCCGATCCAACCTGGTCAATGCAATCATCCATCCGCGGCAGCGGAAATGCGTCCGGTTTGGTGACACTATTAACTTTACGGAAGTCCGAGCAAAATCTAGGAGTGTTATCCGACTTAGGGACCAGTAAACATGGAGATGCCCAGCTAGAAAATGACGGTTCTGCAATACCATTTTCCAGCATATACTTGATCTCAGCATCTAAGTATCGGCGCTTACCCTCCGACACCCGGTAGAAGCGCTGTTTAATTGGTTGTGCCTCCCCCACCTCTATGTCATGCTCCACAAGGTGAGTTTGTGAGGGTGTATCACCAAATAGGCTCGGAAACCTGCAAATTAACTCAGCCAACTCCACCCGTTTCGACTGTTGCAAATGACCTAACAGGGTATCCAACTTGGCAAGCGTTTCAGTGTTCTTAAGCCGCCCACACAGCAAGGCTTGATCAAAAATGACAGACTCTTCCCTCTCCATCACGGCCACTGGCTGAGGGGGAGAAACCACCACCGTGTTTGCAAGAGCGACAGGTTGGACACCCTCTGAGAGAGGTCCGTTTGCCAGACCTGGCTCCACCACACGAGAGTAGTATGACTTCAGCAGGTTGACATGGCAAAGATGTGACTTCTTCCTCCGTTCTGGATTGGAAATTATATAGTTCACCTCTGAGGTCTGCTTCACCACTGTGTGAGGACCTGTAAACTTAGCCTGAAAGGGTGACCCAACCATTGGCAACAGACTCATCACCTGATCGCCAGGGCTAAATTGGCGCCGCTCAGCGTGTTTGTTATACCCTCGCTTCATTTTTTCTTGCGCGGTAGCCAAATTCTTCCTTGCCAATTCGCCTGCAACATACAGCCTATGCCTAAATCCATCTACATAGTCTAGGAGGTTCTTTGGAGGAGCACTGCCCTCCACACCATCCCTTAAAACCGCTAGTGGACCACATACCGAATGTGCAAAGACCAACTCATTTGGGCTGAACCCCGTGCTCTCCTGTGTCACCTCCCTGGCTGCTAACATTAACCACGGCAACCCTTCCTCCCAATCCCTGTCCAACTCTGTGCAAAAGGCGCGGAGTAGTGACTAAAGTGTCTGATGGAAACGCTCCAGTGCCCCCTGACTTTGTGCATGGTAGGCTGATGACTGGGAGTGTCTCACCCGGAGTTGTTTTAACACCTGTGCAAACATATGGGAGGAAAAATTGGACCCCTGATCACTTTGAACAACCCTGGGAATGCCAAAGATCAAAATGAAGTGGGAAAGTGCTTTAACTACCGACCTGGTCGCTATCAACGCAGGGGGTACGCAGCTGGGTACCTGGTGGCCTGACACATGACTGTCAGGAGATAGCTGGCGCCGGACCTAGAAGGAGGCAGAGGCCCAACACAGTCAATGATTATGTGTTCAAATGGCTCCCCAATGGCAGGGATCGGGTGCAATGGTGCCGGCTTAATAACCTGGTTTGGTTTGCCAGTTCTTTGACATGTATGACACGTCCTGATGTAGTCGGACACATCCTTTTTCAGCCGAGGCCAAAAGAAGTACCGCAAGATATGCTCATATGTCTTCCTGACCCCCATATGCCCTGACTGATCATGAGCCATCTGCAAAACTATTTTCCGAAATTTAGCTGGGGCTACAATTTGGACGATTGCGTTCCCCACTCCAAACTCACCACAAGGCACCCACCTCACCAACAGACCGTTATCCAGGCAATAGCCATGTGCCTGATCCTTCACCTCTGCAACAGGGATCACAGTCTCCAACAGCCCCTTAATGGAGGGATCCGACTGCTGCTCCATTACTAACTCTGCACGTGAGAGCGACAAGGGAAAATCAGACAAATGTACCAGTGGTTCTTCCATCACATTCACTCTATCAGGTTCCCTAGCAACCCGAGCCCCAGCCCGTGTCACTGCACATGCTGCAAACACCTCTGGGAAGTCCAGCTCACTCTCATCGGTTACACTATTAACCACAGGAACTGGATTAACCACTGGATGTGGAGGAACATCGGGCCAGACGTGCCCCCCAGCCAATCCATTCCCAAGGATGAGCTGGACTCCTTCCACCGGCAACGCCGGACGCACCGCAATGCACACTTCCCCCTGCACCAACTCCGAAAACAGATGCAGTCTGTGCACTGGAGCAGACAAAACGGACAATCCCATACCCCGAACTAAGGTTGCATCGCCAGTATCAGACTCCTCTGAAAAAGGGAGCACTGACGCGAGGACAAATGAGTCTAATGCCCCTGTATCCCTTAAGATTTTAACAGGCACCCTCTCCCCGTCTTTTCCCAAGGAAACAAACCCAGCTGATATGAAGGGCAAATAAGCCTCATCACAAAGAACTCGACTTCCCACTGGTACAGCTAATGCAGCAGGCTTTACATTCCTTTGTTGGTCTCTGTTTTTCAGAGCATAACAATCCGCTTTCAAATGCCCCTTTCTACGACAGAAGAAAAAAAAATGAAGAAAAAAAAATCCACGCCCGACAGCGCCCTCCCTAGGCCCACTACGGACATCCACCCAGTCCCGGCGGTGTGTCAAAACATACTGATCTGCTAAGGCGGCTGCATCCCCAACTGTTTTCACCTGTTGCTCGGCTATGTATGTAGCAATACGAGAGGGAACTGAGTCTTTAAACTGTTCCAGCAGAATTAGATCGCATAATTCCTCAAAGTTTCCTATACTAGAAGCTGTACGCCAACGATTAAAAGCAATCACCAGCTCTCGTGCAAACTCCAGGTAGGACTGCTTATCCTCTTTCCTACCCTCCCTGAACCGCAGACGATAGGCCTCCGGCACCATCTCATAGACCTTAAGCACCGCATCCTTCACCGATTCATAACTCACACTATCCGTCACCGACAACGCTGAATATGCCTCCTGCGCCTTCCCGGTCAGTACGCACTGCAACATAACCGTGCGTTCCGCACCAGGCCAACCCCTAGCGTCCGCCACTCTTTCAAATAGCAAAATCTCAGGGTCCTTCTCATTAAACTTTGGAACAAGCTTCAAGTTCCCCACCAGATCAAAATGCGGCACCCGGCTATGTGAAGAAACCCTCTCTCCACCTAACGCTTGGACAGCTTCCATGCTCAGCCTACCCTCGCGGAGAAAACTCAATCTTGTCCCGCTCCAAGCTGATCCTAGCCTGCTCTGCCTCGCACTTAATTTTGTTGTGCGCCATTTGCAACAATAGCAACTCCTTCTGTTGTTCAAAAGAAAAAAATTTACTACCAGGAGCATCCCCCACAACGCCTCCTGGTTTACCCAGCAACACTTTCCGCTCCTGCAAGTTCGCCTTCAATATCGATTTCACCGTCTCTTTCAGCCTCTTGTCACTGATGACTATCTCATAATGGTCCGCAATTTTTAATAGCTGGTCTTTAGTGCAATCCTCTAAACCCAACTCCGATAGTCTCCAAAAAATCCTCAAACTGAGACATTTTTTTACTCCTGACCGACAGAACGCAGTAGTGGACGCGCTGGCTATAACCTGACAAACAAGAGCATCCCCTCTATCTGTCTAACCCAAATACTAGCTACCTAACTCACCCTGGTCTTCATGTGGTTACTCGCGGCGGGTAATTACGCACTCAATACCGCTGGTATAAGGAAGCGACCAGTCACTGGCAACAACCCTATCACCACGGCGATGCTCCCGAGACAACCGCTCCAGCCGCTTTCACCCCAACACTACTAAAAAAACAAACCAGCGGAACTCAAAGGATCAACGCTGCTGTGCCTAACAGGGAACAAATAGCTTTAGCTCCAACCCCAGCACGTCCACTTACCTTCCTTTGTCCAGTCGTTTTTCCAACTCGGCCACAACGAACAACCAGCTGACGTGCACCACCAAAATAACTCTGAATTCAATCCCGGACGAGCCCCCAATTTGTCATGCCCGGCTCACAGGCATGCCAAATAACGGAGAGTCACACAGGGTCTAACGCCCAAACAGTACGATTTTATTTAGCAACTAGGGTGATATTACCAGGCAAGACTACGGTGGAATGGGGCAGTCAGTGGACCAGGAAGGTTGTCGGGTATGTATGCATGCTAGGGTAGTAGATGGAATGTTGCATCTCAGTAGGTACGGAGCGATGAGCATGGCGCGAGACGAGCGTTAGCAAGGTTTCCACGCGCTCTCTCTCCCTCCCTGAATCTCCCATGAAATACGTGGGCGGTGCTTTTATAGTAGCGGACCCAGGTGTTCCCAATAACGAACGAGCCGGCCACACCTGCGGGGCATCTGTAATACAAAGACACCGACAAAGACAAGTAGCCCTCCCAGCAACCAGAAGAGGCGGGCCGTCACAGGAGTCAGATAGAAAGAAAAGGATAGGATGGAAAACACAGATACTCCCAGGTCAGAGCATCCCAAACAATGTTGGCTTTGGAAGAACAACCCTCTGCGGCCAGTGCTATGGCTTGGCATAACCGACAGGTTTTAGAATGGCTGCTCGTTGAGAAAGGAGGAGTGTGCTCATTATTGGTGATATATGCTGCACTTTCAATCCAACTTACACCGCCCCAGATGGGAATTTCACTAAGGCCATGCACAAACTTAAAGCTCTTAGACAAGAAGTGAAGGAGAATGCAGGCCATGTGAAGGATTGGTTCTCCTGGTTAGAGATAAACAGGTGAAAATGGGGATTCCAATTAGCTAAACTCGGTGTAGCTGCTTTGATAAGTTTAGTTGTTTTGGTTTTAGTTTTCTGCTGCTGTATTCCTATCTTTCGATCCCTGGTAACATCACAAATTGCCTCCACCACAATGGCTGTTGTCCAAACGTAAATGCTGAAACGTCCGAGTAACATGAATTCTCCTCCAGCCACAGATTGCTATTTGGTCTCTGATCTCTATCCCATTCCAGACTGGGCAGATGACAAGGACCAGGATGAGGACTACGATTCTGGCACGGAGAACCAGAAAGTGCTTTTCAGGATCTAATCTGGATTCTGACTGCTGAATTCAGATGTTTCAACAAACTAGAGAATTGACCTACTATGTCATATTGAATATATTGTGTGTAAAACTGTAGGAGCGACTGCCCCTCCAGATACAGTACAAAAAGACTTGGTTTCTTCCAGAATTGGCTAAAAGCCACTGGGAGTTTTCATCCAGAATCTTGTGCAATACAGTACAGTTCGGCTGAACAGTTAAGTATGTGATATTAAATGTATGTCAATTATGTGCATGGTACTATTGTAGTGCTGTGTTGTAGTGCAACCTGGATCCAGGTTGTCTTAGCAACTACAGGCCAATTTCAAATTTGCCATTTCTCTCCAAAATTTTAGAAAAGGCTGTCGCACAACAGCTCACTGAGCACCTCTCCTCAAATCAGCTTTATGAACCTCTCCAGTCTGGATTTCGTCTCCACCACAGCACTGAAACTGCATTAGCCAAGGTAGTCAATGATCTACTGTTAGCCTCTGACGCGGGTTCTATCTCTGTCCTGGTTCTTCTAGACCTAAGTGCAGCTTATGACACGGTGGATCATGAGATTCTCTTGGAACGTATGGAGAACTATGTTGGGATTTCTGGTACGTCACTTCAGTGGTTTAGATCGTATCTATCTGATAGATCACAATATGTCCACTATGATGGCTGCTCATCCAGGAGCTCCACTGTAAAATACGGAGTACCACAGAGTTCAGTTCTAGGCCCTCTGTTATTTTCACTCTATATGCTGCCTTTAGGAAACATAATTAGAAGCTCTGGGGTAAATTTTCACTGTTATGCAGATGATACTCAGCTATATATGTCTATAAAGTCTGGAGAATTTCCACATGCTATGGAAAAATGTGTTTCTAGATTGAGAGCTTGGATGACTGCAAATTTCCTTCTTCTAAATTCGGATAAAACCGAGGTTCAAATTTTCGGTCCTAAAAAATATAGAAATAATTTTTCCAATCTGACCTTAGACCTAGACGGCGTCAAAGTCTCTCAAAGCCAGATGGTAAAAAAATTTAGGAGTCACAATAGACCCAGACCTTTCGTTTGAGTACCATATTAAGCAAATTACCAGAACTGCATTTTTCCATCTACGTAATATTGCCAAAATACGGAAATTTCTCTCAAAGGATGATGCTGAAAAACGAATACATGCATTTGTTACGTCCCGATTGGACTATTGCAATGTGTTGTTCTCTGGCCTCCCAATTACTCACCTAAAAAATTTACAGCGGGTGCAAAATGCTGCTGCTAGACTATTGACCAGAACAAGAAAGTTTGATCACATAACATCTACTCTTGTCTCTCTACACTGGCTCCCTATCCAAGCCAGAGCTGACTTCAAAGTTCTACTACTAACCTACAAATCTCTGCATGGATTGGCACCACTGTACCTCTCCGGTCTCCTTGCACCCTATTGCCCCGCAAGGACACTTAGATCTCAAGATGCCGGCTATCTGGTGGTTCCCAAAATTAAGAAGAAAACAGCTGGAGGTAGGGCGTTCTCATATAGAGCACCTCTTTTCTGGAACAAATTACCTGTCTCAATTAAGGAGTCTGATACCGTTTCGACATTTAAAATGAGGTTAAAAACGTTATTGTTTAGTCAATTCTACGTTGTATACTCTGTTAAAGGTAAGTATGTTACTAGTTGGAGGCAACGGGGGACGGGTTGTTTCCATCCTTATTCTATAAGTATAACTTATTTTAGAGTTCTCTTCCCCTGGAACAGATTTCATGTTCCAACCGAAGGGGGCTGTCGCTGTCTTGGTGTATGGGGCTGCATCAAATACCCCTTTTTTGCTCTGTTAAATTGCTGCACCAGTCCACACTTGACCGGTGGGGATCTCATTCTATTATGACTGTAACTGTTAGCTGCTCCTGGCATTCTCTAATCCCTGCTCTCCTCTCTCTGTCACCCCCTACACACATCCCTTGTGGTGTGGGGGGTTTGAGTTGTCAGCACCTGCCTGGTCGTCGGTCGGCCAACGCTGGACCTGGTCGCGAGTCTCCCGGTCCTGTCCTACATCTATAAAGTTGAACAATGGATTTTGGTGTTTCAAAACCCATCGACACTGTATGACTATGTTTAGCCTGTGTTCTGCTCCTCTCTCTCACCAACCGTCTTTGGAGGAGGGGATCCCTCTCTGAATTGCTCCTCCTAAGGTTTCTTCAATTTTTTTCTCCTGTTGAGAGTTTTTCTGGGAGTTTTTCCTTGTCTTCCTTGAGGGTTTAGGTTGGTTGAGGGGCAGTTCTATGGGCGTATGTGAAGCCCTCTGTGACATGCTTGCGTGTAAAAAGGTCAACAAACTATACAAATAAATTTGATTTGATTTGTGTTCAGGAGAATCATTGTTTGATTAAAAGTATTCTTAAACAGATTTTGTTTACGATTCTGATAGAGACATGATACCTCTCTTAAAGACGAAGGAACCAGAAATTTGGAGCTGTATGAGTATGCATTGCATCTGAAGGGATTTGAGGAAATTATGTTTAAGTTATTTATAACAAAAAAAAACTAACTTTAGGGGCAGTAAGAGCCTTAGTATCATTCAAAAATGGTACTCTGTTTATACTACACATTTTTCAGTCAAACCAGACATTAATACAATTAAAGACTGGCACATTATACAAAAGACCTTGTGCACTATATTTTTGCACTATTTTTTGTTTGTTATTTTTAAATTGTTTTAATAGTTTTTTATTAATTAGTTGTAATTAGTATGAAGCTTATTAAGCTTCAGAGGGGGTATGTCGTGGCAGAATTACAACATAGATTCCAAAAATGGTTCATGGTTATGAAACGTGTTTTTCTTCTCGAACAAATGAAGGATTGCGGTCCATCTATGTATCCTTGTGCAAGGTCGTTTAGGAGTCAGATGAGGTTAGGATCCTTTTCTTTCGAGGAAAATGATACATATGTTTCCCTTACGCACTTATGTTTAGGGAACATAAACTGTTGTTGAATACATAGAGTAGCACAGTCAAATACTTGGGGTACAGGGAAGCCCATAAAAGGGTAAGAGACATCAAAAACAGTATCCAGTTGTGCGTGTTTAGGAAGAACGGAAACATGAAGAAATATTCTTGGAGAATTATGAGAGTTCTAGGAAACGTGTTAGATAGGGGAGGGGGGATTACACTCATAAAGGCCTATAAATTCTGTGATCAAACTGAAGATGTTTAGGTCTTATATTTTATATTTCCTGCTTGAAGCTTTAATCAACAATCGATACGCTGATTTCAAATGTATTCTGAACTCCATGTCTTCTCTACAAACGTCTGATTTATGATTGATGAATCTTCTGAAATTGCCATTTTCTTGCTGCATGGCGACAAAAACGAATTCCAGATTCAAAATATTTTCTTTGTGGGACGTGTTCTCAAGTAACAAGTCGCTTATGGTGATAGAAAGAGCTGTGATAGAAGATCACAGGTTTTTAGGTTCTACTGGTTGGATGTCACTCCTCTTTGTATGGTGCATACGGTCCTCAGTGTTGGTTCTTCTGGCCTATTTGTGTAACCTTTACTTTAACCTCAGGCTTTATAGCCTTTGGACATGGGGGATCACACCCTCCATCTTTTTGCCCACTACTGTCTTGACTGTCATTGAAGTGAGGCAATATGGGGTGACTGGATCCATCAGCTAGCAAATCTGTGTAGCTTATCTGTGTATCTTGTCTGGTAAATTCAAAGAAAAGTTTAACCAGATTGCTATATTAAAGTATATACTTTAATATCAGGTGGCTGAGCGGTGAGGGAATCGGGCTAGTAATCCGAAGGTTGCCAGTTCGATTCCCGGTCATGCCAACTGACGTTGTGTCCTTGGGCAAGGCACTTCACCCTACTTGCCTCGGGGGAATGTCCCTGTACTTACTGTAAGTCGCTCTGAATAAGAGCGTCTGCGAAAATGACTAAATGTAAATACTATAAGTATACTAAAATATGGATAGTACACTTTTAGTTCACTTTTGATATACTTTTAAGAAGTATACTTAGAAAATAGTTCACTTTTGATATACTTTTAAGTATGCCTTGAAAATAGTTCACTTTTGATATACTTTTAAGTATGCTTAGAAAATAGTACACTTTTGTAAGAAGTATACTTAGAAAATAGTTCACTTTTGATGTAATTTTAAGTATGCTTTGAAAATAGTTCACTTTTGATATACTTTTAAGAAGTATGCTTAGAAACAGAAAATGGTATACATTTCTTCTGGAGTAGGATGTACGTTTTCTATTATTATACAGCAAAAACAGTCCAAATAATTTTAAAGTACATTACAGGTTACATTTTTTAGATCCATTTCATTCTAATTATTCATGTCTATGAAAATCTATTATGCATTGCACATTGAATCTTTTTTGGTACTGAAGCTGTAACCTTAATTACTGCCAAAACATTCTGAAGCCCTATAATCTTATACTAATAATTGTCAATTGGAGTATTAATGGAAAAAACAAAAAGCTACTTGAGAAAGAAGCAGACAGAAGGGTTGCATTATGCATTTGAAGGTTATACTGTCAAACTGACTGAAGAACGAAATAACGACGTGAAAAAATGAAGATAGCGTGGCTCATTGGCTGGTCAATTCCCATGATGCAAGGCAGTAAATAGTGTTAAAATGTGCTGATAAATTTGCCGTTTGTTCAAAATACAAATGTAACATCATCAATTTCGTCAATTTGTGTCTGCTTAGAATGTAGTGTTTTGTTGGGTGGTCATTGTTGTGGTGGTTTACCATTGTAACCATGAGTTAAATGACTGTTACGTTTCATAAGAAGAGCTGGATTATTTTGACGCTTGCGCAGTGAATAGTTTCTTTCATCTCAGAATCTGCAGTGTAACTTTGTAAGGGTCCCCGCTCTCGCTAAGTGACTTATAATCTGAGGCGTTTGAGGGGCACCTAAACATTATAATATATTAAGTAAGTAAGTAATAGTAAAATTACATTTATTAAGTTTACTTCTTGAGGTACTTACATTAATTGAAAGTGCACTTGAAAGTATTGCAAAGTATACTTTGAGGCTCTTTAGGAAGTATACTTTATGAACTGAAAGTGCACTACACAGGCTACTTTACAGTATTCAAAAGTAAACCTTGAAATACACTCTAAGTGTACTTTAAAGTGTACTAAATGACCTAAAAAGTGGGCCAATTCAGTTTACTTAGTACAAAAATAGTATATAAATAAGTACACTGCCAGTATAGTTTTTTTATATTAAGTATACTTACAAAATAAACTTGAAGTATACTTCTTTTTGTAAGGGATGGTATCTCAAGAACTCTATAGTCTCTCAAACATCATGGACAGTACGACACCAAGTAAAAACATCCGTTCCCAAGCAGTATGATTCTGTACTCACCAGGGGCGGATCTACTGGGGTGGCATGGGGTGGCAACTGCCACCCTAAATATAGCCTTGCCACCCCAGCTGCCACCCCTGTTGGCAGCTTTGAAAACAAAGAAAAGTTGTGGCTCATCGAACATATGCAAGAGCGAATTTCTAATATCCACCCACCCTCCCCACTCCACCGAGTTGGACATTTGCGAGAGAGAATTTTTAATATCCCACTGCAAGTGAATGCAGCACTAGACGACTCCAACCCCCCTCCCCACTCCAGAGTCGGACATTTGCGAGAGCGAATTTCTAATATACAAGCCCAAACACATTTTTCACATTTTCTGCGGTTATTCAAACTGAAAACCTGCGGAATTCCGATAGCCTTCCTGTTCTTGTGTTGGAGCGACCTAAGTTGTTCCACAACAGTTTGACGCCGAATATGGTCGACTGAATGTTGAGAGACTTTGCAGAAAAGTATTGATCCATCCTCATAAAGATCGCCTGAAAACTCCCTGGCCCTGTCTATTCCTGTTATTTTGGTTGATAAGTGTTTCCGTGTCAATTCTTCAGGGCTGAATCTGGGCATTTTTGACTAACGTTTTAATATTGGCTACAGTAGCTTGTGTAACGTGAAAGTTACTGTATCAGTTTCAGGGTTGACATACTTCCTTTGATTGCTATCACAGACCTACTACCTACACTGATGGCAATGGGCTCTGTTTACAGGTTAAATATTTCGAAAGAATAGACGTAATATGAGTTGACAAGTTTATTTAAATTTTTCGTTTGGGCCTGCTAATATCCCACTGCAAGTGAATGCAGCACTAGACGACTCCAACCACCCTCCCCACTGCACCGAGACCGAGGTGAAATCAGTTTTATATTCGAGATTCAACAAACATTCATATTCGTACCTCCGTTCAGGCGCCGTGTCATATTTAGGGACCGGGGTAAAAGAGTAGAGAGCCTAAATGCCGAAAAACCTAGCAGACATTTGAATACACACCATTTTCAGTGTTTCTTCAATATCTTTGTCAAAATCGACCATATAAACTTCAAACTTGTTGCACATTCTTCTACTACTAGCTGACCAAGTTGTCCAACCTTCGGTTTGGTGATACAGTTTATTATTGATTAACCAATAGCCAATACATCAATGAAAACACTTTTGAAACAATTTTTCAGTGTTTCCTCAATATCTTTGATTTAAGGCTTTAATAGTGTGCCATAATAATGTAGTGTAATGTTAAAATTAAAATGTCTTAATTTGGGGGCATTCCAAATAAACATTGATTCCAAATAAACATTGATTAATATGACTGCAATTAAATCAGCATATATATACTTCTGCCATGTGGGTGCCACCCCTCAAAATCTCCTGCCACCCTCTTGCCACCCCATGAATATTTTTCTAGATCCGCCCCTGGTACTCACTTCCTTAGAGGAAATGTCAAATAGAAATGCTCCTATTGCAGCCACCGTCAATGGCTAGCACCAACAGTTTATCAAAGGTAAGACCTTACTGGGTCTTACCTTTGGGTTGGCAGGAGCTGTGATTGGAGAGTTGGAATGTTTGAATACTTCTCTCCAAAGAAAAACAAATCTCTGACATGAAAGCTGTTGTTTCTTGTGTTCAGTCTGTTCCCTTACAAAAAAAGAAGTATACTTCAAGTTTAATTTGTAAGTATACTTAAGTATAAAAAGTATACTATTATCATGGTACCTAAAGTATACTAGCAGTGTACTTATTTATATACTATTTTTGTACTAAGTAAACTGAATTGGCCCACTTTTTAGGTCATTTAGTACACTTTAAAGTACACTTATAGTGTATTTGAAGTTTACTTTTGAATATTGTAAAGTAGCCTGTGTAGTGCACTTTTAGTTTATGAAGTATACTTCCTAAAGTACTTAAAAGTATACCTTTGAATACTCTGAAGTAACCTGTGTAGCGCACTTTCAGTTCATGAAGTATACTTCCTGAAGTACTTCAAAATATACTTTGGAATACTTTCAAGTGCACTTTCAATTAATGTAAGTACTTCAAGAAGTAAACTTAATAAATGTCCATTTACTATGATTTACTATAATATTTATATGTTTAGGGGCCCCTCCAACACCACCGATCTTGCATCACTTGACGAGAACGGGGCCCTCGCCAAGTGACACTTATTATTAGCTGAAAGAAGCTAATTCCTGCGTATGGTCTCATGTTGTTTAACCTTTTCATGTTCCTGTTAAATTTGCCTGAAAACGCCTAAACAGCATACCCAAAGTAAATTGGAAGCTGTTCTTGAACCATTTGGAGTACATGCATGTAAATGATCTCTTTTGAAAGCTGACACTCTGAAGTTATGTCCCCTGTTGTCAGGACCCCTGTCAGTCCTTCTAGTGTTGAGTAATAGAAGCTTGAACACAAGGAAAGTGAAAATTTCTATTTCCGCCTAGATTTTGTTTTGAAAACAGAGGCCTGAAGAGGCCTAGAGGTGGTAGGTATTATCTGGAAGACTAAATTGGACCACAGGTTGAAGCCTTACCCAATTCAAATCAAAAGTCAAACATAATACCACAATATATTCATATTTGACACATGTTTTTATAAGAGTACATCCAGGAATTTTCTAAAAGGGTCTTTTGGAGACTCCAAAATGACCCTTTGTAACCAAGGTCAAGGTCAAATAAAAAGGTATTATTTTTCATAATTGTTATCTCTGGCCCATCTCTGGTACTTAGAAATATCATATATAATAGCTAAATCCCTAATTAGTAATACTGAAACACAAAAACTGAAGCATGAACACATTGGAGTGCTTTATCTGATTCCAAGGATTGGCGCACAAAGAACACTGATTCTGTCAACCATATTGCGCAATCGACTGTTATTTTGAAGGCTCCACAGACGCATACAAATGAGGTATTGGCATTTTCAGCTAGCTGTCAGCTACAAGGCTAACGAGCTAATTTCAGAGCCAGTCGAAGCCAGTTCGAGAAATTTGTTTAGAACGAGTGTGGGGGGGGGGGGCGGGGGGGGGCAGGACGCACAGACCTAGTTGGCTTTAGAGGGCTGTCAACGGGGCATGGAAGCTCCTATTGGGTCGAACAAGGTGTCAATCAAAAGGGGAGGGTTCAACGGACATTTTGAGACCTTCATTTTGTAAATACTCCGTTGATAAATCGGAGAAAATAACACTTTTATGTGAACAAGTTGTTTCTTCCGTCGGCTAACTTGCATAATGAAACAAAGGATAATGGCTATTCATGAACGTAAAACATTGTATTTGGACGAATTACTTTACATGGTTAGATACTTTGAACCCTTGGGACTTACGCAGATCAAGTTTTGATGGCATGATTTGCACACCTGGACCTATTTGAACAACTTAGGGTGAGTACAACTTTTTTCTTTGGCATTGTTGAAGGAATGTTCACCGGAAAAAGACGTTGACTTTGCTTGCTATTGCGACTTGATCTTGAATTGGTTTATTTCAATGGAAGCACAAGAATCGTAGCTTTCCAACGATGTATAACATGTGTAGCGTCTAAAAAATATATTTTTTAGAATTTAGTGCGTCGTAACTGAGGAAGGGGGAGGCAGCATTTTTGTCTCGCGGGCGAAACAGGAGCGTAAACAGGTTAATCCAGCTCTTTTTATGAAACGTAACAGTCATTTAACTCATGGTTACAATGGTAAACCAGCACAAAAATGACAATTTCCATGCAACAAAACACTACATTCTAAGCAGACACAATAAAAAAACAAAATTCATGAAGTTACATTTGTATTTCGAACAAACTGCAAATTTATCAGCAAATTTTAACACTATTTACCGCCTTGCATCATGGGAATTGACCAGCCAATGAGCCACGCTATCTTCATTTTTTCACGTTGTTATTTCGTTCTTCAGTCAGTTTGACAGTATAACCTTCAAATGCATAATGCAACCCTTCTGTTTGCTTCTTAAGTAGTTTTTTCGTTTTTTCCATTAATACTCCAATTGATAATTATTAGTATTGTATAAGAGTATAGGGCTTAATTTTTTTTGGGCCGTAATTAAGGTTTCAGCTTCAGTAACAAAAAAGATTCAATGTGCAATGCAGAATATATTTTCCTAGACATGAATAATTAGAATATACAAGGTGGATCTAAACATTTTAACTTGTAATGTACTTTAAAAGTATTTTGACTGTTTTTGCTGTATAATAAAAGAACACGTAGCCTACATCCTACTCCAGAAGAATGTATACCATTTTTTGTTTCTAAGTATACTTCTTATAAGTATATCAAAAGTGAATTATTTTCTAAGTATACTTCTTTTAAGTATATCAAAAGAGAACTATTTTCTAAGTATACTTCTTAAAAGTATATCAAAAGTGAACTATTTTCTAAGCATACTTCTTAAAAGTATATCAAAAGTGAACTAAAAGTGTACTATCCATATATTTTTATGGATTTTTGTACACTTATAGTATACTTTAATATACTTTTTTTTGTAATGGTTTTGAAAGACAAAAGAAATGAAGAAGCCTTTCAAAGTATTTTTGAACAAGCAACTGTGATTGTGAATTCTCTAATCTTACAGGCTATCAAAGTCTCAGAACTGAGACAACCACCAAAGCGTTTTAGGGTTGAAGAAAGCACATACATGCAAAGAACAGCAACAGAGCATAATAGAGATCAGTTTTAGCGGGTGGTTGATGTTGCTAAGGCAGAGTTTAATCAACTTTTTCAGCAGGAAGGTATGCTGACCCTGCAGAAACTAGAGAACACTGCTCACTGGACAAATTGATTCAGTGTGTGGTGAGTACCTGAGATCACATCCAGTTGCTTGCAGTTCAGTAACCTATGTTTAGACATAACTACCAGTTTGGATCCAGTATGGAAGCAGTAAACATTCTTAAAGGTTTGTCAGTGGAAGTCCGTGGCCTTTTCAGTGAAGTGGAAACTCTGGACAGGTTGCTCCTGGTTGTACCAGTCTCATCTTATGAAGCAGAAAGGAGCTTTAGTGTCCTTAGAAGATTGAAAACCTGGCTACGCTCAAGTATGTCACAAAGAGACAAAATCATGAGACAGTTTGTCATGTCCACAATGACAAGTGGGACCTTTTAGACAAGAAATTGGTATAACAAAGCAGATTTTTTAAATATATGTATTATTTTTCTTATAGAAAACATTACAGGAAGCATACCCACACTTCAACCCCCCCCCATGTTCAAATCAAATCTACGCCCTTGTGGACGACACATGCACAGTTGCATGCAGAGTTTGAACACCAACATGGAATTCAGAAAGGTGGAGTAACATTTGGAAGGAATTAGCGATGGATCATTTGTGAACGATTCGTTGTATTTGAACAAATAACTGAATCTTCCCCCCAAAAGATTTGGTCATTTGAGTCTCTGCTTAAGCTTATGATGAATTGAAGAAACTAAAAAAGTAGGAAGCAGTCCAGGGCTGCGTTTCCCGATAACGATGGACCGTAGCAACGATTGAGCAAAAACCAAAACCATCGATATTTCTTACTTGCGTTTCCCAAACATGCTCGTAAGGAGTAGGCTAATCTATGCACTTTCAAGAGTTACGAATTTTCAAGAGACACTTAAGCTACGATGTCTTTAGGAACGGCCCGTAAAACTAAGATTCGTCCTACGATGGATTCTACGATCAATTTAGGCCTACGACGCTTTCGGGAAACGCACCCCAGAACAGTTTATGCCAATTCACCAATTTCAAGAACGAAAGAATCACAGGAAATCGTTTGTGAATCTAGGAATGAATCAGTGCACTTGGCAATGTTGATAACGTTGGGCTACGCATTATGGAGGATTATAGGGGCCAAAACCAAATAAATAAATACACAAATAATTTAAAAATTGAATGGTTAAATACTTGAATAAATAAATAATTATATAATACAAAGCTTAAATAAATGGCTAATTATATAATGTAATGCCTAATTGACATACAAAATGTATAAATTACAAATTAAATGACACTAAATATATAAATGTTACATGTATTTGTGTGTATATATATAGATTTACGTTTTCATGTTTTCACATTGATTTATTTATACTTTCATCTATCCACGGTGTAACTTGTTGCAGCAAAATAAATTTGTCCCCCCCCCTCAAAAGTCAGGGGGCGGGTTAAAGCCTCTGATTGGTGAATGAACAGTATTACACACCAGTACGGTGTTCATTTTAGGACATACTCAGATCTCAGACTCAAGTCTCAGACTCAAACGAAAAGCCGTCAGGTCTCAGACCAAAAGTCTTCAGACTCAGGCGAAACGGCATCAGTCTCAGAAAAACCTGTCATTCTCAGACAAAACGCCGTCAAACCAAACGGCGTCAGAAAAACCTTTGTCATTCTCAGACGAAACACCGTCAAACCAAACTGTGTCAGAAAAACCTCTGTCATTCTCAGACAAAACGCCGTCAAACCAAACGGCGTCAGAAAAACCTTTGTCATTCTCAGACAAAACGCCGTCAAACCAAACAGCGTCAGAAAAACCTCTGTCATTGAATGACATCCTTAGTACATCCTCAGATCTCAGACTCAAACGACGTCAAACCAAACGAGAAGGCCCGGAACTCTCTCCTCAGGCCCCTCTTTTCAGGTGTAGCCGAGGGATTAGCGCCACCGCTGGTCGGAGAATATTGTAATCTGTTTATATTAATAGGCTAACTTACATTGAACTTCGGTTTTAGTCAATAGTGTTTAACATAGCGGAAATTAGCATTGCGGCTAGCGTTACGTATTGCGAACATTATCACAAAATATTGTTTTAAAATGATTAAATTAGCTGGCTGACGGCATTTGGTTTGACGGCATTTTGTCTGAGAATGACAGAGGTTTTTCTGACGCCGTTTGGTTTGACAGCGTTTTGTCCGAATTATACTACTCCAACTCCGTTACGGACAGATGGACGGAGTCGGACGGATTCGTTGAATTTATAGTACTCCGAAAGGCTGTGGGTGCTGAAAACAATTCACCGCCAGAAAAGTAGGTGGAGCAACGTTTTTGAAGCCTGCCACATGACGTCTTTGTGTGTGGAACCAATTGCGGACCAATCACAGCCATGGGGTATCCGTAAAATGACCGACTAGCTGATGGATAGTCAGGAAAATCAGGAGGTGAACGTAGAACTCTCCGAGGGGCTCGGAGAGGGCGTTCCCTGTGTCCGTCTCTGTGAAAACAGAGTAGTATATTTCGGCCTTAAGGGAGATACCCTTTCCAAAACTTGTAAGGACGTAATAGTTTGTGAAAGACCAAGAGAAACACAAATATCCGACTAGGCAAAATCCCAGACAATTTTGGAACCCCTGCCGGACGCATTTTTTATGTCTCGAAAAGAGGACATGTCTGGGTAAAAGAGGACGTCTGTTCACCCTATATGCCAGTTAAAACCACAATGATGGCATTAACAATAACTGTAAGCTAGTAATAGTAAAGCAACACTCGTCATCATTATAATAGTAACATTTTCATAGGCTTATTTAATTTAGCTTGCTTTGCCGAGCTAGAACAACGACGGAGCCAGATATTAAAGTTTACAGTTTCTTTAATCCGACACAATGCTTAAGCAGTCATACTAAAAACACAAAGCAAAAAGAACAACGTATATTTGGTGAGTCTGAGTCGTATGTGGAATGTATGTCCATCTAGAATAGGCCTATATTTCTAAAAACCAAGTGAAAGGAATACTACTTATAACATTGATTTTCATAAAGTTCACTACCTGCTTCTTGATCGGACTTGTACCCCATTCTGCCACTGCAATGCCTTAGCTCACACGCTCGCGACTGGTTGTCGCAAAGTATGACGTGTACAACTAGTTGCAAGCGTGCACGAGTCTCAGAGCTAGGAAAAAGGCAAGCCACTCTTCTGCACAAGACCGGACGAGCCGGAACTGGAAAGATGGCGCAGTCCATTTCGCGCTCTCGCTTGCCTCACTGAGCCACTGAGCACTTTTCATAGAAATGAATGGGGACGCCATCAGACAGAAGTAGCTGTGTCTATTAATATAGAAATCTATGGATTCAGTACATAAGTGAAGTGAACACCATTTTGCTACCATATACCTAGGTATAGCTTAGCTACGTTTTGCTCCTAGATTCAAACCTAGCCCTGGTCAATTGTAGAGCTAGCTAACTACTAGACTTCTGTCTGGCATTTTACAACATAATTTATTGATGAACCCTTGTGTTATCTTCGGGTTATTCTGACCCATCAGTCATTGTGACCCACCGTCGTATTGCGACAACTTTACCGTATACAAAAACAACGTGAAGCATTTTCTTTTAACCGTTGGGCTGTCTCAGACACATTGCAAAGGTTAAAAGAAAATTATTTTTTTTGTTTTTGTATTGGGTAAAATTGGGTAAACACAACAATGGTTCGTTATGAACCTTTGGGTCATGTGACCCGAAGGCAGCACAAGGGTTAAAGAGTTTCTTGATTCAAGAACTTCATACAAATATTGCTTTTCATTATGGTGGATTATTACCTTGATCCGTCTTGCTGTATAATGAGGATTGATCATGTTATATGCGAGTGACACTGAATATTCAGTGCAATATGTGCTAATGCTGAGGTCAACCCATTAAATGTGCCTTCTGGGCATAAGAGTGACCAAGGTTAATTAAGAATAAAATACTTTTCTCAATGTAACGCAAAAGTAACTTAACGCCTTACTCTCTACAGCAAGTAACTAAGTAACGTAACTAGTTACTTTACAAGGAATGTAACTAGTAACTGTAATTAGTTACTTTAAAAAGTAACGTTACCCAACTCTGGCCCTGACTGACAAAGACATCAATGAAAATGTATTCACGATCCTCGGCGAGATGGTAGGGATGGGCGAATCGATCTAAAGTAGGCTATCGATAGTATCGATACCAACGTTGGTATCAGTATTGATTGATACTGGCGTGATGAGATCGATACCTAAGTTTAAATTTCTCTTCTCTACATTCAGTACACAACCCCCTTTACATCATGGTGGTTGTGCTAACACCGCTCCTCTAACTTTGCTCAAGCTCACTTTGCCCCTCCCCTGCTAGGCTGTGAGTTGTTGCCGGCGTGTACGTGCAGTAACATGACAAAACTCTTTGTCCTGTTTTCTTATGATCATAATCATGAGCAATTAACTAAAGCAAAAATCACAAAATCATTCAATGATCATGAAAATTTAAACACATTTTCATATTGATGATGCATTCACTTCATAAATTATGAGGCTTTGCTTTCCCCGACACGAAAGTAGATAAACTACTTTTCGAAGTAAAAAGTATCGGTATTGGTATTGGCAATACTGGCCCTGTATTTACTTGGAATCGGATCGATACCACATTTTGCAGTATCGCACACCCCTATTGAGGCTGCAGAGTGATCCCATAGAGGATCCCTCTGGATCAAAGAGAGCTTGATCGACTGGTTGAGCCTGCTTGGTGTACGGTGTTCATTTTATGACATCCTCAGATCTCAGACTCAAGTGTCAGACTCAAACGAAAAGGTGTCAAGTCTCAGGCCAAAAGTCGTCAGACTGAATAATTAAATAAATGCAGTCCATAATTCGGCCTTTACGTTCCACCTTCTTGTGCGAGCTCTGACTGTAGAGAGAACTGTCATTTTGATAAGATAGTGCGGCATGCAATACACAACCAGCACCCCCCCCCCCACCCCACCCCACTGGCATAACGTGACATAACCATAACAATATTGCGGCTCCAGAAGACGGCAACAATCTATAATGACGCCTTAACATTCCACGATATCACTTATTATATTTGGCTATAATTACGTTTGTCATGCCATGAACATAATAACGTTCATTTAAAATGGTTAAATCTAGTTAAAATACCGTAAATAAACTACAAACAACCATCATGTATGTGTGCAACCATTTGTAAAATTGGCTACAGCAAATGCAGGCAACTGTAGATTATCAAGCCCTTTCTCCTTGTGCTCATTGAGCTCAGGTAAATCAGCGATCGTCTAATAATGTTCCCTTTTGTGCTCGTACACTCGTATTGGTTTCAAATTTGGGAGTCAGGTGGCTGAGCGGTTAGGGAATCGGGCTAGTAATCAGAAGGTTGTTTGTTCGATTCCCGGCCGTGCCAAATGAAGTTGTGTCCTTGGGCAAGGCACTTCACCCTACTTGCCTCCGGGGGGAATGTCCCTGTACTTACTGTAAGTCGCTCTGGATAAGAGCGTCTGCTAAATGACTAAATGTAAATGCAAATTTAGCAAAAATCAGGAAAAATGATTCTATGAAAAAGTTAGTAGTATGAGCCAGGTTCGAGAATCGAACAAAAATTATTGGGGAGATCGTTTTGGATATGTTGACGGGAATAGAATAGAATAAAAACGAGCCGGGTGCCTAACCGGACGAGCCGGGTGCCTAACCGGAAATGCAATACCACCTACATCCACCGGGGCCGTTGCCTCAAGCCGAGGGTCGAGGAGTGGGTGTCTGACTGAACCAGACTATTTTACTCACTGTAACATAATCCTAAACCTAAACCACTGCAACGATACAGCGACGCATCACACAAGCTTGAGTTCAAATACATTATTTAATGTGACATTATGTAGGCCTACTGTACATGCAAGTCTTAAATAACTATTTAGCTGATCGGCTCCATGACGCCGGGTAAATTGGGCTTGTGAGACTGCTCACCAAAAGAACGTAGGGGAACCCACTTGTCTAGCAGATTAAGATGTTTTCGTAGGTACCTAGTGAAAAGTAGACTCAACTTTCCTAGAATTTTAGCTACATGCTGAGGGCTCGCAACCAAAAGACTAAATTAAGTAACACGTTACTTGTTTGAACAACAAACTAGTAACGGATTCATTCAATTAAATAAGTAACGCGTTAAGTTACTCGTTACCTAACAAAAGTAGTTCGACTACACCCAACACCGGTCAGGGCTGATATTATTGCTATAATTTCAGCGAAGCTCTCAATAGTCAGGAGTCAGGTGGCTGAGCAGTTAGGGAATCGGGCTAGTAATCTGAAGGTTGCCAGTTCGATTCCCCGGCCGTGCAAAATGACGTTGTGTCCTTGGGCAAGGCACTTCACCCTACTTGCCTCGGGGGGAATGTCCCTGTACTTACTGTAAGTCGCTCTGGATAAGAGCGACTGCTAAATGACTAAATGTAAATATGATGTAATAAAAAAAGTGAATTGGCAGTTGCCTCCATCTCTTCAGCTACAGCCAACATTTCGACCATATTTCATTCATTGAATCCGCACTAGGTGCTGCAATCTTGAATTAGTCAAAAGCAGTCGATTCAGGTTGAACCACCAATCAGAGGCTTTAACCCGCCCCCTGACTTGGTGACGGGTGACGACAGATTTATTTTGCTGCAGCAAATTACACCATGGATAAATGAAAGTATAAATAAATAAATCTGAACAAATGAAGACGTAAATCTATATATATAGCCTACACACAAGTACATCTAACATTTTTATATTTAGTGTCTCACTTTATTAAATTTATTATATAATTATTTATTTATTTATTAGCCATTTAATTATTTATTTAGTTTTGGCCCCTTTAATCCTCAGTGTCCCTGTCTGAACACTGGGCAGTCATTTGATCGGCTATCTGTGCTATAAGTAGGTAAAACTGGCTTGGCACTTCTCGTCTTAACTAGAAAGTAAATCTTTGGTTAAATTGTTCATTAAAAAAGATTTGTGAAAAGATTGTAAAATATGTAACATTATATTCCCGGCTGGAATAGGCTACAAAGTATGGAATGCCGAGTTAGTCAAAATTAAATAAATAAATAGGTAAATAAATTGATAAATACATACATAAATAAATATTAAATATTTTCTGATATAAAAAAAAAGATGGCAATAAATATATAAATATAGCATTATATAATTATATAGCTGAATCCATTTACCGACATCAATAAATAAATACATTTATTTATTTCAAAATGACGTTTTTGAAAAAACAACATTTATTTATTTAATGGGACTATTTCCTAATGCCACATTTATTCTTTTTTTTTTACTTTTATTTCCTAACGTCACATATATTTCCGAGCACCACATTTATTTTGGTGCTGTATTTATTTCCAGTCTCACATGCAAACGAGAGGGGCGTGGTTATCTTCAGACCAACACAGCTGCACAAGATCGAAAGCAGATAGGGACACCTAGATTCGGTAGATGATGGAAGACATTAGTCGTGTCAGAGATCGCATGCTGGCCTTATAGATCAAATTGATCAGCACGGCTTGTCAGGATATATTATTTTGGCACACATAGTAGATTTTGTAGAGGTACTTGTTGTTGCAATAGCAACAAAAGAAAGTCGGCGGAGTGGAAAACTGTCATTTGCGCCATTTCTTGTTTTTAACCTGAAGCATTTAGCATTTAGCTAAATATAAAGTGCATTACAAATACAATTCAAATTATTATTATAGGGCCGTAAATTCTGTGGGTTGTTTGGAGAACCGGACCACGGCAGAAATTAAGAAGAAATGGTCCGATGTAAAACTCTAAATTAAGAAACGAGTGATGGCGCATCGTAACAGCATGGCAGCTATAGGGTTATTGTGACATGCATTTCCTGAGTGATTTTGTCATTCGTTTGACACCCTCAAGTTTAACAGAAGTTATTAAGTGGTGGCGGATTAAACAGTAGGCTAGCCTATTTAGCATTTCCCGTTTGGGTTTTGGCATTTTGATGTGAATCATCCACATTAATGATCAAACTTTTATTTTTATGTTTTTTGAATAGTCAACGTTATAGACGTATGACAGTAACTGTATTGGAAACTTTATTTTGTAATGTTTGGTGAGTTTCGGCACTTTTCAGTCAGAATTTGCCACGTTACAGAGCCAGACAAGACTTTGCGGACGGTCCGCACATTCTCACGTCTGCTCAAAAGTGTACGTGAAAACCAAAACGTTTATACATATATAATGAGCAACACAACTAACCGTGTGGGTAGCGGCCCAAAAAATGTTGCCAAAATCCCCTGCAATATTCTTCTGTTGGTATTCACTCTCGTTTTGAGTTGCTTGGTGGATTGGATAATTGCACTCTCCCACAGTAATAAGGAAAAAACAACACATATTGGCCATTTTTACACTTTATTCATTTTACACTGTCAGGGACCTCAGTAGCGTGTGGAAGATCCATACGCAGCCACAACAGCTTGGCACCTCCTCATGCTGGTCACCAGGCTGGTCACACACTGCTGTGGGATGGCATCCCATTCCTCAACCAGGGTTTATCGCAAGTCAGCCAACATGTTTGCGTTGGTCACTCTGGCACATACAGCACGCCCAAGCTGATCCCACTTGAAGCTCAAAACGAGAGTGAATACCAACAGAAGATTTTGGCACATTTTTTTGGGCCGCTACCCACACGGTTAGCTGTGTTGCCTTACACGTTGTACCTCGTTGTAAAGGTGACTAATCAGGCTTTCCAACGATATAAAATACAATACCAATTGGTATTATTGAAGGGGAGGAATAATCGACAGAAATAACGTTTCCGAACTTTTTTTGAGGGGTTTATATGTATTATGTATGATCAATTATCTTAGATTCTCTGTTTACAGAATTTCACCCCAAAATATTGTTTCACAACAAATTGAATAACACTATACCTTTAATTCCTTTAATGACTTTACTTTTAAGACATTCACCCAGTTTCCCAGACATGGATTAAACCTTTGGACTATGCTTAATCCATGTCTGGGAAACTGGGCTACAGTGCAAAAATAATATAAGGCTGTCCATAAACAAGGAAATCCTTGCATAAACAATAATACTTACTACCATAGGGGTTTGCTGATCGCCCATACAGATGACTATAGGCATCTTCTGTGATTCCATCAAACTGCTCCTCCTCAAACTCCTCATCCTCATTATGATATGACGTTGGGCTGTCCGTCATGGGCAGGCTGGATGCCCCTGGGCTGGACCTCTCAGCCCCGGCCCCCCCTCCAAGTGGATATGACGGCATTCCTGGGAAGAAGGTGGTCCCGCCTGCTGCCGTGTAGAACAGTGAACTTGCTCTCGCCAACCTTCCTGCCAGCTCACTAGATGAGGAACTCCCCCTTTTCTGATGGGACATGATGGACAGTCCTAAAGGAGTTGCGTCTGGTCCTTCTTGCTTGATCTTCCTGGCACCGAGCAAAGGCGACCAGCCCTGTGGTCCCAAAACGGCAGCAGCTGAATTATTGTTACCGTTATTACTGGGACTTTGCGGTTCTGAGCCTGTTTCCTCTAAGGAACCAGCTGTCTGGGAATCACAGTGAGGAGAATTCGCTTTAAACATCAGGTCCATCCCCTTCTCCACAATGTGCTGTATCTGTAGGTAGCCGGCTGTGTACATGACCACAAGTTGCTCACTAGCAGCCATGGTCAGCTTGCCGGTGTAGCAGAAAGAAAGGATCTGCTCAAAGCAGGCGGGGGTGACAGAGGAAGGAAGCTCAAACTGGGTCTTGGAGGAGCTGCTGAAGAGATCGCGGAAATACAGGCTGCTGGCAGCCAAAACTGCCCTGTGAGCCTTGAAAACCTGGCCTGGAGAGAAGGAGAAGAAATTGATAAGAAATCATGATTTCAGAATTCAAAAGTAAAATATTGCTGCCAGCAGCACTACGGTTTCCTCCTCAAAATGGCAAATTATTGAAAAAATATCAGTAGAGGGTTGGGGTAAAACTAAGGATTTTAGTAATCCTAAAAAATTATGCCCGTCTTTCTGGCAGAATCCTAATAAAAAATTATGGATATGGCTGGATTCAATCATCTAACTGACAGCATTTTCACCAACTTTCTTACAGCTGCTGCTGCTTAGTTTGAAGTTCTGTTTCTGCGTGAAAAAGAAAGTTTCTCCCAACGGCTAGTATTGTTAGCTAGAGTCAGGTTTGGCCCAAGTAAAAAAATATCACAGTAGAGGGTTGGGGTTTAACCCTCCTGATTGAGGAATCCTAATAACATGCATTTCTGGCAGAATCCAAATATTGTGGCAGGATTTGAATCTCTGACCCTTCACTTTCAAACCCAACTTCTTTGCCAAGTGACCTATTCAAACTGCTGCTTAGTTTGCTGTTCAGTTTCTGTATGAAAAAGAAAGTTTCTCCTATGGCTAGCATTGTTAGCTTGAGTCAGATTTGGCCCAAGTTCAAACATCAGTCATGTTTTGACATACCAAAGTGACATTTTGCACAGTACTATAGAGTAATGCCATCTCGAAGTCTGTTAGGTTAGAAAAATCATCAGTCAAAATGGCATTAGATTTTTGGGACATATGGATATTGAGACAATGTGTACATTTACATAAATGTGCACCTTTAAACCATTTTGTACTGTATTAACGTTTGCTAAGCAAAAAATTGAAAGACATCAATTCCACACGTCTACCAAATGTCAAGTCAATTGGACCTACGGTTCAAGAGAAGACCTTTGTAGGTTTTCCCAAATTTTTACTGTGCAAGAAAATCCATCATGGTGGACCATATGGGTACCTGGGACTTGTTCACTATGAGAAATAAGGCATGTAAAACAATTGTCATACATTTTGGACTTATTTTGGCCTGTAGCGCCACCTATAGACAAATGTGGGCCATTTGCGATGTGGTAGCGTGTAGCGAGTGATGACAGTTGGATATAGGATGAATATGGGGTGTTTATTTTCAATATAACAATAGACAAACATCAGACAAAAACCGGACCAATAACGGAGATGAGGCAACTATTTGGCAAACAGTTTTACTGTGCAGCTCAAGCATTCTTCTCCATTTCAAGATGAGAAAAATCACTATTTTTGTTTTTCATGGTACCCGATTTTAGCACCACATACTCTAGAAACACCCTATAGTGTATACAAGAAATAGAGAAATTGTTCTCATCCTATAGATTTACAACAATGCAGAATATATCTCAAAATCCCAATCACATTTTCACAACAGTGCTGGGTCAAATAGTCAGTCTTCCTGGTGGATTGAACTTTGACCAGAAACATCCAGAGTCATACTTGGCAGTGAAAGACAGAAGTTGACCAGGATCAACAGAAAAACGTTAAGGATAAGGTTAACAACAACAACAAAAGTGTCTTTGTTTCTTTAGCTGACCTTTAACTAGGATGGAAACATCGCAGTAATGGCCCAGGAGACGCTGTTCGTTGAGAGAGCCCAGCACCGTGGTGCCGAAGTTGGAGATCTCCACTTGAAGAAGCTGGGACATGACAGAGGTGGAGTAAGAGGAAGAGAAGGAAGGGGCTTCAAATCACGGTAGACACGGTTGGTGAGGAGGGCATCTGGTGAGGAGAGAAAGAGATGAAGAATTAGATTTTTGTATACTGTAAAAGCATAACAAGTCAAAGTCCTTTGTAAAAATCTGAACATTTTTGATCAACAGCTCAATATCAATATAAATAAATTGAGTCAATTGCTAGTAAGCTAGGAGCTATAAATAATTATATATACAGAGAAACAAAGAAAAAAGGATAACATTTATTTCCTTCAGTACCAATTCTAAACCAATCTAAAATGTACCAGTGGAGGCTGGTCCATAGAGACAGAGAAGGTTGCTCCTACTCTATTTTTTAAAGGCAAGAGGGAAATCAAAATATAAAAAAGAGATATTGGTTGAAATAACCCATTTCCAATTCTTAATATGATTTATTCAATCATTTGTCTTTGGATTTTTTGTGTGTGTTGAAATTCTGATTAAAAAAACAGAAACTTGCAGGTAGAGGGGAAAGGGCCGGGTGAAGTGGTAGTGGGGGGCAGGGGAAGACGGGCTTCTGCTCTCAAATCAATTGAATGTATTTTCTTTTTTTCATGCTAATCTGTTATTGGCCAAAACACGTAAAATAATGTTCCAAGGGAGGACATCCTCACTTACCATTCAACAACCAGAATGCAATATTGACATTGTGTTTGTCCAATTATAATTTCATCTTGAATTCTCAACCACTGTAGGCTACTGTACCGTGAGTGTGGCGAACTGGTGTTAAAGTGGTAGGGGAGTGGGATGGGGAAGAACCATTTGTAGATTATTTGTTGTCCACAGTTTGGATTACGCAGCAAAATAAAGGATCAAGACTGCTGGATGACCAACTCCACAGATTATATACACTCACTGGCCACTTTATTAGGTACACCTCGCTAGTACCGGATTGTACCCCCTTTTGCCCTCAGAACTGCCTTAATTCTTCGTGGCATACTTTCAACAAGGTGTTGGATACATTCCTCAGAGATTTTGGTCCATATTGACATGATAGCATCACACAGTTGCTGCAGATTTGTTGGCTGCACATCCATGATGCAAATCTCCTGTTCTACCACATCCCAAAGGTGCTTTATTGGATAGAGATCTGGTGACTGTGGAGGCCATTGGAGTACAGTGAACTTATTGTCATGTTCAAGAAACCAGTTAGAGATGATTTGAGCTTTGTGACATGGTGCATTATCCTGCACTGTGACATAAAGGGATGGACATGGTCAGCAACAATATTCAGGGAAGCTGTTGAGTTTAAACGATGCTCAATTGGTACTAAGGTGCCCAAAGTGTTCTAAGAAAATAGCCCCCACACCATTACACTAGCACCACCAGGCAGGATGGATCATTTACATTTAGTCATTTAGCAGACGCTCTTATCCAGAGCGACTTACAGTAAGTACAGGGACATTCCCCCAAGGTCAGTAGGGTGAAGTGCCTTGCCCAAGGACACAATGTCATTTGGCACGGCCGGGAATCAAACTGGCAACCTTTAGATTACTAGCCCGATTCCCTAACTGCTCAGCCACTGCTCAGCCACCTGACTCCCACCTGACTCGGGATCCATGCTTTCATGTTGGAAGTCAGGTGGCTGAGCGGTTAGCGAGTCGGGCTAGTAATCTGAAGGTTACCGGTTCGATTCCTGGCCGTGCCAAATGACGTTGTGTCCTTGGGCAAGGCACTTCACCCTACTTGCCTCGGGGGGAATGTCCCTGTACTTACTGTAAGTCGCTCTGGATAAGAGCGTCTGCTAAATGACTAAATGTTGTTTACGCCAAATTCTGACCCTACCATCTGAATGTCGCAGCTGAAATCGAGACTCATCAGACCAGGCAATGTTTTTACAATCTTCTATTGTCCAATTTTGGTGAGCCTGTGCGAAGTGTAGCCTCAGTTTCCTGTTCTTAGCTGTCAGGAGAGGCACCTGGTGTGGTCTTCTGCTGCTGTAGCCCATCTGTTTCAAGGTTCGACGTGTTGTGCGTTCAGAAATTGTATTCTGCATACCTTGGTTGTAACAAGTGGTTATTTGAGTTACTGTTTCCTTTCTATCATCTCGAACCATTCTGCCCATTCTCCTCCGACATCAACAAGGCATTTTCGTCCACACAACTTCCGCTCACTGGATATTTTCTTTTTCGGACCATTCTCTGTAAACCCTAGAGATGGTTGTGCGTGAAAATCCCAGTAGATCAGCAGTTTCTGAAATACTCAGACCAGACCATCTGGCACCAACAACCATGCCACGTTCAAAGTCACTTAAATCCCCTTTCCTCCCCATTCTGATGCTCAGCTTGAACTTCAGCAAGTTGTCTTGACCACGTCTACATGCCTAAATGCATGTAGACGTGCATGAGCTGCCATGTGACTGGCTGATTAGCTATTTGAGTTAACAAGCAATTGAATAGGTGTACCTAATAAAGTGACCAGTGAGTGTACATATCCTTTATGTTGTAATACGATATATGATAATATGATATTTGTTACTTATGGAAGATGGGTATCAAATTTGGGTGCATTACCTTACATTAGTTGTATAGTAAATTTGCATTAGGTTGCTAGTTGGATTATTGCCACATTTGAACATAAGAACATAACATAATTTGAACATAAGAAAGTAGAGATAAGTAGCCAACTAGTGTAAATTAACATGACGCAGTGGGTCGGTTTTCCTCCTGTCCTCCCAAATTTCTTTTGTCACCAGCCGCCACCGACCTGTACCCAGTAAACCAGATATTTGGATATATTCACTGTAAAGTTTATACAAAAAGTCATTTTGAAGTGCCTGCTAGCAACTAAATGTTAGCTCCTATGACAAAGCCACAGTCCACTAGCCTTTCTGGACCCCAGACATACAGTATTTGCACACCTCCTTCCCTGAACCTTATCTATGTTGTTTACTGTCTATCGACACACGCCAGTTTTATTATTGAGCAATGCCGCAAAACGGCTTCCAGGAATATAAACAAAAAAAACATTTCCCACACCCCCTTCATATATACCTCATACAGACATGACTGCACACACTAGCCACAGTTACACAGTGTTACACAATCACTAAGACTAAACTGAGCCGACACACACACTGGCATGCACATACAAAAACAACATACACACAGAGATCCTGAATGAACCCATAACCATCTTCCTTCACCCTCCCACTCTCCCCACACAAACTCCAGATAGTTCTGACCTGTACAAGCCAGTTCTTTGGAAAGGAGATTCACGAAGTATCAAGGTCACACCATGAAGCTCTCAAAATGCAGACAGACAGTTCCAGAAAAGAAGAGAGAAGAGAGAGAAAAAAACACCCTGATGCCTTCTCCAAGTGTCACTTTCTCTGTTTCTAAGCATCTCTTCCATCTCTTTCCCTCTCTTTATTTATCTTTTTTTCTACCTGTTCCATATGTATCTCATTTCTCAGTTTCTCTTCTCTCTCTCTCGTACTCTTTATACTTCTCTCTCTCTCCCTTTGTCTGTCTTGCTCTGTCTGATTCAATGTTGTATTCAACAAGTGTTACTGCTGCAGCTGGATAGAAAGAGAGCTGGGAGCATCAATGATGAAAGGGCTGGGTGGCTCAGTGTGTCAATCAATGAGCCATCTATACATCGCAGGGCGGGAGTGAGTGAGGGAAGGAGCAAGAAAAACACAGGCTACAGTTACAGAGACAGACTAGGGAAAATTGCGAGAGAGCGCGGTACGGGGGGGTGAACAAGACAGAGAAAGTTATTTGAGGACAAGTACAAGTACAGAGACCTCTAACCCTTTTGGACAGATAGGCTGTACACAGAAGAAAGGTCAGACTGAATAAAATAGGAATGTATGAAGGAGGGAAGGAGAGAATAAGGTGGAATGGTGCTTATTCTACTTTTATTAAATGGAAGGACAGCTGAAAGTAGCCCAGTCAGACTATGAAATCTCCCTTTTGACGTGACAGAAAAAAGCCCAGGGAGAGGGAACTGGGAACATAAAGAAACTGTAACATACACAAATGTGTGATTTTGAGAGTTGTGAGTATGTGTCTGTGGTGGGGGTCACTGTAAAAAAAAGGGAATCAGATGGCTGAGCGGTTCGGGAATGGGGATATTAATCAGAAGGTTGCTGGTTAGATTCCGGCCATGTCAAATGATGTTGTGTCCTTGGGCAAGGCACTTCACCCTACTTGACTCGGGGGAATGTCCCCTGTACTTATTGTAAGTCGCTCTGGATAAGAGCGTCTGCTAAATGACTGAATGTAAACTGGTAGTTTATTTTAACATATTAATGAATAAATAAAGAATGTATGAAATGTGTACAATTTATATCAATTTGTTCTTGTTCTCTCTCTCTTTCTCACACTGTGCTCCATAATTGCATGGAAACACTAACTTGCAAAACAAAATACAAAAACAATATCAGACACTCCACAGCCTGATGTCCTAAACACACACATAAACTTCACACCCAAAACATACACTGCAATACAACCTATGTCCATTTGTTACCTGCACTGACTATCTTGCCAGCGACTCATCCCTGCTCCTGTCTGTCTATCAATATCTCTTTCAGATAGCCAGCAAATACGGAAGCCTTAAATTCTCTCTCTCTCACACACTCACTCACCTGACCCCCTTCCCCATTCAAGCCCCTCCAATCCCTCTCTTTAAACCATGTTTACCCTGCTGAGATGCTCTCTGTCTTTTGGCCCATTAAGGCACACAGGAGCTGCATTGCACACTCACCCCTCCACTGCTAGAGTGAGGCATGCTGGGTACAGAGTCTACAGACATGCATGTACGTGCCAGCTGGAGCAGAGAGAGGGAGGAGCAAAGAAGAAGGCAGGGATGGAAGAGGCAGGAATATGTTGAGTCAGGCACACAGGACGGCACTGCACCTCGCACTGTTCACCCTCAAATGCACATGCACAAAAATTGCACTCATTCAGGCAATCATGAACATAATAGTACACACAGAGACCACACATCAAATACATACACACATTTAATAATAATAACAACAATGTGTAACTGATTACGTAATCACATAATGTATGTTCACATCATAGTCTTCAGACTGGTTCTTTCTTATTAACAAGGGGTGTTTACATACGATACTTTACTATAAATTATGACAGTGTGTGATGTGTTTGTTTCTGAGGAAGAGATTTATGATTTGAACTTTCTTTACAACGAACCCTATCAAGCCATTACTAACACAACATCAAAGTGTCTTTGGAAAATTTAAATACAGCAGTTACTAGATAGGCTAGTGCCCTGGAACTGCTTATGAGTAGTAGCTAGGGCAGACATATTTGAATATGTATATGAGTATTGACCAGATGGCCCAGGTCAATCCTTGTACTTAAAATTCATAAAGCACAAGATAAACATGATGCATGCTTCAACAACATGAAAAAAACACTCCCTATTTTGTTTAGATGGTTATCAGTTGATTAACGTTCTATGATTACATTTGTTCCAGCGGTCTGAAAAAAAAGGTTGGTATTACACAAAACCTGTCATTGTGATTTCACGGCCCTGCCAACCACTTTGATGCTATAGAGTTTCAATAACAATCACTTGTTATAAATATTCAGATCCTGAAGTTGTTTCAATGTCTAAAGTGTACAGACAAGAGATTCTAGCCCCGTTTGAAGTCTCTGTGCTCTGCACAGGGCCGGCCCAAGCCTTTATGGGGCCTTAAGCAGAATTTATTTGGGGGCCCCTCGGCGTCGCCAATTGTTATAATTTTTTCTTAATTACTGTATTTCTTTAATTAAACTTAAATGTATTACACATTGTTAATTTTTGGTGCACCGTTTATTCGAGGGCGGCGTTTATTTGAGGGCGACGTTTAATCAAAGAAATACGGTATTCTAGGCTAGCTGCGCGACCATGCTAACGTGTTAGTTCGTTACATTAAATGTTCTTAGACAGTTTGAACTGTACCGTCTTCTAAATCACTGATTAAGCAACAAGCAAATGTCAATGTTAGTTAGACTAGCTAGCTCTATCTCATCTGCTTTTTATTAACGCTGATTTGCAAGGAATGCAAGAACAGCTACATAGCGAAAACACCTAGACTACTGTTGGAAAAATTGAAGATGTAACACATTTATCCTGTATAAGAATGATTCTGTGTGAGGTTTTCCTTGGGTGCAAAGAGAGGCCTAACCCCAAATCTGAACTCTGGGTAAACATACAGGACCCTTATCTTGGGGTTGAGGACTTAGAAGAAGGGGGTTGGTGTGGTTGTTTTAAGGAGATACTTTGTGACAAGGACTATAGGTGGAGTCGCAAGGTCTGGTGACCATTTGTTGACACCTATGTGAAGGAGTTTACGACCCCAGGACCAGAGATCCTGTTGTTGTGTTTCAATCAGGGTTGATGTCGTAAACACGCACACATGTAAACACGCACGCACACACGCGCGCCAGGTCTATGCAAGGGAGCCAATGAAGAAGAGCCATGGGACATTTGCATGCCTTTGTCTTAACCAATGACTGTAAAGAGTGGGGCTGCTTAAATAGGTAGCTAGCGCAACATGCTAGCAGACAAACTTTGTAGCACAATCGCGTGTGATGTTTTTGTCTCCTTGTGGGCCGGCCGCAAGCAATAAAGCTTTCTTAAACTTGTTCACCGACTGACTGTGCAATGCTTGATAGATTAATATTCCTGACAACTACCTACTGTAGCCTGTAAACTAGTTTAGCTTGCTAACGCAAGAGCACCTGCTTCTCCAGTTCTTTCAATAGATAATCTAGACAGGCGTTAGCAATAGGCTAGACCAGTGGTTCTCAACCCTGGTCCTCAAGTACCCCCTTGTCCTGCATGTTTTAGATGTTTCCCTGTTCTGACACACCTGATTCAAATGAATGGTCGTTAGCAGGCTTCTGTATAACTAGATAACGACCCATTCATTTGAATCAGGTGTGTCGGAGCAGGGAAACATCTAAAACATGCAGGACAGGGGGTACTTGAGGACCAGGGTTGAGAACCACTGGGCTAGACTGCTATTCGTTTTCTGGCTATTTTTTTGTAAGCTTCCCTTCTAATGCCGACTAACAGCTAGTCTCTAGAGTAATTTGCTAAGTAAGGTATGTTGATGTGATATTTGAAACGTATTTAGCTAACAGTGGACCCAGGGGCGCCGCCAGGAATTTCGGGCCCCATGGCAAAAATTGAAAGTGCCCCCCCCCCCCCCCGTTTTTGTGGCAAAAAGTGCCTTTTGTCGCCAAAGGGAATCAGTGCCCAACGTCACAACGTCAGCACACGTTAGCAACGACGCATAAATACAACGTGCATAAATGTAGTAAGACTGTTGCGCACAGTAGGCTACTGGCAGCATCATACATTTAAGTAATTCAAGACTTGCATGTACAGTAAGTAATTTCACATTAAATAATGTATTTAAACTCAAGCTTGTGTGGTGTGTCGCTGTCTTCAATGCCACACCCTAAACTTGATGTCAAAGGAAACGTTTTTCATTTCCGGCGCATTAAAACAATCCCCTTAAGTTTGGCTAGCAACAGCAGCTAGGCTAGCTTAGCACAACTTACCGAGGTCAGTTTCTCCACCTGCATAGGCTCTGTAGTGGTAGCTAGAGGAAACACTAGAGGGAACGATTCGTTCATTTCCCGACTTGGTCTTTCTACGAGTCTTTGGATAATTTTTCATGTGACCTGCATTGTATTTTTTAGTACAGGAAACAGTTTCCTCATTCCCTTTCGCGTGGCCGCTGTTTCAGTAAAACGTGAATGATATTCGCTCAAGTCATCATACTGACTGTTTTGTTATTTTCACTTTACATTTACACTTACAGTTTAGTGCAGTGTAATTGTTTGCCGTGATAATTAAATGCTAGTGTGATAATAAATGACCAAATCATACAAACTGTCATGATACATTATTTTTATGCAGGAATTTATTTTAAAATAGTATCTGCTGGTGCACATGTCATGCACTAACCTACATGAGAATATGATACGTGTTTGCAGTGGACGGATAGCCCCCCCCCCCCCCCCCCCAATTGAAATGAACGAATGACTCGAAAAAAGATTCGTTCATTTTACTGAACGAGATTCAAAGAACCAAATCAGTAAAATGATCCGAACTTCCCATCACTAATGACTGCAACTAAACACCGTCACCGATAAGTGCGCTAAGGCAGGATCAAACCATTTCATGCAGATACAGGGGGATGGTCGGTCAATATGGATGTTTACTTTTTGGTCAATAGGGATATTTAACCTTTATTGCCAAACACAAGTCAAAAAAAGAGATCATTCATTGTATTATTATATTTTAAATGTATTATATACTCGGTGATGGTTTATATAATATAATTTTATATTACTTTTTGCCTATTTTTTGGGGCCCCTGTCAGTCAGGGGCCCTTACAATCGTCCTAACTTTTCCCCCTTATACGGCGCCCTGAGTGGACCCCTAGTGCAACACAAGAGAATGTTCATTAAAATGACATGCTGCTACTAGGTATTTCAGGACATGCTACTCCTACTGTATTTCTGGGGGGCGTTTATTACACAATGTTCATTTTTGGTGCGGCGTTTAAACGAAGAAACACGGTACATTAAACTGTAATTTCATGTGCTCTGTTGGCCACGGGGGCCCTAAGCAACCGCTTAGCACACCGTGTAGGGTGTGCTTGCTTGCGTCGGTTGCAGATGGGTCTGTCCCATAAAGTTTTTCCCTTCTTGTGATATTTTCAAGCATTTAGCCTACTCATCTTGCATTAATTCATTAAGAACCGCCTTTGAAACAAGCTGAACCCCCTTTGAAACAAGCTATTGTAACGTTGTCATTGGCAGTATTTCAGATGGAATTGCGATTCAAAGAGTACCATCTGCTAACAAAAAATGTGCCCCCCAAAACGTAAATAAGGTGGACATTTATTTAGGGGGAAATGGCTAATTCAAAAGAAGTTTGCAGGAAGCGATCATTGTCAGTAGCTAACAATGCCAAATGCGACCATTTGGCCTCAGTCTAGAGCCCTGCGTGGAGAAGCTGACCCCGGTAAATTGTGCTACGAGCAAGCTAGCTGCTGTTGCTAGCCAAACTTCATTGAGGGGATTGTTTGAATGCGCCGGAAATGAGAAATGTTTCTTTTGACATAAAGTTTAGGCTTTGGCATTGAAGACAGCGACGCACCACACAAGCTTGAGTTTAAATACATTATTTAATGTGACATTACGTTACAAAGTAGCTAAGGCGTTACCCCCAACACTGACAGTAAGTAATGTCACATTAAATAATGTATTTAAACTCAAGCTTGTGTACGTTGTACGTTTTTTAATGTACGTTTTCAATGACGAGATCAAATAGCAACCAGCGCGGAGTGAGGCACGGCGCTTCATAAATGCAGCAAATGTGGGCAGTTCAAAGTGTCAGACAAAGACACGTCATCTTGACGACATAAGGTGCGTTCGACGTGGACTGACTTCATGCAGCGCTGCAGGCGGCTGACTTCAAACAATGAATTCTGGTTAGACTTTTTGTCCGACTTGAGACGGCGCCGAGGCTAGGTCACTGTGACGTGGCCATCAAAGTACCGTGAGATCGATTAAAGAACTGCCGGCTGTGTAGCCGAGCGCATTTTCTCAAGAGCAACTGCACGGGTTCTAATGACGACACAGCTATTTCATGATTGGCCAGACTCACACACAACAACTTTGACGCGTGTTTTGTAATTTTTCGGACACTTTCAGTTTCGCCAATGCTCAAATCGGACAAAACTGTTTAATTGAATTAAAAATGTGTTGAAGAAAGGGTTTTAGTCCGCCTCTTCACTAACGGAAAGAGTACGTTTAATTATAAATAAAGTAAAGTAAGCAAACAGCGCTTGATCGGCCATGACTAACGTCAACGCAGCAAACCACGAGAAGCAGGAAGGAGGCGTTTTTTAACCCCTCCCCGACTACAAGAGGCTACTCTCGCCGGTCGTTTCATGCAGCCGCAGTCCATGTCGAACGCACCTTTTACTACACATTGGCTGGTTATCAATCCACGTTTTTCTCCGTTCTTGTGTTATTGCAAACTCGTTTGACGTCATCTTTCTTGGCCAAGTATGGTTCCAATCCAAAGAACACAAGCAGAGCCCATCTACGGAGAGCCTGTCCACTCCTATTAAGCCCCATTGCACCAAATTTGGTTTCAGTTCCACCAGAGTTCCACTGGGGGTGATCGCAGGAGAGTGCAAAATGAATGGGAGTCTATGGAGCTAGGTGGCTAAATGTGTCTCTTTCGCCTGTTTGTCGTTGAGAAATCTCGAAATCTCTCAGATTTTATTGTAGTTTTTGAAAGTTCAAATTGTATTATAGGTCGAAAGGTGAACGAGATGAACGAGTACTTATGTCCTTTTGATTTCTTACAGGGTGAGTCGTTGTTGCCCATAACACGCTAGCATTCTGCTAATGAATTCTGATTGTATGATGTCATTGACATTTTAAAAGGCTTTTTAGAACAAAAACGCGAACACCCAGCAGTGTGTATTTTCTTTGCTTCCCCTTTCGAATGCAACATTCAAATTACTAGACAAAACATTATATCCTGAGGAAAGTGGATTTTGAGGGGTATAGCTACATAGACCTCCATTCATTCTGCACTCGCCTGTGAGCGCCCTTATATGGAACCTCGAGTGGAACTGCAACCAGTTCAGAAGCCGGACGTTTCCCGAGAGTGCCAGTTCTCCCCTTATTAGACATTCTCTGACACAAGTCACCAAGAACGCCAAAAATACCCAGAAGTGTTCTTGATCCGCCCCTTTTATCGAGGATGCATCGGGTGGTGACTTGATCAGCGTGAACGCATCTGATTTCTCAGAAGTCATTGCAAGAACACAGGCTTCTCAAATCGTTCTCATTCTACGGGGGTCAGATGGCTGAGCGGTTAGGGAATCGGGCTATTAATCAGAAGGGTGTTGGTGTTTTAGTTGCAAACAATTTTATTGTACCGTAAAAAAAGAACACAGATATATTCAAGCATAATTTCTTTTATTGCATTCATGACCAAAAAGTTTGCCATCTACTGGATCCCAAGTTTTGGATCACCTATGATAGAAGTATGAAACACCCACATTTTAAACATATGCCCACATAGTTACAAACTTGCGAATCATGTGTTTCCTGGCAGTGTTCTCTCGCAACTCTCAGATCTGAAAGTCTGTAAAACAACGTATCCTAACTCCGAATATCGTAATCCTTGCGGGAAGGGGTTACGAGTTTGCAAATAATTAGATCTGAGAGCTAAGCTGCGAAAGAACAATGCCAGGAATCAGCGCATAGTGTCTTTGCTGAGTGTACTTCGTGACTGTCATCTAAACTGTAAGTAGAAGTAGTTAGAGTTTGTTTCCATCTATTATGTTTAGGTAACTTAGTCTCACGGGTAGAGCAAAAGGAGAATTAGTAACTAGTATCAAGCTATTGATCTAGTTTCGGGTACTTGACGTAGCGAGACCTGCTTTGTTGACATAATTAGAGGATCGTTGTCAGCTGCAGCTTAGCATATTTAAGGCAGCCTAGTATTGCAGTGGCAGCCTCGTCTGGCAGCCTCGGCGTACGAAGACTCGGTCGGACGTCTACCTGCAGGAGTCCACCGAGGATGGCCGACGAGGCCGGATCACCTCTTCTGATAAGTATCACCCTATCTGTATTCTAATCCATCTAAAACATATTCATAGCCAGTGTTAGGATGGATACTTTCAAAACTTATTTCATTACAGAATACTAAATACATGCCCAAAAATGTATTTTGTAACGTATTGCATTATGTTACTCAATCCAAGTAACGTAATCTGAATACTTGGATTACTTCCACATTGAATTGCATTTTATAAGTGTAGGAATGAGGCCATCAAATCTTGCTTACTAAACTGCGTTTCCCGATAACGATGGATCTTAGTTGTTATGAGGGTTCTCTACCAGCAAAATAACGAACCATCGCTATTTCTTACGTGCGTTTCCCGAACATGCTTGTAAGGAGAACCCTTGTACGTGTCTCTTAAGAACTACTTGAGAGTGGATGAGAGGCATGCTTTGGCCAACCATGGTACGAGAGTTTGCATCCCCCGTGCACGTGATGGCCATGCATTGTCTTAGCCAATAGCATTGCAGAAGGAAAGAATGAGAGGCAATGACATTGGAGCGATAGATGTAGTTGTGTTCGTACAGTGTAGAAACCACCAGATAGAAGTTCTGGGAAATGCATGGAGTTGCCTTAATTTATTTAGAGAGTGAATAAACTCGTGAAACAGATAAGTATTGTAATGTAATCCATTGATTTCAACAATGTAACTGTATTCTAAATACCAACTATTTAAATTGTAACTGTAACGGAAGACAGTTACTCATAATTTGTATTCTGAATACGTAACGCCGGTACATGTATTCCGTTACTCCCCAACACTGTTCATAGCTGACTTCATCCCAGTGTTCGCATCCCATGCTTCTCTTCATGCCCTTGTGCTGACAGAGATATGGATTTGCCCAGAGAACACCGCAACTCCAGCTGCTCTCTCCGTCAACCACTCGTGATCTCACTCACCCCGCTCAACCGGGCTAGGTGGTGGGAGAAGTTTGCTCCTCTTTTCACATCTTAAATACACATCCACCCACTCTCTGTCACTGCCAAATCATCTGAACATCATTATGTGATGCTAACTGATCCTATCAAAGCATTCTTAGTTGTCCTCTATCGCCCACCAGGTCCGCCAGCCGACTTTGTGGAGGAGCTGGACATGCTCCTCAGTGTCCTCCCAATGATGGAACCCCGCCGATGATCCTTGGGGACTTCAACATCCACCTCGAAGGAACGCAGGCCATCGACTTCATGTCTCTCCTGTCTCTCGGCGACTTCCTTCGACCTGACGCTGCTGAACACACCGGCGACCCACAAGGCAGGAAAACAGCTCAATCTCATCCTGACACGTAACTGTATCACTAACTCAACCTCTGTAACCCCACTACACATTTCTGATCACTTCTTTATCCAATTCTCTGTCTCTCTCCTCTCCTCCATCCTTCCCTAGCCCTCGTAACTTTCCGCCGTAATCTCCGCTCCCTATCCCCCTCCCATTAACGAGTTCACGTCTCACCCCACCAACACTGCCACCAACACCCTGATATCCACATTAACTGCGTCACTTGACACTCTGTCCCCTGTCAACCAGGCCTGCACAATCTTCTCCCTCCTGCCCGTGGCTCACGGATGTTCTTCGTGAAGAACGATCCACCCTTCGCGCAGCTGAGAGAACATGGGGCAAGTCCAAAGACGGACTGGACCTCGATAAGTATCACTCCCTCCTTAAATCGTTTTCTGCTTACATAACTGGTGCTAAAACTCACTACTTCCTGAACAATATTAACTCTGCCTCAAACCCTCACAAACTTTTCTCTACCTTCTCCACCCCCTCCTTAATCCACCTCCCCACCCCCTCCCTGTCAGCAGATGACTTCTCCTCCTTCTTTGAGAAGAAAGTTATTGATATTAGTAGCCAGCTCCCTGAACCTATCTTTCTTACTCACTCACCCTCTATGACTGATCCAACTAAATGTCTAAACTCTTTCCTTCCCCTGTCCGAGATCTCTGACCTCATCCTCTCTCATTGCCCCACCTCCTGTCCCCTTGATCCAGTCCCCTCTCCTCTCTTCCAGTCCATCTCTCCCTTTATCATAACTTTTCTTCTCCATGTCCTTAACTCTTCTCTTCTGGCACCTTCCCCTCTGCCTTCAAATAGGCCCGGGTTACCCCTCTACTCAAAAAACCCTGTCCTCCAGAACTACAGACCAGTATCACTGCTACCCTTCTTTTCAAAAACAATTGAACTTGCTGTTTCTAACCAACTGTCAAACTTTATCTCTCAGAACAACCTACTAGACCCCAACCAATCGGGCTTCAAGACTGGCCACTCCACAGAGACTGCCCTCCTGTCAGTCACTACTGCCCTCCAGTCTGCCAGAGCTGCTTCCAGATCATCCGTTGTCATCCTGCTGGACCTATCTGCAGCATTTGATACGGTCAACCATCAGATCCTTCTCGCTAGACTTTCTGAGATGGGCATCTCTGGCACTGCACTTCAGTGGATCACATCCTACCTGTCGGGAAGATCCTTCCAGGTCTCCTGGGGAGGCAAAGTGTCAGCCCCCCGCCAGCTCTCCACTGGTGTCCCACAGGGCTCTGTCCTTAGACCCTTCCTCTTCTCCCTGTACACCATCTCACTTGGACAGATCATCACCTCCCATGGCTTCTCCTACCACTGCTACGCTGACGACACACAGCTGTACCTGGGGTCTCAGCCAGAATCGAGGCCTGCCTCACAGACATCTCCGCCTGGATGACCAAGCACCACCTCCAGCTGAACCTCGCCAAAACAGAACTTCTCATTATCCCAGCCAAACCCTCCATCTCCCACGATCTCTCAATCACCCTGGGTTCTGCGACGGTGACCCCTTCATCAACTGCCAGGAACATCGGGGTTACCATGGATGACGAGCTCTCCCTCACGGCCCACATTGCTGCCGTTTCCCGGTCATGTAGATTCACCCTCTACAACATCTGGAAGATCAGGAGATACCTGTCTGAGCATTCCACCCAGCTGCTAGTCCAAGTTGGACTACTGCAACTCGCTTCTCGCCGGTTTCCCAGCATGCGCAACCCGCCCTCTCCAGAGGTTTCAGAACGCAGCAGCCCGTCTGGTCTTCAACCTACCCAGACGCTCCCATGTGACCCCGCTCCTCATCTCCCTTCACTGGCTACCCATCAAGGCCTGTATCAGATTCAAGACCCTGGTACTGTCCTTCCGAGCGGTGAACGGGACTGCACCTGCCTACATCCAGTCTCTCCTCCAGCCTAACACCCCCACCCGCCACCTACGGTCTTCTTCTGACAAACGTCTGGTGGTCCCACCTCTCAAGAGTGCCCGGTCCCAACACAAGCTCTTCTCCTGTCTGGCCCCCCAATGGTGGAATCATCTCCCCACCTCCATCAGAGACACTGATTGTCTCCCCACCTTCAAGAAAAGGCTAATGACGCACTTGTTCCGGGTACTTAAGAAAGATTTGTTGGATCCAATTTTGGTTTATTTCCTCCAGGAACACAATGACTCTTATTGAGGGACTTGTTGGTTAGTTGTAACTGTTTTAACTACTTGTACTCGCTGGAAATTATATTATTGTTGCTTGCTTTCCGACAGGTACACTCTTGCACTTTTGATTTTGATTGAAGGGGAAAGTGCAACTTGGTAGACTCCTCTAGCAATGGGTGGCCTGCACTGAAATGTGTAGCTTTGCTAGAACCAGGGTCGGCTACTAGTTTTTTTTTTGTAGTTGCCTGCTATTCCTATACAAGTTTTAATGCCTTTTTATTTTGAGTAAGTATGAATATAACAATTTGTAATTCATGTTTTTGAGTAAGAAAGGCTAGAGATAACATCTCAAAGAATGTGTGTATGTGTGCTGGTAGTATTTGATACCTGGTGATATTATTTAACACTGGAAGATAAATGTATTCATGTAATTGGGTGTGCTCAAGCCTTTGGCTAGCACAACCATTGTTCTCTCACATATTATTAGGGTTCCTCCTTGTTAGTATTATTATTCCTCTTCTCCAGGAAATGGCTCAATATCTCAAAAAGTCTTCGACCCATTTTTTCCCCATTTGGCCCAATGATACAACCGGTCACTCACTACTCCCTGACCGCTAATTGTCCACATATGGCTATAGGTGGCGCTATAAGCTACGCCCAAAGGCTATGTGATTTACCCTGTGCCCCATTTCTCCAAAATGCCTGAAAATGTGTATACATGCCTTATTTCACATGGGAAACAAAAAAGCCTCAAGGACCCATAAGGTCCGCCATGATGGATTTTCCTGTACAGCGACATTTTGCGAAAACATTCAAAATTGACCTCCTCTTAAACCAAAGGTCCAATTGACTTGGAATTTTGTACATATGTGTAGAATTGATGTCTTTCAAAATTTCACTTGGGGGAAATGAATCAAATACAAAATGGCTGAAAGGGGTGTATTTATGTAAATGTCCACATTGCCTCAATATGTTTGTGTCAATAAATCAAATATATTTTTGAATGATGGTTTTTCAAACCTAATAGGCTTTAAGGTGACACCCCCCTGAAGTACCCTGCAAAGTTTCACCTTGATATATGAAAATATGGCTGAATTACAGATTGCCATATGAGAAACTCTTATTTTATTATTCAGTTAATGAACATAGCAAAGTCCAGGTCTGGAAATGGCTCAATTGGCTGAGATGATGTGCTGGTCAGTTCAAACCCAGGCAGAGGCATATTTAAAAAAAAATATATTCTGACAGAACGGTTTCTAGTCTTCCGGTCAATCCTCCGGTTGTAAAACATAGCAATGAGTGTTTATTTGAGCCCATCACAACACTCTGAACATCTGTTTAGCGAGACAAGCAAACAGCATAGCAAAACAAGCCAGGTTCACCACAGTAGCTAGCTACTTGTAGTCTACGCATGGTAGTGTCAGATTCACAACCGAGTTAGCTCTAATGAAGTATATGTTCAGGTGGATCCCTTGCCTGTTGCGCAAATTCGTTTCAGTAACCTAAGCCAAGACAAATCGCACCGATGCTAGACATGATTTGAAATTCCCTTCCATGACAAGTTATGGCACCCCAAACAACCTTTTTAAAGCAGTACGAGAAAGCTGTTCTTTACAGCAGCAACCCTGTCATCCCGTTGTCCCATTTTTATGTCCCATATATAAATAGGAATAAATTACAGCTGTTTGAACTTTAACCAAATCTGACAATGCTTGCCATTGGAGAAATTTCTTATTTTCTGATACAAAAACAAAATGGTAAATTGTCTAAGCCTGTGAATGGCTTAGTAGGATGAGATGCAGTACTGATGTGCGAAGGGTGGTGGGTTCTAATCCAATTAGAGGTATAAATTATATTTTTTTTCTGACAGAAATTAGAGTTTCAAGTCTTCTGGTTAATCCCAGTGTAAATATATATGATGTCAAATTTACAACATTTTGCCATTTTGAGGGAGGAACATCCGCCATTGCTGCTTGCAGCTATATTTAGGGTTCCTCCGGAAGGAGGAAACCTACTGTTTTTGTTAGTATTCTTATTCGGGTTCCTCCGGTAGGAGGAAACCTATTGTTTTTGTTAGTATTCTTATTATATTTCTCCACTAAATGGCCCAATAGCTCAAAAAGTCCTTGACCCGATTTTTTAAAATTTGGCCCAATGATACAACAGGTCACTCACTGCTCCCAGACCGCTAATGGCCCATGTACGCCCATAGGTGGCGCTATAAGCCACGCCCAAATTCTACGTGATTTCCCCAGCACCCCATTATTCCAAAATGCCTGGAAATTGGTATACATGCCTTATTTCTCATGGGGAACAAAAAAGCATCAAGAACCCATAAGGTCCGCCATGATAAATTTTGCTGTACTGTCCAAATTTGGTACAACCTTCAAAACCCTTCTCCTCATGAACCATAGATCCAATCGACTTGAAAATTATTACAGATTTGAACACATGTCTTTCTATAGGGTCAAATTGAATAAGGAATGCAATAGAATATGGCTGAAAGGGGTGTATTTTTGTAAATGTCCACATTGCCACAATATATGTGTTAATAAATCAAATATAATTTTGACTGATGGTTTTTCAAATGTTAGTGCCAATCATTTTGAAGTACCATACGCAATTTCACCTTGATATGTCAATATATGATTGAATTAAATTGAATTGCTCGCGCGCGCTCCAAATTCTCACAGACTCATCCTGCCCCTTGACACTAGGGTGACCACCTGTCTCGCTTTGCGTTGTGTCGCACAGCATTTTGACCCCTTGTCCCGCACGTCGCATATTGAAAATGCCGTGCGATACAGCGCAAAGCGGGACAGGTGGTCACCCTACTTGACACACGCGCGAGCTTGACGAGACGCACACACATCCTTTCTGGAAATGGTGTGCTGACCAAGCCCCCACCCTCTGTCTTTAGCTCCTGTTTCATTTCGCTTCCAATCGCAGCTCGCAGTTACGAGTATAAATTATTTTTCGGCGGCCATTGTTGTTTTCAACTGGAATCGCCTGATAGCCGTGTTGGAGGCAGCCACGTTCGGTAAGTCATATTTTTACACATTTTAAGCTAAAATCAACAATTGGGTTCGTGAAAGTACACTACTCTTGAATTATGGTGAAGGTTTGAGCACTTTGAGACCTTAAGATCGTGAATTTGAAGTGACGGAAACCGAACTCGAAAAGTAGCTAGCTTTTTCCCTCTGTGTTTATAATTTGAGAATCATTTAGCATCTCAGCGAATTCTTCATCAAAAAGGTCGAGGAGGGCAGCTTTTAAGAGAACAAGCGATTCCCCACAGACCTGTAGGCTCAGAATTGTGATTTGGGTCATGAACGTGTTTGTAATTGGAGTGAGTTCGGACGCAAGGGAGACCGCATAGGTTCATTAGGCGGCAGCCATGCTTTGTTCATAAATTCACCATTTTACAGTTCGGTCTCAGACATCCCAACCTGCAGAGACTCATTTCCGGGAGCATGCGGGAGACTCCCGGACCTTCTGGGAGACTTGGGATGTCGGCGGTTTACACCAAAAAAGACGAGCAGGGAAGCCTTCAAGAGATGTGGGAATTGTGCTTTTAGCCAGATGGTTTTTTTGTGATTTGTGCAAAACTTGCAAGTGGAGTGAGACTGCGTCCCGGGGATATAATACTGTACATTGTTTTGACGTTAGCCTCAGGGTCAGACTCGGCTCGCCCACTGGCAGTGCAGGGCTCCAGACTAACTTGTTGCCTTGGTTGCACTGGTGCGCCTAACTTTTTTATTTAGGTGCACCAGCACAAAATTTAGGTGCACCCAAATTTTTCCTTGCGTCGCCACAATTTCAAGGTCACCTTTTTATCACGCTCCATATACATTCATAAATATTATGTAAATGATCTTAAACAAGAATAAGGTGTAGGTAAATATTTTTTTTATTTGAAGCACAATCATACTGTATATATATATATAAAAAAATCTTTTAAGTGCTTCACTGAGCTACCAAACTAAAACATTTTAAGCAAAATAAAACATTTCAAAATAGAAAGTGCTACAGTTTAAAAGTGCTTCCCTGAACTGAGACCTAACATTTCATGGCTCAAAGTCTTATAGCGGGTCCCACCTTGCTGTCGCATGCCCTTCAGAAGGCCAACACCTGTAATTTGGCCTTCTTGCCCTTTGGCCTTGGCTAAATCATCTTGCCACACTCTCCCTAGCATCAACATCCTAGCTCCATGGGTTAGCTCCATGGCCCAGCTTCGTAACTCAGTGGTCCGCAATTCATTTTTACAAGGGGCCACATGAGAAACCTGAAATGTGTTGGAGGGCCTCATCAATTTGCTCACTATTCATTTTCTCCCATTGTAAAAAGCAGTAAAGTATATATTTTGATTAGCTGCTACTGGTTATCAGAAGAATAAGGATATTCTGTAAATATTTATATAAATATTTTGGATTTTGGTGTAGGTCAAATAGGAAAGATTATAGAAGTAATAAACAGTATAAACAACAACAACAGTGTTTCATTTTATTTGTAACCAGTTAATCTTCACAAACACTGAAAAGTTGTTTTGCAGTATGTTAAATATGTGGAATTGATCAACTTTATACAAAAAGCAATACGTTTTTTCAGTTCATTTTGTTCTGTGAGAGAAATCCACTGGGCTTGAACAAGTGCATCGAAATCTGTCTGAATGTCTGAGGTGGATATGCGAAGGACAGCTGACAGGTAATGATCAGGGTCTGCAGTTCAACTAGCAAACCATCAGCCGGCGCCCACTGAATCAGTCAAGTTCTTATTATGTCCGCGTTAGTTTTTTTTCTTCACAGCTTTCACTTTGACCTCAGTAAACAGATACTTAGAAGTCCATGTCTTGTTAAAAGTTAATCAGTGGCAAAGTTTTTCATTTTCGAGGGCTAACCAACAGCTAACTCTCCTGTCGGTGAGGTTGCGCAAGCGCACATATGTAAATCGCCTGATCACTGTAGTCTTTCAGGACTACATATTTACTACCGCTCAACACATTTATTTATTTTAAATTTTTGATTTACCTCACGTGGGCCGGATTGAGACAGCCTGTGGCCGGTTATGGCCCGCGGGCCATACAATGCCCAGGTCTGCTAAACTGACTCTCTGGTGCTCAGGTCGTAATTTCAATCACACAGCACGGAGCTACAGGAATATCTGGACCACAGCCAATCAGAGGCAAAGACCCGCCCCATCTCTGCCTCTGATTGGTTTAGACCACGATATGATCCAACCATGAGTGTCAGTTCCGTCTTAGGATAACAAACGCTTCGTTTGTGGAGAGACAGCGGATGCGAGGAGGTTAGGTGCACCGGTGCGACCTAGGAAAAAATTTAGTCGCACCCGTACACATTTTGGTCGCACTCTAGAGCCCTGCAATGTGTAAACAATTTTGTATTTCACTCAATTCTACTCCAAAAACGTCAGGGAGGACTGTTTATTGTAGACAAGAGCCTGCCATGTGACACCTGTCACACAGTTTTACAATTAGCAATCAGAGCTTTAGCATAAAAGGTCAACAGGTGAGCTCTTCTGTTTTGGAGCAATGGATGCCAACATTGGTAACAGAGGCGGAGTGAGAGTGAGAGGAGGAGGACGGGGAGGACGAGGAAGGCCAAGGACCGTAATCTCCGATGAGATCCAAGCCACCATGGGCTAACAATGAGGGAGGCTGGGCAACGAGTACAGCCAAATCTGAGCAGGTTTACTGTGGCATCCATCATCAGGACTTTCCGAAATGAGAATAGGTAAGATCTCACTAGAAAATTGCAGTACTGCATATCAATACAGTACTCAATGAGTACAGTAGTACAGTATTGCCTGTGGGCTGTTCTGTAGGACTGTAAAAAATAAAGTATTTGGGAAATGTATTACTACTTTGTATTCCTACACAGTATTTACAGTATTTTACTATTTGTTTGGCAGAACTGAAAGATTACCAACGCAAGGTGGTCGTGAACGTCTTCTGTCTCCTGAACAAGAAACTGCAATCATAAACATGGTCCTAGAAAACAATGCCATAACTTTACGCCAAATACAAAGCAAAATAATAGAAAACAATGAGATATTTGAAAATATTGATAGGGTAAGCTTATCAACACTGGACCGTGTCTTGCGCAGAAATAATCTAAGGATGAAGCAGGTCTACAGGGTGCCATTTGAACGCAATTCAGAAAGGGTCAAAGAATTGCGATATAACTATGTGCAAGTGAGTCTTATAGCCTATAGGATTGTATATACAATCCCACAATTGCTGCATACTCTCAACATTGTATAAATTATACATATTTCAGTATTGTAATTATAATGATTGTGCTTCACAATAGTGACCACTCCATGTCTATTTCTGATATTGTCATGTGTGTTTCAGACAGTCCTTGACCTAGACGTGGCTGCAGTGGAGCACCAGTTCATCTTCATTGATGAGGTTGGATTCAACCTCACAAAAAGACGATGCAGGGGAAGGAATATCATCGGCCAGCGTGCCATTGTTGAAGTCCCAGGCTAGCGCGGAGGGAACATCACAATGTGTGCAGCGATTACCCACAACGGCGTCATCCATCACCATGCTACCCTTGGCCCCTACAATACTGCCCATCTGATCACATTCCTGGACACCCTACACAACACACTCATTCCACCAGATCAGATAGACGGCCCAGAGCAGCTCAGGTACGTTGTCATTTGGGACAATGTAAGTTTCCACCGGGCTGCTCTGGTTCGTAACTGGTTCACTGCCCACCCACGCTTTTCAGTTGTTTATCTCCCTCCATATTCTCCATTCTTTTTCTGCCTGGAGATGAAAGTGTATGACCGAAATCCACAAACACATATACCCCTTCTCCAAGCTATGAAAGACGCATGTGGAGATATAGCAGTTGATGCTTTTCATGGCTGGATTCGGCATGCTAGGCGATATTTCCCCCGCTGCTTGGCCAGGGAAAACATTGCTTGTGACGTGGATGAGGTGCTGTGGCCAGACCGAAACAGGAGAGAGGATGCATAGTGTTTTTTTTTCTGTAACTGTATACAGTAAATTCTTCTGTTTTGTATGTAGACCATTATGTGACACTTTGTTGGTTGGGATGTACACTCTGTACATTGTTTTGGGGGGAAAAATAAAATATATCTGTTACCGTGTATTTGTGTGTTCTGAGTATAAAAACAATATTCTCAATATTTTATAACACACTGAACAAAAAAAGGCCTAAATCACTATGATGATAGTGTTTTACATTGAGCACATCAGTGTTCAAATGGTTCTTATAAATGTCTATTCATATGATGTGTCATATGATGTGTCATTTGAAGACAAAATACCATTTTGAGAAGAAATAACATTGTTTTGAATGTGAAGTTTAATTTTGCAGGAGAAGTGAGGGGTTTTGCCCATTGTATGTGTGTTTTTTTAATTTGTGTGTAGAGTTATGAGAGTATGAGGTATGCTTTCAGAAAATGTGTGTAACCAATCGAGAAAAAATGGCTAATTTGAATTCTGCCGAAGGCATTCAGAATATGTGTGCTACCCAAATAATGACTAAAAGTTAGTCTTTGAGAACGGGTTTCTCAAGCCATGTGGCGCATTAGACCAGGGGCTCATCTGCTGTTTCCAAAATGCATCACAAACATCAGTGCTTGGCCCGGCATCTTCCGCATTAGCTAAGGGAGGCTTTGCGTTTAGGTGGTATTTGAGACTGCAAGAACTCCTACAGTAAACTAATTCCGCATAGCACAAGGTGCAAACAACCTTAGTCTTGTCGAGGTTTCCATTGGGAAGCTTCTTAAAAATACATTTTCCCTGAAGCAAACCAGGGGGCTTCATAGCTGCATCCATGTTAGCACGTCACGTTTGATGTGATAATTTCATACACAAGGCATAGGGGAGAGTGGGGTAAGATGAGCCAGTGGGTAAGTTGACCCACCCCCTGTTTCTAGGCAACTATGCACATTTGGTGTCATGTGACCATACATTCCGAAGGACTCCATTATTTCTATGTGGCTGTGAAGAGGAGAAGCACATGGGAAACGAGGTAAGTTTTTTTCCCCCCGCAAAAATACTTTTTTGCTTGTTAAAGTTAATTTTCTGCATTGCATGTATACTAGCTGTTGTGCCAAAGCAAAAGTATATAGGTTTAAAGTTGTTTATGGTACATGGTGGTGATGTTTTAACATATAAAACCATGTGAATCATGAAGCTAAAGGTTAGCCTGAATTGCTAAGCTAGGTTGTTTTACTAAAATGTTGAGTAAGGGGCAAAGTGAGCCAGATGATGTGAGGTAAATTGAACCAGTGGTTCAACTTACCACTAACTTAAGGCACTGAAGTTAAGTTAGGTTTTAAGCATAACATTGTTTTAAATATAGTATTACACAACTGTTAACCATATATTACACATTGCATAGAACAAATCATGCCATGAACCTACAAAAGAAGAACCAAGAGCAGCCATTGATGTTGAGGGTGGAAAATCCATCAGATCAGTGGGGAAGGACAGAAATATTGACAGGTCAACACTGCGGAGGTACATTAAAAAGAAGGACGTAAAGAAAGTCAAACAGTAGGGTATAGTGGAACAGCAGAAGCCAAGAGGGTCTTCACAGAAGAGGTGGAAAAAGAGCTTGCCGATCACATCAAAAAGTTGGCTGAGCAGTTCCATGGCCTCACTCCAAATAAATGCTGTGAACTGGCATTCCAGTTTGCACAGAAAAACAACATCCCTGTCCCCAACTGGAAAGAGAAGGGTCTAGCGGGTAGGGAGTGCAGGAAATTACATTATTCATTAAGACAGGAAAGGCTGACATCTGTGGTTTCATGCTACTGTAGCTAAAAATAATTAATTATATTTTGTTAGGTCGAGATTGGTTCAAGAACTTCATGGCACGCCACCATCTCTCCTGTCGTATGCCTGAAGCAACATCTTTGGGAAGAGCTACAGCCTTCAACAAAACCACAGTCGGGGAGTTCTTTGATAATCTGACCAAAGTGATGGACAGGTGACAGAATTAATATATTCCATAATGTTATAATAATAATAATACAATTTAATGGCAACTATAGCAAGACACAAGACCAAAGTACATTTACTGTACAAGAAATTGGTATGTGTTTACTGTGTTTCAGCCACAGTTACCAGGATGTATTCAGGGCTGTTTAGTATGATTTTAGCATTGCTTGAAAAGCTCAACGATTCTGATTTTTTTCATCATGGCTCTTATCTTTGTTTTATACGTTTAAATTCCCTCCAAACATGATTTACAATGTTGATGAAACAGGTGTCACAACAGTGCAGACACCAAAGCAAGTTGTGGCGGAAAAGGGAAAGAAACAAGTGGGGGCCATCACATCTGCCGAAAGAGGAGAGCTTGTGACTGTGGTCTGTGCAGTCAATGCTACTGGGAATGCAGTGCCTCCCATGTTCATTTTCCCAAGGGTTAGGTACAAAGACCATTTCATTACAGGAGCACCTCCAGGATCAATCGGTTCCTCCACCAGATCTGGCTGGATCAATGAAGACACCTTTGCTGAGTTCCTTGAACATCTGGTTCAGCATACCAAGTGCTCCTCTGACCATCCCATGCTGCTATTCCTTGATAACCACGAGGCCCATATTTCACTGAGGGCACTGGATTTAGCAAAGAGTAAGGGGATTGTTATGCTCACAATTCCACCCCACACATCTCATCGCCTGCAGCCTCTGGACAAGACTGTCTATGGTCCATTCAAGACCTTTCACAACAGAGCTCTTGATGGTTGGATGAGGTCTAACCCAGGTAAAACAGCCAGCATATACCACATCCCTGTATGTGTGAACGAGGCTTTCATGTCGGCAATGACACCAAGGAATATCTCTTCTGGATTTAGGTGCACAGGGATTTTTCCTTACAACAGAGATATTTTCTCTGATGCAGAGTTTGAACCATCCATGGTGTCAGACAGGCCCAACCCTGATGTGCTGTCTACTTCTGAAGAAGATCCACCTATGGCTTCAACCACCTCTACTGAGTTGCCTTCACAGACATGTTCTTCAACATGTGGGACAGATTCACTCCTCACCTCCCCTGGATATATGTCTCCCTCTGAAATTCTACCCTTACCCAAAAGTCAGCAGCCTAGGGCACAGACAAAGAGAAAGCGGGTGAAGACAAGGATCCTGACTGATACACCTGAAAAGCAGGCAATAGAAATGGAACATGAAAAGAGAAAAAACAAACTGAAGGGGAAACAACAAGTAACCAACATCAAATAACAAGGAAAGTCCAAGAAGAAACAAACCAAGAAGAAAACCCCAGTGTACAGCAGCTCTGAGGAGAGTGATGTTGCCATCCCACTTGATGACACTTCTGAGTATGAGAGCTCCCAGGGTGAGAGTAGTGAACCAGACATCTCAGATCTGTCAGTTGGTGACTTTATCATTGTGAATTTTGAGACCAAATGCAACAGCTACCATTATATTTGCTTGGTTGAGAGCCTCGAGGGCAATGAAGTTGATGCAAGATTCCTCAGAAGAATCCAAGGGAGCAGTGGCAAAGACAAAGCCACCTTTGCATTCAAAGAAAATGATGTGGGATCTATCCCACTGAATGATGTGCTGAAGAAGCTTCCTAAACCTCAAAAGGTTGGAGGAACTGCAAGGAGGGAGCAACAACTCATATTTACCTGCAACCTTGATGGATGGAATGTCCAATAGTTATGTTCATTGTGCTGAGGTCTGGAAGTTCAAACTGTTCTTTTCTTCTCACAAATTCAAAAACTGTGAAACTGTTTAACAAAATTCGAAATTAGAACTGAATACACTGGAGGGACGTTCTTTCTGCCAAACACGTTTATATGTGTGTGTGTGTGTGTGATTCGACATGACTTGATTAACAGCTTAAGAAATACAGCATATAACCATATTTCTTGCTCCTGAAAACTATGGTGTCAGTCCTTCACTTAACAGAAATGTTTAAAACTATTGGTCACCAATACAAAAAATGTAAGATTAAAGGGAAAATGTAACTTTAATTTGTGTGTTTTGTGTTGTTTTTTTTTAAACATTGTTTGGGAAGGTAAGTGTATTACTAAATGATTTTGAAAAAAAGAGGCAAGTTATTTTTTTAGATTATGCTAGCATTAAAACGTGAAAAATAGGATGGTCAATTTACCCCCATATGGCTCAATTTACCCACTGACTTGGATCAACTTACCCCTAGCCTGGGGTAAGTTGAGTCACAGGAACACTTTTTTTTCTGAGGTCATATTTTCAAGGCTCTTTGTCATAAGTGCATTATTATATTTTCAGTTGATAGGCAACATCCCAAATTAGCAGTAGATGTCTTCATTGTACTTTTGTCTCAATTTCCCTTAACTGGAGATACACATAAGTAAAAACTGGCTCATCTTACCCCACTCTCCCCTACACACAGGTTCGAAGACTCGTTCTCGCCCCCTACAGTGCAATTCGGCTAGGTATACATCCGCGCTAAAATATCAAGGTGAAAGTCATCACAGCTTGCGTAGTATAGACCCAGCTCCCAACCCAACTTTGAGAATAGATTAACGGCGATATTTTTTTTAGCGCCTGATAAGAGTCTCACGTTAACGCAGCACGTTAACGTCAATAACGGCCCACCACTAGTAACAATATACTGTAATATACACATGTTCTAATGTACACATAATAGCTGTTTCGGCACAACACACGGTATACTACACACAAACATATATTTTAGCACCCATGCATCCATTGACTGCAGTGCACTGCACGATTGGTCACAGTCTGGTGGATTGCTGTATCATACCGTGCAACAGTACAGTGACTGTAAGAAGACATTCTGACAATATTGTAGAAAATAGTATATATTACTGTATGCTACAGTTCATGGCACACACAGACACACCATTCCGTAATCACCTTTTTCAAAATTAGCGGACATGAGGCCTTGTCTCTGCGACGGTTTACCGTATGGAGACGAAACTTTGGAAATGTCATCGCGAGCATGTCATCTAATCATCTTCCTACCACAATCACCTTGATATGTCAAAATATGACTGAATTACAGCTGTTAATACTTGGGTCAAATCTGACAAAGCTCGCCACGGGAGAAACGGCTTCATTTTTTTTATAAAGTAACCGAACACAGCATTTCCCAGCAGTGAGAATAGCTCACTGGGATAAGACGTGCTCCTTTGAAACGCAAGGTCGTAGGACCGATTCCAGCCACAGTCGTCAAGCATGTCGTGATACAGGATTATCTGTTTAGCGAAGCCAGGTACGCCACTGTAGCTGTCTGGCAGTATAATGGTAATGATAAAGTTTAATCATCTTCCTACCACAATCACCTTGATATGTCAAAATATGACTGAATTACAGCTGTTTATACTTGGGTCGAATCTGACAAAGCTCTCCACGGGAGAAACGGCTTCCTTTTTTTATAAAGTAACCAAACACAGCATTGAGAATAGCTCACTGGGATAAGACGGGCTCCTTTGAAACGCAAGGTAGTAGGATCGAATCCAGCCACAGTCATCAAGCAAGTCTTGATACCGGATCATCTGTTTAGCGAAGCCAGGTACACCACAGTAGCTGTCTAGCAGTATAATCACAATGGTAACGATAACGTTTCATTGTCAGGGGATTTATAGTCAAGAAGAAGCGGATTCATTGTGCTTTGTAGATCTAACGCTGCTACATCTAGCCAGTGCATTTTGTCTCAAAATGACATATTTACCAAACGCTTATCGTTACAAAACTCGGTGTACGTCTTTTGCGCAACACCGTGAAGGTAATCGAAAGTTTCGGGGTAGCGCCACCGTGTTGCCGAAAAGTATAATGCGATTTTAAAAAAGCAAATGTTTTTTATTAAAAGTTTTGCTTTGCTTCTTTAGCTACTGAATTTCCATATCGAATGCTGCTTGGCCCCTTCATTGCTGCTTGCAGCTATATTTGGTGGAAGCGGCTTGGCCACCAAATATCAAAGGGGGTTCTTTATTCATGAATGAAAGCAATATGAGTAGGCTAAATGCCTGAAAATATCACGAGAAGGGAAAAACTTAAAAGGACGTTTAAGTCATAGAGATTAGGTCAATTTTTACACCGGTCTGCCAAATTTATTCGTATTGATTCAGCTATGAGGCTGCCTCTTGCAGGGGAAATAAGAAGACATCATATTTCATTCTACACTTCACTCGTATTTTGAGTTGTAAAGGAGCAGCAAAAAAAGAGATGCTTTTAAATCTATGTAATCTTTATAAATAATAAGTATGCATTTTTATATAAAATATACAGAAATATCAGTTGTAAAAATGTCATTAAAAAACGGACCCCTGTGCAACCGACCCAAGCAAGCACACCCTACAATTTCTCCAGAAATTGTATCCTCTCTAGTTGGGTGTGCTTTGCCTTCGGCAAGGGCACAACCTTTGTTCTCTCACATATATATTATAATTTTTTTTTTCTCCTAAAACTCAGTCAATATTTGGCCTACATAGACAACGTAGGTGTCAAAAGTTTCGTCTTGGTAATGATTGAGTTGCTTCTATTGGAATTTACGTTCCGTTGCATGGTTTGGGCTTAAGTTAAGTTTTTGTGGCGAAAAGTGAAGCTAACGGTGGCTAATTTGCTAGCCACAGTCACTGACGTTACTAACGTCACTAACGTCACGAAAACACGCGTGACTACCTTTGGCAGAACATTCGTTTCGCATCTGTTAACTTGGGGGATAGCTAGGCTAAATATAGCTTTACTGCAAGGCAGCTGCAGAAACGCCACAAGCAAAGAGGCCAGGGTGATAACTATTTACTCATTTTACTTTGTGATATGACACACAATTGTGATGTGTAATGTACAGTATAAGCTGATATTATTAAGGAAGTACATCTACTTTCGGAAACAGTAGTCTACTATTTCACTGAAGTATTAGCATCATGACATTAGCCTGTGTTGCCCGGGCAACACATACTACAGTGGTCTATGATGTAGCGTTATCTGTTTTCAATCATTAAAATAAACATTCCTCACATATACATTTTCGTTGTAGGATTTATTCTGACATTAGTAAACGATTTGTTGGTGAAATTACCATTACCTGTGGTTTCAAACCAGTGTAGCTCACTGCTGTAGCTTACGCGAGACACACTACAAAAACATCTATACTACACAGCTGTTTAGGAAGTCAAACGGCGACAGAACATGTTCGGCACTCCCCTTACTTAAATCAAAAGTCTATCTAACTACTAACCTGAACTTCATTGCCACAGCCTAAACGTTGTCAATCTGTTCATGAAAATAATTAATTTCAGTTTAAACCGTACAACGGAACGTTAAATCCAATTCAACCAACGCAATCGCTACCAAGACGAACACAGCAGTAGTCTAGTACTGTACCGTAGTAGTACAATTTACCGGGGCAGCTTCTCCACACAGGGCTATATCGCATTTTGCGTTGTTACTGACAATGATCGCTACCAGTGAGCTTTTTATGAATGAGCGATTTTCCACTAAATAAATGTCAAGCTTATTTACGTTTTGGGAGGGCATATTTTCAGTTAGCAGATGGTACTGTTTGAATCGCGATTCCATCTTCTACTGCCGGGTAACGTCGTAGAATAATCTTCAAAGGGGGTTCTTTATTAATGAATGAATGCAATGAGTAGGCTAAATGCCTGAAAATATCATGAGAAGGGAAAAACTTAAAATGACGTTTAAGTCATAGAGATTAGGTCAATTTTTACACCGGTCTGCCAAATTTATTCGTTTTGATTCAACGATGAGGCTGCCTCTTGCAGGGGAAATGAGAAGACATCTATTTCATTCTACACTTCACTCGTATTTTCAGTTGTAAATGAGCAGCAAAAAAAAATGCTTTTAAATCTATGTAATCTTTATAAATAATAAGTATGCATTTTTATATAAAATATACAGAAATATCAGTTGTAAAAATTTCATTCAAAAACGGACCCCTGTGCAACCAACGCAAGCAAGCACACCCTACAATTTCCCCAGAAATTGTACCCTCTCTAGTTATTATTATTATACATCTGCCATGGGAGTCTATGGCAGCCCCTAGAACCACATGGTCAGAAGTTGTGAAATTTGGCACACTCTTTGGGGCCAGTCCCCTCATCAATTTCACCAAGTTTCATGTCTCCATTTCAAACCCTCTAGCGCCACCAATGGGTCAAAGTTGAAGGTGTGTTTACACACGTTACTTTTGAACCATGTGCCGCATTTTCCAAAATGAGGTATCATTGTATTCCCTGGATCAAGACAAGTTCAACGCACTCTATGACGTCATACCCAGTCATATAGATTCTCCGCCATTTTGAATGTTAAGGAGAAACGTTTTTTCGCTACTCCTCCTACAATTCTTGTCGAATCTTCTTCAAAATTGCCACAGATGATCTTCAGACCAAGCCTCACAAAAGTTATCCCCTGGAGCTTTGATTTTCGTAACCGTTTGTTAGTTACAGCCAATCAAATTGATGTGGCTGAATTGATGTGGCCGCCATTTTGAATATAGCGTTTTTTCGCTACCTCTCCTATAAGGTATGTCCAATCTTCACCAAATTTGGCACAGATCATCTTCAGACCAAGCCTCACAAAAGACATCACGTGTTTTGATTATCTAAACCTTTTGACTGGAACAGCCAATCAAAGTCGTCTCAGCACCTCTTTACTGCATTGACACCAAATTTGGTGTAAGGACTAGGGACTCTGTTCTAAAGAGGTCCAAAATAGGTCATGCCATTTCACCTCTAGGTGGCGCTGCAAAAATCTGGCACCATTTATCTTCAGATCAAGCCTCACAAACCTTTTCACATTCCGGTAAAGCTGATCAAAGTCGGCGATGAAGATCATATCTCAGGAAATATTCGCTGAATTGACAACAAACTTGGTACAGGTGCTCGGGACCCTGTTTCAAAGAGGTCCACAAAAGGTTGTGTCATCTAACCTCTAGGGGGCAATCCCGTGTCTGACATGTATTAAATTGTGATACCAGCTGAATTGATGTGGCCGCCATTTTGAATGAATGAATAAAACGTTTTTGGTGAATACCAAATATTCACCTAATTTGGCACAGATTATCTTTAGACCACAATCACCTTGACATGTCAAAATATAACTGAATTACAGCTGTTTAAACTTGGGACAAATCTGACAACCGCTTGCCACAGGAAAAATTCCTTATATTTTTACGCAGTCACTGAAATCTGATTTCCAGCACTGAGAATAGCTCACTAGGTGTCCTGGCAACGTCAACGTCAGAGGTTCAAATCCAGCCAAAGCTGACAAGCTTGTCATGTCTCCAATTCTCTGTTTAGCGAGACTATAAGCCACTGCAAAGGAAGCCAGGTACACCGCAGTGACTAGATGTCGAAAGTTTCTTCTGGTTTATCTGACCTGCTTGGCCACCACATTGCTGCTTGCAGCTATATTGGCAAAAGTGTTTGCAACATGAGACAAATGTGTGCTTATGAGACGTGTTTGTGATATTTTGAATACAGTGCTTCATTTTGTAAGAGAAGCAAGGAATTTTGCATTTTGTGTGTGCAGTTGATGGATTTGTGTGTTAAGTTTTGAAAAAAAGAGGACAAGTAAAAATAAAATGTGTGTAAGCATTTGAAAAAAACTAACACACAAATCCAACATAGCAGAGAACAGATGTCTTCTCAGTCTCTTTATTTTCTCCTCTGTCTACAGGTAAATAACTCAAACGTTTATTGAGAAAAGTGTAAAAATGTGACAACATACATAACTTACAAGCAATAACAAGGTAGGCCGACTGGGGGAGTACACTGGGTGTAATTGTTTTCAGTAGTACTTTTACCTTTGGTTTATAATATCCGTTTTATGAATTGAAGGTATGGCTTCATTTATCGTTATGTTAATCGTAACAAGTTAATATATTTAATGTTAATGAACAAAGCATGTACTTTTTCATGTTCAAGAAGTTATTGAAGTGTTGGGGGTGTGGGGGCTATCAGATGGCTGAGCGGTGAGGGAGTCGGGCTAGTAATCTGAAGGTTGCCAGTTCGATTCCCGGCCGTGCAAAATGACGTTGTGTCCTTGGGCAGGGTACTTCACCCTACTTGCTTCGGGGGGAATGTCCCTGTACTTACTGTAAGTCACTCTGGATAAGAGCGTCTGCTAAATGACTAAATGTAAGTGTTTAAAGTGGCTGTAAAGCAGAACTGAAAATTTGTTTTAAGTTTATCACACCACAGAAGAATGTGTTGTTAACTACCCATCCAAATTCGAATGAAAAAAACCCACCGACAAGTATGTTAAATTAGTCTTTGAAATCGTGAGAAAATCAGCAGTCTTCTCTGCTTGATACTGGGGGGGCGTGTCGCCTGAAGGAGCTGAAGCTCCGCCCACTCGAATTTATTTAATTTAGCAACAACTAGCTAAATTAATTGCAGATATAAGAACAGACCTACCTGCAGTCTGAGTGTTTTGTGTTAATTACTGTATTTCTTCGAATAAACGCCGCCCTCGAATAAACGCTGCACCAAAAATGAACGTTGTGTAATAAACACCGCCCTCGAATAAACGCTGCACCCAAAAAATCTGAAAACGGTTATTTAATTGGTTAAATTCAAGTATTTATTACACATGTACATAACTTTCTGTTTGAAAGCTAACGTGTATGAACATTTAGGCATGCTGCTTCAGATTTCTACACAATGTAGAACACCTGTAGGCCTATTTGAGACAGTTGTACTACCAACGCACACCTAATTCATATTGGGTTTTGCCCTGAGCTGAAAATGGGTGAGAAACTGTTCAACGGACCACATTTCAGTGCGACAACGTTTTCGCACTTTGCACATGCTTTCAGCAACTCATTTCACACGTATATAATGTACTGAGAAGCAAATCATGGAATTTGCTTTACAGCACGTTTAAAGGTATACAATGCTGCTCACTAACCACATTTGGCACGCTTGGCAAATAAGGGGGGGTTAAAAAAGTTTATGGAAGATTGGATGCTATTGTAACATGCCTGTTAAAAATAATAATAATATTTTGTTGTTATTGATGAAAATTAACTGTGTTGAAACTGAGATTAATTGATTTGTTTAAAAATAAAGACACATTCATGAAGAAGCTTTGAGAGAACAGACACGTTTTCTCAGTCTCTTTATTTTCTCCTGTACAGTAGTAATCTACCAGCCGGGCCTCCTGTGCAACACTCGTTTTCTCTGTTGATGTCCCTAGCTGAGGTCACATAAAGCCTACTCAAGGTCCTGTTAGGTTTGGGCTAAGCCCCGAATGTTAACGTCTTGTCAACAACAGCATAATAAAATTCCTGAAATTCTGCTATGGTTTTTGATTTTGGTGTGCCACCCCAAGATTTTTTTTTTTTGTATGTGGATGGAAAGTCAGGTAGAGAATATGCAAGAAAAATGTAATTCATAAATACAGAAAAAAACATACTGAGAAGAGATACAAACACAAAGCAGAGGGATAGAATAAGAGAGAAAGATAGTGGACTAAAGCAAAAACAATGTCTGGAGGGGGGTGGAAGTAAACTACATGAGAAACATGGAAAACGTTCAATAAATAAACTCCTCAAAAAAAGTTCGGAAACGTTATTTCGGTCGATTATTCTTCCCCTTCAATAATACCAATTGGTATTGTATTTGATATCGTTGGAAAGCCTGATTAGTCACCTTTACAACGAGGTACGAGGAATTAGCAACACAGCTAACTGTGTGGGTAGTGGCCCAAAAAAATAGCCAAAATCCCCTGCAATATTCTTCTGTTGGTATTCACTCTCGTTTTGAGTTGCTTGGTGGATTGCACTCTCCCACAGTAATAAGGAAATAACAATACATATTGGCCATTTTTACACTTTATTAATTTTACACTGTCAGGGACCTCAGTAGCGTGTGGAAGATCCATACGCAGCCACAACAGCTTGGCACCTCCTCCTCATGCTGGTCACCAGCCTGGTCACACACTGCTGTGGGATGGCATCCCATTCCTCAACCAGGATTTGTCGCAAGTCGGCCAACATGTTTGTGTTGGTAACTCTGGCACGTACAGCACGTCCAAGCTGATCCCACAAGTATTCAATTGGGTTGAGGTCTGGACTCACGGCAGGCCATTCCATCCTCTCCACTCCCAAATTCTGGAGGTACTCTGTGATGATCCTGCTTCTGTGGGGGCGAGTGTTGTCATCCTGGAGGATGGAGTTAGGTCCCAGATTCTGGAGATATGGGATCGCCACTGGCTCCAGAATCTCATTCCGATATCTCACTGCATTGAGATTGCCTTCAATGATGAGAAGTTCTGTTTTGCCTGTGAGAGAGATACCGCCCCACACCATGACACTGCCCCCATTGAAAGGTGTCTCGCGATCTATGCAGCAATCTGCATAGCGTTCTCCATGCCGTCTCCATACTTTGATCCTGCCATCCAGCTTCCGCATACAGAACCTTGATTCATCACTGAACATGACATTGCCCCACATTCTTAGGTTCCACTGTCGGTGAAGAGCAGTCATTGCAGGCTTCCTGGCAGCCTTATAAGCACGAAGAACGACCATGTGCAGTCTGTTCCTCACCATCTGTTCAGAGATCTGTCTGTGGTACCGTTGTGCAAATCTTGCCTGTAAATCTCTGGAAGAAAGCCTACGGTTCCTCAGTGAAGCAAGGGTGACGAAACGGTCTTCTTGGGGTGTTGTCTTCCTGGGATGGCCACTTCGCAGTCTGTCTTTGACTTCACCAGTCTCACGGAACTTGGTCCGAAGTTTGGAAATGGTACCAGGGCTGACACTACAGCTTCCAGTTGCCCTATTGCACGGGCCTTATCCTGAAGGGACAAATGTGGCATGTTTATGCTTGGAGCACACACAAACTCAACAAAGTTGCAGGACCCATGCACACAAGTGCTGTCAATTAGGTTAATTAACACACCTGTGGTCAA